>NC_063255.1:37825674-38498531 GCF_020740725.1 Corvus hawaiiensis | reverse complement strand
AACCCACCCGTAACACCCCTGGGGCTAAAACGACCACCAGGCAAGAAGCTGGGCCCCTACATGCATAAAGCTGTCAGAATGAGACCCTCAACAATTAAACCATACAGACATTCTGGCGTGAAGCATTGCTTAATTTCTTGTTCAAGAATTCTTTGAAGAAATAAGTGTTTCCACAACACACTCAAATTTTTTCAGCCTGTCACATGTGGGATTATCTCCTTTATACCATTGAGCAGAGACCAGCACACAGTAAGCAAAACAAAACAAAAAGAAATCAAACACAACCCCTTTACCTAGAGTCCCTTTAGAATGTTTTAACATCACTCTTACTACAGTGACAGGACAGGACATACTATCATTGAGACTGCATTTGCATGGTAACAAAAAACTATTGTTAATTCTTATCAAGATTTAAACTCTAAAAAATACTTTCATTCATCAGCCCCATGTTTATGCTCACTGCTGTCTTTCCACAGTAGTCCACAAACCAGTAGTCCTTGATATTTGAATTTTCCTTCATCTTAAAGGAATATGGGAAGTAAGGGAGCAGAGTTATCTTAAATTGTATGTCTTGTAACCAGACCTTTCTTTCATAACCCTTTACACTGCAAGTGCTTCAAAGACAAAATGACCCTCTCCCTCTTTAGTGTCTCAGTGCCAGTCAAGACAATAAAGACCCAATGCTATGAGGACTGTGGAGTCTGCCATAAACTTCTACTCCTAGTACTATATTCTCTCCCATTCCACCCACACTGTCCTTTTGAATTTAACCAGAACTTGAACCAACAAATCATACTTCAAACAAGACAAAGGGCATCATTCCCATCTCTGCTGAAAGTGACTAACTGTTTACTATCAACAGAGATGATTGCTTCGTAATCAAGGTCCCGTCAAACCACATTAACTTCACTGAACAAGGCAGATCTAGCTAATCAAAATTGCATCACACAAGTCAGTCATCAGAAAAGAAGCTGTTTTTTCCCCTTTCTAACATTTCAACCAGGAATAGCAAAACCACCCAAGAAGTTGGGCACAGATTCCAGAACCCAGCAGCAGATCTGCTTCACATTCTTCTTAACGCATTACACCATTTAACTATTCCTTTGATGGGTTTGTTATCTACATTTCTTCAGCCAAACATAGCAAAAGTAACTCCAAATATTGAAAATATTTTATACAACATAGCAGTCAGGTACAAAAAATTCATAAACATACATTGACAGAAGTTTCCTCTGCAAAGCCAGATTATGTTAAAACATATGGACAGACCAGAAGCAAGTGGAAACATCAGTGGCCTTTCAACATATCAGAAGTAAAAGAGAGTAAAAGGGAAGGAAAAAACCAATGAAAGGGAAGTTTTTACCTGTTATTCTTCAATTCATTTCAATTAAAAGTTTGCAAAGATCACTGGAGGCTACCATACTCACATATCTTAAATCTACACAATCAGTACAATTAGCTGAACGTGTTATTTTAAAATCAAACCTCTTGTTGCTTTATTTTTTTTCCCAGATTATCCCCAAGTGGTGCAAAAACCTAAGAGAGAAACCACTAAAAGTGTCACAGAAATGTACCTGAAGCCTCTGGCCTCATTGTGCTGGATATATATGTAATACTTCAAGACTCACACACCCTGCAGAAACTCATTCCTTACACTCGTAAGGAAAAAAAAAGTATTATAGTCATAATAGTATTTCCACACCATAGGACAAGTGATGTAATGGAAAATATCAATGAACAAAGTGCTGGTGTTTTGTGGTTTTCCTTTATGGACTCTGTTTTCTTCTGCTTGGTGACAATATTTTACACTCAAAATGCTACTAGCAGAAATATACTTCCAATTCTATTTCGTATCAAAGACAAAGAGAGCCATTTTAGTTTAATATTCTGATGAAAAAATCCGCTTATCACTCTCCTTTTTTGACATAGCAAAAGCCACTTGATGGCATTCTAGGCCTTTATTACGATTCCTTATGACTAAGTACCTAGATAGCTGAGCTAGTGGCAAAAATTCCCATAATCCAAAGATTGTTTAAGTAACAGGTCAATGCAGCGTTTCATGGCTTGTACACTACTCTTCCAGCAGTGCCATGGGTGTCTGCCTACTAAAAATGAGATACCATACAATCTGTATGATTTGCTACTTTTTTCTTTTAAAGGAAAAAAAACGTCCCAGCAAAGCAGTAACACCAGTGTCCTGGCATTATTCCACATTCAATGTATCAGTTTCTAATTCTCAAGGATGTGTTTGAAGGCCATTGTTCAACATGGAACATTGTAACTGACAACATCTCTTATTGCTGAGTGTCAGTTATTGTTAAAAAGCTGCTTTTTCCAGAGAAGAGAAAAGTGTCTTCCTCCTCCCCACCCTCTCTGATATCCACAGGCTTCCCTCTTAGCTCTTCACCAGAACACCATAGATCTGCCTTGAGCAAGTCAGCATCTCATACCATGAAACATCCTGCTGCTCCTCCTGAGCCTCCCCACCCACCAACTGGAACATAAGCTGGTCAAGGGAGTTCTTTGCCCTTCTCAAGAGCCTAAAGACAGCAGTAATTGCCACTGTGGATGTTGGGTTGCTCAGAACCACGTAAGGACCAGTGTCTCCCTGCCCCAAGAGAAATGAACAGCTGTCAAGTGGTAAAAAGTTTTACTCATCCTTAACTTGAGGCAGACCTGAATCCATGACCTATGGATCTAGAAAGGCTCTAGATCCCATTACTCAGCACCGGGGCCACAGTCCTAGTGTTTCAGTCATCACACATTAAAATGCTTCAGTACACCTTACGAGAGAAGCACTCAGAAAACCAAAACTGCTTGTCTCTAGTGTACATTTGCACTGACACTGCTGCATAACACTGATGCACCTTTCAATGACATAAGAATGAAAGTGTGCTTGTTTTCATTGGCACAGGTTTTGATGCATTTCCTTATGGATACTTAGTATCCATTTTGAAGTTCCTCTGTCATTCAGCTCATGTGCTCATTTCCACTGAGAATGTCAGTCTTACCTACACCTTTCTCACAACCAAATTCAAAATTTACATGGCATTACATTAACATGTTTACAAAGAAGTCTGGAATCTACCACTGCAGTCCCTTTCACACCTAAGTAGTCTGAGGAGTAAATTTGACCTCTGTCACACTTAGAGATCAATGCTAAATCACACCATAACTGACAGTCAGAAGTCACTGCTTATTAATTTACTGTCTGGTGGCTCTAAAGGCATGGAATATTTATTTTTCAGAGTTTCTTACAATGTTTCATTTCAGGTTACTGGAATTGCATCACACAGCCTGAGGTTTCTTTATTTTTCTTGGACATGAACACTACCTCTATTAACCATTCAGTAGTTACCTTGTGCACAACCATGCAACCAGTAGCTTAGTAGACAGCAAGCTCTCTCTAAAAAAGAACATTCCTGGGGGACAAACATTTGGGATAAAAATGTTTGCCTAGAAACTTGGAGGACAGACTGAAAAACCAAAGCCAAGTTTTCCACAAATACCTACAGGTTTTGGAGCCTAAGTTCTTTTGGGACAAAGTTTAGGTTCATGAACAGCACAAAATTTTCTGGAGAACCTCCCTTCTGAAGACTATGGACCTTAAGGTGCTTCCATTTGAGCACCTGAGGGCAGATACACCTCTGCTTTGTTTGAGAAACACCACCTTTTAACTATTTTCCAGGACTGTAAATGTGTAGTATTAGAGCAATCCAGCCCAACCTTTTGGCAGTGACAGCTCAAAGCAACAGAATCATACCTCTAATAGTCATGGATATCTCACACAATCAGTGTTTTTATTTTATCTCTTCAGAAGATGCAGCCTTTTTTATGAATCAGGTGTATGGGTAAGTACCCCTTACAGAGCTTACTTTATAGCCTGAGCAATAGCCAAAGCAGGGAATCTCTGCAATTTGCAATACCTGTTATCACTGCAACAGGAGGTAGAGGAGATAAAAAGCCCTTATGACTCAGTGACCATATACGAAGACTGAGAACAATATCTCAACATGTTCACCTGGGACTGAGCCTTCACCAACCAACCCAAAAAGCAGCAAGGTAGAGAGAAAGATGCCAGACTTACAAGCAGAAGAGACATCACCCCTCCACCCTGCCTTCTCATTCTTCAGCACCCTCTCTCTGCCATGATGGGAACCAGAAAGGGACTTCATACCTCTTTCCCTGACACCCTGCACAGCCCATCTCCCTCAACTTTGACTACTCTTATGGGCTTTCTTCTAGTCCACTTACTCATGGAGTCTCTTTTTGTGCTGTGTTACTCAAACACTAAGCAATGAAGCTAGTTTCAGTCCATCACAATGGTACACAGATAAGCCAGCAAGACACAGTTCCGCCTCCCCACCCTAACTTAACCAGGATCACAAGCATTCACACCTGCCACAGAGCAGAAAGCAGTACCTAATGGCACCACTGACAATTTCCATTTTTACTGATAAAGGAACAAAGACCTCACAAGAAAAAAAACACAGCAGCCAAATACTACTTACACAGGATTGAAACCTCCTATAAAGAAACTGATATACAGAGCTGAAGTTCTATGGCAGATACAAAGACTATCCTGCCTCTTACTGGGCACAGAAAAAATAATGGCCTTTTGATTTAAAACTTCCTGTTGCTCTCTAGGGAGTTCTGTCTTCATGTTCTCTCGGATGTTTGAGCTTGTCTGTGCTGCTCTTTATCAGCAACAGAGTACAGTTTTTCTGCACACAGAGTTTTAGTCAGCATCTTGACAGAAGAGCAGGGAAGACAGCACCTTCCTCAGAGCTATCATTCTCTAGGCCCAACAGGCAAACCATTTGTTGTGAGAAAGTGCAAAACACCTTCTGGAAGTCCAAGTTTAGTCAGTACCAGAAATGGGACTGGTTGGAACGTCCACTTCTTTAAATTTTTTAAATCCCTTCTGCTTGTAGAGTCAGAATTGCTACTGGTTTACATGGTTGCTCTCTGAATGTATTAACTACTGACTGTGAGATATTATCTATCGTGCATCTGATGTATCTAATGATGCTAAGGTTGGCTCTCATAAATCCATCAGGATTACATTATAAAAGGTAATGCAAAATAAAGACTTCACAGAAAGTGAATGAAACTGAGCTACCAAAAAAATCTGTTGAGAAATGGTGAGCTTACAGGAGCTAGAACACTGTGGTTAACAATCAGCATCTTAAAGAGATTTCATGGTCATTCAGTGGACTGTGCAGCAGCTCAATAAAAAAATATCATATTAATCATGTAACTAGACATGATCTGTGCCAGCACTGGACTAGAGGCAGTCAGAAATTGCATACTATATCTGTCTAGGTTTTCTTGCACAGCGTTTGCTGAATACATGTTTCTTTATCTGTATAGCACACATGGAGCAACTGTTGTGCCTCCCCAGGTTAAAACAGGCTGCACTCTACCATCTCCCTCCCCAACACACAGGTGGACACTCCACACTTACCCTTCTCACATCCCAATGAGAAGGAAAATGTAAAAGCAATATGACCATCTAAACCATTTCTGTCACACTGAGAATAAGATAATAAGATAACACCAGGTTCTTCATTTTTACTTACAAGGGGGGGAGGGGGGAGCAAATAAAAAAAAAGGATAAAAACCTACAAATGCAAACAAAAAAAAAAGCTAACAAAAAACCCCCACCCAACAACAACGCACTTCAAAAGGCTGCTTTTTATCTCTCAAGTCATCATATGATACAAGTTAAGTTACTCCTCACACCTGCTGGGGATGACTCCAGTGTTGCTGTTACAAATTTCATTAATACTGACATGATTATGAATACCAAAAATAAAAACACACATCAAAGTTGCCTTTTCATTCTGTCACAGTATGATAAAGTTTAGAGCTGTGACAAGGGCACAAAGCTGTCTGCATACTCAGGAAGACAGCCCAACAACAGCTGCCACTGCTTGTAGTGGGAAACCTTCCCTGCAATTTTAGGATCTAAAACCTTTTCTTTCTAAAAATCAGCTAAAAGCTAGTTTTACATGTATACATCTGTGTTACCTATAGGCAGAAAAATATACTTTTTGATTGGGTAAAACAGATAGATTGCTAAAGAAAATGAGACATTTTGATTTCTTACTTGGTGCCCATCTAGGTTGAGAGAGTGGAAAAGTGCAGGGTAAAAACCAGCAAACCAAAAAGAAGAAATTAAACAGTACAAACTTAAGAATAAAAAGCAAAACCAACATGCAACCAGCTTTGAAACATACAATAATGTACAAAACTGGTACATGCAATTCAAACTTTCAATTAAACATGAAATGCAGTGGCTGCTTACTGAGCTGTGACACATGTCCTTGGTAACAGGATATGAGCTGTTCACCTCTGGGTCACCGTTTCTAATCCAGCCAAGAACAATAGTGACCACAAGTTGTTTACCATCTGACAGCTGTTTGCTAACTTATGTGAAATGAGTTGGTGGTCTCAGTCCATTTCCTACTGGGCAGGTGTCCACATTATAGAATAGCACTGTCACAACGGCCATCCTTGTTGACCATCCCAACAAAGAAACTGAGGAATGAATAGGCATGGAGAGCAAACTATCCTTTCTTCCAAAGACATGGTAAACCACAGCTTTCAGTGGAGAAGCCCAACTACTGAATTTTATGGCTCAAGAAGCAAAGGAATAGTAGCAAACGTGTCTTAGACTCTGCTTTTTCCTAGATATAGAGGGAACTACCTTCATCAGCTAATACAGATTATTGCAATTGTCCCAACAGTTTATGGTCATGTAAGAGTTTATATTCCATGAGGAGCAAGCCGAATTTTTATTCTTCAGCAATTTAAGATAACAGCCAAGCACATTTCATAACAGGCAAAAATCCTCAGTACGTGAAAGTGGCAAAGTTTAGAGGAGCTCTGCTGAGAAGGGTATGTAAGGGGCTTCGAGGTCTAAAGCTAAGGATTTCAAAACAGCTGAATATAATTTCTTTAAGTTGCTTTAGGTTGAATAAGAGCTTCTGCTGGGTAATATGTTACAAACAATTTGCTGTGTTGTTCCACAGCAGTCAGCTTTCCTCTAGGCCAAACTTTTCATTTAACCTCTCAGTGCCCTTTCCTCAAATATGTAATTGTTTTCCTGTGCGGTTAAAAGCAGCATTTTTAGGTCTTTTCATCTGTACTCCTGGGATAGCACAAATTTCATCTGTACATGGAGTAGCACAAAATTTGAATGCATTTTTTTTTAAAGGAGCAGAAAACAGATGCAAACAGCATCCAGAACCTTTTAGAGGATACCATTTCCTAAATAGCACTTTTAGGAGATGGCAAAACTAACACAGAAAAATGAAAGGAATGAACATGTCATGACACAGGGTACAGTTCCTTTCAAGTATTCCCTACCAGCTGCTTGCTGTACCATCTGTTGTTGCCTAAGCAGCTTCCTTCTGAATGGCTTTGCACTGAAGCAGAACTGCTCTCGCTGTTGGACACAATCAGGTCAGGTCAGCGCTCCCCCCAGCACCGAACCTGCTGCCTGTCACAGCTTCCCCCACCTCGATATTTCTTACTGGCCACCAGCTCCCGAGGCCGTGCTGCATCTGTCAGGAAGCCCATTTTTCATCGCTCGCTGGCCATTCACACTGAGCAGGACAGAGTTCGTCTCGCTTTGTGCGGGATGCACTCAGGGATTCCCATCAGACACCCTGAGTGCGCGACCATATGGCCAGGTTTATGATGAAGCAGGAAGGGCCGGGAAAAAAAGCCGAACAAACCGCCGAGCGCACCCCTCGGCATGGCTCTCATTTTCTGCTTTGGGCCACTCTGACCCAAACCACCACTCTGGTGTTTTTTTACTACCGGGAGCCCAGGGCAGCGCTCCGCGCTCCCTCAGGACGGGCGGCGGCTCCAAGGCCCGGGCCGGGAGCGGAGCCACCCGGCGGGGCCCCGGGCCGGGTCCCACCCGGAGCCCCGCCAGGAGCCGGCCCTGCCGGCCGGGGGGCCGCGCTCAAAGGCCGCCCCCGGCCCCGAGGCGCTGGTGCGTTCCCAGCGCCGCTCCTTCCCGCGGCATCTGCGCAGGGAAACACACTTCGCTGGGAGCCACTTTCATGATTTTGTTGCGAGCGGGATTAGCTGGATTAGGGGCCGATTCATAAGGACCCCCTGCGGCTGTGAGGAAGTTTCATCACAAGGTCAGTGTGGTGTGAACTATATTCTGTCAACACCACCACTGCTTATAGCCGGCTACAAAAAAAATACAAAAGCGGGGGGGGGGGGGGGGAGGGAGGGAGGAGGGAGGAAATTGCAAGTGAAATATATGAATGAACAGTTTACAGCAACAAAAAGATTTACCGAGTTCCCCCTCGAATGCTTAAAAAGATGTGTACCCTTCAACGCTGCGTTCCTTTAAAACAAGAAATCCGCATTAGTCATTTTTAATTTATAAAGAATTTAGTGGTTTAGGAGGTGGGAGGAACCTGGGGAATAAGTGTAGCAACCCACACACAAAACCACAGAGGAACTTCTGGCACTTAGTCTAAAACCAGTCATGCAGCTCCAAGATTGTTGCACTGTTGAGATTTTATTACATTTAATGCTGTCACCTTCAAGACTATTTAATTCCTACCCCCCTAAGCGCAGTAAGTAACAGAGACATTAAAAAAAAAAAAAAAAAAAAAAAAAAAAGGGTTGGATTCCAGAAAGGAGAAGGTGAATTAAAGGGGTCTTTTGTTTGTTTTTGCTCTTTAAAGCATAATTACCCACCTTGTACTTCCCCCACCTCCCCCCAGCAAGATTCCCCTCATCCCATCGTAATGACAGCACTCAAAGACTGCAACATTTTTATAGCTGGCATGATGCAAAATAAAATCTATAATGAAAGACCGGGACTTTTGTATTTCATGTGTAGTTTTGGGGGAATTGGGGGGGTTGGGGGGGGGAGGGAAGGGGGTTTAAGAGAAGTCCCTCTTGCACAGAACCAGGCTGTTCAATCAAAGCCTTATCTGTTATATTTCTGTCTTTCTCTTCTGTTTAGCGCATTCACCGACAAGAGAAAAGGGGCTAGAGCAATGGAGGCTTTGACCTGCAGCTGTAACACAATACTTTCGCACAGCCCTGTCGACCCCTGACATAAATTTTACACCGCAGCTGGCATTTACACACTTAGCATTACCATATGTATAGCCTACTCTGTGCTAATTATGCTAATCACCTGTCTAACTCTCTGCTGCGAAAAATGGTTGTATTTAGCAGTCCACTGCCTACCAATACAGCTTACTGTGTGGCTGAAATGTACATTCAGACGGCTCTGAATGGCAAGATTTTTCCACGTTGCTGGCTTCATTCAGACCACAGAAAAATTTATTCAAGTCAACTGGTTTCGGTCCGCAACAAAAAAGTTACGAGAAAAAAGTGAGTGTGTTCCTGCCCTAACATTCTAAGTCTGCTTGCAAGCAAAATGATAAATCAATTGGTGTGGGAAACAAAAAGGGAGAAAGATTTCTTTTGCAAGCCATGTGAAACTGTAGCCTATTTAAAAAAAAAAAAAAAAAAAAAAAGGAGAAAAAAGAAGAAAAAGGTCATCCTATTTCCCCAAATCTCTAGAAAGAGCAGTTTAATAGATATTTACACCTGCTCACAATTCTCTAAGTCTCTCAAGTTTCTACCTTTTATTTACAGTTGGAAGTCATACTAAACATGTTTTAGTTTTTGTTTCTTGATCTTAATAATTTCCACTAGAATACTGCATTTTCTATTATCTACTGCTTAAACAGCATCAGCTTCTAAACAGCAAGGGCTTCTCTTCTCTTCTGACTATGGGAACCCTTTGAAAAGTCAGTGAAGACTGGTGTAAATGAAATCAGAATGAGGCCCATGTTGAGAGGCAAATAGGAAAAATGCCCAGGAAATAGTCACCTGAAGAATTGGTGTAATAAAGTATCTTCTTTAAGTACTTATTTTACCATTACAGAAAAAGTAACTTAGAAAGAAAAAAAATTGAAGTCGTAATGGATAAGGAATTTTTTAATGCTATCATAGTGTCAGCAGGAAGGGAGATGTTTAATTGAGTCCCTAAAGCGCATCTTTCTTCTGAGTATCACACTGAAGAGATTACACCAAGATCTGCATTGGGATTACATTCCTGAAGCTATTTAAATACAGTTTACCACATACAAGTAAGTTCCTATAACCCCCTTCTCCTCTGCACACACCCAAGGAAGCTATGGCAGTTCACAGATTTGTCAGATAACCAAAACGTAAATCTGATTATGGCATCACCCTTGGCAATTTCCTTTCAGGTGAAATTTGTGGAATCTTCTTTCAACTAGTTTTAAATGTTATGAAATGGCATGTTCATACACAAAATGGAAAAATGTGCAAATAAACCTTCTATATCCACTGCATCTGAATAAGATAAGCACACTGGAAGGTAAATTATTGTTAATATACAGCAAAGGGATTTAATTAAAAACAAGAACAGCTCAGCAATGTTTATGCTCAGAAGGTCCAGTAACATACCCAGTCACAACATGAGGTCAAGAGGATCCCTATGTCTGTCCCTTCCCAACTTCCCATCCTTTGTCCACTCTGCTTCCATGTGCAAGAGATTGCTGCTCACAATAGGTAAAATAACAGGTTTTGCCTGTCAGCAACGGTCTTTACTTTAATATTTTACTTATTACATTGCCTGCTTGACTAAACTATAGACCCTCAGCCAAGACACATCTTGCTTTCTAGCATCTCAGTTTCAGTTCTCTACCAGTCCAAGCACTAATTTATCTGTGTTCTTTCAGCTCCAAAACACTGGTTGTGCAGCCAAAACCAGAAATAACACTACAACTACTGTTTATTTCAGAGCATGTGGATTTTCCCCTCTTCTGCCTCTTTTTTTTTTTTTTTTTTGACTAGGAGATGGACCACCCTGCTCTCATGGCACAGAACACTATTTACATTGCAATACTTGACTGTGTAATACATCTGGCATTTTTGGGCAGGATTCCTGAGCTAGGGGCCAGAAGCCCTTAAGCAATGATTTAACAGGGGAAAAAAATCATACAACTTGACTCAACAGTACTCATTTCTAGTTTGCTGCACTTAACTTTTGATTACTGACAGAAAAGCAGAAATGCATCATACTGGTAAACAAGAGAAGATTGTTTCTTTTAATTTATCTCACTGTTAATAAAAGAAGACTGTATTACAGTTTAAGGACTGAGTTCCAGCTTCAGGTATACGGGTGTACAACACTACACACATGCTTGCACATGAGCAAAATACAGATGTGTCAAATACACAATGATTACTTGTATATTTGAAGCTGGAATTAGGTTCAGTAGAATTCTCTAAAGAAGCAGCACCTTTGCAGAAAGAGTCAGGTTATGGTTCTGTTCTTTTCCTTACCTCTTGTATATTTTGTTCAAGCACTGAAATAACTAAGTTTCCCAAAACCAAGCAGAAGTCAAAGCCAAGACATTCATTCTAAAAACCAAAATTAAAATTCTCCATACATCAAAACATGTATATGGTCAGCAGTTTCTATAAAGAACTTTCTACCTCATGAAACTACTGCTGCCAAAATCAGTTATGTTTATCGTAACTGAGGTGACAGTAAATGAAAATAACAGCGCAAAACCAAGAACAAGTAAATTGTATTTACAGATATTAAACTAAGTTTACACTGTAAAAAAAGGAATCAAGAAAAATATTTTAAGTTCTGAATTAGAAGTTACTCCTTTCAATTCCACTCTGTCTATTTCTACTGTATTGTACAATGAAAAACTACTCCAAGTCAAAAGTCACTCAATTAACAGCAAGGGTGAACATAATTTATTGTATATGGTATTCATCAGTCATATTTGGCACAATCTGAATGGATAATAAAATAGCACAGATTATGCAAAACTGGAGTAAAATATCTTCCCATTCTTTTTAGTTCATGGGCACAGAAATGAAGTGGCCATTATAACATGGCATGCATTCTCAGCACAGATACCATACTTTAAAGCACTGAGTTTTCTGTCATGAGGCATCGTCTTTGGAATCTGCCACTCCAGCAAAGCATCAACAGTAGAAAATTACATGGTTTCCTAAGTATTAATGAAAGTTGTACATCTTAATTTTTCTGAACTCTGATAGGTGACTACCCTTTTGTTATAGAGTCTTGTTAAGGTAATGCAGACCTTAAGAAGTTTAACTGATCTCTTCAGGTTTTCCCAGGAAGAGTAACTCACAAACATAACTGGGGCAAGACTTCCTGCATGCTACAAGGCAGGAGAGATCAGAGAAATTAAAAGAACCAAAGGCTGAAATACTGAAAACAAATAAGATGAATACTGAAGATAAATAAGGATGGCTGAGAAAATACATATAACTGTACAGTATATACAAAGAAGAATGAACTTCTTGGTAAAATTCTGCACTTCAGATCCTGCTGAACTCCGAAAAAGAGCAGCTACAGCCAGGTATATACACACCATCCTCTGTAGACAGAAAAAGCACTGTGCAAAGGACTGAACTTTATTCTATATACAGAAGAAAATACCTGACAAGTAACAGCCCCACAAGATCTATAACCAAAATGCTGTTTTAATTGATCAAAAAAAAAAAAACAAAAAACCAAACTAGCTGTGCGGCAAAGAACTTTACAAACATGGTTTTACCTGAGTGCTTACAGGTTGAAGCAGGTAATTCACAGTTAAGTTAAAAACATTGTGTGTAATAGTCCAGGATTGGGAAAATGAGAACATGTTCCATGAGACACCAAAAGGAAAGTAGTTGCAGACACATTAAAACCAACATCCTAGTGGACACAGCTCCAATAGGTCATAGGGAGGTCAGTTTTGAAGGAAAAATCCAACACATATAAACATGGCATTGTGGAAACCAGACAAATCTCCCATAGCTTTGTCCAGCCAGCATTAATCTAGGCATCAGCTGTGGTGCATAATCTAAACAAAGGGATCAGTCTGTTCATACATCTGGAAGCTGTCATATTTTGGAGCCTCCTAACAGTTATGTGTAAGTGCAACATTCACTTAGATGCAGCAGCCTTTAAATTTGTTGAGTGGTCAAGAACTGTTACATGCATACGCTACATCATATTATGACTTTCTGGGGAACCGCCGAAAATATTATGTAATGACAGGGCTTGGACCACCTCTTGCCACAAAAAAACCCAAAAACAAAACAAAACAAACCCACAAAAAAAAAAACAACCAAAAAACCCCCAAAAATCATGAAAATGGACAGATTCTGGGTGAGTAGCTCAGATTTACCTTAATGCATTCTATGCTGAAATAAAGCTTGAGTACCCATTGCTTTTGGAGTTCATTCTTTTCTAAACCCACTGACTGCTGAGGAATAATGAGGAAGGAAGGCCAGTTCTCTACAAAAACAAGCAAACAAACATAAAACCAGGCCACTTACCAGGTGGCAAGAGCTGGTAGTAGACCCCAAACCATTCACCACCATGTCCACATAGCACCACAACTTCAGCAGCAGCCAGCCCTACAGCTGAGTTAGCTCTTTTACTTACCTACTCTTCCCCTGTTCCTGCTCAGCAACAGCAGCACGGGGAACAACAATAAAACAATGCTGCTTTCAACTATTCTATTTCACACCAGGACTTCTGTTCCAAAATCTGCAAGAAATGCCTTCAAACCCTGTTCATAAGCTGCAAAATCCTCAGAGCACAAGATGACACTCAAAGCTCAGAAGAGGAGGACAATAGCATAGCCAAGGCACCAGCCTGTTTAAATACACATTCCAACAGAGAAAGAAACAGACCCTTCCAAACAATGATCTGTACGGCACATTCTGGCAGGGACACTGGCAACAGTGGTAAGTTTGGAAATAATAACAAAGATTAATTTTCTCCAGGCTTGACTAAATTAAATGCCTCTGAAGTCTCAAGGAACCATGCAACAATGCACTTAGAGCTTAGAGGGGTGCCAATTCTACAGTAGAAGCTTCTCTTTCCCTTCCCTGAAGAGGTTAACACATCGGCACACTGTTAGTCTGCTGTGGCTTTGTACATGGATAAGGCCTGGTCACACTAAAGTCATCCCAAGTTCTGCCACTACATTCAGTGCATTCAGGATTTCATCCTTTACCTTTTCAATGACCAAAGAATGGTCACAGGCAATACCTTCATTAAAACTCTTAGAGATAAAAGAGGAATTTTATGCACTGAAGCTGCAGGGATGTTTTTCTGTACAAGCTTTTCAGCAAGGAGTACCAACTCTGAGCAATGATGTGGACACCTGCCAAGATGGAACTTAACAGAGATCTCCAGTGATTTTGAATTTAATAGCAAGCTCTTGAAAGATGACAATCAAACAAATATCCATGTAAGTAAAACCTTTAAGCATCTTTTCTTAACAACTTTCAATACATGGAAACAGAGAGAGTTCAAATTCAAAGGAACATAACACCCACTGCCCTGATGTTTTTATCCACAAATATTATATAAATCCTAAATATTAGAATTTGATGTTCTTTTTCAAAACAGTAGCTTGGACTGAACTACTTCTGCGGTTTATCAGTAAACATTAAAATAAGCATGTTTCTCAGATGACCATCCTTCAGCTATCATGTGGAAAAAAAGACATGTAATAAATAATCATACTTAAATCAAACAAAAGAGTGGCTTGGAAATTTTCCAGATAAACACCTTCCAATGAACTTTCAGTATGAGCTGAGGAATGCAACACAGTGTAAGACAGCATTCAGGGATAAATAAGCTCTTACGTCACCTGATTCATAGGAAACTAATTAATTTGGTGATGCAATCAGAGAGAATGTCTTGACTGCCACAGAGCCTGCCAACGCCCCACCACAGACTGAAGAGCAGAGTAACTTCTGCTCTTCTGCCATCTATACTGTGCCAAGGAGGTGATGCAGGAGCAAGCGTATCTAAAACAGTACTTGTCTGCTGCTGTCCACAAATGCATACGTTTGTGGCAGAAAGGAATTACACTTGACTGGGTCAATTCCTGCTAACTGTACTCAAACCAAACATGTTACCTCAGCCCACTCACATAAGTTTGTCTCCTTGAAAAAACAAATTCGTGCAGATCTGTTTCTTTACTATTCTTTTTTGTTTCTCCAAAGAATACTAGTGTAAAGTTAACTGGTGCCTTTAGGCAGAATTTAAGAACAACTTTTCTCTCCACCTGCACTTAATCTTGGTGGGTTAAGAAAACTGAGAATCTATGGAAATAATACTGGCTCCTGCATCACTCATACACTTTCCTCATTTTCACCTCATTCTTAAGTTGCATAGGTAGATTAACATATTTTAAGAGGGGTCAGCCATAAATAAAATAGAGCAACTTGATTTTTGTCCCTTAAGAAAGAAAGGAAACAATACGACGCATAGCTCAAATCTCAACTTACAAAGTGTTTCTACTGTATGCAATCAGTCCTAATTCACTTACAGTAAGAACACACTCACTTTGTTCCACATAACTGAACTAAACTGTGCAACTACTGGGGCATTCCTTGCAGGATGTCCTACCTATTTGTATCACCCACCCTCTTCCTTCAAATTTTCTTAAAGAAGGAGCTCTGCCATGTCAGAGTTCAGTTCAAGCTCACAAAGCTTCACAAAGCTTTGTGAAGAGGGCTGCTTAAGGAGGAATAGTTTGACTGAGCTACAGCTAGTGCAAAAAGTGAAGAAAGCAAGAAAAGAGAGAACAGCACGATCTTTGACCACTTAAGGAAGAAAACTAATGAAAAAAGTGAGGAGAAAAAAAATTCCAAGACAATGATGACACGAAATGAATGATCACAGCACAAGACTAGATCATCTCTCCCATTATAAGCTGCTACAATTAACATCATTTAAGGCATTGCAGTAGCCAAATTTCAAGCTTCATTTAACAGAACCTTCTCTGGAGCCACAAAACTACCTTCTTTCAGAAGCAGAGGCTGTGAATTTACATGTGTGACTGCTGTTGACACACTGGGTCTTAGACTGCCTATTAAGAGTGGTAGCAAATAAACATAACTAGTTATGAGCATGATTTCTTTTCCATCCAGAGCACTCTCTAGTTATGAATGGATAATTCTAAAAGCACATCTGTGTCCAAAAAAATTCAGTCACCGAGGAAATCAATGCAAAGCCCTTTTTTTCTTTGTGTGTACAACGTATAAAGATGCTAAAAAGTCTCCACACCTCCAGGATGCATGGACACCCACATACAACTCAACTCAAGCTGAATAACAGAACTGGCATTAAAATGGCAGTTCAGAATTTGTCTGCCCCAGCAGACGACCCCCTCCAGCAGCAAGGTATGCATCTGGGGATGACAGATCTATTCATGTACCGAGGAGATACATGTACATGTCCCAGGCAAAGACAACTAAGAGGTAGACAGGAACATAGATGGAACCACTGTGGGACACACAGTAATAACTGAAGTATTCTGAACAGTGGCCAGAGGAGGACTGTGTTTAAAAGAAACCCCAAAAAACAAAAAAGCTACTCTACAACACTTATCACCAAGAAACAAGCCAAGAGGAAAGCTTTGGTATCAGGAGGCTCAAAGAAGGCCAAGAATACTAGCATAAATTCTGAAGGAAGAAGACTACTACAAGAAATCTGAAAGAATGATGTTTTGAAGATCTCTCTGAAAGTTTGCCTACCAGGTGAAGTTCTAAACTTCTTATGTAAATATTTCAGCCATAATTGTGGAGGGCTGTGAGCCCTTGGCACAAGAGCCCTCTGCACTCCCTTGGGGGAGAGAGGCCTGAGGGCAAAAAGACTTTCCCCAGAGATAAGCAACCTTCTTCTGGGTCATGGTGACAAAGTGAACCACCCCCAGCATGCCTCGTTTCTATATGGTAACAGCCTGTACCCAGTTGGCTAGTTGGTTTCTACCCCACTCCCTGCCTTTCCCATAAAAAGCCCCGTTTCTGCCCATGACTAGGCAGCCTTTGTCCCTGGCCTCCCCTTCACAGGGGCTGCTGGACAATAAAAGCTGCCTCTGTGGAATAACCAAACGAGCCTCCTGTCTCTCTGTCCACAAGTTTGCCTTGGGTGATTTCACAAAGAGCTGAATCACAAGAGCTGATACCACTTGTAGCAGAGAAGTTTCTACACCTGCTGAAATCACCTGCTGCCCAGGGAGGCCTGCCACCACCCCTGGAAGAGTTGTTCCTTGCAGGACGCTCTCTCTAGGAAGGTCGCGGCACACCGGTGCTGACCAACATCAGACCCCCTGCGGCTAAGTGGCACCCAAACTCCTTGGAGTCTGGAAGTCCCTGGAGAGAGTGACTCCTGCACAGCTGTTGGAGGGACTGAAAGCCACCGTCGAATCATCACTTCTCTGAGGAGACCCCCTTGCGTTCTAGTAGAGGCTATCCAAAGAGACAGGTCGAGACCATCACCTACCATCTCGGAGAAGAAACTCCATGAGGATCGACCTTCAGGCTGACCACCTTCCCAGAAGACGTTTCTTTGACCCTACTAGCTGCCCCCATGCCTGGACAAAGATTTTTAAGTTGAAATTGGGGGTTTTCTGCGAGTTTCTACATTTTTGGGTCCTTTTTTGCTTTTTTTTTCTCTTTTTTCTGCTGGGTTAGGGCGTGGGACCACCAGCATGGGACAGAGGCTGAGAAAACCTAGCCTTACCCAACCTGAGAGAGACCTTTATTCTCAAGTTCTAAAAATCCTTCTTGTTAGTAATTTTAAGTTTTCTAAGGGGAATCTTTCTAAGAGGAAACTCAAATTCTTAATTATTTTGATTTCTAAGCATTTCTCTGATATTAAGGGTGACTCTATCCTTTCTAACTCCTTTTGGAATCTCGTTGGAAAAAAACACCTACTCTCTTCAAGCTTCTGGTGATTTTTGTTTCTCAGTTTATCCCCTTGTTTCATATTATTGTTACATTAGTAGAAAAAAAACGGTAGTATTTCGGGAATGTCGGGAAATCCCCAGTCAAAAACCTCCCCCCACGCCCCCCACCTGTGCTCCCAAGCCCCCCTCTCCGCATGAGAAGGAATCGGAAGATGGAAGCTTCCGTACGGAACAGGATTGCCACGGACACCCTGATGCCTTCCGAGCCTCTCTCCCCCGCTCCCAAAGCGACTCTGGCCCAGTTGCCTTGGAGCCTCTCCCCACCCCCCAAGCTCAGCCCCTGTTCCCAGTTATCTATCCGTCTCTCCCCGCGCAGAACGGCGCTGGCGAGGCAGCCGGCCCGCTGCCGCTCCCCTGCACCCCTCGCACCCCCATCCCCCTGCCGCTCCCCCCCACCCCTTTTCGCGCATTCCAATCCCCCTGCCGTGTTTTGTGATGCTATCGCTTCTACCAAGTTCATACCCCCCATCCACACCTCAGCAGCGGGCGGACAAACGCCTGGCTCCCTGGAAAGCGATCCACCAGTCTCTATGCCCTCAGGCTATTCCCTTGCTATCACCCATTCTCCCTCCCTTTCAAGTTGCTGATGAGATAGCTCCTGCCCCTCCACACAAACCTGTTTTACCGGTTTCGCTACCGGTACCTCGCTAGCCCCCTCAGGGGAGGGGGAGCCCGGGTCCCGTTCCCACCCCCCCCCCCCCCCCCGCCTTTTCGGTTTCTCCCGCAAACTCCGCTCCCGTAGTTTCTGCTTTAAACCCCATCGCCTCGACCCCTTCCCCGCAACCGTTTCCAGCCGCTGCCGCTGACTTCAAACAGCCTTCCAGCAGCAGCGGCGACACTCTAACCCCTGCTTCCCTCGGGATCTGTAGCTGCCGCACGGCTGCAGCCTCCCCGCCGCCTCTCCGCAGCCAGGACGCGCCCCCCGCTCCGGCACAGCACTCCTGGTCCCCCGCGGCTCCCGCCCCCAGCCTGGCTCGGGTGGTGCTGGCATCCAAAAGTTGCCACGTTCTTCCCCCTGTCGTTCAGCTCCAGGCTGCCACGGCTCGCCCTAGAAAACACTCATCCTCCTTTTCAGAGGATGACAGCAGCACCGCGGACTCTGACTCAGAACTACGACCACTGGATGCAGACACGGAGAGATGCCACCCGGGAGCGCATTAGCCCAAACGAGTTCAGCCTTCCCAGCTCTTTTTACGAAAGGGAGGCGGGGGGGGACCCACAAATATAAAGATGTGGGAGCCAATTCCCTACAGAGAAATCAAAGAGCTTTGCAAGGTCGCTAAGGAACACGGGCGGGGATCCCATTTTTTTAGAAACTTATTAGAACCTACTTTCTCCACCTACACGGTCGTTCCGCATGACATTAGAAACATGTTAACTGCCTCCTTAGCCCGGC
Organism: Corvus hawaiiensis; assembly: GCF_020740725.1. Taxonomy (NCBI): domain Eukaryota; kingdom Metazoa; phylum Chordata; class Aves; order Passeriformes; family Corvidae; genus Corvus; species Corvus hawaiiensis. The sequence goes on along the minus strand of NC_063255.1, from coordinate 38,479,304 downwards.
AGAATATATGCTATGGGAGAAGCATTGGAAAAGACAACTAAAAACATTATCTGACTTCTATTCCGAAGACGCAGGTTGGCCAAATTTGACTGTTGAACAATTAGTCAGAGAAGGTGAATTTCAAAAACCCTCAGACCAAACAAACACTATACCTGAAGCTGCACTGCAGGATATAGCCATTGCAGCAAAAACATCACTGCTTCTTACCCCTGATGACTCGATACCCACACAAAATTTTTCTAACATCAAACAAGGAGGGGACGAGAGTTTTATTAAATTTGCGGACAGGTTAAAGGTAGCCCTGGAAAAACAAACAGAAAGTCCAGAGGGACAAAAGGAACTTCTGAGTAAACTTGCTATGGCAAATGCTAATGAACAATGTAAGACTATCCTGAGGGCTTTACCCCAGGACATGGAACCCACCATAGAGCAAATGGTGAAAGGCTGCACATGCTATACATCTACCAAAAATGCAGTTGCCCGAGCAGTGGCAAAGGGCATTGCAGAAAGGGTATCCGGTGCATTTGCAGCAGTGGCTTCAAAAGATAATGCCCACTGTTTCAATTGCAGAGAATTTGGACACTTTAAAGAGGACTGCCCAGAAAAGTAACCCACCTAGGACCATTGCACCAGCTACCAAAGGTCCCAGAGACAGCAGCGGTACCAACTGCACCCAGCAAACTTCCAACAGAGCGCAGGATGGCCCTGCACTTTGACAACAAATCAAAAGCCGTATCACTTCGACCAGTATGTGAAGTCCACTGCCAAGTGTCAGGAGGAAGCAGGTGGATCTCAGAAGGCACCATCATCCCCGGAGATCCCAGTGCACATGAAAGAGACCCATCACATGGAGTGATACAGATGGGAACCCAGCGCTAGCTGGTAACCGTGCTGTCCATTGACTTTACAGATAAGTGTTTTTACCATATCCCCACAGGTAAGTACGGACCACAAAACGGTCCATGGGACATTCTCATCCTTGGTGACACTTTTCATGGTCCAGAACAAATTTTCGTATTACCAGAAATACAAACAGTACACCCTGGACAAGAGATCTTTATCCAGCTTTGCTGCACAGACCCACCCTTTTACCTTTCACAGGAAACACCAATTGCACAAGCCTTTTTGTTTCCACAGGACTGCCCAGAATAGGCTCCACTCAATCCAACCATAATGTGGGCACAGGTTGTGGGCTCAAATAAGCCTACCATTGAATGCGGCCTGCTCTGTAATGGGGAGCAGATCTACCGCCCGGGGATGCTGGACACCGGCACAGACGTGACCATCATCGCCCATTCTGAGTGGCTAGCGAACTGCGAACTACAGCCAGCAGCAGGCATGATTTCTGGGATCGGTGGAGCCACAGTGTCTATGTGGAGCAAGCAGAATGTCACAGTCGAAGGCCCCAAAGGCAAGATAGCAACCATCTGGCCATTCGTTGTGAGGGCCCCCATCACCTTATGGGGCAGGGACCTCTTGACCCAATGGGGGGCTTCCTTACGCATCCCCAGTAAGGATTTCTAACTCGGGCCACTGAGGTGTACACCACCTTCCATCCCTTGGCTCACCTCGAAATGAAAGGACCCAGTGTGGATCGAGCAGTGGCCCCTTTCCAAGGCAAAGCTGTGCGCTCTGGAAGCCCTCGTGGAGGAACAGCTTGCCAAGGGTCACATTGTCGAGACCACCAGCCCTTTGAACTCCTCTGTCTTTGGGCTGAAAAAGCCCGGCAAGGACAGGTGGAGGCTAGTCCACGACCTCCGTAAGATCAATGAAGTCATTGAGGACATGGGTCCCCTCCAGCCTGGCCTGCCCTCACCATCGAGGCTGGCCAGAGACTGGATGCTTGCCATCATAGATATAAAAGACTGCTTCTTCAACATCCCATTCCACCCTCAGGATGCCCCCCGGTTTGCCTTCTCCGTCCCCTCCCTCAACAGAAAGGCCCCACTCAAAAGGTACCATTGGCTTGTCCTTCCCCAAGGCATGCAGAACAGCCCGACCATATGCCAGTGGTACGTTGCCCATGTTTTGTCCCTCATCCGGAGCCTGTTCCCGGATGCAATCATCCACCACTATATAGATGACATCCTGATGTGTGAATCAGAAAAAACTTATTAGGACATGACTGTTAAAAGGACTATGGAAGCCATAGAGAAAGCAGGGTTAGAGATTCGTGAAGACAAAGTGCACCCCATGGACTTACCTCAGATTCCAGATCCATGAGAGGACCATTGCACCCCAGCAACTCACCATCCAAGATGACCCAAAGACCTTAAGAGACTTACACAAGTTATGCGGGTCCATCAATTGGATACATCCCCTGCTAGAGACAACAGAAGACCTTGCCCCCCTCTTTAGTCTTCTCTGCAGCTGCGAGGACCTGGACTCTCCACGCGCACTCATGCCAGAAGCCTGAGATACCATCACCACAGTCCAGGAGGCCCTGTCTTCCATGCCAAGCACATCGTGTTGAGCCCAGCCTGCCCCTCCAGTTTACCATTTTGGGTAAGGCCCCCCCATTTCTATGGGTTGATTTTTCAATGGGATCCTCAACTCAGAGACCCTTTATTAATACTTGAATGGATCTTTACAAGCCATCAGCCTACAAAAACAATAACCACTCCTCAAGAAATGATGGCACATCTAATAAAAAAGGCCAGAACTCACCTCTGCTCTCTTGCAGGGTGGGAGTTCACATGCATATACTTGCCATTGACCACTGGGGATCTGGAACATTTGCTCCAGAGCAATGGGAGCCTCCAGTTCGCCCTGGAGCGCTACCCAGGCCAAATTTCCATCCACGTGCCAAAACATAAGACTTTCAATTCGGCCTTTAATTTGATCCCAAAATTAACCCAAAGTAGAACACCTCTCAAAGCTCTAAGTTTTTACCGATGGCTCAGGGTAATCCCAAAAGTCAGTGATGACTTGAGGGACTCCAGGACTCAGAAGTGAGATTCTGATGTCCAAGTAGTGGAAGGATCACCACAGATTGCCGAGCTAGCAGCTATCATCAGAGCCTTTGAGAAATTCAAAGACAAACCCTTTAATCTGGTCACAGATTCAGTTTACGTTGCTGGCATAGCTACAAGGGCTTAACACGCCTTTCCCAAGGAGGTCTCCAATCCAAACTTACACCAATTGATTTCTACATTAATTCATTTAATCTCCCATAGAAAGCAATCTTACAGTATTATGCATGCAAGGTCACACACTGACCTTCCAGGTGCCATCGCGGAAGGGAACAGGAAGGCAGACGCGCTAGCCATGTCAGCAGAGACGGCTAATATCCTGACATCTTCGCCCAGGCGAAGTTATCCCATGCATTTTATCATCAAAATGTACCTGCCCTCATCAGGATGTTCAAGCTCTCGAAAGACCAAGCGAGAGCAACTGCAGCAACACATCCGAACTGCCAAAATTACCAGATACAATCTATGGGTACCAGAGTTAACCCCCGCAGTCTGAACAGCTGCCAATCATGGCAGTCTGACGTTACCCACTTCCCATCCTTTGGAAAGTCTAAGTATGTGCACGTGTCAATCGACATGTTTTCTGGGGCAGTGTTTGCATCAGCCCACGCAGGAGAGAATGCCACCCACACCATCAAGCATTTTCTCCTTGCATTTGGCACCCTAGGAGTCCCTGAACAAATAAAAACAGATAATGGGCCCGCCTATACCTCCCGCAAATTGAAAGATTTCTTCAACCAGTGGGGAGTAAAACACACGAGGGGCATACCCGCTAATCCCACAGGACAATCCATAGCAGAAAAGACTCATCAGACCTTCAAAAGAGTCCTCAATCAACAGCAGAGAGAAACAGCAATTATGTCTCCCATTGAGAGACTCTGTAAGACTCTCTCTGTTATTAATTTCCTAAATTGTACATCATCAGAGCCTGACCCCCCGTACTCCAGCACTTCTCGAATTCGACCCAAGCTAAGCTCACTGAAAAGCCACAGGTGCTGATCAAAGACCCAGAAACACATCAGATTTCTGGGCCTTTCCAGTTGATTACCTGGGGGAGGGGGTATGCCTGTGTTTCACTACCATCCGGCCCCAAATGGTTCCCAGGAAAAAACATCAAACCATACTTAGGCTGTGTAAACACTGCCTCCACAAATAATAACTGAAATATCCTGGACTCTGACACATCGGGTCCAGATAACCAGAGAAGCTCAGCCTGGAGACGGAGGAAGCATCGACTGCCAAGAAGAATCCACCATCCCGTCACTAAGTCACAGACAAAACACAGCTCCCAGAAGGACTCTACTTAACAAAACGCAAACTACAGGCCAGACATAGTCTGGCCAACGCTGTTATAAGTAAGTTATTCCCCAGTTATTCCTAAAACCCCACTTACCTATATATCTACCTTCCTGTTCCCTGCCCTCCCTCTCCTCCCCAGCCCTCACTTACCTCCAACCAGAATATCCCAAACCCTCTATCCTCCCCAACAGTATTCATTTTAAAAAACAAAGGAAGGGGAAATGGAAAGGGAGGAGGGAGGAAAAGTGAAGACAACCCTTCCCCTTCACCTCAAAGCCAACAAATTTTCGTTTATATTCCCTATCAGAAGCCCCATCCCTGTCTAAAGATGAGGCCCATCTACCTTGGTGCTGCCCTCACTTGCTGCCTGGATGCTCCTCACAGCACCACAGGCCCTCAGCTGGGTTGTCCCACAGCCCCACACCCTAGCAAGGGCATTAAAACAAGATAACTTGTGCCTGTCCATGGGCAACCTAGACAACCCATTGTCGACGTGCCTGGTAGGGATTCCTCTAGCAGCACATGAATATTTAACATCACGTAGTGACTCCATCTCAAAGAACATCCAGCTGCTAAAAGATCAAGTCCACCAAATCAAGACTGATGAAAAAATCACAGACTGTCTCAACAACTTTCTCGGACAATGGGGACTCCAAGGGTGGGCACTTTCTTTAGTTAAGGGTGCTTTGTAGATCTTCATTGTAATTCTTATTGTATTGCTTATGTTCTCATGTTTTTTACGCTGCTTTAAAAAGGCCGTTGGGGAGGAGTTCTTGGTAAAAAAAGAAGAGGGAGTTGTGAAGGGCTGTGAGCCCTTGGCACAAGAGCCCTCTGCACTCCCTTGGGGGAGAGAGGCCTGAGGGCAAAAAGACTTTCCCCAGAGATAAGCAACCTTCCTCTGGGTCATGGTGACAAAGTGAACCACCCCCAGCATGCCTCGTTTCTATATGGTAACAGCCTGTACCCAGTTGGCTAGTTGGTTTCTACCCCACTCCCTGCCTTTCCCATAAAAAGCCCCGTTTCTGCCCATGACTAGGCAGCCTTTGTCCCTGGCCTCCCCTTCACAGGGGCTGCTGGACAATAAAAGCTGCCTCTGTGGAATAACCAAACGAGCCTCCTGTCTCTCTGTCCACAAGTTTGCCTTGGGTGATTTCACAAAGAGCTGAATCACAAGAGCTGATACCACTTGTAGCAGAGAAGTTTCTACACCTGCTGAAATCACCTGCTGCCCAGGGAGGCCTGCCACCACCCCTGGAAGAGTTGTTCCTTGCAGGACGCTCTCTCTAGGAAGGTCGCGGCACACCGGTGCTGACCAACATCAGACCCCCTGTGATACGTAATAGCTGCAGGCTCAGACTACTAATCATTTAACTTGGCATGTGCATGGTCTTAAAACTCATTCAAAGCTCATGTCACTATTCATTAATTAATTGTGTTATAGTTTTAAAGCAACCGTTTACTTCCAGCAAACTTCAGTGCTGTATTATGTTCAGTGGTATTCAGAAATACACCATATCAAATCTGTCTCTTAAAGTAAATACTGCCAATTTATTCAGCAGTAATAACTGTAAAAAGCTTCAGCAGCAAATCAAAACCATTACTTGAAATATATTTCAAGTAACCTATGAATCTACACAGCACATACAAGACAGTCCAGGGATCAGGCCCAGCCAGAATGGGGTTGTGAAAGGCAGGTGCTGCTTGACCAACCTTATCTTCTTCTATGACTTAGTGGATGAGGGAAAGGCTATGGATATTGTCTACCTGAACTTTATTAATGTCTTTAACACTGTTTACTACAGCATTGTCCTGGAGATACTGGCTGCTCATGGTTTGGACAGGTGTACTGTTTGCTGGGTTAAAAACTGGCTGGATGGCCAGGCCCAGAGAGTTATATCCAATTGCTGGCCAGTCACTGGAGTGGCTCCCAGGGCTCAGTGATGGGACCAGTCCTGTTTAATACATCTATCAATTATTTGGATGAGGGGTTCAAGTGCCCCCTCAGTCAGTTCCCAGATGACACCAAGTTGGCTGGGAGCGTCAATCTTCAGGAGGACAGGACAGCTCTGCAGAGGGATCTGGACAGGCTGTATTGATGGGCCAAGGCCAATGGTATGAGGTTCATACCATGTTCAGCAACACAGAGTGCCAGGTCCTGCCCTTTGGTCACAACCCCACGCAGGACTACAGACTGGGGGCAGAGTGGCTGGAAAGCTGCCCAGTGGAAAAAGACCTGGGGGTGCTGAGCATGAGCCAGTGTGTGCCCAGGTGGCCAAGAAGGCCAATGGCATCCTGGCCTGTATCAGCAATAGTGTGGACAGCAGGAACAGGGCAGTGATTGTCCCCCTGTACTTGGTACTGGTGAGGCAACACCATGAATGCTGTGTTCAGTTTTGGGCCACTCACTTCAAGAAAGACATTGAGGGGCTAGAATGTGTCCAGAGAAGGGCAACAGACCACGAGTCCTGTGAGGAGCGGCTGAGGGGGCAGGGGTAATTTAGCCTGGAGAAGAGGACCCTTGGGGTGACCTTATTCCTCTGTACAGCTACATGAAAAGAGGCTGTAGGCAACAAGTGACAGGATGAGAGGTAAATGGTCTCAAGTTGCTTCAGGGGAGGTCTAGACTGGATAGTAAAAAAAATTTCTTCACAGAAGGGACTATTAAGCATTGGAACAGGCTGCCCTTGAAGTACCATTCCTGGAGGTATTTAAAAGGTGTTTAGACGTGACATTTAAGGACATGGTTCAGTGATGAGCACAATAGCGCTAGGTTAGCAGTTGGATTTGATGATATTATGAATCCTTTCCAACTTAAACAATTCTATGATTCTATATTTGGTCAGCATTGCCCAGTTCATTCAAACTCTCAGATAACGAAAGGTAAAAGGTAAAGTGAGACAGCTATTTTAATAAACAGGACAATTCAGCCACTGCTTCTGTTCTAAGAAACCTTGATCTAAAGGGTCCCTTAGTATACCAACCTCCATAAAGTGTACTTTAAACCTGTCAGGATCAGTTCCATGTAAGTGCGGAAGAACAAGTTTGGTGCGGCTTTGCACCTCTGCATAGGAAGAAACGCATTTTCCATACTATCTCTTTCTGTCTCTGTTCCATCTCAAACTCTCAATCTGTACTGCTGTTCATAGTTCAGCAACAAAAATATGCAACTGCTATCTTGTACAACACCCTTGTTCATGAGCAGAACATTTATAGAGCCTCTACCAAGAAAGCACATTTTAGCAAGCTCTTTTCTGCAGATGGGCATGTAGTGCTATGATGGGAAAACTAGAATATTTTATTTCACCTTAATCTGCTAGCCTTTGCTGGTTGGCTTTGAAATGCAAGGGTTTCTAAATGCAGAGTTTTACTTCTTTTTTTTTTTAATTTTATATGAAAACTAAACTAAATAGATGTGAAATTACATAAGTCAACTCTGTCAAACCAGCTGCATTATGAATTCATCTTGGCCATAAAAACCTCAGAGATCAATTTCCACTACATTCCATACTAGGGACTTTGGCTCACCCCTTCCCCATAACAATAATGACATGAGAAGAGGCCAGTGCAGCAACTGAACTACACAACTATTTTGCAAATCCTATTTCTTCCTTGATAATTGTATTTTTACTGCCAGGCCAGTCACTGAGGCATCATCAGTAAGTCATTTCTTGGTATTACAAGGCTACAAAAAGCAGATGGCATTAATTGAATAGGATCACCATTCCAGGCAAGTGAACACCAGGTAACATAAGGATAATAAATGTCAGCAGAGCATGCGGGATAGAGCTGCAATCACATATTAATTTACCCAACACAGAAAAACAGAGACAAAATACCTAAGAGCAAAAATTGACAAAAGAAACTTCTTCACAACTCCACAGTGAGTTTGGAAGAAAAATCAGAAGTGAAGAAAAACAAAATTCAGTCCTTTTCATTAGAATTTAAAGTATTGTACTTAGTGACCAGTACAAACTCTGACTGCACATCTCTGCCTACAGATGGGACCCAGCACTGTCTTGCTCTGTTTCTCAGGCAGATCTGTCGGCAGCAGATCTCATCGTATTTTCAACTCCTGGACTACACTACATGGACCAAAAAACGTCATTATTTTCCACAACAGAAAAACCAACACTCACTAAATGACCCGCGAATCCCATCCTGACCCCAATACAGCTGTCATCTGCAAGGACGGACTCCGATCCTATACGCTCTAATTCACCTCGGGCAGGACAGAACACCTTCAGAACAGGCACCGACTTTGATTGCATTCAGCACTAGCTTTTCCACATATACTCGTACAGAGAGCTATTTAGTAATGATTATTTATGCAGCCTCCCATATTAACTTTTATAAGACAAATTCTGCTGCAAGCTACTTTGACATAAACCTAGAGTAGTAATTGCTGCAGTCAAGGATCTCCGTTTCCACGTCGACCCAGCAGCTAACGGGGGAACGTGATGCTAAATAAACGGTATTTTTCCCCCAGGAAAAACAAACAAACAAACCAACCAACCCCCCCCCACCCCCCCAACCAAAAAAAAAAAAAAAAAAAAACCAACGAGAAAAAGAAAAAAAGAAGAAGAAAACCCCACCAAGAACACACCTAAAGCCCAAACCCGCGGCAGTCTGGAGCCATGCCTCTCAGCGCGGGGTGCCCCGCCCGGTTGGCTGCCCCACTCGGGGCTCCGCTTCGCCTCGGCTGCCTTTCCTTCGTTTTTTTGTTTTCTTTTTTTTGTTTCGTTTGGATTTCCTCCCCCCCCCCCCCCCCCCCCCCGTCCTCTCCCTCCTCTTTGCTATTTTCCTTTCTTTTTTTTCCAGCGCCGAGCCCCGCGCTCCCCCCCAGCTGAAAGCTGTCCAAGCGCAGGACCACACACAGGCTCCCGCCCCGCCCCGCCCCCTCCCCAGCCGCGGCCGCGCGCACTCCCAAAATGGCGGCGGGGGCGCCTGCCGGCAGCGCGGCCGCTTCCCACCGCCGGCGGGGTCGAGGAGACCCGTCGCCCGCAGCTCGCCCGGACTGCTACGGGGGTCAGAGGGGAGGGCACCGGCGGCTGGGAACGAGCTGTCCCGGCGGCCCTCCGCCGAGTGCATGGCCTGGCCGCCGCGACCCCCCGGGGGCGGAGAAGTGGTATGCGCCGCCCGGAGCTGCGCGCCTCAGCGCAGCGCCCGCCTCCCGCCCCGACAACCGCCCGCCTTCCCTGCCGGTGGCCGCTCCTCCCGGGCATGTGGAGCGGCCGCGGGCCGCTCTACCCGACCGGCCAGGCGGGCAGGGACGGCAACCGCGAACAGGGGCACCTCCCCGGACTTACCTTCCACCCACAGCTCCTCCACGTTGGTCTCGAGATTAGCTGCCCTTAATCCTACAGCGAAAGCCCCAAATATCAGGAGGCCGACAACCAAAAACTTCCCGCAGTTTTTCTGAATGTAACAGCCCAGTTTAAACAACAGTCTCTGAAACTTTGCTCTCAGCCACAGCGGCGCTTTCCGTCCCGTCGCCTTCCCCTGCAAAGCAAGAAGAGGTCAGTAGTTGGGGGCTGCGGCAGCCGCAGAAGTGGGGGGAGCCCCCCAGCCCTCCCACGAGCGCGACAGCTCGTGTCCCTCGGGGCGCAGTCCCCAGGGGAAGGATGGAGCACCGTGAACAGCTCAAACAGGCAGCTTTCCAGCAGGGCCCTGTGCTCCGCGGCCCTGCCGAGCAGCCACCCTCGAGCACACACACAGGGAAAAGATGTACCTGCTGGCAGCCATCCTCGCCCCAGACCAACACGCGGGTTTGGGGGTGACAACATTGCGTCGGCCCCCGGGCCCCCGCCTGTGCTGCCCACCACCATACTCTTCTCGTGCGCGAGGCACCGCCACCCACTCGGGCTGCAAAGCATTCGCGCTGGCGAGACCCGTGGCTCCAGGGAAGAAGGAACCACTCCCGATGAACCTCAACAGCTACAAGAAAGAAAAGTCCCTTTTCCTGTTCTCCTTGGAACCCCAGATTGGCCGGGGAGGAGAGGCGGGGGGATTGTGTGACAGACAGTGGGTAGCAGTGGCCGTTTCCCCCATTCCCAGCTCCTAGCAGAGGCTTGGTGCTGAGGCAGGACCCACGTGGTGAGCAGCGCTGTAAGATCTGCACTAATTCATTTCCATAGAGTTTGGAGACGCTGTGTGATCTGAATTAGGAAGCAGAGCAGCCATCTGTAAGTTACGACAATATTTGTGAACGGAAGAGGGCAGCCACATGGATTTTTTTTCCTCCTCCTTTCCCCTCTTCTTACAAAGCCTAGAAATGAAACCATCCCTGCAGCAAGGCAGCTTTTGGAGATTGTTTACTTTGAACATTTTTTGGCCGGCGGAGATTGGCGGCCGGGGCCGTCCCCCCGCCCCGGCACCTCCAGCCCTCCGCAGGGACCGGCGCGGCAGGGTTAAGGGTGGCAATTTGTTTACGGCCCTCGCTCCCCCTCTGACCGCCGGGCAAGGGAGAAAACCGCTGCCTTCTCTGCTCGGGGACCCCGTTCTCCGAGGGCAGTCGCCGTCTCGGCGGTCGGCGGAAAACTTCACAAAAGCCCAACTTCTGCCAAGAAACCAGCCGGCCGGTTTCTCCCCTGTTCCGGCCGGGAGCGGGTGTTGCCGAGGTCGCAGGGCGCTACGAGAGGATGGAGAAGCAGAAAGGAAGCAAAAAGAGAGAGAGGGAGAGGGGGAGAGGGAGAGCGGGCCTGGGGCTTAGCCATGGGGAGGCCGGGACCGAGGCGAGGCTGTTTCGGGAAGTTTAAGAGGAGAAGTGCTCCGCAGCACAGGCACGCACCAGAGCAGGCACAAGCGAGCAGGGAGGGAAGGAGGGCACTCTCTCCCGCACTGAAGAGTCACAGACGTCCCTCTCTTTTTCCCAGCATTTTATTGGTGGCCGTTTCGTTTCCATCTCCTCCTTCCACCCCCGCGAGAAAACACACCACCTCCCTCCTCCTCCCCCGCGGAAAAAGCAGCACTACCACTAGCGTGTATCTCTGGAAAAAAGAGTGAGAGATTGAATGCACCTTTGAAATCTGCTCCAAGGCGAAAGCCGCATCGCAGTAGCTTGGCCGCTGCAGATACTCCCGGTCGGGCGCCGCGGCGCGCCGATTCCCTCCAGTCCTTCGCCGCCTTCCGCCGCCGTTCCTCGCCGCCCGGCCGGGGTGGCCTCCGCCGCCCGCGCTGCTGCTGGTCTCCGGCTCCGACGCGTTACCGGCCGAGGCCATGTTGCCGCCGCCGGCGGGACGGGAGAGCTGCCGCTGGCGCTGCCGCGCCGGGGCCCGGGGCCCCGGGGGCGCGGCGGGGCCGCGGGGGGCTGGCGGCGCTGCGGGCCGCGGGCTGATGCTGCTGCTGCGGGGGCTGCTGCCGCCGCTGCTGCCGCCGCCGCCGCCGGGGCTGGGGCTGCTGCTGGGGCTGCTGCGGCGCGGCCGCTTCACGCGGGGCGCGGGGCGGCGGCTGCCGCCGCGGCCGCTCCGGCCGAGTCGCTCCCCGCGCCTCCCATTGCCACATCGCGCGCGGACCCCGAGCTGCAGGCGGCCGCTCCCCGCGCCCGGCGAGGGCGGGCGGACGGGCGGGCGCGACCCCCGGGATCCCCCGGCCGCCGCCGCGCTATCCTCCGCTCCCGTTGAAATCGCCTACTCCGGCCGGCCGCCGCTGCCTCCGGGAAGCCGCTGTCCGCGGCGGCGCTCAGCGACGGCGGCGGGGCGGCGGCGCGGCGGGCCGCGGCTGCTCCTGCTGCTGCTGGGCTGCCTCGCCGCGCTGCACCATCCTGCTTCAGCGCCGGGGTGCTTCTCGCGGGCCGCGGGGCCGGCGGGGTTCCGCGGTTGGCCCCGCCGCGGCGGCGGGCGGGCGGCTGCCTGGCGCTCTCCCCCGGTGTGTGCGCGGCAGCACCGAGCTGCAGCCCCTCGGCTCCAGAGATGAGATGAAGAAGAAAAAAAGGACTCTCTCCATTTGGATAAAGAGGAGGAGGGGTGGGGGGGGGGTGGGGGGAGTATGAGTGGAGAGAGAGCGAGAGAGGGAGAGGGAGGAAAAAAAAAAAAAAAAAAAAAAAAAAAAAGGGGCTGAGAGCCCGCCCCCGGGGCTGTCAGATGGCTTGGGTTTCTGCGAGGTGATTGGCTCGGGGAGGGCAGAAATTACTCAGCAAACATGACTATTATTAGCTGCTTAGCAACAGCTCACCAAAGTAGAGAGACCACCCAGGCCGGCAACCCTTGTGTGTGCATCTCCAGCTTCAGGGGGAGCCTTAAAGAGATCCAGTCTTCTTTGCATGCAATACTTCCATTAAGGAATGCCTTCTCCCTCTTTCTTCTTCGTTTTCTTTTCAACAGCGTTACCCCCCAACACCCCTCAATCTCCCCCCCACCCCACCCCCCCGCGCCCCCCCGGGGTGCTTGCAAATACACGCGCGGAACTTCCTCGGGAAGGACATACAGAAATACATTTTTCCCTTTTAAGAAAAGGAGAGGAAAGCGAGGAAAAAGCAGCATTAAACGATTTCTAAAGGCCTTGAAAGAAAATCCTTTTAGAGGCACCTTGGCCTCGAGCTGCAACAAATACTGGGAGGTCCGAGCTGAATTCCCAGGCTTGCAGGAATAATGACAGGGTGGTGGATACTGCGGTAGAAAGTGCCAGATTTTTCTCCCTCTCTCTTTTTAACTAAAGAGGAGACTTAGTTCCTTGCAAGAAACCCACTCCGTCCAGTTAGAAAAACACAATGAAAATTTAACACTTAAGGGATTTAAAGCCGCGCGGTAGCTAGCCTGTTTCAACTTAGGGCTCATTCTTTAACTGAAACCTGAGGAAAGCCAATTTTAATGTTTTTAGTGTAAAAGTCCATGAAACGCAGCCTGCCTGGCCGCGCTGAACATTTCTTGAACTACACGCGATTGTTTACTTTTTTGGCACCGCTTCTCCCCGTTTCTCTTCATTGAGAATCAGCCATTAATTGCTGCCTCTAGAGCTGCGCGCATCCCCCCAGCCCTGGGCTCGGGCCCCGGCCCGCAGCGCGGCTCCCCGCGGGGGCAGCTACGGGCCGTGGCGGACACCCGTGCGCACCGGCGCGGGGGGCAGCGGCCAGCCCGCTCTTCCGCCCCCGGCCCGGGCTGGGGAGGCGCTCTGGGGTGCTGCGCTCCTGCACGACGGCTGCTGCACGCCTGCGGAGGAGCGCGGCTGTAAAGAGTTTGGGAGCTGGAGGGGGCGTGGGAGAAACGCAGCGAAAAAGAGAGCGGCATGGGGACCCGAGGTGAGAGGAGTACATCGTGGAGCCCCTGCCCGGTGCGGCGCCCGGCTCGACAAACCCGCCGGCACTGCGCACCTCTCCCTTCAGCCTCGCCGTGCATGTACCTGGGGCAGCGCTCCTGAGCAAAAGCCCTGAGCCCCGGTCGCTGCAAACGTCCTCCTCCCCTCGGCGGGCTGGCGAGCGCCGGTAATGGGGCCGTCCCGGTGCCGGCAACGCGGGTTGGCAGCACCCCGGGGGCCGGGGCCGCCGGCGGGAGCGAGCTGTGCACCGCACCGCACCGTTCCCTCCGTGAGACTGCCTAAAGGCATCGACGGTCAGGGCTTTTCAAGGGCCGTAGCCGCCGGTTAGGGAGTTTCTTTTTCCTTTCACTTTATCCCAGCTCCATTTTTCCTCACCCTGTGAAACCTGTCTCCATGAAGGCCCTGCCCTCTGCTCCGCACAGGACTGTCTCCAGGAAAGCTGCTAGGAGCAGCAAGCTGTCATGCACGCACACGTAGGTGCATACGTATGGGAGAAGGAAACCTGAAACGGTTGCAGCTGGAGGCTGTTTTGTGTTTGAGGCTGAAACCTGCACCTGGGGTGCAGTCGGCCACCTCCAATTCAAGTTTCCACTTGGGAAGTGATGTGACACTACTTCTGCAAGTGCTCAACCTCACCGTGTCTGGTCGGGTAGCAGGGCAGGTGAATGGAGAAAGAAGGGATGGGAAAAAAAGCATTTCGGTTCAGCCTCCTAGTAGGCTCCAAAACCAGGGAGGGTTGTCCCTTCAAGCATCTGGAATCCGCAGCGCTGCCCTACGTGCCTCCTGCCTGCTAGGCTTCACACAGTAGCCTAACACCCATTCTCACTGCTGGTTCCAAAACTCTATCTGAAGACTCAAATTTAACAAGCACTATCTTAATCTCCCCTCTCTCCCTATGGTCTAGAGGGATAATTTTTTTTTTAAGCATGCACTGCTTAAAATTACTGCAGAGATCTAATTGGTCTTGTTTCTGGGATGGGTGTGCGTATGTATTGTTGGGGGTTTTTTTCCCCTCAAGGAAGAAATGTCAGTGTAAAATTCTCCACTTGGGTGGTCAGAGCAGTGGCTGCCCCCAGTCTGCCTCATAGCTGATGCCTGCGTGCTACATTCCTGGCAATAACGTTGTTCCTAATCAATCTGCCCTTATTTACATTTGTAAGCACTGCTGACTGTGATATGCATTCTCTGAGTGTGTGACTGCTCCTCCACACCAAGGGCTATTTCCATCTTCAGCAACGTGAAGGGATCTCCCAGATTTCTTATCTAGGACATGCTCTGTGGTGAAGGCCTGGGAAGGTGTCTCCTTATATAGAGGGGCTGCAGTCTACAACCATTCATACGTGTTTTTTTCAATGCCTTTTTTCAATGGGCTGGTGTACAAGAATTTCTGCTTTGACTTTAGTCGTAGTGGCTTCATGTTGTAATGCTCTGCCTCTTACTTACGTTCCCTTTGTGTTCATAACCCCCGATACTGCAGAGGTTCACACTTTCTCCAGCCAGATGAGGGGTCAATCCAAGAGAGGTTAACAGCGGGTAACAGGTATTTGCAGTGATTTTTACTTTAACACATTTTTTCCAGATTGCTCTTCACCTGCAGACACCCACCAAAAGCATTTGCACTGCTGGAGCATCTAATTACCCTAATAAAGAAAAGACAGAAATGAAGCGCAGGCACTTTGGGTTCCCTTTGTACGGTTTGCAAGAGAGCTGACCATGGGAGAAGACCGACTTGTGGGAAAATAATCAGATTTTTTTCTGTTCCCTCAAGTTTTTGTGTCTCACACACGTTTCCATCGCACAAGTGCACAGTTTTGCCTCGGCCCTGTGCTCCACCCGCACACCTGATTCTGGCTTTGGCATAAGATCACAGTCGCTGGGTTTTGCAGGGCAGCCTGAGCCTCCCTCTCCTTTTCCACTCGCAGTGCCTTGCTGGCCACCGGGCCGGCGGGGGTTGCCGTCGGAGGCGGCGGCTCGCAGCGGGGAGCCGCTCCGCAGGGCAGCGCCGCCGCGCAGCGCCCGCGCCTGGGGAAGGAGGCGGGCGGCCTCTCCCCCTCCTCAGCCCTGGAAGAAAGGGAACTGCTCGAGCCAACTTGTCAAAATAATGCGGCTAATTACCCCTGATCTCCTTTAATGGAAAGCTGCTCTGCACGCCACAAAGGAGCAAATGAGGGATCTACAGCACCAACCCAGGAGCGCTGGCATTTTCTTCTACGGAAGGCTGAAGGAAAATGTGCTTCCAGAGGAGTCTCCGAGGATTCTGGGCATCTTCCGTGAAGCAGCGAACTCCCAGAAGAGGACAAGGGCGCACGGAGAGCTGCGGAAGACAGTGGATGGAGGAGCAACAGCCCGCTCCCTCCAAAACCACGAGGACATCCCAGACCTAGCAGACCTTGTCATATTCCACGAGGGGCTTTACCTTTATAAACCCAAGTCATCTTCAAAACAGATTCTTTTCCTGGCAAAATGCCCTGCCACTTGTAGGACATTAATGTGCATTGAGAGGGGAAAGTTACACTAAACCTTTTTTAGCCAGCCTGGACAACACCGGGTCTGTGTAAAGATAGAGCTCAAGTTTTGCATGTGCCAGAAGGCAGGGCATTCACTTCCTTGATCTCTGCCATCGGGCCTTGCAGAAAAAAAAGCTGAGCGACACAATCTCTTTGACCCGCTGCTGGAGCAACAAATTTATTAGAGATATAGGCGTGAGAAATGAAAAGGAAGTAAAACAATTCAGGCTCATTGTATGTCTTTCTTTCATACTGCTAATCCGGTTTACACATCACGCCTACATGTCTCAATAGGGCTTTATACACTGTGGCAAAGGCAGGACAAAATAAAAGGTGCATGTGTATGTGTGTGCGTGTGTGTGTATGTGTGTGTGAAGTAAGGATAAAAACAGAGAAGCCTAAGACATTTTAATTCAGAGTGGGCTGCCAGTTTTATATCTATAGGCTTTTTAAAAGCGTATAGATTTTAAAATATTGCTTTTCCTCCTGCTCCCTCCTCAGCCCTAATATTTCTAAACAACACTATCTGCTGTCCAGATACAATGTCATATTATAATTCAGACACACAACGCCCCTAGTAGCCCTAACCGGAAACTAGATTACACCTATGAGACTGGTGCCGAAACAAGGTGATACTCTGTAACCACAGCTGGTAGAGGCTATCAGGTTAGGAGCCGTGAAATACCCACCTTGGCTCCGACACTTCTTTTAAAACCATCTAACGACACCAGATGTCTCCCCACTCCCCTCCGCGCTTTTGCCTCCCCCAGGTCTACCTCCCAAAGTGGGACTAAGGCAGCAGAGAGGGAGACATCTGTCACTGAACATCCCCCCAGTCTCCAGTCCCTGGAAGCAGTGAGACAGCCCGCAGGAAACCGGTGACAGCAGCGCTGTAGCGGTCCTGATGTGCCCGGTACCAGCCCCACGCGGAGCCCAATCCTGAAGCCGGAGGCTGAAGCCAGTATTGACTTCAACCTAAGGCGGCCCCTGTCTTGTAGAGCCTAGCCCCAGAGAAGTTTCTGCCCCCCGCGAGGCAGCTTGTTCGGACCAAAGCTCACACAGGTGTGAAACGCAGAGACCGGAGACTCGTTTGCCGTCCTCTGCGGGACTGCAGACACCTCAGGAGCCGTCTCCCATCAGCGGCGAGTACCCGCCGCGCATCCCTACCGCAGCTCAGAGCCACCGCACCGCCAAGCCGGGCGAGAGGGAGCAGCGCCTAGCCCCGGGGGAGCCCCGCCGCCCCTGCTCACGCCGAGCCCCCGCCACACTCCGCCCGCCGTGCCCCGCGCTGCCGTCCCCGCTCGGGCCGCACCCGCTGCCCGGTCGGTAGCCCCGGCCCCCGACGGCGAGAGGGAGGCTCCCCCCGCCCCCTTCGTCAGCTCCGGGCCCCGGAGAGGCCCCACGCAGCCCCTCCAACACCGCCCCAGGCCCGGGCCCTGTCCTCCGGGTCCCGCGGCCCGCGGCCGCCCCGCCGAAGGGAAGGCACCTACCATCACTGCCCTTGCAGGAGCCGCTCGGGGAGAGCCGTGCTGGAGGTCTGGGCGCGTCCTCATTCACTGGTACTGGCGGCTTAAATGGAACATAAGTGTTGTCTTCCTTCTTTTATTTATTTATTTATTTTCCTTCTTTCTTTCTTTCTTTCTTTCTTTCTTTCTTTCTTTCTTTCTTTCTTTCTTTCTTTCTTTCTTTCTTTCTTTCTTTCTCTTTTTCTCTTTTTCTTTCCCCTTTTAGTTCCTTCCTTCCGAATTCCTTCCTTCCTTCCTTCCTTCCTTCCTTCCTTCCTTCCTTCCTTCCTTCCTTCCTTCCTTCCTTCCGAATTCCTTCCTTCCTTCCGAATTCCTTCCTTCCTTCCTTCCTTCCGAATTCCTTCCTTCCGAATTCCTTCCTTCCTTCCTTCCTTCCTTCCTTCCGAATTCCTTCCTTCCGAATTCCTTCCTTCCTTCCTTCCTTCCTTCCGAATTCCTTCCTTCCTTCCGAATTCCTTCCGAATTCCTTCCTTCCTTCCTTCCTTCCTTCCTTCCTTCCTTCCTTCCTTCCTTCCTTCCGAATTCCTTCCGAATTCCTTCCGAATTCCTTCCTTCCTTCCTTCCTTCCTTCCTTCCTTCCTTCCTTCCGAATTCCGAATTCCGAATTCCGAATTCCTTCCTTCCGAATTCCTTCCTTCCTTCCTTCCTTCCGTCCTTCCGTCCTTCCGTCCTTCCGTCCTTCCACCAAAGGAACTGAAAATATAAAAAAACAACCCTCCTAGGTTGCAGACATTCTGCCGAGTGCTGGAAAGCCTCACAATTACATGCCTGTTTCTATTAAGCAGCTCCATCGTCCTCTATGTGGGTGGTCTGGCTCTCAATAGGCAGGACCTGACAGGATCACGTGACAGACCCGCGAATGTTGCCCCTTTACAATAAACTTTAGGAAAAAAAGCGAAGGAAGGGAGGACGGAGAGCCCTGCACCACTGCCCCCGCCCCGCTGCTCCCCCCCCGGAGCGCAGCTCACCAGAGCGCGCGGGTCTCCTTCAGCCTCTGCCTGCTCTCCCTTCTCCCACCTTGGGTGTCGAGGGGAGGAAGAGTGTGAAAGGTACCAGGTCGTAGAATGCCGCTCCCTTGTCAAAAGAAAGACGTAGTTGGATGGGTACAGAGAAGCTGGAGAAGCAGTTTCCTTCTGACTGCTGAGCACTGCAGACTGCACCTGGTTTAGTACATTTTTTTCTAAAAGCTTTGTGCCTGTCCTCTTCATTTTTGGTAGAATCCACTAGAAAGTCATCTTTTTTTCATCTTTTCATCTTTCAGGTGAAGCAGTGCAATGCAAGAAGTTACCACCACTGAATAATTCCTGAATGCTTCTGGAGAATACCACAGTGGTTTTCATTTTAAAAGCAACATTTTCTTGAATAGTTACAAGCAGGACATACAACCAGAAATTTACTACTACTTTTTTAGAAGCTTGTCGTGGCTGGTATTGTTACAGCATCTGAGATGAGTGTTGTCAAGTGTTGCTCCCGAATTAGGGCACATTGCAAGGAATAAATGACCTGTCTTGGAAGACTTGTCACTCATTGTTTATGGATGATTCTTTTCCTCTAGCCAGTCACATTTGATTTTCTATTAGATTTGGAATCTCCAGAATATATTTTGAGAATAAAATACATTCTATACTGATGTAGTCCTGTGTCCAAGTCGCCCAGATAATTCTGTTTGTGTTGTTTTGAAAATGTACTTCGTGATTGGGTTCAGTGATTTCACATGACTTTTTTGAACATGTCTTAGCCATATTTCATCTTGGAGATGTTGGAGAATTCCACTAACAGTATGTTACAGTCGTGTTCATTATCAACAATATAAAAGCATTGTATAAGAAAAACTGCTAGGAATTGTGTTAAGCAGCCTATACTCTATATATATTGTCTGCATAAACCCAGACTGGGTATCAAAGTAAGAGGGACATTTTTTTTCCCTACAGAACTTATTTTTACATGACAGGGGTTTGTGTCATTGACAAAGAGTTGGAAGAGCATGGGAAAAGACATTTTACAGGATTTTTAAAACGGACATGGAAAACGTGGGAGGGAAGGGAGACTGAGAAAAGCAAGCCCAAGCTGACCTCGCTGCTGAAGACCAGACATCCTCTCTCTAAGCAGCACTACGCTTCAGTGCTTCAGTTTCATCCTGGTTTATTCCCCTTGGTTCTTATACAGATAAAGACCATGTTTCAATCCAATTCTGTACTTTCCTTCTGAAGCCACTGTTGAAGGTCTTCTGCTAAAGCTATTTTGGCTGTAACTATGGGTGGTTCTGCCAAGAAAACCATTCTGAACATGTGACAAGGCCATCTTGGCAATAACCATGTGTTGCACCTCTGTTTGAGACACAATGAAGACAGAGAGCTGAGATTAAGAGAACTGTCTCTGTCCAGAGAGCCTCATGCCTGGACAACTGAGTCCTGTACCAAGCATCTGCAGATCTGATCTAAAGTGAAACAAGTTTCTGAGGTTGCTTTGTTTTTTGTTTGTTTTCTTGGATTTTTTTGTTTGGTTTTTTTTTGGTTTTTTTCCTTTTTGGTATGAAAAGAGTCCCTTATTACTCCAGTCCTGACCTTCACTATCAAGAAAATGAGTGTCATGTCCTCATCACCCAGCACTTTAAAAGTCACATGGTTTTCAGACATAAGCATGTTCATCGCTGAAGCAGAAAGAGAGGAAGGGAGACACTGACTACTTTGTTTTCGTTTGTTATGGAGAGGAAGCGCAGCTATCGATGCAAGTCTGGTAGTCCTTTGCTACTTGTATGATGTGTATCTTGCAGATGACTGGTGATATAAGAAACCCTGTGAAAAGAGATGTTCAAATGGCAAAAAGTTCTCCAGAAAACTCTACTACCAGAAGTGTTAGATCATTTGCTCCATCCTTTTTCTGAAGGTAGGATTGGTTCCTATGATACTCCTGGAGGATGGTTGCCCAGTCTGGCCTTTAAATCTCCTTCCACAGTTTTTCTGCTCAAACAGTGGGGAGTCTGGTACTGGCTGTTGGAAAGGTATTACTATTTTCTCAATGTCTAACCCAAATTTCCATTTCTATAATTTAGACATATTGCTTCTTTTCCATTTTAACATTGACCATAAAAGATATTTCCTTTCTCATTACATAAAGGAAAGAAAATTAGATTATCCATGTCTTTCTTCAATCTTTACTCTCTAGGCAATTCATTCTACCTTCCTCCACCAGCATGTTCTCTAAAGCCCTAATGAGTGTTACCAGTCTCTCCATGATGCTCCACAGCCGGTTCAAATGTTGTGGTATGAAGGATCACACACAAAGAACTTCTCCCAACAGACCCTAGCATGGAATTCACCTTATCTGTAGGTGTGGCATTTTTTTGCTTGTGCTCAGGATAGAAGTCACTATAATCCCCAGATCCCTTTCTGCATTATCCTTCCCCAAAGTCTTCTTTTTAAGCATGTCACTACAAAACACTTCTATCACACCTTTATGTATGATATTCAGCTGTTATGAAATACCATTATTTTCTTATCTGCTTTTCCTTGGTGTCATAGTGCAATAAAATAAGTATTCCAGTAAAAATTTGGTTATCATTAAGGAACATATTAACACCGTACCTCCACTGGGCCTTTTTAGAAAAAAAAATAGGCTTGTTAATCTTTCAAGTGAGCTCAAAATTCACTGACTTAATTAAAAATTGTTGCTAAAAAGCTTTTGATAGAAAGTGTTTGAAAGATTAGTAAGTATCAGAGCTCAGCTGCTGGAAATTAGCCCATCTTCTGTAAGACTTCAACAGTATATGATTTACATGGCTAATTCATTGACTAACTAAGACTGACAGTTTAGTTCAGAAAGTGACGTTGAGGATACAAGACCCAATGTCACACCAAGGATTCCTACCATATCAACAGAAATGTAGAGCTGAAGAAAACTCTGCAGAAAGTAAGTAAGTGGGCCTTCAAGCTGCATTCTCAGGCCATCCCTGGCTTGATAAGAGCTTGATAAACCTGAGAAACCTTAGGTCATCCCTGGGCTAATGGTCATCCCTGGCATAGAAATTTCTCATGTTTATTGGTGTAATTAACCTAGCCCATACAGTTTCTGGTGTGCTCATACAAGAAGCACAGAGAGAATGCAAGAAGGCAGAAGAGAGGCAGATCTTCTGTATGGTCTCTTCTCCATCAGTCTTGAAGCTGGAGCTGTGAAGTTTCATATATGTGTGCCACTGTACGTGGCCTTTTGTTGATCCTGTATATCGTTCTAAACATGGTGCAAAACAGCTCCATGGGACCAAAGACTTCGTGTGGTACATAAAAGCAACAGAAGCAGCCCCACGTATCTGAGTGGTTGACAGGAATTTATCTGGATCTAAGAAACAGACTCACACCTTGTACCTACTGAAACCGCGGTGATTAATGAGAAGATTCATGGTTAGGAGAAGGTGTTGAAGTGTGTACCAGTCCTTAAGCATCCTGTTTCTACTGCAGCATTTCCCAGTTCCATACCTCTCTATGGGAGAGAGAGTGACACCTCATCCAATAGAGTCTTGGAATTTGGTGAAAAATCCCCCAGGAACATGAGCACTAGGGACCTTGGTAAACCATGGGACTCTGCTAGGGTTTTGCTGACAAGACCAGTCATTCCTACGTGTCTGCCAGATGAAGAAGTGTTATAGAAGGGCTAAACAATCTGCTCTTCTCCCTGCAGTGCTTCCTAGAACACTAGTGGTCACCAGGACTAAGGTGATTTCCTATGCCATCATTTGCTATTAACTGTATTTGACTTCACTTTTTAAACAGAGTGATGGTCATGTTGGGATGTTGGGGTCACATGTGCTAAAGATATGCCCAGGGGTGGTTTGGTAAGTTATGGTGATTTTTTTTTTAAATAAATTGGAAGAAGTGGAATAGTTTGGAGCCTAGGCAAAGTCATTGGTACACAAGTCTTTCTTCAGCTCTGAAAGAGAAACAATGAACTTCAAAGTTACCTGCATGTCAGGAACAGTGCCCATGAATTTAATTATGCTAAGTTTAATTAGAAATGAGAGGAAAGGTATTTGAGCCTCTGGAATAGAGAGGAGTTAAGAGGTGTTATCTCCTAATATAGTTGAGAAATAGGGATTTATTGCCTAGGGAGGTTTTTGGAAGGAGCTGGGGGAGAAAACAGAAGAGGGTGTTTTATGGATCTTATATACACATTTAAGTATGCCCTAAACCTGTTAAAGAATCCAGGATTTCTAATGTCTTCCCTTTTTATGAGTTTCAGATCCCAAGTGCATGTTTTGAAGGGAGTTTTTAATAACTGAGGGGCTCGTGCACCCAAAGTCTATCCTTTTCTCTTCAGCTGTACAAGCTGGACTAATAAAAGACTCTATCTCTGCCTTCACATCTTCTCATTTTAGCAAACTAGCAGCTCAGCTACAAGGAAGTCCAGTGTTTCTGAATGCCAAACTGCTCATCAGGAAGCCTAACTTTCTTCTGTTCAGGTTTTTAGGTGCTTGTCTATAGATGTCAGGACATAAATCTGCCTTGTCCTTTGCTGATGTATTTAAGCCCTGAGGTATAAGAACTGTTTGACTGCTCTTGACATTTTGTCTTAGCTGGGTTAGCTGTAGAGTTTTTCTCCCCAGATAAATGCCAGCTATGTGCCTCAGAATCATGATGAAGCTGTGTTTTGTATGGTTTCTTTGCCTTTTCATTTTGTCAAGTACTTTCATGTTCCACTGGGGGAAGAGCAGACAGTTAGCCTTCTCTACTATATTTAATGAGGCTGGATAAAAATATTGCATTGTAAATTGCAACTCAAGACACTCTTGTGGTAGAGTATATTTCCACTTAAATAACAATGGAAAATTTTTGCTTTTTATTTTGTAAAGCAGGGAAGGAATGCACGGAGCAATTCTTTCCCTCTTTGTCCAAGAATCATGCATCAAAATACATTTTTTACATTTATTTTATCAGGTTTTTTTTCTTTATTAATGATATTATTTAATGTATTATAAAGTAAATGTGTAAATGAACTCTTAGCACTCACTATCCTGTTACATTAAATAAACCTTTGCTCAATCTGAAACTTAATAAAAGCATCTGTATAAGTGGTGTTCAATGATGTGTTATTGAGAATTCTGTACTCATCTGTAACAAATAGTTTGGACAAACATTCTAGCATTCACGACTCAAGGACACACTCATGAGTGTTCATGACTCTATGTTTAATATTTACTCATGTTTCTGTATATTGTCTTTGTTGCTACTAGTGCCATTGTGCTTTATTTTGAAAATGAATGATTTTGTTCTCTGGACGGGTGGCTAGAGCTTTGCAAATGGCTATTTCCAGCTTGTACTGGTACTAGTGATAGCAGGTCTTCTGGTTCACCGATGACCTATGACTTACATTTTTTCATGCACAATGTTCTTGATTTTGGGAAATGCTTGATTTCCTCCACTTCACAGGCTGCCAAGGGCCACTCTGCAAACAAACAAACAAACAAACAAACAGGAATCCACCTTAAAATCCTTGGACCTTACATAGAAAAGTGGAGTGCTCATATCCAGGTAGAAGTCATGCTTCTAAAATACCTGGTGGTGATAATTTTTTGTGCAATATTTCAGTTGCAAACTGAGGCTACATGATATTTGGATGGAAAAGCTTAGAAAAACGCAGCCTTTTAGAATCATGGGCTTATTTCCAACTGTGTTGACTTCTCTGAGAATTAATTGCTCTTGAATAACATAGTGCTGTTGCATTATTCAACAGAACTCTTCCATCTGTGTGTCTTAGTATTATGAGCTAGTTAAAGCTCATAAAAGGTTCATTGCTGTTTTCAAAACTAATAAAGCTGCGCATCTGACCTGCTAATGGATCCTGCAAGAGTCAAAATTCAGAATATTGTCTTTTATTTTTCTTATTTTTTCTTATGTTTTATTTGGGGTTTGGGGTTGGGTTTTTTGGTGGGGTTTTGGGTTTTCTGCAAACCAGATGCCTGTATGCTACCTATATATCCTATATAGAAGCTGTGTGGGCTGAAAGACACCAGGTGAAATTTTAAGCCACTATACAGTGCATTGTGCTGAACTGTACTTCGAAAACTATCTCTGTCTGCTGACCTACATAAAATCATTAAAGCTTCTAAACCATGTTTACTTGGCATATTACTTCAAAAGAATGCTTTAGAACATGAATTGATTTAGATAATTAAAGAGAAATGTAAATGCCTTTTGGCATAGTGCCACAGATTATAGCTTTGGTTACAGGAAATAAATTTCATTCTCAGAATTTGTTTTTTTGGTTTTTTTTTTAATTCTGTTAATTGGAAAGTATCATGGCCTAAAATACCGTCAGCCATCAGAGAAAGGGTGACAAAATCAGACAGTCTGAAGAAACAGATTGCCACCTCTTGTAATGTGACATCAAGAGGAATGCTTATGCTTTGGCTAAGGTAATCGCTGTCAGCGCCACAGAGCTTTGTAGGTGAGAATAACTGTGATAGTGGGAATGGGCACATCCAATCCATCAGGTATAAGGAAGTCTGTATAGTTCTATGGGTGCTAAGTGTCTTTCGAGTTGAGATTACAACAGCTTGATATCAGTCTGTGCAGTTGCTGTAGCTTAAAGAACACCCCCCTATTCTCCCCACTCTTACCACCCCTGACTTTGTCATTAGGAAATGCCACTGGAAAGCAAACAAAAGAATGGTGTCTCATTAGTGGTAGATGTCAGGGAACCACATTTTCTTTGGCTTTGTTGACACATTGCTTTCTTAAAAGTAATCACCTTCAGCTATAATGGATTACTCCACCAGGAGGAAAACTAATCCTCCTCTTCAGCTGCCAATCAGGGACAAAGAATGTTCCAGGAATTCCACAAGATGACACTCTTAGCAAAATAAGAGTAGTTTGGGAAATTTTTTGCCTTGGTTGCCTTGTGAGGAAATAATGATTTACAGGGGTTTCATATTGCTCTGGAACTGTTACCAAGATTTCAGCACCTGCATCATAACAGCAACTCCATTTTTTTCTTCTTTCATTAAGGAGTATGTTGTTTACCCACAAACTGAGCAAAGCTGTCGTGGATGTTATGTATGTATCACTAGGGAGTGACTGTTAACTCTTGCTATGTAATAAATGTCTTTTTGGAATAGGCTTTTCTTATATGAAAAAGAAAAGTAGGAAATACAACAACTAAAATGCATTTAAATCTAGAATTCCTGATATTTCATTCTTAGCTGATACAGTAGGCAGCAGCCCCCTTGGCTGGTTGAATCAACCTGATATTTGTAGGAGACCAAAAGGAAGCTGTTCTGAACTTGTGTTTTCTAATGTTAGTTGGTTATGAAGAAAAAAAATGTAAATGTATAACACTCCTTATCTTTCTTCTACAATACCTAGGAAACATGAATACTACAATAGTAAGGCTGAGTTCAGTGTGGCAAGTAAGTACTCAGAGGACATTCTATAGATCTATGCTATGGGGAAGGAATTCAAGACACTAAGAGCTCTTGTGGTAACCTGATGGGCAAATGGTGGTTAAGTGAGGAATATTTAGTTTTCAGACACTGGTTTGAACAAACATCTCTGTGTTTACGTACGAAGTTGAGGTGTAGGATAGGGACTTTCTTATAGGTGTTTGATAACACTTGAAAGTGAATTCAGATGAAAGGGTCTGAATTTATGTACGTAATTTCAGCTTTTTCTGGCTTGTTTCAGCTGTGTACAATCTCACTGGAGAGCAAATGGACCTTCCTCTCTTTTAGTTTACACATTTTCAGGATGAATTAAGGTGCTGCAGAACACAGCTTGACAAAGAGTTGGAACCTATTTGGGCACAGCTTTCCTACTCTACCTCTAATCAAGCTTTTTTCTTTTATCTTCTTTAAGAGGGTTACGGTCTTGCCTACACTTTTAAGCTATTGTAATATAAATGACATATTACACCAATATTGAAGCCCACTGCTAATCTGAAGGCTGAAAGAGACTATTTTGAAGTTTACCTAACCTTATGGGATCTCTTCATCTTGCCACAGCATAAATTAATAATAATAATAATAATACATTGATATGTGGATGTTAATCTGAAATGTTGACAATGCTCTTCAGTTTGTAAAACTGGGCTAAAAAACTGATGTGTTCCAGGGTCCTCATGAGATTTCTGGTGCTTCTGAGTAGGCGAACAGTTCTCTGTAAACAGGTTTCCTTATGTTCTTTCACCATTTCCGATTACAGCCTCTGCAGGAATCAGAACATACAGCACTAGAGGAAAAAAAAGGGAAAAAGAATAGGAGGAAAGCAATGGAATAAAACAACTGTAGTCTTTCAAACTGCCAGCAATGCTTGCTTTGAGCTTGTATTTGTCCTGAGCTCCAGCTCTGCTTACAATTTTGGTGTGACACAACTGAAGGGGATGGGGAGAGACATCAGTTGTTTTCTGTGGTGAAGAAGGCAATAGATTTCAAGGGCAAAACCCACCAAAATAAAGTAGAGGCTTCTTAGGCATCACATTAGGGATTAGGTCCTAAATTTAAGAGTCAAATACTGCTGATCAATGGTTATATTTGGCTAGCAGTGGTTGAGTGGTTTTCAATGGTTGCTTCCGCTTTGCGTTTCATGAAACTAAGCTGCAGCTTTGTAATTTAAAATAACAGCCAGTAAACATACTGTACTATAGAAGGAAGGGTTCTTTACCATGAATTGAGGACTCATGGAACATTTTTTAAATTGTTCTAAGACTTTTCTTGAAAGAGCTTATCTTTGCAAAGGAAAAAATATTTTTCCCTGTGTTAAAAAGTTCCTGTACAGGAATACCGGCTCTTCAAATGTAGTCAGTCATAAGGAAAAAGTGGGTGTGATGTACAGTGTAGCAAGTAATGGGTTTCTTTACTCTTCAGCAACAAAGACCTGTTTTCTTAGTAAAAATTCTATACTAAAGTCCATTTTGGAAAGGCCTTTCATTGCATAGTCAAGCATTAAGTGTTCTATTAAATGTGCTGTCAAGATTGCTCATAGCTTGCATGCTTTTGTGTAAAGATCAAACTGGTATGTCTTTAACTTGGTACTTAAATCTATACCTACACAGCTAGACCAAATTCTGTATTTTCAAAGATTTGAGCTTTATGTGGTTCCTTCAGCCTGATAATTGATTTTAATGCTGTCACCACCCAGTGCAGCACTGTATGGTTAGCATTTTTAAAACTATGGGAACCACTTCCAGCTAAGATTGTTAAACATAAAGGGAAACATTTTAAAGACATGTAATCCAAGTACTTAATTTATTTTTAAGTAAAAAGTACTCTGTTCACCTTTTACAGTTTATAAAAAAACCCAGTTGAGTTAGAACTTATCCACTTAAACTGACAGAATGCAGGGTATGTTTAATCTGACAAATTTCTTCTGAATCTAAAGCAAATAGAAAGTTTTGAATGTAGAAATTTTTAGCTCATTCAGTTTATCTTTCTTAAATCTTTCTAGAGATTTCCTCTTAAATAATCAAATAGGCAATTTACTTAAGTTTACGACAATGTTCTTTCAAAGAGGAGGGGTTTGTGTATATAACACTATCAGAAGCATGTGGGCCAGACAGTGGAACCCACAAAAGGCTTCTGTCTGTTTTGGTCTTCCACCTAAGCTGTAATTAATATGGGGATGACTATCAGCTGCAAGGCTTTAGATGGCTAATTTAGGGTGAAACCCCAGACTAGCTTCTATTGATAGTGGATGTAATTCAGAACTGTGTAAAATGGTATTTGTCACACTCCACCCCCTTACAGTTACAGTACAGATTGTGATATATACAAAATGCTATTCAAGTACTATTCATTATGTCATGGTACATTAATTTTACTTGAAATTAGAAAATGTTGGGAGATATTTTGCTTTATTATATGAAAAATGAGCCTACACTTAAATCATAGTTTATGTATGCCTAAAGTCAAAAATTAAGGTTAAAAATTTACACTTAATTTTGGTATTTCTTGATCTTACAGTACAGTTTTTTAATATAGTTCGAGAGTTGTATTTCTTTTTTCATTCATACAGCAGCTTGAGCATCTTACTTTCCTGTATGATATCTAAATTCTAAAATTGAATGTGTACTGAGTTTGCTGCAATATGGCTACAATAAGAGGACTGTGTCCTACCAGAACTGGATTCTAGAAGATACTCTCCCTCATAAAATAGAGCTAAGCAGAAGTAATAAAGTACATATCCACATCTCTGTAATTGGTTTCTTCCTCTCAAAAAGCATTGGTGGAAAAGTCAATTCACTAGCAGACTGAAGGAAAGTTATGACTGCAAGAAGTTATGTTCAAAAGGAAACGTTGAACAAAAAATGTTAGGAAAATAGTAAATCTTCATGTGACTAACCATTGCAGCTCTTGCAGTCCTATAGTATGAAGGTCAGTCCAAGGCCACTCTCTGATTGCTGTGCACTGCTTAAAGCAAAGTAAGCAGGCATGTGTTCTTGTGATATAACTGCTCAGCATTTGACCCAGGTTGGGCCTGAGAACTGATGACAGCAATCCAGACAAAGCAAAGTTCTTGAGGACTCATAACCAGTTTTTCTTCTTGTTACGATTACGTCTCAGCCAGATCAGTTTTGTAATCTCTTTGTAGCTGTATAGGCACCAGAGCTGGCACAACAAATGGTCCAGAGCAAGTAAGAGTATCACTAGGATGACCCACTGACAACAGCCCAAACTAGAAGCCTGCTTGGTGATCGGTGGCTACAGATGAGAATCTAAATATCTGGAAGGATGATATGAAGTCAGAGGAGAAAGAAATGTGGCCTTCATCATCTAACATAAAGAGATGAGCCAGTCCTGTTGTCCTTAAAATAATGTTACTGGTTTTCAGTGTAGACCAGCTGATCATGTGGATTGTGTCCAGAAATGGCAAAAGAACTGTATAAAATTCTGCTGTTCTAAATACCAAGACTTCATAAACCAACCATCATTTTCCACTAAGGACTCATTGTCAAGTCAAGAATTATTAAGGACATCAGTACCCCCTAATAATACTCCACCTTCAGTGTAGACTAGAATTGAATCATTCTTTTGTGGGATTTATGAATTACTTATTAACATTGGCTTCTGCACTTCAAAGGTCACTCACAAGTTAGTGCATTTTTCTGTTATGATATTCTGCTTGCTTGCCTCATTACATTTTTGTCACGTGCTAAGAGAGGTAGGGAATGCCTGTGAAAATCAACAACATTTCACTCTAACACAAGAAGGTAGCAGACCATGTAGACAGCATAGTGAGGAGAATTGTCCTGTAGAAAAAGCATAGAAAATCACAATTGTTATCATAGCTGATAGAAGAGAAAAAACGATGCAAGCAGCATAATGTAGTAAATTAACAAGAAACTTTTCAGGTGGTTCTGAGTCGTTGTTTAGAACAACCAGTTGCGTACCTATTTTTATTACCCTTTTAAAAAATTAAGTAAGATAAAATCTGTTTATTTACTGTCTATGGAAGGGGTCGTGTAGCCTGTGCAAAGGCTATCTTGCCGTCCCTATGCTTTTTCACAGCCTCACTCTACAGCTGAGAAGCAAAACTTCTCCATGTCTCACTTCTGACTGTATCAGTTGGATGACACATGCGTGCCTTTGAAAATGGAAACGAACAAATCAGCTGCTCTATTGAATTGAGTACTAATGAATCTTTGTTTCCCAGACATATTTCACCCTTTTGCAAAACTTAGTGAAACTTAAAACTGGTTAAAATCAGTGAACAGCTAGATGATATAATTCTGCTGTTCCCATTTCCTCAGAAAACCAGATTAAAATCATGTAGTCATCTTCCTTAAGATACAGAATTGAAGAATGCTTTGTAGATATAGCACTAGTTTTGTGCAATTTGGTCTCTGACAAGAAAGACTAAGTAGTAGATCCATTGTTTGCAAAAAATTTTGCTTATCCTTCTTGCATTCACTTCCGCTTAGCTGCAAAAGCCTAACTCTGTGTTGTTCAACAAGATGCCTGAGAATGGTTGTACGACCTTTGCAGTCAATCTGTACAGTCAAAAGTACTGCTACTCACTGAGACCACCTTCTCCAGTATGTGACCTGTAGACTACTGAGGTGTGTGTGGTGCATTAGTCAGCAACAACCACGTATTACACATGCTGAAAAGCTGAAGTATTTTACTGTGTGGCTACTTCTGCCAGTGGGGATTTCACAGGTGTTTGGAACTGCTATGTGCCAGTGCCAAGGCCTGTGGATATTTGCTCTCAATCCCCTGGCTTCTGAGTGCTTTACTGTCCCAAACACCACTGTGGACTCAGGTAGCAAGCCACAGGTGTCAGATGGGACTGGCAAGTGTATTGTATGGTAAACACAGGTCTCAGTGTGGACAGAACTAAATTTTACACACATTGCACAACTCCCAAGTGCAATTCTTGCCACAGAAGATGGTTAATTCTGTTTCTGGATGGCTCTCTGCTTCACAAGCTGCCTTATTGCACAAGGCTCTGTGTGTCTTCCTTATTGCTAAGGCTGTGTTGATGACTTCTCATCAAAAAAATGAGGTGGGCCAAAGTAGCCCCATCTCACCTAAGTCATAGCCTATTATTTTTTCTATGATCATCTCTACATGGTGTGAGCTGAAAAAAATCCAGTTGGGGGACGGAAGGTTTTGTGGGCAGTCCTTAGGAGCAATACAATTCATTGTTGTGAAGTAAATATGGAAGATATGGTTAAAAAATAAACAAAACAGAAAGCTAACATACGGTGATATTTAGATTTCTTCCAAGCTCTCTCTGTTAAAACTCACACATTCATCACTGAATCAGTCCCAATCTGTGTTGGGACTGATTTGGTTTTTAAGAAAATCCTCAGTAGTAAATCTTTCAAGTATAATTCTTTGACCTGATTAACGTGATTTAACATACTTTTACATGAAAACTGCTTCAGTGTTCCTTGCCTCCATGTACTTGATCTTCAGAGCTGGTATCGTGGACCTCTAAAATTACTGTTCCAGTACAGGCTGAAAATTAACACTGAGCTAAATTCTCAGGGTCTAGACTGACAATTCACATTATTCCATGTGGATATAAAAGTATCCAGATTTGAACATTGGACAGGATAATCTCTAACCAACCTGCCTTTCAAGGAGCATTGCAGAATACAGCTTCAAGCAATATATTTCACCCTTCCTTCCCTGTCTTGGCTTTTGTAATTGATGCAGCCTGGAAGCTTCACTACCTGAGGCTATCTAAACCTCTGTTGACCCTTTTCACTCTCTAACTTTACACCTCCCTATTACTATTTCCTTTATGCCTATTGCCTCAAAGTAGGACTTTAAAAAGCAGAAGTTATTTGCTCCTAAAACTTATCTGATGAGAGATCTGTAAGGATTCTGTTGAAGAAAATCAGCTTTTCATCAACCCACTCATTTCTCTGGCACAAAAATACACTGAACGTGACCAAGGAAACAGGGAGCTTGGTGGCACCAGGCTTTCTGTGCGGCTTGCTGGGTTCACAACATGATCATTGATATGTCAGCATGCAGCATGCAGTATAAAACAGAGTAACACATGCAAGACTGACTTTGAAGGAAAGATGTTTTTTAGGTACTGTCAATGAAAATCCTCAGGACTAGTTGTTTAAAATGGTGAGGAGAACTGACAGCAAAGAGCTTACAATGATTTCTTTCTGAATTTCTACACAAAGGAGGTTTGCTACAGTGGGGATTCTGTAACACGATGTATCAAACAAGGAGGGCCGTGGAAAAGAAATATATATGGACCGATTCTTAATAGATGTTTCAGAGATGTTTATTTCTCCAGCCGCATGGCCGGGGCTGTGCCCAGGAACTGTTACAATCATGGGACCTGAGGGTCCTTCTGCCCGCGCAGGGAACACAAAACGGAGAACCAATGGAGAACGAGGCTGACCAGGGGCAGAGAAACCCTGTGTCTCCCGCCCAGGGCCCCTTTCCCAGGGCTCCATGGCGGGGGAGGGACGAACCCCAACACTTCACCCGTTTATTTTTAACAAAAGAGATTTAAAACTTAACATTGAAAACAACTGGATAAACATAACAAGAACAGTTTTAAAACAAAACAAGCTACCCTTCTGAGTCTTTAAATGTCCAAACAGATTCTCTGGAACATCTTAAGGCTGACAGAAGGGAGAGAGGTTAGTCAGTGAGACTTGCTAAAATCATACACATCAGCTAGGTGCAAAATACTAATATTCGAAAACCACTTGATACATTTATTTAGTCTACAATTAGCTACAAGATGCAAATACAATGTACTTGAAAAGTTGAAGTTTTTTTGGGAGTATGGTACAATACAACCAAGCATCATGTACCAGGCATTTAGTTAGGTTTTGGTAGGCAGGGAGAAATTGCTTTTTCTTTTGTTTTTCCCTTCCCTCCACCACACAGCCGCCAGTGGATAGAGTGATTTGTGCCCGTGCAGTAGCACAGGATGCTGTTACTCAAGCTGCATAATGGTTACAGAAATTAGGCACAGCACTTGCCAATCTCCTGTTTGCCTGCAGACCCCTATTTTGCTGACCACAGGTCTTCACAGCTGGTGTACTACCTGTGCCAGGATTTACAGATGTGATTGAATGCCATCTTGTTTCACACTTAGGATAATTTGTTCTCTATCAGCCTACATGGGATATTGGAAGGGTTTTAAAGGCAAGTCCAAAGGAAATAGGCAGGCCCAAGAAATTAGATTGTGAATGCAACACTACTTGAATAATTTCATTTCAGCACCCTTTCATAACACTTATTTTCTTGTCAGGGAATTCAAAATAATTTAATCAACATGTATTTCTGGTCCTATTTATAGAGCCATTCAGTCAGTGTTCTTTCCATGTAATGAATGTTAAAACACTAATACACTAATCAAGAAGTGAATGTGCAAAAGACAATGCAGCAATTGATTGGGAAAATATTTTTTCTCCAAGATCAACTTAGTGAAGACATCAATTTTTTTCAGAGCTATGCAAAAGATAAAAATAATTTTTAAAATCACCTTTGAAACTCCTCTGCTTTTAATAGTCTCTAATATTCCTATATATTACAGAAGTGGTAGCACAAGCTTCAACCTTACCAGGCTGATATGTTAACCTTGGAAGGAATTATAAATGTGTTTGATTCTTTAGCCACCATCTAAATGACTTTTAAGGGTTCTTTAGCCCCTCTAAATATATCACTGTGGGAACTCCTTGCTTAGAAGGAATAAGATAATTCACAATATAGAAAGAAAATACCATTAACTGATCCCAAAATAATCACAACCCAAATACCTGTGGATTGATTGTCTTTCCCACACTATGGGTATGGTTTACTCTTGCCTGTTTTTTCAGTGGCCAGGTCACGAAAGAGTCTTCCATTTGCTCATTCTTCTGTACTTTCAGTGGTGTCAGTTCAAGTGCTCATGGAGCCATGAGATAAAGTAATCAGGTAATATATCTAGGTTAAAAACACCATTTTATTTTTGTTTTTTTAAGGGTAATTTTCAACTTGACACAGTCATTGGCTCATTTGACTCATACAGCCCCACAAAGAGTAGTACCAGCATAACCTGTGCCAGATGGGAGGGAGGAGGAGGAACCTCTCCAGATGCCGAGGGAAACAAACATTCAGTCCATGGGCTCCCCTGCTCCCTGCCCATGTGTGCCACTGGGGCAGGCAAAGCAACTGCCTGGCATGAAGCAAACTTGGCTCCTTTTGAAGTCCCAGAACAGTGTAAGAGCCAGTGGGGTTTCTTTAAATGAAACACACCCACAGACACTGCTTGTCTGCTGCTGTGTGCATTACATTCCAGAGCATTCACCTCTCCAAGCCTGCAAGTGACTGGAGGAGGATTTTTTAAAGCAGAAGGTCAACCCAGAGCCCCATACCCAGAACCAAATGCTTTCCTGAATACTAAGTGCTATACATGGCAGTTGTTCATGGCAGCTACATTTTTATGCATTTGCAGGCTTAATATAGTAAGCATAATGTAAACATGCATCACTCTTTTGGCTCAGCGTTCATTCATGATTACTCTCATTGCAGTTGTAGAGCTGCAAAGTGGTGCCTGGTTTTCTCTTACAGACACCTCTAGAGTAATTTCCTTAGAAAGTAAGCTCACTCTCCCCCATGGAAGGGCTTTCAGAAAATGAGGGAAATCCTTTCAATGCCAGCCACTGAAGACTGGGCTGAAGTGCATGCACTTATTTATTTATTTATTTTAAACACCGAAGTATTTCTCTGTGACAACTTGTCAGCTAATGAGTTCTTTTTAAACGTGGCTCCTAAACAGTGTACACAGTATTGTTTTACTAATAGTTTCCAATTAATAGGCACTGTAAAAATATAAACAGCAGGAATGGAAAAATCATTAAATAAGTGGCTTTTGGCTTCTTTCATTCAGGCAAAATAAATGGCTTATATTGTTGCTGTTATTACTGATACAAGACATTAAGCAGATTAAAACAACATATGTTTTCAATACTAAATGCTGACTTGAGATGTACATGGACGCAAGCTCAAAACAGAAAAAATATATTGCTGTCAAACTGGGAAAAAGGCTGTGATGTACAGGCCCTGTCCATGTACATCACAAAAAACAGTGACACCATGATCCAAGGACTATGCAAATTAAGGTCAGCGATCTGCAGAAAAGGTGCAACTTAAGTTGTAAAGACTGAGATAGTCATTCCATTCCTCAAAATATTTTGGCTCCATCTATTCCATCTACTTAAATAACCTTTTTCCTCAAACCAGGAGCAAACAGTGCTGTGACTCCTAAGGAGCACTTACTTACACAGTGATGTATAGCTGCAGTTACCAGGGAAGGTGAATATCTCATTCAGACCAGCACCGGTACCCTAGCTACAGAGCTGCTTACACACAAACTGCACTGCTCAAGGTGTTTATCTACCAGCGTAGCCTGGAAATAGGTTATTGGGCACACTGGTGTCTTTCATGACAGGTCCAGGATCTCCAGGATACACTAAGGGGAGTTGAGTCCACAGAATGGACACCAGTCTGCAGTCCACAGAATGCCACCTCATATATACAGTAATTCTAGTGGGAAGTCTTAGAGAGGTATCCCAAGTGAAGACATCAGATGTGATTTGGCAACCACATGGAATTCATAGAGTTTGTCTCAAAGAAGCAGCTTCAAAAGAGTGAATTTAGGAGAATTTTATACTGAGTTTTAAAACAACAGTAGAGCTAGTAAAGTCAGAACAATACAAATAACACATAACCAGCTGTGTCCTGCTCCCGCTTCCCCAAGTCATATGCCTTACAAATTGCTCACAACCTCAAGGATGGAGAAAGCAAGTTAAAACACTTGGAAATGCTGCTTCTAGAAGCTGAGGGCTGCTAGCTGTTGTTCAGCTTATTAACAAGGCCTGACCCAAATTCAGAGGTTAAGTCTCCAAATGAAAAGATCAAAAGAGAAGACGTAATGCAATTTGCTATCAGAAGAACACATAACTAGGGAAGAACTCTCCTGTCACTACCTCATCCCACAGATAAACTGCTTGGCAGGGGTGAAGAAAAGGTAGAAGAAATGTTGATTTTTTTCCCTACTCCACCACTGAGCGGGCTCTACCTACGTTACAGCGATTATAAACTGATTCTGGACCCTGAAGGTCTTCCACCTCTGCTCATGTCTAATCTTTTCTTGTCCATGATCACTTTCCTGGTGCCTACATCTCATTAGCTGTGTGCTGTTGGCTAGCTTATGCTAATATACGCCCATAAAATAAAGCCCATTAAGACTTTGCAGGCAGGTTAAAACAGGAATAAAGAGTTTCCTCAACGAGAATCAGTATCTTTTTCAGCCTTAAGTTTGCTGCTTCCTGAGTTTATGAGCCAGGTATAACTTTATTGATCTTACTGGAATCTGTGAGCTTAGCTGATGACAATGTGCATACATAACTGCAGCTACAGTAAGCAGAATTTAAGGTTTCTCAAGACAAGGCATTCTTTCAATGGGCAACTCAGCTAGTGGCTATGGCCTTAGTCTGCACACATCTGTCAGTCAGGTTTTGCATCTCCTGCTTTTAATGGGGAAAAACTGGAAAAGATGACCTTCATAATCTCTTTCTAAATGTTTGTGCAAAACAGAGGATTGACATAATTATAAGCTTGCAGCTATACAAGTCAACAAGCTGTATAGATCATGACTTTGTAGCAGTGTTCTAGGCAAATATCTAATTTGTAATTAGAAAAAATATCTTAGAAGGAAAATCTAGTGGCAATGATTCCTTTTATCCCAGGAAGGATGCTTTTGAGAGAAGAAAATCAGTGTTATCATTAAACATCTTGAATTTAAAAAAAACTTCGTGCACTGTCAAATATCTCAGGTTTATGTTCCTAAAAGCTAATATATTAAGTTTTATTTAACTACATTTTTGGTCACAGATATTTTAACCTAAGTTATTCAGGCCCAGTCTAGCTTAAACTATAAACTGAATAAAATATAGATGGTATTTATTTAAGCATATAGATAAATATGTAAGTATATGTAAAAGTAATAATATTGGAGAGTAAATACTGCCCTCAGAAAAATTAATTGTTGAAATATAAAACAATAAACATTCAAATTTATAATATGACCCATAACTCTTTAGAAACTCAAGCCTTGTAAACACCTATGTTTTTAATTACTTAATTTTAAAATATTTATTAATTAAATTAATGAATTAATTATTATCATGGGGTTTTTTTAAAGATTGTGATTTATAGAAATAAGTTTCCTTGCAAGCCTCTACAGTCTTAAGCAGAATGAAAAAATATGGTACCATTTTAAAATAATAAACTACAGTGAGGAAGTAGAACAGCACTTGTAGAACAGCAGCATTTCAGTGTCAAACTGCCAACACATTTACTGCCTAATGCCTATATTTAATTAAACCAGTCTGTGAGCATAACAAAGAATGCTTCTATGTTTTTGAAGATGGTCCAGTGTGCATTCCACATGGACTCTGTGTGTGGTCTTTTCATGGTCAGAAAACAATATTCTTCTCATGTCTCATGTTTTCTGTGGTAATCTTAGTTGGCTGTGTACTCCATCCAAATGCTGAACAGTCATTCTCTTGCAGATTCACAATGAAACCCTACAGTGTCCAGCATTGCACGTAACAAATGCTTTGCTCTTGGTATTAGGCTGTAACCGACTGTGAAAGCTCTGTAGATGGGCTTTACATATCCACCCTTTAACATTAGTGGTTTTATTTTGTTTTGAGTGGAAAAGTGGCATTAGTAATGATTTACATTTTTATAAATGTGCTCTAAATTCCATATTTATGCTAACCTATAAGGTTCACTCATTAGCTCTTTAGTTTGGTTGTGAAAACACTGGTTATGAGAAGAGCCAAAGAGGCCTAACAGGAGGTTCTGCACCATCAAAGAAGGAACTGAAGAATTTAGGAACATTGCTAAGCCAGGCAGATTTTTCCATAGTACTTATGAACCAGGAAATCTGAAAACAGACTGAGTAATCTCTTAGAAGACTGGCAACTCATAAGGGATACAATTTTGTTATCAGCTTACTTACCCATTAGTTTCTTGAGATGTTAAGTTCGTGTCTTTTATGTTTGTGTATTGCAAGCCTTCATGTTACCTTCAGATGATCCTTAACGTTTCAGTGAAATATTCCATGGTCAGATAGGGTGTCTCAACTACACATTGTCTTCAACAGTCTTTAAAATGTCTTCACTGTCTTTAAAAATAATTCAAAAATATTACCAGCAGAAATGGCTTTTCACAGAACATAGAACACAAACTGACAGCTAAGTGGTTCTGATGCCGTTGGGAGGCCTGAATCTCCATTGTACGTGAGTTTGGCTAATACCCTGGTTTCAGCCATGTCTCCCTTACACAGAGGCAAAAGAGTGGAAAACTGGAAAGATATTTAAAGATGCAGCTCTGGCCTTTCTGGACAGTCAAGACAGAGAGTGATAGCTGGGTATTCATAACTCTGGAGAGTGGTTCATCACTGATTCATACAAGCTGTTCCCTTCAATGAAACAGGAAGAAACCAGTACAATAGAGGTTTTACAGAGTGAAGAAACAGGGAAGGACTTAGCATCATAGGGCAATAAATTGCTGTTATTATGAAAGATGTTATGAAACAGTTTGTGGTTCTAAGATTAATTTTAGTTTAAGCTTCGACTTCAGAGCAGTTGCCAGTTGCTGACACTCAAACCATCCTTCTCTCAGTTACAAAATGGGGAACAAGCAGAGCACAAAATACCCTCCTACAAACAGCTGCTCTCCTGCTTACCTACACCACTACCTCACTGAGACTCAGGGATACATTCTGCAAAGGCTCTTGAGACTCCATGTGCCAAGGCTCGACACTACATATTCAGATTTTTCGTATTTATACATTCCCAATTCAACATGAAAAGATAGGATGCAGCTCCTTCTGCTACTTTTATGGCAGATGGGTGTTAGTCTAGATTTTCAGCCATCTGAAAAAGTATTGACAGCAACAACACAGGAATATTGTAACGTGAGGGCTTTTATTAGGTCTTTGGCTATAGTCCAACTTGTAGATGTAGTATGGGTGAACTTGTTAAACTAATACACTTGTCCACTCTCACATGACAAAAAAGATAGGTAAACTGCCCTAGAATTATGTTGAAAGATATTTTTGACCATGTCAAACCACCAGTGCACTCAAATGCTTTTTCGTAAGTGTGGGACAGTTGTTAATTTAATTTCTCATCCACTGATATGATGAACTTCCCTCTGTCCCTAACTGCAATCTTAGTTTTGGCCCTTCTTAGTTCATCTCTCCTTTTAGACAGAAGCAATTTTTGGTGTAAATTATGCCTTGATAATGCTTTTCAACCATTTTGTATCCAAAGCAAACTACTTTTAAGTATTGCAGCACCCCTAAAAGACTACTACACAATTACAAGTGTGGCTGTCTCGTCTTGTAACTGTTCCCACATCTTTTGTCCCTCCCCCAAATTATTTTGGATAGGGAAACAATAGAATGAGCCATTCTCCATACACAGCATTTTGTTGCCAGAGTGTAACAGTCTAAGGAGTAACATTCTTGCTAGATAAATATGCTTGTGGCTACACAGACCAAGGAATAAACAGGATGAAGTTGTGAGCCTCAATATTTTGTTTATTAACTGCCAACAAGGAAAATCCGTTCTGCAGGAAAGTCATGTAGGAATTGAAATATGTTTTGGTGTGAATGACTGCGCCCTGAACCCAGACCCACAAGTTCATAGAGGCAGGCAGGTGGTATGCAATTATAATGGTAGCAGAAGACAAATTAGGAGAAACTACAATTTTGTATCTATGTGCATTCTTGACATGAGATGAGGGAGCAGGCAGTGACATGCACAAATGCTCACCAAAGCCCGGGACAATGAAAAACAATGGCAGAGAGGCCATCTGGCCACCACATTTTTTTCCTGACCGCAAGCCACCTTCTTCCTGGAAGTAAGAGTCCCATACTTCTGCCTCCCAGTGATGACCCAAGATGGTATAGAATAACAACCCAGATGCATCAACACACCCACACGGTTCCGGGCTCCACTCCCTCACTGCTACTGTGAAAAATTACCTTTGTCCTGACTGGAAACCAGGACATTATTAACCCTTTATTCTATGCCATAGATATCCTGCCCACATCCCACACCTTCCAAGTATATATATATACACACACACAAGTACAGATATCATTTCCATAGCCACAGGCCATCCCTCCAAGTAGTCTATTAAGTTCATTTAGTCCATAACTGTGGGTTCTATCCGTCCTAGATGTCTTCCAGGGCAAGACAGCTGGTGTGCAACCCAAGGGGTTTCAGTCTGCATCAGGAGCTCATGACTGCTGGAGCAGTCCGTACTCATTGTCCGTGGTAGTTCTGGCAAAAAGTGGCAGTGTCATTCAGCAACCAGTGTTATACAATTCAACATTACAGTCTCTTCTCACCCAAAAATCAAATCCCCTTGAGGTACATATCATGTTTCCTGGTCCCTCTGCATTACCCACCAAGCTCACTCAGGTCCTTGGGCAAAAATAATCCCAAGGATGGGTTTGCCTTTGCTTGAGGCAGGACTAATCCAAACTGTATTCCCTAATATTTTCTTGTATGCTTCACAGGGACTTTATCCTCTTCTATGGTTCATGGAGGTTTTGATTGGGCAGAGACAGCTCAATTGGTAGAGCCTCAGGTGTTAACTAAACCAGGTGGCCTTAGCTAAATGTAAATCCCAGTGTTTGAAGGTCCCACCACCCATTGCTTTCAGCGTGGTTTTTAACAGTCCTTTGTACCGTTTGATCTTCCCAGAGGCTGGTGCATGATGGGGAATAGGGTAAAGCCACTCAATACTGTGTTCCCTGGCCTGGCTGTCCAGAAGGTTGCTTTGGAAATGAGTCTTGTTGTCTGACTCAGTTCTCTCAGGAGTTCCAGGTCACCACAGGAGTAGCTTTGCAAGGCCCAGGATGGTGTTCCAGGCAGCGGTGTGAGGCACAGGTACTTCTCCAGCCATCCAGTGGTTGTTTACAAGAGCACGTAGCACTTGCCTTGGCAGGCCTGCAGGAGTGTGATGTAACCGATCGGCCAGGCCCCCCTTATTTATATTTTGACCATCATCTACCATACCAGAGAGGCTTTGCTTGGCCTGCTTGATCCCAGCATGTTTCCCAGTTATGGATAACCTGGGACACAGAGTCCATGGATAAGCCCATCCCTCGATCACGAGCCCATCTGGGTGTTGCATCTCTTCCCTGATGACCTGAGGTGTCATGGGCCCACCAAGCCAGAAATAATTCACCCTTGTGTTTCCAGTCCAGATCCTCCTGAGACATTTTAATCTTGGCAGCTCGATCCACCATCCATTGTTGCGATGTCCTTCAGTAGCCTGACTCTTGGGCACGTGTGCATCTCATGATCGACTTTTGCAGCCAACTTCTCTACCCAGGGAGTGACGTCTTGCCTCAGTTCAGCAGCTCAGATGGGTTTATCTCTGCACTGCCAGTTGGTCTTTTTCCATCATTCCAGCCACCTTCACAGAGCATTTGACACCATCCATGAGTCAGTACAGAGGTGGAGCACGGGCCACTTCTCTCATTCAGCAATACCTAAAGCCAGCTGGACAGCTTCCAGCTCTGCAACCTGGCTTGATCCACCTTGTCACTCAAAAGGTTCTGCAACTAGCCTGGTACACCTTAATACAGCAGCTTTCCTTCTCCATGTATCTCTAAGACATGGCAGGAACTGTCGTGAAGAGAATGTACTGCTTTTCATTTCCAGGTAGCTGATTATATAGTAGGGGCTCCTTAGCACAAGCCACCTTTTCCTCCTCCTCCACCTCTGATGATGGTTTGAAATTTTCACCTTTGGGCCAGTTAGAGATGACTTCCAAGATCTCTGAGTGACTGAGGTTTCCTATTTGAGCTCGTTGTGTGATCAGAGTGATTCACTTACTCCCCACAGCATCAGTGTCATGATGTGCGGAGGGGACTTTATTTTTCAGCATCCAGCCCAACGCTGGAAGTCAGGCTGCCAGGAGGAGCTGTGCTTTGGTGTCAGTTGCTTCTGGATGAGATCAAGCCTCTTCGTAAGCTGTGTCTCTCATTCAGTTGGAGTCCAGCAGGCCTTGGATCCTTTGTATCCCCAGCTCCGGAACCCCAGGAGCTGTCCTCCAGTCTCCCCAGGTAATTTTTGCCAGCGGCTCCAAGAAGGACTATGCTCCCCACCTGCAGTGTAGAGCACATTTTTCTCACCTTGTCCTGTCCTGACTGGCCCAGGGGTTACCATTCTTCTTCCATTTCACATGATACAGAGGGTTTTCAACTTGACTGTAATCTGGAATACGCATCCTCCAAAAACCCACAATGCCTAGGTAAGCCTGTCTTTCCTTCTTGCTGGTTGGTGGGGACATAGCTGCTATTTTGTTGACCATATCCACTGGAATCTGACAATGTCCAACTTGTCATTTTACTCCTGAAAACTGAATTTCCTGGGCAGGTCCCTTGACCTTACTCTGTTTTATGGCAAAACCAGCCTTCTGGATTATTTTCTCCGCTTTCTCAAAAACTTCCTCTGCTCTGTTGCCCCAAACAGTGATGTCATCAATGTACTGCAAGTGTTCTGGAGCCTCACCCTTTTCCAGTGCAGTCTGGTTCAGTCCATGGCCAATAGTGGGGCTGTGTTTCCACCCGTGGGGCAGTTGATTCCAAGTGCACGCCCCTCCAGCTGAAAGCAGACTGGCTTGAGTAAGCCTCTGCTGCTAAAGGAATGGAGAAAAGTGCATTAGCAGTGTTGGTGGTGGCACCACTTTGCTGTTTTGGACTCCAGTTTGTACTGAGGTTCCAGCACATCCAGCACAGCAGCACTCCAAGGTGGTGTGACTTCATTCAGGCCATGACAGTCCATTGTTTCCACTCTTCATGGGACTTACACACTGGCCATATAGGACTGTTAAAGGGTGAGCGAGTCTTGCTGACCACTCCCTGGGTCTCCAGCTCATGAATCATCTCATGGGTGGGGACAACAGAGTCCCAGCTGGTGTGGTTTTGCTGACAGTGCAGTGATGTGGCAGCAATCAGTACCTGTTGTTCTTAGACCCTCAGCAGCCCCACAGCAGAAGGGTCCTCTGAGAGACCAGGCAAGGTGTTCAGCTGTCTAATTTCCTCTGTCTCCACAGCAGCCATCCCAAAAGCCAGGAAATCCCAACATCAGGGCAGACGGGTCACTGGGATCTCACCTAACTGGAAGCTGAAATCTATTCACATGTCTCACAGCTTGCCCAGAAACAGAAATCGGATGATTATCTCTGGCCCTATCTCTTCCTCCTGTTCTGAGGGCCCTGCTTCCTCTTCACCCCTCACTAAGCAAATTGATTTGTTCTTGGATTTCTTCTGTATAGGTGTGACCACTACCGGCATGAGTTGTTCCTCTGGTTCAGCTGCAGCTTGAGTGACCAGAGTGCCTGTTGGTCTGCTTTCCTCTCCTACCCATGAGGGTTCTGTATAGTGATGAGCAGTGTCCAATAAGTAGTAGCTGTGGCCCAACACACTGCAATAATTTGCTCCTGTCTGGAGTTGCCACAGCATTATCCATGAAAATATTCTGTTACTTTAGCAGGGTCCTGTAGTTACTCAGGAGCGAACTTCCAAATCACTAGAGCAGAAAATTTCCTCAAAACCTGGCCCATTTTCTCCCACATTCCATACCACTCATGATTATTCACCCTCAGGGTGTATCTGCGAATGCCCTTCCTAGAAACATCTGTTGTCACTCTGAACATGGTGTGAATCACACTGAGGAGACCTGGCAGACCTAGCAACAAGAACATACTTTCCTTAACCTCCAAAGGGAATTCAAAATTCTCAAAAGTTGTTGTAACAGGCCTGAAGAAGGAAAAGGGGGTGAAAGGCTGGGGAAAATTGTCCTTCTCTGTCACCCCACAGATTGGGCACAATTATTAATGAATTCCCAGAGGTTTCACCTGAGGCTGGGGTAGGAGAGCAACATGGAATACGCATCCCAAATTATTAATGAATACAAATGAAATGAATACAAATCCCACATACCATAATTACCCTTGATGTTATCATGTCATAAACTGATGTCACACATAGCAACAAAGCAATCCTGGAAAAAGAAAATGTGAAAAAGAGCACTGTGAGGAGTACATGTGGGAACATATACTGGGTCATGTTCCACACCCCCATGAACAGACAAGCAACATTTTGACCAGTGGCTCCGCATGTAAGACAACAAATACTTAGATCAAAATTGTTTCCAGCCTGCTCTGGGCAGATCTCTTGTTATCTCAAACCTTTGTGAGCCATACTGGGCACCAATTAAGGCTGTCCTGTTTTATGGATGGTATTCCCAAATTTAGCCGTACCACGAAAAGGAAAACCATGAGCACTCCCCTCCTGGCCTTTAGTGAGGGAGGAAAAAGGCAGTTTACTGGCTGAAATAAGAACAATTTACTGTAAACAGCAATGACACGAGAAAGTGAACAGTAACAGCAAAAATACTAACAATGAAAGTGTTCAAAGAGAGGGTGATTTACATGCAAAATGCTCACCAGAGCCCAGGACAATGAAAGACATGGCGGACAGGC
The DNA here is from genome assembly GCF_020740725.1 of Corvus hawaiiensis. Taxonomy (NCBI): domain Eukaryota; kingdom Metazoa; phylum Chordata; class Aves; order Passeriformes; family Corvidae; genus Corvus; species Corvus hawaiiensis. The sequence goes on along the minus strand of NC_063255.1, from coordinate 38,434,717 downwards.
CCTCCAGCCACCACCCTTTTTTCCCTACCTCAAGCCATGCCACCTTCTTCCTGGAAGCATGAATCCTGTACTTCTGCCCCCCGGCAGTGATGTGAAGAGGTATAGGATAACAACCCAGATACTCCCACATGGCTCCAGTCTTCGTCCCCTTGGGGCTTCTGCTGAAAACCAGGACTCTAGGGTACCTGCTACTGCCTTGGGCCACATTCTTGTGGCAGGGCAAGGGTGATCCCCTAGTGCTCCTCAGCCTCTCTTCTGTCACACCAGAGGAGCCACTGAGGTGAACTAGGGCTGTTTCCCATCTAGGTTTTCATTCTAAAGAGAGCCAGTGAGTGAGCACTATGTGGTATCAACGCACTCGGATCCCGAGCTGATGCAGAATTAGGAGGCAAACGAGAGGTGTGCTCTGGGCAAGGTTTGCTGTATACACTGTGGGTGAACTGCTCTACACTATGTACAGTCACTCTACACTTCAAGCTTGTCTGACAATTTTTGCACAGTAAAAAAAAAAGACTCTCTTTCCTCTCGCCTTCAAGAGAAGAAACACTACATAAACAAAGAGCCAAATCCTCTCTCACAAGTACAGAGGACTATGTTCATCGACAGATGAGTTTTACTCATCCCAGAAGCAATTCAAAATACACGTTGTAGTTGCAAAATAACGGCAGACCTACACTTTCTACCTGGAACTCTACACTGAAACATTTTTGGTTCAGACGTGCATTGCTTGTATGTAATTTGACAGCTGTTTTGTAAGTGACTTTGCACAGATGGTGAAGCATCCATCAGTATAGCATTAAGATTATGTTGTAAGGCCTCTAGGGAAAGGACCACCTTACAAAAGAGTGTTTATATAATGACCTGTACAAGGAGAAACCAAATCCTCTTTGAATTCCTAGATGCCATCAAAACATGTCTATAAGTGTGTATATGTTACACACGTATCATTTATACAGTATACAAGGACTGAAAAACTAAGTAAAAGCCAGATTCCTTGCCTCTATTTATATAGCATGGGATTTTTGAAGAATGCTGGGTCTCTTTCTGACATTTTATTCAAAATTGATTATTTATTGGACAATGCAGGTATGAGAGCAAATTTTCTGGAAGAAGAGAGCTGGTTTTGAATGGCATTACTTCTCTGCCTATAATTATGCCCTGGGCAATGGCAAGGTCTCCTGATCTGCTGTAAGGCTAGCAGAAAGGCCTTTAGTTAAGAATTTATGTGTATTTATAAACTGACCATGATAAATTTCAGTTCAAGATGGAAAAACTTTCTTTAAGTCGTTCAGACAACATCTGAGTGCATCTCTGATGCCAGCACAACTCCGTGGAGATATGAGAGAATGGAAGGCTGGTTCAGCACAGTCTCTCAACATTCTTTGCTGTCTGACTGAATTTCTTTGGATTCAGGTTTTTGAGAACTAGTTCTGTGATCTGAACCTAAGGGACTACAGATTAAGGCTGAAAGATGAATTTCCATTCAATAAAGATCATTAAGTCTTTTATCTTGGAAGTGGTGATTTGAATGGTAAGACCTGAGGCATTAGTAAAGAAAATAACAAACACACATTAAAATTCCCTTGCCTATACAGACTCCTAGGAACAAAAAATACTTCTGTTTTTCTTCCTAGTTGATATATTTGTGTGTATGTGTATATGTGTATACATATATCTACATGTGTATACATGAAACATAAATTTATGTCTCTTTAAAATGTATACAACAAACCAAATGTATACAGCAAACCTTTAAGCAAACCAAACCTCTTTTCTTTGGCCCAGTTTCCTAACTCCTATTGCAGCTCCGTGTCTGAGTTATAGCCGGAGGATGCTGTGATAGCTGTCAGAATGACCGGTGTTTAACAAAGACTGTCTTCAACAGCGATTTCCCCCATACTAAATTGGAACACATTATGTCAGGGGCCACCCTGGTTTTATTGAACTCAAAGCCACTACTGGGACTGAGAGTGACTCTGAAGCTGGGAGCATAAACCTTCTTTGTTGTGTATGTGTGTGTTAGCATGTCATCTTTCGGGATAATCATCCAAATGTGGTGCCTATGGAGATGTGGCTGATTCAATACTTGTGCTCCCGGGTGGTCAAGCTTGTAATTTAAAGATTCACTGGCCTCATGAAGATAGCCACAAATGGAACAGTAACCATAATTACAAGAGGCTGTTCCACTAATCCATGGTTAACAAATGATAGTTAAAAGATAAATAAGCCTTATGCAAGCATTTCCCGGAGGTGTTTGAGACTTGTGTTTTCATTTGTTCCATCTTCTCTCTCCTTTAGACAGGGCATACAAAAAAATAAAAAAGATTTTGTAATCTAATTTTGTTTCAACCTTTGAAGTTGAACTATCTTTGAAAAAAAACCCCAAATATTCCTTGTTATTTACGACTCTGAGAAACAGCATAATTCTTTTCCACACTGAATTTCTCTTAACTCTGTTGCTTGTTTTATTTTTTATCTTATTTCTAATCTGCCAGTTTATAGAAGAGAACAGGAGGCTTTTGGAATTTAGCAACCAAAAAAAGTCAGAAGGAGTTGTTTTCCTTTGTAAAAAATGCAAGTATTGCTATATTTTCAGCACACTTAACACATTCATTTTTGCCACTTTTTCTGCAGAAAATGTTACTGGTTTAGTAGTTCTAAAGTATAAAAGTTCTTCAAGATAGAATTGTATCCCTTTTTTTTTAGGTGGCAAACTGCAGTCCGGCACCGGTGCAACTGAAGCAGGCCTGATTGCACAGCAATAAAGGAATATAGGAATTTTATTACTGCAACAGCAGGCTAGTCACATAACTCTGCTGTAACCTACTTACTGGTAAAAATCTTTACATTGGGTCCTAACTAGATAGCAGTTGCTGTCAGAAATTAAGAATTAAGATTTATCCCTTTAACTTTTACATTGTTTAAAATAACTTTGGATGGTCTGATTATCCATACAAATGTATAATTCTTTTTAAAATCCTGCTAAGCTCTTAGCCTCACACTCAGTTGGTATTCTGCCATACCCCAACATTGCTCAAACCAGCAAGGAACTATGCAGTTGTGCAGGAGGGATAGAGAAGCAAAGATTTTCCCCTTAAAAATATCTGAAAGCAAATACAGAGGTGTAATTGACTGAATTAATCAGTTATTTAGGTCTTCTCTCTTAAAAACATTTTAAAATGTTCATATAAGCTGAATGTGCTTAAGATGAGTCTAGTCAATATACCCTGTTTATTCTTAACATGGAGACATATTTTCTTCATGGAAGACTGTAGGAGAAGGTCTTACCTTGCTAGATGAGATGCTACAGGTGGAAAATGTAGACAAAGCCTTGCGTGCCAGTACTCCTCCAGCAAGTTTGAGATGAAGCAGGAAAGTCTATCCTAAATAAAAATTAGTGTAATTGTTTTTGCTTAACTGTGGTAATGCTGCTTAATTATAGTACCTGAGCAGGAAAGGCTGTCAACAACACTGAGCAAGAGATGCTTGAGCCAAACACAGACAGAAAATAAGACAGTAGAGCGATTCATTGGAATGGAGGAAAAAATGTGTTAATGCTTGTACAGTGGGGAAAGAGACGCAGGAAGGTTGTAAAGTACCACAAAGTCAGTACCTCTACTGAACAGGTGCTGTTTTCTAGAAAAACTGGGAACACCTCCTTTGAGCGAATGGAGTGGAATTATGACGATGAAACATGTTCTCTTAATTGTATGTGGTTGTTACCAGTATTCACTGTTATCACTGTTATCTTGGTTGAATAGCCCACCTCCTTTCCATCAAATCACTTGAAGTGCTGGAAGAAACAGATCCTGTTTTCACCTTAATTGATCTGGGAACCATGTGGATTCATTGTGTGTCTGCATGTTTTATTTGGGTGGTAGATATGATACATATCTCTGGAGATTAATACTTGCTCTGTGACAGTCATTTTTAGGCTGCACTATACCCTCCATGTTCTCAAATCAAATGCACTGGTATTTGTAGAGCTTAACTGTATGCTGTGAATTACAGAGACATTTTGTTCATTTCTGGAACTAAACAATGGCCTGTGAATTTTGTCTGTTCCTTTTTCCTTACTTTCTGTTTTTCTTGAGCTTTATAGGAAAGAGTGATCAAAAGCACCTTTACCTTATTGCTTAAGAGGACTCTGAGATTAGACAAAAAACCCTTAAAATCAAAAAGATGATGGCAAACCACTCCCTCTTCTGTTCATCTCTGAGACATAAAAGATGTGATCTAATGTTTATGAAGTATTTCTTTTCTGGACTGGTCAGAGTAGAATCTGCAATTTGAATATAAAATCGCATATGATCTGTGTGATCAATACAAGGGCATAAGGATTTCCATCCATTTCCATATAATGTCCTTGTTAAAATGGGGAACTATTCTTAGAAAGACATAAGAGAATCTAAAAAGTACTTAGAAGGCACTACGGGGAAACTTTCTAGAGGTAAGGTTGATACAACAACAAATTAAGGTAAGCAGTCTATTCTATAGCATTGGAGAGGCACAATTAATCCTATAGAGATATTCTAAACAATATTTGGTGATGACTTACAGATATACAATCCCTATACTGAATTACAAGTTGAGAGTTTTTCAAATTTTGTGAAGACTGTGTGTAAAATTAACTGTTATTAATATGTTATTTCTGCTACTGAGCATAGTTACATTCCCAGGCAGAAGCTCCACAGCTGTAGCAAAGCTGATTTAACTGTAAGAGTAAGAACACAATTCAATTCCTTCTCGAAATCGAGCAAGTCAGATTATCACATACAGGTGGCAATCTGGTTGCACTTGGAAATTGAGTTTACAGAGGTCTTACTGTTATAATTTAAATCTGTCTATAAACAACACTTATAAAATTTATTTCTTATATGATTGAATTGACAAAAAAGGACAAAAATAATTTCTGCTTTTAAAATCACTTTGACAACAATTTTAAACGCAGAATTTGAGTAAGTACAATGAACATGTCAAAAAGGCATGAATTGATTTAGTGGCTAATCTTTATTACAGATTTCTAAAAATCTTTTTTGCTCATTTGCTCTCTATTTGGTCATGTGGGATCTTCTGATGAGCAGGGTAGTTTTAAGAAAATGCTTGGACATGCTGAGTGTTTTCAGGGATGAACCTGGGGTTTCCTGAAAGACTGGTTATTTATTTAGGGTTTTCATAAACATTTGCAGGGATACAGCTAGGTTTGAGGTGCAGATGTCAAATTGTATAATCCTCTGACTTTTCAATACACACACGGCTGTCTGTGAGGTCTGTACTTGAGCACACAGGAGTCATACAAGGCTTGAGCCATTCAGCTCTGCAGAAAGACATCCTAACCTGCCCCTCCCAGCCTTTTCCAGTGGGGCTGGAAGGCTGGAATGTTTCCTGGTTCAGTTTGGGTTTTGAAAAGTTATATCCACCATAAGAATTAGCCACATGCCAATTTCAATGAATGTCCCCAGCAAGCACGGGTGCTTCTTTGTTATGTTGCTATTTGGATACCATTTTGCCAATAGGAAGAAAAGAGGCCTTGGGGAATGGCTAGCAGGGGATGGTTTGACCTTAGAGCAAGGCAGGAGGATCTGCCACTACATTATTTTTTTATCTATTCAGAGGATCCAATGAGCTCTCTTGGTGGAGTGCATAATAGCAGCAGGAAAGGTGACAATCTCCTTCAAGCATCTTTCATAGGAAGTCAACATGTTTTTCCCAGTTAAATGAGCAGGGATATGCAATAAAGCCCTGAATATGAAGAAATCAAGATACTCCTGACTGCAATATGAGTCAACCAAAAAAACAAGCATACTTCCCCTTTTTATGAAGAACAGTAATTCATAATTTTGAAAACAGTAAGGCCCTCTGAGTTTTTGATGCTGAGGGTCTCCTCTCTTATGTGTATGTTTCTGAGTGCCTCACTTGCCATTGTGTAGGTTATATCTTCCAGGCTCTATTCTACTCTTCTATTCATTCATGTGCATCAGCACATGTGAGATGTGCAGAGGTACTGCTGCAGGTACTTCGTTCCTATATATTCTGGTTGAACTAGAAGCCGGTGTAGAGTGTAATACTAACCCTGATTTAACACCAAGACCCTTAACTATCCATGGCCTTCCGAAATACTGGGAGAATGCCACGCTAATTTAAAGGTGTAATCCTCTTGTTCCGGCCAGTCTCCAAAAGGAGAGACATTTTTTGCACACAGTCTGCTAATAAATATGTGACCTACAGCATCATTATGTTTCCAGCCCTGGGTCACACAAAAACAGAAACTGTTGAATTTTGCCAAGTTCTGTGGTGGTTTTGTGATGTAGGCAACTGCCAATTGGTGCTATGTGCATTTATTATTATTCTCATCCAAACAATATCAAGGTAAGCAGAAACTTAAGTATTTGGCTACTTCCCCTACACAACCCAACACCATTTATTATAATTTCTTACTGATTTATGAAGGTGGAAGATTCTGTACATAATGGCAGAAAGATCTTCTTCCATCACAGCTGTGGTCAGAAAGCCAGGTGGATTGAGAAGATACTATCTAGAGTGCATGGAGCTCCACCTGGGGAAGGATGATGAGCTGACTGAGAGCTTACGGCTCAGGAGTGAAGGGAGGGCAGGGACAGGTGTTTTATTGTGGGGATCTGCTACAGGCTGCCCCACCAGCGAGACAGAGCTGTTGGGGCCTTCTGTGGATGAATAGGAGCAGCTTCACATTCACAAGCCCTGGTCTTCATGAGGGACTTCAGCCACCCCAATACCTGTTGGACGGAGGGCACAGCAGAGCATAAGCCATCCAGGAGGTTCCTGGAATGCATTGATGTCAATTTCCTTCTCCAAGTGACAGAGGAGGAGAGGCGCTAAGACGGACCTTGTTCTCACCAACAAGAGGGGCTGGTGGGGAATGTGAAGCCCAAGGACAGGCTGGGCTTCAGTGACTGTGAAATGGTGGAGTTTGAGATCCTTGGGGAAACAAGGAGAGCACACAGGGAGCTCACTGTGCTGGACTTCAGTAGAGCTGACTTTGGCCTCTTGAAGGGCCTCCTTGGTAGAGTGCCATGGGACAGAACCCTGGAGGGAAGAGGAGCCCAAGAGAGGTAGATGGTATTTAATGGTCATCTCCTTTAATGTATACAGTTTTTAAAAGACTAAAGGTGTTCACGTAAGGAATAGTCTGTACTTTAGAATAATTTGTATATTCTCAAAACTGTAACACCCTTGTTACTATTATTAGTTTGCAGTCATGAGCTTTAACTTCAGCATACTTAAAAAAAAAATCATTAAATATGTAATACAAATCATATACCTGTTTCTAAAATTGATCTGTTCATCTGCACTAAAAATTCAGACAAGAAAAGCGTGATGTATATTTTGGGTGCAAAAATTTCTTTCCTTCTTGGAAGCATAACTTGAATGCACACTGCTCAAGAAAGAAATCTTATGGTCAGATGTAAAAGAGAATACACAGATCTGTATGTATGCTGATTTTTTTGTATATGGAAATATTGTAAGCCGATCATATTTAAAAGTAAAAGTAGTCACAAAAATGCCAGCTGTGGATCACTTTTTAGATGCATGGCTAATAATAAAAAGCCTAGTGATCTAACTAGATGCCTTCTTATGGGAGATTGGAGTCCCAACTGATATTTAAAAGACACAGTCCTTGCAGAAGGAGGTTTTTAAGTAGAGAAAAGCCCCAGTTGTTTGCTGTCTGTGACATTCAGGGCAAGATATAAATAGAGACTAAGTAGAACACACAAATGCAAATGAAGCTTATTCCACTCAAAGATGCAAAATTTCATTGTTTCCATCTTTAAAGGACTCTGCTGGAATGACCTGTTGACAAGGATGTCCAAGCGGGTGTTACTTCTACAACCACTGAGTTAAAGAAAATGCTGCATGCACAGTTCAGGTCTTTGCCTCATCCTGGTCTTTTTGCCATAACTACAAGACCCTTCTGAAGAGTCCGTGAGCTTGTGTTCCATTCTGACCTGGTTCTGACCAGCCTGAATTTCTCACTGGGAGCAAAGACGAACTTTGTGTTGTAACTTCTATTTTGACTTTCTCATAGGCAAGGATGGTGGAACCTGCTTAGCCACCCTAGTTTACCAGTCAACTTCAGCTTTGTTTTATCTACCCAAATGCTTTTCAATTCACTCTAACAATGTTAGCACAATTCTTCTGTGCACAGGTTGGTCCTAATGGTGACTGCAGGTTTACCTGTCAAGTGTAGTGGTTTCCTTATGCAGCATAATTATGCTGAAAATGCACTTACTAAATCAGGAGAAAAATTATTTGGAATGCCTTTCAGAAAAATGCAAAATGAGAAAGTTTGGTAAGAAGAACCATATTAACTGTAATTTCAGCAACAGCTTTTTTTTTTAATCTCATTGTCACTCTTTTATATTATGTCTTTAAACTTCTGCGTGATTCTTTCTCCTTTTATAGCACAGCCTTAGTATTAGTTAGGTAATGGGATTTATGATTTTGTTTACATCAGTTGCCATGGAGATCCACCATAAAAGATCAGTTGCTTGGCAACTGGGTATTGTGGAGCTGCAATGGAGGGAGGAATTTTTTGTCTCTCTGAAGGGAGGGCTTAAGGAATAATGAAAACTTCTGCTCATACTTCTCATGAATGCTTTATTTTCAAGGTCAACCAAATGTTTTTTCAGTAAAGACTAATGCACTTTTCTTCAAAAGATGCACCGTAAAATGTTTCTCAAAGATTATCCTGTCTCAGAGTAAAGGACAACCATCTTAAGAAGTTTTTATTCTCTTCATGTTCTTGCAATATAAGGGTTAGAGTAACTGTGGGGCAGCCATAATGAAGCAGGTCTCTTATTTCCTGGCTATTCTGCATTCATTAACAAATGAACTACTGTACATTCAAAGCTATCTCTGATCCCAGAAAATGCTGTAATTTTTCTTCACTGAATTAATGCTTGGATTTTTGTAACCATAGATTTATATCTCATTTCATTATATAATCTTTTTAACAAACATTTAACTTGCAGTGTAATCTAAAACTGAGTCTCTGGGATCTTATTGTTCTAACATATAGGCAAACTTAAAAGTATGAAAGAATAGAGTTTTGCAATATTGGCTTGTGGTTTAAAATGATTCATATATGCTTGAATATATGTGGTATCACTATATATGTGATGTGATATCACTTTGTATGAGATGTGTATACTATATCCTTTTGATTTTAAATTGGCTTTGGGTGAGGTAATTGTTAGAAAATTAAGCTTATGCTTATCTGAAACTCAGATTTTGGGGTCCTCCGAAATAATTATCTGCCTATCATCTTTTATAATGTATCTATTTTTAAATGAACTTCTTTCTTGGTATCCCCTTCAGCTTATTGTTAGATTGTAATATTTTCTCTTTAATATTACTCTGTCAGAGCTGAATCAGTACTTTGGTTGTAGACTAGCTTAGGGTTTCTGAGGTTTGAATTTCACTGAAGTACTGTGGATAAATCTACACTCCCTTTGTGTCACCGTGTGTAACAGAGATTCATCTAATTGCTTGGTAAATGGTTGAAGTTTGACTCCTGCTCACATTGTTAAATATCTGAATCTATTGGGTTGGATAGGTTTGGCCCATACAATATCCTTGTGGGACCAATGTCAGCTGAGAGACGTGGAAATGTACGACTGTAACATCATCTTGGCAGCAATTTCAACTCTTGGCTAAATAATTACAGTATACTCTCCCATGTAAAACCATGAAAGAGAGGTGCTGCTGTAAACAATTACTCAGAAGAGAGGAAATCACATATATGGCTGTGCATTTTAAATGATTTGACAATACTCTGAACTTTTCACTCATGGAACTCTCTATGAAGAGGATCTAAAGAGGAGGGGAAAGAAAATGACACCCTGCTACGTGTAGTGTTACTTCTAATCAATATAGAATCTTGCATAAATATTGCTAATATCAAGGACATTAGAAAAATGTGGAGCTTAGAACAATTGCCACACTTTTGCTAATACTCTAGTCCAATGTAAACCTTTTATTAAATATCTCAATGTCTTTTACCCAGCATGGAAGTCTTACGCCATTAAAAATCTACTTTGTCCTGGACATTATTATTGAAAATAAGCAAAGTCCTGGCGCTATGACAGGAGTGTGGTTAAATTGCATTATTCTTCTGGGTGAAAGATTGATGCAAACACCATGTACATTTATCAGATCGAGTAGCAGTAGATTCTGATGTATGATGCAGGTAGACAACCATTCCATGGGGACTGTAAGCCCCTGGGTCTCCATGAGAAGACTTTAGAAGACAGACTATGCTTTTTTAAACCTTTTTTTCAAAAAGGAAGGAGCAGATGGACATCATTCTGCAGTGTCATCTTGTAATGAATCAGGGCGTTGTGAATTTAAGGATAAGAAAACCAGGCAGCAGTCCACTGTAGAAGATTGCAAAGAGCGGCGAAAGAGAAATCTAGATTAATTCCGAGTCTTTAAAATGGAGTCTTTAGTACTTCTGTGGCTGCAAGAGAGGTCTGAGTCAGGGGATCACGGCTCCACAGGACAGGGGCAACTCCTTCTTAAGGACCACTCAATGAATTTCACCCTTCCCACCTTTCTCGTCCTAGCAACCACCACTCATCTCTCCATGGTCTTCCCTCAGCTAAGCTTATCCCCACTTCAGCCTTCAGCATAAGGACATTAATCTTATGTTTCACTCTTGGTTTCAACAGTATATTTTGCCTGCACAACTGCATCTCTAGCCAAGATGCACTCGCAGCGTCTTTGGTTAGATGCATAGTTAGTGGCTGGGGAGTAATTCCAGATTCCAGAGCACGAATTATTCCTGTAGTGTAAGAGACTGTAAGGAGGCTTGCAATTTGCCACTAATTAGACTGTTCCTGTTGGGTTTTTGTGATTAAGCAAGGGCCAGACTTTTGCTGGAGGCTTGTGACTTTTCTTCAGAGTTCAGTGTTCCTTGAAGTCTCTAGAAAGATGCCTTCTGTGTGCTGGATTTGGGCTAGTCTTCCTACCTGGTGTTCATAAGCCAAGCGTTTCTTTCTGAGATTGAAGAAAAAGAATGATTGAGCAATTTTTTTTTCCTTTAGCCTCTTATTTTATCAGGGTCATTTCAGATAATAAATTTTGGCTACATTTTTAAAGAATAAGAATATTAAGAGGGGAAAACCTGCTTCTTATCAAAGAATGTCTTGCTTCCAGAACTATGGAAGATTAAATCTGTCACTTGTTAAAGCCTTTTTCAACAAAAGAAAATAAAAGTGAATGTTGAAATTACTCTATGCTTTTTGAAGGCAAAAAAAAAAAAAAGTGTAGCCTTTGTCAAACCCCTGTTGTGATGTTTTACTGCTGTTTATAAAAGTTCAAGTAGTAAATACATGTATTTCAATTCCTCTTATCACTTATGTCTGTAAGTTAAACATAATTTCTGTTATTTCCATTAAGTTTTTATTAAGCAGCTTTTTTCCCTCTTGGTGGTCTCCACCAGCCTGTCACTCAGAATGCAACTGCTATTACAATAGGTGATTAACACCCTGCTATGGTCATCTCCACAGCATCTTTCCTCTTTCATTATCTTTTTTTTGCACCACACAAAAACCTAGTATGGCTAGTAATTTTAAACTACCTATTTTATTGAAAAGTAGCTCATTGGTCTATGATGACTTACCAAAACACTTACAAGGCAGGTCTATTTTGAGAAAGTAGCTCTCTAAAAAGTAGCCATTGTCGGACATTTCAGTGATACAGGATGACTCTGCTCTTGCCAGGGTGTAGAAATCCACATCAGCTTTTCTGTGTTCAGAATCATGGAGTTCTGTTTCCCTAAAACTTCTTAAATATCATTTGGCTTTTGTGATTCTCTAAAATGAACAAAATGTGGCTGTGTGAAATTCGGCAGCTTTCTGAAATTAGGAAAGTAAAATTTTTTAATTCTACAGATCTGCTTGTCTAGTAAGTGCTTCAGGAAATACATATTTGCTTTTTTGAGGAAACATTTCCCTCTTTCATTTTACTGCAATTACCACTGTGGCATCAACATAGCTTAATTTTTTTTTTTTTTTTGGTCATGCATTAGCCAAGCCAGCTATCTTACACTGAATTTCAGTTAGCATAGGAACCCAGGTTCTGCAAGTAGAATTTTTGGTTACCAATGATTACTTTTAAGGGCAAAGAGAGGGGAGCTGAGGAATAGTTTTAAACTCGTTTGAAGACAGAATCTACTAATATGATCCTAGCTTAAAAGGTATATGATATAGAACCAACATAAACTTTAGTCACTAATCACCTACGAAAAATGATATCCTCTCTGAGAATTAAATGCTCTCTGGCCTTTTTCATCATTACTTAAATAACATATTTTCTGCTTCCCTTAAATATATTCTTTTATATAGATGCACGCACAGATGAATACATATATATGATGTCCCCCTTTGAATTATATAGAGTAAATATTGTAAGAGAGATTTCAGAGTAACAGAGAACTTTTCCTTTCTTTCTTCCTTTTCCTTTTCCTTTTCCTTTTCCTTTTCCTTTTCCTTTTCCTTTTCCTTTTCCTTTTCCTTTTCCTTTTCCTTTTCCTTTTCCTTTCCCTTTCCCTTTCCCTTTCCCTTTCCCTTTTCCTTTCTTTTCTCACAGAAAGGACAGAATATCCTTTTGTATTTACCATGCTTCAGAAACAGGCTGACCCAAGGAAGGGTTTAGTGTATCGTAAAACAAATATTTGTGAGTCAATATACTAGAGAGGACAAACTGCAGGGGCCCTTCTCCCTCCAGGGCTTCAACTAAAACCCCTTTTCCAATATCCACAGATGCCTTTTTCAGTTTAATTGTCACACCTCCTTTGCAACTTCCTGTTGTTCTGTTCTTCTTAGTGCAGCTGAAAAAGTTTACTTTGTTGCTTTTTTCTTTTTCAGTCATGAGGTAAAATTTCCTTATCAAACACCAAATTGGACAATTTGCAGCTATTCTAGAAGTTTGCTAAACTTAGGATCATAGAATGGCTTTGGTTGGAAGGACCTTAAAGATCATCTAGTTCCAGCCCCACTGGCGTGGGCAGGGATACCTGCCGCTAGACCAAGTTTCTCAGAGCTCCATACAACCCGGCTTTGAACACTCCCAGGGATGGGGACCCACAGCTTCTCTGGTAAATCTGTTCCAGTGCCTCAGCACTCCCACAGAAGATAATTTCTCCCTAATATCTAATCTAAATCTACGCTCTATATGAATCCATTGCCCCTTGTCCTGTCACTGCATGGCCTTGATGCATGTCACTGCATCCCTCTTCGTCTTTCCCGTAGGCTCCCTTTAGGTACTGGAAGGCTACAATTAGGTAACCTCAAAGCCTTCTCTTACCCAGGCTAAACAATCCCAGTTCTTTCCTCAAAGGAGAGGTGCTCCATCCCTCTAGTTTTCATGACCCTCCTCTGGACTCACTCCAATGGATCCATGTCCTTTCCATGCTGGGACTCGAGCTGGATGCATTGTTCCAGGTGGGGTCTCGCCAGAGCAGAGCAGAGCAGAGCAGAGCAGAGGGGCAGAATCCCCTCCCTCCCCTGCTGCCCACGCTGCTTTGGATGCAGCCCAGGACACGTTTGGCTCTCTGGGCTGTGAGTGCCCATGGCTGGGTCATGTCCAGCCTCTCACCCACCAGCACCCCCAAGTCCTTCTCCCCAGGACTGCTCTCCATCTGATCATCCCCCAGCCTGTGCTGGTACTGGGAGTTAACTCCACCCAGGGGCAGCACCTTGCTCTTGATCTTCTTAAACCTCATGGGATTCCCATCAATCCACTTCTCCAACTTGTCCGGGTGTCCCTGGCTGCCATCCCATCCTTCAGGTGCATCAACAGCACCACTCAGCTTGGTGTCACCTGCAAATTTGTGGAGGGTACACTTGATCCCTTTGTCTATTATCCCATCTGTCATTAATGAAGATATTAAATGCCACTGGTCCCACTACAGACCCCTGGAGTACACCACTTGTCACTGATGTCCACTGGGACTCTGAGATGTGGACCTCTACTCTCTGGATGTGACCATTCATCCAATTCTTTATCCATCTAAGAGTCACCCATCAAATCCATCTCTCTTTGATTTACAAAGAAGGATGTTGTGGGCAACCATGTCAAAGGCTTTACAGAAGTCCAGATAGATGATATCTGTAATCCTTTCCTTGTCCTCTGAGTGAGTCACTCCATTTCTGGTGGCTGCTCCTGTCTCAGGGAGACCAGGTTTTGATTCCACCAGTCTGTCTTCCATTCTGATTCTCTCATACTCCTTAACCATTCTACATCATCCCACAGCAAAAAAAAAAAGAAAATAAAAAAGAAAAGCAAAAAGAAACAAACCTCATTCCCCTGTCAGATAATAAATTCAGTTATGACTGCAGTCCTAATGGCCTGGAGATGGATTTTCTTTTGTTTCTTCTGTTCTCTAGAAAGTTTAACTTTCTCTCAATGTCAAAACCTAAATACCAGTGTGTCAGTACTGCGACAGAGTAAATTCCTACCCATCCCTTATTCTTTGTCCCCTCCTGTGAGTCCTCTTTCCAGAGAGCTGCCTTTGATGGGGGGCTGTGGCTAAGTCTCATCAGCATGAGTATGCTATCAACAAAAGAATGCTGGCTCACTTCCTTTCTTCATGCCTAATTAGCCAGAGAAGAAATTTTCAAAGATACCCAATAGGAGTTAATTTCATGTGAATTCTGAGAAAAGTTTTGTTATTTGGGGTTTTTTTTTGTGAAGAAATACATAGTTTCAATGAGCTTTTCTGCCCCTCCCCCTTTTCTTCAAAGGAGTATATGAAAAAAGTTAGCAACTTGAAAACACTGTGAAATGTGTTAACCCCAGAAACAACTCCTTTAGCCTTTCTACCTTAAAATTTTATGAACACATTTTAAAATAATGGGAGCCTTCCCCCCAGTCCCCATTTATTCTACTTTTGTACTGAGTTGCATTGTAGTTATTTTTTTAATTGTTACAATTTTGAACAAGTCACACTTTTTGAAAGCAGTCTGTCAAACGGTCAGGGAAGGTCTCAAAATGCTACATTTGATGTGACTTTGACCTGTAGTTTTTCCTTGTAATGCTTTCTTCAGGGAAAATGGACCCTGTACCACTAAGCTGGCTGTACCTTCTCGTCTGGTTTCCAGCAGCTGGCATTCCTGGTGTTGTCTCTAGGCCAGCATACATAAACAGCTCCGAACTGCCCACCCACATTTGCTGTGAACACTGTCTCAGACATTCACTGAGATTCAGATGGTTTTTCTTAGCAGCTTTTTCTTAACCTTTGCTAAAGATGAGTGTGATCTGCAAAATTGAATGCCCCACTATCAATTAATTTGGAAGCTGCATTTAAATACAGAGTGGCATGTGTGCTGTTTGCCTGCGTGTCATGGGGCCAGATTTTCACGTGTGTGGTGCTGACGGCTGGGGTCAGTGATGTAAAAAAATGTGGTTCCAAACTTGGATATTCTCTTGAAAATCTAGGTTTGTCTATCAGTGTGTGTTTGTATATGTGCACCACAGCATTGGCAACAGCTTCTGTACATGCTGTGATCCTTTGGAGCTTTTTTTGTGAATTCAATCTTATACTTACATCGTAGTCATGCCTTTAAAATCCCCCATGGGTTGCCTGTTTCTTACCCATCCCGTTCTAGCTAAAACTGAACTTTTAACAATAATTATGCCCTTCACAAACTTTGAAAAGCACAGCTTTATCCCCTGGTCTCTGTAACTGTAGATAACAACAGAGCCACCATAAATGACATTCTTTTACTGTTTCTGGCATGCATCACAGACACATGTGGAATACACTTCTAGAAGCTCTGCAAGTAATTCTTGTCACAGGAATAAACTGGTTTTTTTTAAATTTTTTAAAATTCTTTAAATTTCTAATCTGTAAAGTGGAAAGCACAAAAATTACTGTATAATAACACTGTATCACATTAAATGTTTGAATTTTGCAGTTGAAATGCAAAGCTTCCACTAAGGTTGAAAATGGACAGTAACTTATAATGCAATTTTGCAGGTTCTGACTTCCAGTAAAGCTATGACCTGGAAACTTCTTATGCTTTCCCTGAAGATGATTTTTTCCTTTCCTTTTACAAACTAAAATTCCTTAGGGAATGCTTTTTTTTTTTTTAAATTAAGGTTTGGAAATGAAGGGTGTTACTATTACAATGACGTGTTTTGATTTTTGAAACAAAATGAGACAAAAGCAATTGAAAGCTAGCAGTGCTAGCTTACTTTAGTAAAAGTCAGTTTACAAAGGCATGGTATATGTGTATCATCACCTTTTTGCGCACGTTACAAAATAAGGTGAATTTTGTAGATAGTGTACAACCAGTTTCAAAGAAATGCTCCAGAAACTTGCAGGATAGAATCACTTGTGCCTAGGGACAATATGACTAAGCAGGCAGGAGCACAGATCAGATGGAACACCCATAGGACACGGACAAGAAATTGTGGTCATGTCAACCAATAATGATGAGGGGCAGTCAGCACAAATATCTCTACAATTTCTCTTTATTTTTTTAAAGATTGTTTGACAACATCTTCTAGAAATCTGATTCTTTGTAGACAGATGTCACCAAATTTTTCAGTGAAAAGGGTGGTTTTCAATCTGCACTGAAACATGGGAATGTCATGACTGGGAAGGTAGAATGGAATAAACCAGTGTGAAATATTTCAAAAGTCTGAAGACAATATTCTGATTTTTTTCTTTCATGAAAGTCCATTTGAAAAATACTTCAACAACTAAAAAAGAAAACAAGAGAAAACCATCAATTTTAAAAAGAACTATTTTGATAGCCTTCTAAAGTAATATTACAAGACTGAAATTATTTATTTAAATCCTGTTTTTATAACATTCTAAATATAGCACATTGATTTGAGTTTAAATGAAAACAAATTTTGAAATAACATTATTACCAGTTCCCACACAGCTCCTCTTTGAAGTCTTTAGATGTGAAGTCAATTAATAACAAAGATAAACGCCAGATGGGTTTTTGAAATGTGGATGTTATGTGAGCTGAAATTGTTCTTTTTCTTTCCCTTTCTATTTTGCTTTATTCATGTAAAAGTAGCAGATTAAATTCAAGAAAAGCAATTATTGGTATACCTGTAAGTGAAAAAAATAGTTGTAAAGATTCAAGAGTCTATCCTAGATTTCCTCTGATGGTATAGTGTCTAACCTTCAGTGGAGTCTAACACTGAAGATGGACAGACACAGAGACCCTTTGATATGAGATGCTGAGTGACCAAATCCATCCTATTGAAGCTTTGAGCAGTCACAGGACTTCCAGAGACCCCAAAAGTTCTACTTTGATCTTGCATCCAGTGACACCAAACTTGGACTCCCAATCTTGCTCCTCAACCTTTCCAGGAATTCTTCTGTCTTACTGATAACCTATTTAGGCTGTGAAAACCTACAGCTTTCTGCCCTCGTCAGATGAATACTGAAACAAAGTAATTGCTCACTCAGAAATGTTCAGGAGATTCATCAGAAGACTGCTAAATCTCTATCATAATTCTATTCTTTCTGACATAACAGCAATTTGGGATCAGGTGGGATTAACTACTTAAAACAAGATTGGTTTCTCTCTAGCCATGTTCTTTTTAGACAACTTAATAGTCTGACAAACAATTACACTTTGTGAGAATGGCAGTTTGTCCTACAGACACCCTTCCTCTTGAGGAAGGCTAAATTAGGGCGTTTGATATGCCATATTCTCCAAAACATTGCATCCTACTTCAGCTCTCTGAAATAGTTTCTGTACCACTATAGGAATGTGAGCTGTATGATTCCAGATAAGGTTAATCACAGGCTTAATCTTATTTGTTCAAATTTTAAGGATTGACTGAGAAGTTATATTTTCTTTTGACTTGTCTTTTTCATTTAGTTTCCTGGGTAGCATTCATTCTTGTTTTAAGACACTGTAAACTTGTATTTTAAATCATTGTATTAGCAATGTAAATTTTACATTTGATTTTTTCTTTCACTTAGTATATCCAACAAGCTTTCTAGCATACTTCCGTGCCTAATTTTCCCTCCGGCTTGGAAAGCTTGTAACTTTTGATGGCAAGGAACAGTATCTTATTTGGAGAACCTTCCACAATTTTCTCCGAACTATTTCTGGACTTCTAGTCTGTGACTAACTAACATTCAGGTATTAAGACTGCAGAAAATGTTTACCTTACAATAAAGACTGCAATTCCTCAGGCTCAAGAGGGGAGAAATGATGCTGTTTCCCTTTGCCTTCCCGAGCTGTAGTCCAAACCTAACATCCAAATACGGTTTTAACTTTCAGTTTCTGAACTGCTCTGTTGATTATTCACGTTTAAAGTTCACTGAGATTGAAATATTCATGTTCAAGTTATTTGCTGAATGCTCTAATTAGAAACAGTTTGGGGGATGCTTTTAAGAATGTTTCACCCTTCAAAAGGCTTACTGTGATATCCACAAAGAATGGAGTTTGCAAAAGCAAAAAGTTGAATTTGGTTAAAAATGCAACTTCAAAACCAAATAGTTTTCAAAGAACAAAACCTCCCTGCTGACAAGAGCAGTTTGGAATGAAGAATGCTTTTCTGTAAAATTGTCTAGAATAGTTTTGATGAAGGCTACTACTGCTTGGTTTGCACATTCACAGCATCACAGAATCATTCAGGTTATAAGGGCCCTCTGGAGGTCATCCAGTCCAGCCTGCCTAAAGCAAGTTTCACAGGATTTTACCCAGATTTTTTTCCTGGTTTGCTTACTCATAAAATCGTTATAGAATCTCTCCTTGCCACCTCCTTCCAGCTGCAACTGTACAAGCTGTGGCTCATAATCAGGTATAGCACCAACCCAGAATGCTCCGGGCAATGTTCCTATACTGGTTTCCTTTTTGTAGCTCGTCCTTATATAGAGTTTTCAATCCTAAGAATAGGAAGCAAATGTTTAGAAAGTAGCTGTATGGTTCTATAGAACTGAAAGGAATGGTTGAATACAAAACCATGCAACTCCTACTTTAGGTTTTTATGATCTCCCCTTCATCTGTATAACCTACTATCGCCATTCACACAACTAACTTACATTAGTCCAAAAGAATAACTTGAAGACTCCCATTCATACGTACTCATGGAGAAGAACATTTAAATTTGGAATTACAAGTATTCTTGTCCGAAATATTGTTGCATGCTCAAGTAATCTGGGACCAGTAGGACTAGCTGAAACTAACCAGAATAGCAAAAATAACACAGACCTTAGTGTGTGATTTATTACTGATTAGCTAGAAAACACAAATGATCACAGTTAGTATATATTTTGTAAAATATTGTAATACCTTGAAATAAAATTAAAAAAAATTAGAAAATAGAAGGCAGCTATGATTGGTTTTGACATGGCTATTAAGATAGAAGGCACTTAAACTATGGGTAAAAAAGATAATTGTGACTATTCATACAAGGTGCAATAAGGACAGCAGTTTAACACCAACCAGGAAGATTGCTCTACTGGATATTATTTATGCTGACATCATGTCAAAAAATTTATTATGATAACCTAATTTGTACACACAATTTATGATGCATTGTATTTGCCGAGATACTGTAATGCCTGTCTTTTCTTACACAGCATAGTAATAACACAGGAACTATTAATTTCACTAAGCAATGCATGTCTTTTGCAGGACAGAAAATGCATCATTATGGGATTTTGTGTTCACAACATTTTTCTTTAAACATGTTAAACCTTCTCTTTTTCTGATTTCCTGGTTGAATACTCATTACACAAACAACAGTTCTAACTTTTCTGCTTTTTGTGCTGACAGGCTGGTGAGGAAGTTGGGATGCAGGGGAGGTTGGGAGAAGACACAGCCGGGACAGGTGACCCCAACTGACCAAAGGGATATTCCAGACCATGTGACACCATGCTCAGGATATAAAGTGGGGGAATGAAGAAGGAAGGGGGAACATTTGGAGTGATGGCATTTGTCTTCCCAAGTCACCATTACACATGATGGGGCCCTGCTGTTCTGGAGCTGGCTGAACACCTGCCTGCCCATGGGAAGCAGTGAATTAATTCCTTGTTTTGCTTTGCTTGTGTTTATGGCTTTTACTTTCCCTATTAAGGTGTCTTTATCTCAGCCCATGAGTTCTCTGGCTTTTACCCTTCCAGTTCTCTCCCTGACCCTGCTGGTGGGGAAATGAGTGAGTGGTGCTGGCAGCTTGGTTACAGACATTTGCCAGGTTTGGTAAATTCTGGCAAAACATGTTAGAAAAAAAAGAAGGAAAGAAATGGAGGGGAAGTCATCTTTAACTTGCACAGCTAGATCTGGTAGAGACTATCTTTTGGCTTAATCCAAGGTAACTTCTTGACATATACTTCATTAGCTTTAAAACAAACTATCTTGGAAGCAAAAAATGGCATTTATTACCTTTCAAAGAGAGTAGAAATATAAAACAGAAGCACTTATTTGCATATGGAGGTAATTATGATTTTGGTTCTGCTTCTTTTTGCTTGGAAATAAGTCAAAGAAACCTAAAAATCAGTACCTGTGGACATTAAAATCAGAGTATCAGAAAGAGGTAGGTTTGCACTAGTTAGTTACTTGGGATTCACATGAAAATACATGCAAAAATATACAATAAACAGTTGGCCTTCTTTGCTTTTGCCTCACCCTTTCCAGGAAAATTTGATGGTTTTTTTCTCTTACAATGCTTTACATATTGTTTCATTGAGGTTCATTAAGTCTTTATTTGCTAAGATACCCATGAATGACTGATGTCTATCCCTACCTAAGCCAGTAGACAACTGTGACACAGTGACTGCAGAAACCAAAATTAAGTTAATGTAAAACGAATGTGCCTTTGCATGTCTTTTTCTCCTCTCTACTCTTGCCAATGCAAAATAGGGTTAATTGCCATTGTTTAAAAAAAAATCACATTGCTTTAAGGATTTTATTGTAAGGGAGCCTTTTTTCTGAGATCTGAAGCTTTATTGCAATTGAAACTAACTTATTTTCCTTAATAAAATAAGTACCAGACTGCTGAACACTCATTTATAAGTTCTGAAGGAACGAACAGTTTGTGAGTTAAGAGAGGAAATCAGTGGACAGATGTCACTGGTATTAGCAAATAAATTCTTACCTGCTCTGGGAATTACATTATAGTTAAACTGTGTTTTAATATATGTATATAGTTTTAGTATGCTAGGAAAGAGTGCATCCATCATGAACAGTAGGGTCTCTTGATAAACCCTGAAAGACATATTAAAGTAAAGGGCATTACCAGACGACACTGCCAGATTTATTAAGTGTGGAAAAGATTCAAGTATCTTCATAAAGATTATCACCTCCACAGTCCTCTCCAACCATTCCAAGTCTTGCCTCTCTTTTTACAGACATGCAGAAATTTCAACACGAAGAGGCAAATGCTAAATAAAATGGATCGGGTTGTCTTGAGTAAACCAGTAATGGATGCAGCCTTACTTGTCCTGATGAGAATTTTTCTTTTGATTCCAGCCGAATTAACTCTTTTTACCAAAAATGATTAATCTGATTGATAAGCAGAAGGACTATTCAAAAGAATGATTGATATGATTAGCCATTTCAAATCAGTACAAAATGACATGCATTATTCATTCACCAGAAAAATTCCTGGTGAACATACCCATTTCACTGTGAATTTAGTTAGAGGTTTTGCCCCTTCTGAAGCAGTCACTTGAAGATCAAGCCCTGTATTTCCATTATTTGCTGCCCACTTTAGAGACTTCAGTGGGAGCTCTGAAACTGCAGTGAAGGCAGACACTAATTTTAAAATACACTGCAGCCATTATTTGAATTACATTTCCTTTTAAGTTCATTACTTCTTACTTGAGATACATGCTGTGTGTGTCTCACTCCTTGGATTTGCTCTGTCCTCTGAAGTAAGGCTGACTCTTACTTGTAATACAAGAAGGTCACGCATTTCAATCAGTCTGAAGCTGCGAGCAGAAGTTATGGCTTGGTGACCTTTACTCTTTTTGGTTTTAACTGCAGTCCTTGAATGGTGTGCTAGTGTGGAATACCACTTTTTTTCATGGTAATGCATAACCACATACCTTTAGTCTGAGATAATTTCCTCTAATCTCTAAAATAAAACATTCATGAAGAACTATTGATTAAGGCTCAAAAAATGAACTTTCAGGCTCTTTTGTTTCAAAGCAAGTGATTTCTCTTCGTCTGGTAACAGAAGGGAAGTCCTGGCTCCTTGAACATCATAAATGTAATCAAGCTGTCATCCTACTGCTTGTGGTAACAAACAGAAAATGCAATAGAGGCAGCTTTGCACTGCAGATTAGTGGGGTTCATTTAGTCCCAAAGGCCATTTGTACCAATCCCAGCTGAAGTGTAAGACATCTGGGAAATGTATTTACGGTGACTCTAGAATCCTTCCTTTCTCACTGACTTCTTGTGAAAACCCTAAATGAATCACAGTCTGGAGTCTGACCTGAAGCTGAGAAAATACCCTTTCTTGTAAAAGAATGAGAGTTAATTACTCAGTTTGAAGGCTAACATGAGAAAACCAGTCTTTCATTGATTACTAGGCAATCATATGTTTGGAATCACAGCAAAACTGTATTTTGTGTAGTCAGGAGAATTTTATGTGAGGAGAGAAAATGCTCAGCTTCAGGTTGGAGCTCTGCCTGAGGTCAGTATCTGCGACAAGTGACCCCACAGGAGAATCAGATTAACCAGGTCCAGAGAAGACAATGCCTTGCTGAAGGACAAACATCTCCCAGTGTTCTCTGAGAAGCTGATTTCACCTTGTCCATGACATGACCAAGCCCAAGCTCAGAAAATTTAGCAGGGAGGTCTGCTGCTGGCTCTTGTCCTCGCTACCACCACAGGGCTGCTCCTGGCAATAGTTTATGTGAAATGCCATCCAGCAGCCAGGTAGGTTTGGCTGGCTGGACTTGCACATGGGTGACATCAATAGGAGCTTTACTGCTAACATGACCACCACTGCAATTGTCAGAGCATTGTGTGAGGGATCCACACAGATTGCAAGCCTTGGCAATGGAAACTCCACCTCCACCTTACAGATGCGGCCCGTGTACAGGCATACGGGTACGAGGATCCGCATTAGTTCAAAATGCTTTTCCTGCCCTGCCAAAGGATATACAAAATGCAAGGCACAACATCTAAAGATTGAAAGTGTTGTAGTCCATGAATGCTGATAGCTTTTTGAGACCCCTGTCTTAAGAGTGCAGAAGCAGGCAATTCCAAAATGTTGGAAGTCAAGCAAGTGGTCATGAGGCTTGGGCAGGCAGGGATCTTCTAGAACTTAGGAGGAAAATGAAAGTGCATGGACGCTGGACACCAGGACAGGCAACACGGGAGGACTACTGAGATGTTGTTTGCCTTTGTAGGACAAAAATTCATGTAGCCAAAACTTAGTTAGAGTTCCAGCTGGCTGGCACTGTGAAGGACAACAAAGATAGCTTTTTAATATATGTTAACAGTGAGAGAAGCAGGGAAAACACTGATCCATTACTTGATGAGGCTGGTCACCTCACAATTAGGGATGTGGACAAAGCAGAGAGGTTTAATGCCTTCTTTGGCTCCATCTTCAATGGCAATAATGGTCCCTGGGCCCCAGAGCCTAGAGAGCTGGAAGATGATGACTGGAGGAATTATAAACTCCCAGTTAACTCTGAACTTGCTTGTGACTTGCTGATCCAGCTGGATGCACATCAGTCTATGGAGCCCGATGGAACTCATCCCGGGGTACTGAAAGATCTGGCTGGTGTCATCACAAGACCTCTCTCCTCTACTTTTCAACAGTCTGAAAGGTCTCAGTTGACTAAAGGCTGGCAAATGTGAGGTGGTGAGGCACTAAACAGGTTGCCCAGAGAAGTGGTGGGTGCCCCATCTCTAGAAGTGTTTAAGGCCAGGCTGGATGGGGCTTCGAGCAGCCTGCCTGAGTGGAATATGCCCCTGTCCCTGGCAGGGATTTTGGACTAGATGATCTTTAGGGTCCTTTCAACCCAAACCATGCTACAATTCTATGATTCTATAAAGTGTCCCAATTTTCAAGAAGGAAGTTTAAGTATAAGAAGGAAGACCCTGGTAAATACAGTCCTGTCAGTTTCACTTTATTGCCTGGCAAAATTATGGGTAAGGCTTTTCTGCAATTTATAGATACACACTTGAGAGACAATGCAGTCTTCAGTGGTCATAGGCAGCACAGAATCACAAAGGGAAAGTCTTGCTTAACGACCTTAATTTCCTTGTGAGTAGGCCACCCATCTAACTGGCCAAAGGAAGCTGGTAGATGTGGCGGTTTGGGATTTTAGCAAAGCTTTTGATACTATCTCACACAGCACATAAACTAGACAAGTCCATAATTGGGTCTGGTCCAAAGTGTTATAGTGAAGGAGGCTTCAACAGGCTCGTGGCCAAGTGGAGTTCCTCAGAGCTCAATTTTAGGGGTGGTGCTCCTCAGTGTTTTTGTAAATGATCTCGATAGAGGATCTGAATGGACATTAGGTAGGATTGCCAGTGATACTCAATTAGGAGGAGCTCTGGACTCCTTTGGGAGTGGAGAGAGAACTGGATAAAAAAAAGGTCTGTGTGATCACTAACTGAATGCAATTTAGCAAGTGTTGTGTCCTCCACCTAGGGTGGGGGAATCCTCATTGTATTTACAGACTGGGGCATCAGAGGCTAGAGGGCAGCCCCGGGGAAAGAGATCCTGGGTCTTGGATTGATGGCGAGCTGAACATGAGTCAGCAGTGCCCTGGCAGCCAGGAGGGCCAACCCTGTCCTGGGGTGCATCAGGCACAGCATCGACAGCTGGGCAAGGGAGGGGATTGTCCCACTCTGCTCTGCACTGGGGCAGCCTCACCTCGAGGGCCAGGGGCAGCTGTGAGTGTCACAACATAAGGAAATAAAACTATGTCCAGAGGAGGGTGACTGAGATGCTGCAAAGGTCTAGAGGCAACACTTATGAGGAGCAGCTGAGGTCACTTGGATTGCTCAGCTTGGAGAAGGGAAGGCTGAGGGGTGATCCCATTGCAGTCTACAGCTTCCTCAGAGGGGCAGTGGAGTGAGAGGCGATGATTTGCTCTCTCTAGCCACCAGCAGTAAGACATGAGAAAATGGAACAAAGCTGGATCAGGGGAAGTTTAGACTGGACATTAGGGAAAGATTCTTCACCTGAAGAAGAGGCAGGAACAGCCTCCCCAGGGAAGAGGTCATGGCACCAAGCCTATCAGAGTTCAAGGAGAGTCTGGACAACATTCTTGGTTATACAATTTACTGTTAGGTATCAAGAACAGGGTGTTTGACTTGAGGATACTTATGGGTTCCTTACAATTTGAGATGTGGTATGATTCTATGATTCTAAATCATTCAGCTAATATTTTCATAGAAGTATAGAACAGCTATAGAAACAGTTACAGAAAACCATGACAACAGTTATAGAAACAGTTACAGAAAACCATACAACAACATTTGTATCTCTCAAATTTACAGGACAAGGTAGTCCATAAATTAAAGTTTTTTCTAGGAAAGAAACATACAGATATGTTAAATAAGGGCTCTATCCCCTTTGTAGACTAGTCTAATATATTAATTCACTAATTCGTTGTTTCATTAATGAGGCTTCCATCTCATAAATTCTCTAATTTGTAACTTGCAGTTGGCAACTTATGTGCCTATGAATAAAATAGTTACCCAATCAAGTAAGGGTGGCAGAATTTATCCTTTCTTGCCTATCAGGGTTTGGGCATTCCCTGTGTCACACGGGGAACCACAAAAGCCTCAGTAGTCTGACTGCTGTTGGATTCACTTGAAAATCTTTTCTGTTAAGCTGAGATATCTATGCCTTCCAGTCAGAAGGCTTGTCTAAAATTTCCCTAAGTTAGTGGATTCAGAAGAAACTGACAGTCAATACACACCCACAAAGCTCTCAAAGATGTCCTGCTTTGCAGCCTTTACTTTGCTGCAGTATCTCAGGTGCAAAAGCAGAAGAAAAAACACATAGAAGCATATCATGAAATTCAGAGATCATAATTTTCTTTTAAATTACACAAGTATGCAGCCCGCACCACTTGGCAAAAAGTCTTCTGATGACACCACCACCTGGGTAACTTTGACGGCAGTTCCTCCTCTCTACTCTAGATTCCCAAATTTTGTCATGTCATAGGTAAGACAAGGGTAATCTCAAGGCAAGTATGCATACACGCTCCTTCGCTGTGCACTGCTAGGCTGACAAACAGTGCTATAGCATCACCCAGTAAGTCAGCTGACCTTTGCCACCCAGCAGCACTCAACATGACTGCAGCACTGTACTTCAAATTCAGGAAAAGCTCTGCGTAATTCAGGCTTTCCCAATATCTTTTTCAAACCCAGTCTTCTGATCTTACCAGTTGTCTTGTAACTTAATGAAGGATGAGAACGATGGGACTGAAACCAGTTGGCACAACTGGCAAACTTCTTGTGGTTCTGCCTTGGTAGCAAAGCTGTATGCAATTTTTCTAATGTGCTATATTAACAGGAATTAAATATATGTGCCTAGCTTTCTCCTCAGTCCAGCACCAGCTGTGGTGAGTGGGAGAGAATCCAGACCTCAAAGCTTGGAGGTAGGCTACGACCTGACTTCACCTCAGCCTGCCCAACAAACAGAGGTATTTGTTCAGAAAAAAATTCTCCATGTTCTGCAAGGACATCTACTTGTCAGAACTACTTTTGGTTCATGGAAAGTCTTTCAAAAAAGTGGCATGTAATGTAATGTAATTTGTTATTATAACCAATCTATCTGCCCATCATTCTGTCTACACACTTCTCTCCTTCCCTTCTCCTCTCCCCTATGTTCTGAGCTTTTCTAAGTCAGGATTTGTATCTTCTTCACATTACAGTACCTTGTATATCTCTGCTAAGTGAGAGTGTACTTTCTTCCAAATGTGACCCACCAACGATATTCCCTGTAGGATATGATAAGCCTAGGAAAGAAATCAAAAAAATGTTAGTTTTTTCCCTGTGGTAAAAATCTTTATACCTTCACATCCTGGAAAGATGGGTCTCAGCTCCTGAAACAGATGTTATGTCCTGGTGTCTCCCTAATTAGTCCACTGGAATTATCCCAAGACCGATTTCTCCATCTATCATAGAAAATTTACTGCTGTGAAGGATGTAGCAGATTTGTGTCTCTCAGGTATCAAGACAGTATATTTGGAATATTCTAAAATAGCAAGAAGCTATAATTCTGTGCACTGCATCTGTATCACATGCATCACGTGCATGTGGTAAAACCTTAACACAAAGGGAAATACTTGCTGTTGCCTTTGACTGCGAAGGGATGAGGATTTCTCCCACACTGGTAAAATGGAAATAAAATGGCTACACAAAAATAAGTGATAAGGCAGAGCAAAATACAAGAGAGAAACAAATATCTAGTGAAATCTTTAGAAGCTGTTCACTGAATTACTGGGTTTTAGTAATCTGAAAAATGTGGCACTTGTTCTAACTGGAATGTTTTCATTTCTATTCCTACACTGTTGGGAAATGAAAGACAATAAATGAAGATGATTACTAGAGATTTTTGCCCACTGTTAACTGGGAGGAAAGGTGATGTAGAGCAGACTAACAGACCAATATACTTAGTAATGAAGAGCCACCTAAATTGGTATAAGTTTCTCTTGTTGAAAAAGTACAGAGAGGTAACAGAATTCCTGTCCATATCCTGAGCCAGAAGCTGTAGCTCTCTGTGGGAGGCACACATGTAACCATTGGAAAATGGCTCCACTGTTTTCTTTTGAATAGCTTTTCACCAGGTGCAGATGCCAGATGCACGACCTTCTGCACTGCAGAAAGCTCTGGATCACTTTTGTCGCACAGGGGCTTTTCCACATAAATGTCATACCCCTAGTTTGTCCCAGTATTTCAGCTTTCACTAGGAAATAAAGTCTGTGAGCACTTTGTTGAAAAAGGAAGAAGAAAGAAGAGGGATACTACAAAAGGACTGCCAGATCATGTTTTGCTGTTGATTTGGAAGTCAGTTTGTTAATAGTCATGGCTGGATGGAGAGATGTGATTTAATGGTTGGAGCACAGAACTAGAAATGATAAATCTCTAATTTGGCTCTGAAGCATCATCTTCTTGTGGCCTAATCCAAGCTACTTAATCTTTCTTCAGCTGTAAAATGGGGATACTATATGTTTTGCAGGGCTGTATGAAGGGCTTATTGGCTTAAGTTTCTGAAGTATTTCACAGAGAAAAGAACTGAAGATGTACTTAAAAATGTAGATAGAAGCTTCAGTTCAGGTGAGGTCTTGAAATTCTAGTGCTTTACTTGCATTTATCTGAATTTCACTTTGAAGATACTGAGCTTCTAAAATTTCATGAAAAAAAGACATTTTAAAATCATATTATCCTTTTCCAATACAATGATATATTTTCTTCCCTCCAGAACTGTTGCAGATCCTGATGTTTGTTGTTTATTCACCACCTATATTTTTCCTCCTTTCTTCTTTCCCTCCTCTCTTTACATATTTTTTGCAAAAGATCATAATATTTATAATTTTTTTATATATATCAGAGTGGGGTTGTCTTCAGTTACACTGTCCAGGATATGTTTGGCTCAGACAAGCTTCAATTCACCTCACACACCCAATTATAGTTCTGGCAGCCTTGTAAACAATTACCCCCAAAACCATTGTCCAATCAGTCAAAATCATATGCAAGATTAGTAGCTATAATAACTATTAGAGAGACCTGTCGATTGTTAGAAAGGGTTTTGGAATTGATAGTGTACAATGAGTTCAGTGGAAAGAGGCCTCCTAAGAGTCAAGCTTTGAGGATGGAAAACAAGACTTTGTTTTTAAATTTATTTTTCTGAAGTTATTAATGACTTCTAAAGAAAAAGGTAGTACCTTGTTGCTGTACTACTTTGAAACAGGTAGTTGAAATGTCAGTCATTTAGATTTGAAGCACAAAAGATTGAAAACCAGAAGGTTTCAACAACATGTCAATATTCATAAATAAGAACACAGAATGGGAAATATCTTCAGGTTAGAGAACCAAAAAAAATTATGCATAGCAAGATCCAGACCACATACTTACTGTCTTATAATCAATAGGAATACCCCTGATTATTCCTACTCTAGTAATATTGCTCAGTGTTACAAATTCTGCTTGTTTTCCCCAAGTACTTTAAACACATTATTAGATATAAAATCACCATTTTCTTACAAACTGTACGGTGAGCTCTTGGGAAGGTGTGCAGTAATTTACATAAACTGGGCTAAATTTGCTTTCTGCTGCAGTCAATGGCAAAACCTTTTAGTGTCAGTAAAAGTAGGATTCAGTCCACACTTTTGCTAAATAGGAAATGAAAGCACTTATATTAATTTATTTACTTTGTGTCAGTTTTTCTGGTGAGCTACTCGTGTCCTGTTCTGCTGTAGGAAAACCACAAGATTCTGTTCTAATAGAAGGCTGCATCCAACTGGAATTCTGTTTAAAAGATGCTAGAATCAGAAATCCTATTATAAATTGGGACAAGAAGCAGGTCTGTTAAGACTTCTAGAGAACAAATTAACAAGTGGGAATGGTTAAGTCAGAAATGACTTGGTGTTCTAATTGAAGAAGTCATGCAGCATGATGTCACTCTCTGTTATTAGTATTTAATTGCTTTCAGAGAGAGCTCTGTGTGCCTCTCCTCTCTCTCCCACAAGAAAACACTCACAGCATCTAAAATGCATCAAGTTATAGAAGAATGTTGCTGTTTGGTCTGTTTTAAGTTCATGTCATTAAATTAGCTAAATAAAAAACACAGAGATGTTTATAGGCTCAGCTTTGAATTTTTCATTTTATGTGTCCAGGTCTGTTTCCAGTCTCATTGGCTGGTTTAAAAACTATTCTTGAAGTGTGTCTAACAAAGAATAGTCACATCCATGACTGCACCTGGTTTGCTGAACTGGCTATTTGAATTTTTCTCAGCAAAGTGTTGGTGTTGCGTAATTACATCATAGAAACTGAGAGGGAGAGGAGGACACTCTGCTAGCTACTTATCCATTCTTACGAGCTATTCAAAATATTTTCGTCAAAAAATTGTTGGGTAAGATGAACTCCACTTTAGCATTAAAGCTAAGAAAAACTTTTAATTTGTGCTTCTATCAATTGCAGATCATCTATCTGCCTCATATTATCGGAATAGAACTGTATGTTCGTTCATACACCATAGAGAAATAAAGACTTAAATAAATGACATTTCAAAGGAGAGAATTACACACTGCAGACTAGTTTAGATTTGCATAAAGATTTGCCATGATTTCATGGCAGTAGAACTACTGAAGCACCATTACCCTGAGACTTGTATCTATCTTGTTTTCTACATCTCTGATGACATACAATATACAGACTAAGCTTTTAACGTTTTCAGCAATTCAATAATGCTATTATGCAAGAGAGAAGTTTAAGATAATTGACATTGAACACGATTTTGACAGACTTCGGACTTCTTCATCACTATGTCTGTCTCTACATGCTTGTAAAACAACAATCCTGAGAAATGTTACACACTCTGAGAACTTGCTCCTTATCACTTTGAAAAGAATGTCCAGCTCACAAGTTTTCTATTGGCCTATCTGCAAAGTTGAAAATTAGATATCTTAAACACTGCTGTGAGGGACAGGACTGTGTGTGGCTCATCTCTCCTTCATCTACCTACGCTCCAGCTTCAGAAAATGTAGGGGGGGGAAAATCTAAGTTAGGCCTTCTGAGAGAAGAGATAAGCCTGAGGATTCCTCACTTATGAAAATATGAAATACGTTCTTTTTCTCCAGACATGGGGATTGCAGTCCTACCTTGGGGCAGCCTGACACAGGGTTTTTCTGACAATTTGCCTTCATCCTACCTAATGGGCTTCAGCCAAAAAGCAGAAATAAGTAAACCTCTTAAGTGCAAGAAAAGAAACCTTTCCTTTCTCATGTCCATGTGGTGACTCCAGAAGTAAATTCCCTTCCCACTGCAGCAGCTGATCCCTTCTTACCAATGATACTGTACTTGTTTCTCTTGGTTCCGATACATAAACCCTAAACATACTGCACTTCAAATGACCAAGTAAGCCACTAAAAACTTACTGAACCAGAACTGCTCATTGGTCAGTTCTGCTCTTTTCCAGTTCTGAATCTCAAACCATTTTTTTATGTAGTTTCTTGTCCTTAGGTACGTTTATGCTACATTGCTATAAAGTTACAAAGTGGGAGATATGGATGAATAAGCTCTCTGAACAAGTTACGAACTTCATGAAATGAAAATACTTTCCCTATGGGAGTCCAACGCACCTTCAGAAGTTTTACTGAGGCTCGGTATCCTAGTTATTTTATTCCTGTTACAGATTTGGTTGCTTCTGCTTGAAGCTGGTTCTGACATCCTTTCTGTGTAGCCCGGGATGAGGCAGCAGTAAAAAGTCCTGTGAAAGAGCAGTGAAAAGGAGCACGGGGCCTCCTTGCTATGCTTGGGGGCTGTGGTTAAGGTCAGGCAGTTGATCATTGAACTCCACTGCAGCTGTGCCAGCGCCCAGCCGTGTACTTTGCTGGTTCAGACCCTGTCCAGACTTTACTTCAGGGTTTGACTTCAGACCTGCCTTGTCACTGCAAGCTTGCTCAGGGATCATTGGACTCGTTGCTGTTGTAGTTTCCAGAATCAGACTTGCTCTGCTCTCCTTGTTCTGAGCCCTTGCCTGAAAATCTGCCACCCCACCTGTCTTGCTGTAGCTGTTGGTTCTGGGTTTATTTTCCCATATGGACCGATGCAGTCCTTTTGCTCTCTGACAGACTGTTTGCTCTTCATAGGCTTGTTTGGGGAGATGAGGAGGACATGTCATCCACAGTCAAGGAACATCTGGAGTGCTTGCAACTCCACCTGGGAATGGATGATGAACTGAGTGAGAGCCTCTGGATCAGTACTAAAGGGGGAGCGGGGACAGGGGATTTTATTGTGGGCGTCTACTACAGGCTGCATGACCAGGGAGACAGAGCTGGTGAGGCCCTCTACAGATTTATATGAGCAGCCTCAAGTTCACAAGCCCTGATCCTCATGGGGGACTTCAGGAGAATTTGAACATCTGTTGGACAGAGGGCACAGCAGAGCATAAGCAATCCAGGAGGTTCCTGGAATGCATTGATGTCAATTTCCTTCTCCAAGTGACAGAGGAGGAGAGGCGCTAAGACGGACCTTGTTCTCACCAACAAGAGGGGCTGGTGGGGAATGTGAAGCCCAAGGACAGGCTGGGCTTCAGTGACTGTGAAATGGTGGAGTTTGAGATCCTTGGGGAAACAAGGAGAGCACACAGGGAGCTCACTGTGCTGGACTTCAGTAGAGCTGACTTTGGCCTCTTGAAGGGCCTCCTTGGTAGAGTGCCATGGGACAGAACCCTGGAGGGAAGAGGAGCCCAAGAGAGGTAGATGGTATTTAATGATCATCTCCTCCAAGCTCAAGAGCAGTGCATTCCAAAGAAGAGGAAGTCAGGCAGAAATGCTGAAAGGCCTGTGTGGATGAATAAGGAGTCCTGGACAAAGTCAAACACAAAAAGGATGCCTACAGACAGTGGAAGCATTGTGTGAGGAATGCACAGAAGCTGTCCAGGACAATTCCGGACAATAATCAGGGAGAAAAGCTAAACCCTTCATAGAAGTAA
This sequence comes from Corvus hawaiiensis, assembly GCF_020740725.1. Lineage (NCBI taxonomy): Eukaryota > Metazoa > Chordata > Aves > Passeriformes > Corvidae > Corvus > Corvus hawaiiensis. The sequence goes on along the minus strand of NC_063255.1, from coordinate 38,402,059 downwards.
ACGTGGCCAGGGATGTCAAGGGGAACAAGTAAAGCTCCTATAGGCATGTTGGTGGTAAAATGTAGAGTAGGGAAAATGTGTGCCCCCTCCAGAAGGAGACAGGAGACCTGGTTACTCACGATTTTGAGAAGGTGGATGTATTCAATGACTGTTTTGCCTCAGTCTTCACTGGCAAGTAAACCAGCCACATTGCTCAAGTCACAGAAGGAAAAACCAGGGACTGGAACAATGAAGAACTTCCTGCTCTAGAAGAAGATCAGGTTCAAAGACATCTAAGGAACCTGAAGTTTCACAAGTCCACAGGACCTGGTATTTCTGGGGGTCCTGAAGGAGCTGGCCAAAGAAGCAGCTAAGGCACTATTCATCATATTTAAGAAGTTACGACAGTGCAATGAAGTTCTCACTGACTGGAAAAGAGGAAACCTAAAACTTGTTTTTAAAAGGGAAGAACAGAAGACATGGAGCTACAGGCTGGGCAGTTTCAACTCAAGGTCCAGCAAGATTATGGAGCAGATCCTCCAGGAAACTATGTGAAGACACATGTGAAATAAAGAGGTAACTGGTGACAGCCAACATAGCTGCACTAAGGGCAAATCTTGCCTGACAAATTTAGTGGCTGCCTATGATGGTGATACAGACATAGTGAGTAGGGAAGAGAAACAAATATCATCTACGTGGCCTTGAGCAGAGCACTTGGCACTGTCCCACATGACATCCTTGTCTCTAGAACGGAAAGACATGGAATTGATGGATAGACCACTTGATGGATAAGGACTTGACTGGATGGTCGCACTCCAAGAGTAGAAAGTGAAGAGCAGTGACAAGTGGTGTCCTCAAGGGTCAGTGCTGGGACTGGCACCTTTAGCATTTTTGTCACTGACACACACAATAGGATTGGGTGCACCCTCAGCAAGTTCACTGACAACACCAAGCTGTGTGATACTGTCATGCTGCAGGGAAGTGATGCCATTCAGAGGGACCTTGGTAAGCTTGAAAGGTGCGCCTGTGTAAATTCCATGAGGTTCAACAAGGCTAAGTGCAGGGTCCTGCACTTGTATCAGGGCAATCCCAAGCACAAATAGAGAAGGCTGGATGGAGAATGAATTGAGAGCAGCCATGCAGAGAAAGACTTAGGGGTGTTGGTTTACAAGAACGTTGATGTGAACCAGCAATGCACACTTGCAGCAGAGAAGGACAACTGCAGCCTGAGCTGCATCAAAAGGAATGGCCAGCAGGTTAAGAGAGGCGATTCTCCCCTACTATTTCCACCCAGAGCACTGTATGCAGCTCCAGGGTCCCCAGAACAGGAAGGCTATTGACCCGTGGGACCAATTCCATAGGAAGGTGATAAGAGGGCTGGAATACCCGTCTTATGAAGTCAGACTCAGAAGGACTGGGTTATTCAACACAGAGAATAACCTTATTTTGGCCTTTCAGTATCTAAAAGTGGTCTGCAAGAAGGCTAGGAAGGGACTTTTCACAAAAGCATGTAGCGATAGAACAAGGAGTAATGGCTCTAAACTGAAAGATGCTAAGTTTAAATTGGATATTAGTAAGAAATTCTTTACTGAGATGTGGTGAGTCACTGGAACAAGTTGTCCAGAGAGGTTGTGGAGCCACCATTCCTAGAGGTGTTCAGTACCAGGCTGGATGTGGCTCTGAGTAATCTCATATACGGTGTCCCTGCCCAGGGCAGAAGTGTTGGAGTTACATCATCTTAAAGGTCCTTTCTGACAGAAACCATTCTAAGATTCTAATTTTTTTGTTGTTGTTTATATTTGGTCTATTTTACTAAAAATAATGCAGGAAGATGCTAAACTCTAAAGAAAATTTAAGCCAAAAAGTCAGAGAAAGTTTATCTGTATGGTGAGGGTGTCTCTTACTGCCATAAAGAGCAGTAGTATTAGAATATGATTTGCACACACACCTTTTTAGCCATCCAGTACATTGCCTCATGAAAACACAGCTTTTCTGAAAAATGAAATTTCTTGAGTATAATTTTTGAGTAGATACATCCTATGTATCTTTTGGCTTTTTACTTTACCTTCCTTCACATTTAGAACTTCACTATTTGCTATTCAAACCCATCTCCGACTATGTCATACTTGTGGTACATGAGGCTTTGTTTTCAAAGAATGAGGTTTATAATATTTATGAGAAAAAACCCACATGTTAGAAGAACATTTCCAGTTAAAGATTACTTTTTGACCCCTTAGTTATTTCAGAGAAATCCTGATATCATAGGTTAGTTTGTTTTTTTCTCAGATTATCATGAAGATCCCTATTAAAAATGTTCGAAGGCAATCAATCAGATGTTTATATAAGTGAGAAGGATTAGATCTACTCTCAAGGCTTATTTTTATACAGAAGTGTTTCGAATGGCTCAAATTTTCCATATTGCTTTTTATTAGCAAATAAAATAATGGTACGAATATTTTTTTAATTAACATTGCTTTCAGAAGTGAGCCCTATTACTGTTTTATGTTTGTGACACGATAGAGACATGAAGACATTCTGTACATTTAACAGCAGACTATAAAAGATCAGGGCTTCACTAGCTGTCCTGGTTCCTATCATCATGAAAGTGGACACTTCAAGAGCTGACTGAGGATGTTGGTATATTACTTTTATGGAGAGTTTTTTCTAATATAATATAATGTACATAATGAGAGACCAAAGGAACTGGATAAAAAGGGAGTAGATTAAAAAGAAAAAAAAAGGAAGGAAGGAGGAAAGGAAGGGGGAAAGGAAGGAGGAAAGGAAGGGGGAAAGGAAGGGGGAAAGGAAGGGGGAAAGGAAGGAGGAAAGGAAGGGGGAAAGGAAGGAGGAAAGGAAGGAGGAAAGGAAGGAGGAAAGGAAGGGGGAAAGGAAGGAGGAAAGGAAGGGGGAAAGGAAGGAGGAAAGGAAGGGGGAAAGGAAGGAGGAAAGGAAGGAGGAAAGGAAGGAGGAAAGGAAGGATTTGTCTATTATGTGGTAGAATACCATTTTGTACATCTTGCCACAACCTTCTTAAAAATTGGTGGAAAAATGAGGGCAAGATATACGGACAGCAGAGACTGGCAGTGGACTGGGCAATGCAGACTAAGAAATGAAGGCTGAAATCATTAGGCAACATTAAACCACTTTTGTCTCCCTCTTTAAATTTGTGAACAGAACAACAGAGCTTTTAGTGTTGTTAGTACAGGAAAAACATCTGACAACAATTAGAAGTCTACGTAAGTATAGTAAATTAACAAATAGTCAGCCTCTGTGGAAATATACCAGTGTGAATGAACTTGTCACAGTCTTTGTGAGCTACACACAGGTGACCCCAAAATGTGTTTTTTTCAGTAGAGAAATTATATTCAGAAAACATAGTCAAGGACCTTCATCAGGAGGAGGCTTAGGGGGTGCTGGGCAGGAAGCAGTATTACAGGAAAAAGACAGCATATTCTTTTACAGCCTGACTAATTGCATACCAAGATAGGTACCATCAGTCACAAGACAGTAAAGATTGCTGCCTGTAAAAACTATGTTCTTTATTAGTTGATTCCCAAACTTTAAGCCATGGCTTCTGGATCCACTCTTTATTTTTCCAAGACTCTGGCTTTAGGGGCAAGTGATTACTTAAGAAGCAAAGAAAACAAGCTTAGAAACCTACTTTATGCAAAATAAACATAACAGTTTTCTGCATTGAAGTAAAAATCATAAAAAATTAGGAAACATTTAAGAATGCACAAATAGCTGTGAGTCATATACAAGCAAATCCTAACAATTTTCTCAGAATTTTTCATCTGAATATGAGTGACTTGCATGTGTTCAGACATATAATAGCATGACCTAAATATACATGACAAACATGATCTTTTTATTGATAAGCTTTTGCAAAATTTCATTAACAGTATTCTAAATATCACCACTGAAAACAAGATTCTATTCAAACCTACTCACTTAGATAATCCTTCAACTCAAATGCAGCAGTCCTCTTAACTCAAGGTTTTTTCAGGTCCCGTGGACTTAATTGACATGAACCAACTGCATGCCTTGACTATCTAGTGAACTTTGTTCAACATGGCTGAGAGTAAGAAAGTAAAGCCTTTAAACAAAAGATCCTCTTCTGAGGATCTGAGAGAAGAAAATCTTATTTTGATAATTCTAAGAAAACAAATTCACTGTCACAAGATCATCAAGTTTTAGAAAAAAATCATGCCAATTTTTCTCTTTGAAAGCATATTGTATGTTTTCTCAATATCTCACAGTACAGACCACACCGCCGGTTCCCCGTGGGCATGAAAAACAGAAGGAACACTAGCCAACATTAAAGTAAAGAACCAGCACATGGGTCAAGCCTTTCTACAACTGATAGGAAGAAAGAAAACCCAAAGAGGGAAAAAACTTCTGTTTTCAAATACTGTGATGATTGAGGCTCATAAATGCCTACTAGTAGAAAGAGAGCTAAATGAGTTATTACAACACATCTTATCTAGAGTTGAAAGCATTGATGGCTGACAACAGAATCCAGCAGCTGCTGTCAAGCACAAACTAATTTCTCTTTATTACCTGTACAGAGATCTTACCCATTATATAAATTCCTACACAAATTCTGTCCTATTGCATGGGATTTTTAACTTTCTCACTGGTTATGCTTAAGCTTTCTGGGAAATGAGTTCCCTTGCACTAAAAACCCCCTAAGATGCTCAGAGTCATTAATATGGGCAAAGCTCTTTTGTAGGTTCTGGGTACTCTGGTGAGAGAAGACTCATGGCATTATTGAATCCTAAAGAGACCTCTTTTCCCTCTCAAATCAAAAGGTAGCGTGTCAAATTCTTCCTCCTCATGTGCAATCAGATATCATTGCAGGAATCAGTATTAGTAAGTCAAGAATTTAGTATTTTTTGAGCTGGCTTTGTACAAGTCAACAGGTTGCTTTCCAATCATTTTCTCATGGACTATTTAGAAAAAAGGCATCCTAGTGCCTTCAGTTCTCCTTCAGTATCCATACCAATTTCACTACCTCTTTCCTCAGTTAAGATTCTGAAAATTTACAGGGAAGGCATGTTTTTATGTTGCATGAAGTTACAGATATCTTTTATTCCTTTACAGAGATTTTTCTCTTATAACTTTCTCTTCAGTTTACGTGACATTTTGATTCCTGTCAAGACTAAGCTGAAGGGAACAGTTTGTGTAATACACCTTCTTTACAGAGGACTGGTGTGCTTGTGTTATACTTCTTGATGATTTCCTGCATTTATCTTCATCACCCTCAGTCCCTGGCTTAGAGAAACTTTGCAGTTTGGAATGTGTACTAGCTTGAAAACAAACCAGTGGGAGATCACAAGTCAGAATTATAATTTAATAGGAAAATTAAAATAAATGGAATGGTACAAGAACACTGACAGAGTCAGGATACAACCTGACACCCTGTTATTCAGGGTGGTGGTAGCAGTCCAGATGAAGTGGTACTGTTGAAGTGGTGATCCTGTAGAAGGGTCTGGTTTCACTTGAAGGCCCAGTGGTAGCTCTTGTCCTCTGGGAATCCAGCAGGTAGGACTACTTGTGCTGTTCCAAACCCCAGATTATATCCAGGTGGGAATGCTTGGTTCCTCCCCCTGGGCAGAGCATCTCACAATGGGACGATGTAATTCTGAGTAATGTGGTGGGGTCCTTGATTGTCCATTAAACAGAGATAGGTCCCGGAGGGAGTTATCAGGGATGAGTCATGGTAGGAGATAACGAACACTGCCCCACCTGCTTTAACAGCTTGTGAAGATGGTAGTAGAATACATACTATTGGCTACATCTTACACTGTAACCTAGGGCAGAATGGCATAACAATATGTCTCCTACACTACAAGAAGACAGAGAAATTCTGTTTGCTCCATATTTGGCTTTGAATCTTGTTTAATTGTTCTATGTGACACTGGAGCATCTTTAGCAGAGTACAATGGAAGGTCCCATTCTCTGTACAGCATACTGGCTATTGCAGGTTCAAAGACTAGATATCCTTCTCTCTTATTATAGGCATGGCTTTAGGAAGCCCAGACACCCAAAGGTAGGACAGTGAGTTCCAGAGCTGGCTATGTACTTAAAAATTGGGCACTGCAATGGCTAATGTGTTGTGTTCCTAAGTATCTGACACTGCTACAAAGCTCAGTGTGAGAAGGTGTTTACTCTTCCCACAGGCTGGCAAAACTGTTGTGTATTCTGTTGCATGCACAACCATGATGAATTTTGACTGCATCAGGCAAGATGTTCTTTGGAAATCTACTTTGTTTACGATTTGCCTGCACTATTCCTTTTAAACTAATCCAAAGCAAACCACACAGTGACATCACATTGAATCTGGTGGGAGATTTGCTTTACAAAGAAGTTTGTAAGGGTGCTGAGCCATTTGTGGGTTGGTTTTGCTTTGTTTTTTCATGCAAACATTTTGAAAAGGGGGAAAAAATTTGGTGTCTCGGAAGTTTTTTGCTATGAAAATTTAGGGGGTTTTTTTTGATGATTTGAATATGTGTAAGTAGTATGTTTCACACTCTTTGAAAATATAGCAAAAGCAATAAAAAAGAAAAACTGAAGAAAATATACCACTTAATCTCATCTCTGTAGAAACAAAATCTATTTGGCAAAGAAAAAGAAAACAGTTGTGAGAAATTCTCTTCCTTTTCTTCTGATACAGCACAGTGTGTGTCTTGTAAACACATAATCCTTCTGTGGTAGTTTTCTTCAAACTGAAGGAGCATCACACCAGCAGTGCAGGCTTTTGCTGACACTACTTCCTACATATGGGAAAACCATGTTGATCAGCTCTTAACTACTTTTAGCTGCTGCTGACCAATAAGCATTTCCCGTTTTGGAAAGCTGATCAGGCCAGCAAGGTGTTACATGGTGCTAATGCAGAAAACAAAATCTCCCTTCTTCTGCTGACATATTTTTGGGAAGTAGGTTGATTTGAGCTTGTGGGTGATGCCTGATATTCTGCTAGAGAGTGACAGTTCATAATTGCACTTTTCCTGGAATCATCTCATTCTTCTAATAACGATTAGACATATTTTCAACATGTTGTGCTAAAATCAGATACCAAACACTGGAAATTTATGTAACACATGTGGTGTTGTCTATAGAGGTTTATTAAAATGGATAAGGTAAAAAATCTCTCATTTATATTCCTCTATCTGCTCCTTTTTATATAAAATCTTAATCTTGTTTCAAAAACTAAATTGTGTACGTCGGCATTGCAGGCTCCTTGTATGCATATGAGGTCCATGACTATGTCTGCAACATCTGGCCATACACCTTAAAAATGTACACTGAAATTACCCTTTCAGAAACCTGAAATGCTTAACAGTGGTTACAGATTACAGCAAAGGAAACCTTTGACACCACAGAGGCATAAATCTAGCCATGGTCTTTGATAACCCATTCAAACTGAAACTATTGAAATTTAGCTGACTATTAAGTCATTTTAATAATTTTCCTATGGAAAGAACATTAAGTATGAAAGTAATTAATCCTGATTATGAAGCAAGCATATTTATCTGAATAGGACCTGTAACCAGCATGGTCTTAAAGTCTGAGAAAAATGTGACCATAACAATTAAACTGATTTGAAGCTCTGGTTTCAAAAGTCTACCTCCCCATAATTTTGTGGTGAGTGTTTTCCCCTCTTTCAGTTTCATTATAAGAACCCATCCACTTTGTGACAGTAACTACATGAGAGGTCTTCTGAAAGGGAAACTGTTAAACCAAATGCACACGAGCCTGTGCAAAGTCATGCACATACTCAGATGTGTGTTACCCCATAGATCTGGAGTGCCTGGAAAACATTGCACATAGCAAGTGACTGCTTTGGGACATTTCAGGTGGAAACCACCAGTGATCAGAGGCTCCTGTACAACTCTGTAGGCATGAAACTAAGTGTCCTATTCTCTCAAGTGACAGTCACCCACTACTTACCTTGGTGGCATGTATAGCACAGCTCCAACATTGGGCATGTGCAGTAGCTGCTCTGCTTTACTGGCTGATGTTTCCTTCAGCCTTTCTAGGTAATTACCTGGGCCAGCATTTCATGAGTTTGCAGAGGCACGGCAATTTCTCCTACAAACCACGATTTTTCCACACAGCCTTTTTTCCTTTCTTTTGAGCCAAGCAAAGTAAAACAGTAGCCATACTAATGGCTGGGAGATTTCCCAGCGGCAGGGCTCCAACTACAGCGCCTTGCAGAAATAATGCAGACTCAAGCTAGAACTGCTGAATTTAAGACCAACTATAACAACATCTTTTATTCTCAATTATTTCAATATAGACAACATTCATGTCCTCTCCTTCCTCCATGGAATTAAATCCATGTCCATTGAGAGCTGTTTTATATTTTTCCTCTGAACCCCCATTTTTCAATTCGTAGGACACTTACTTTCTGCATTAGACATGAAAGGAACATCTCAGACACCAGTATGTGAGATCAATGTACATTCACAAAGACAGTAAATGGAAACTTCTAACTTGCTGCTCTTGCTTTTAATTTTCTCCTCTTCCTCGTGATATTTCATAGATGGTTTGGGAGCTGGAGTGCTTAAAATGCTCTGCTTGGCTAAGAACAAGTTAGTCATAGTGAGAACTACAAAAATGGTGATCTCACTCAAAAGTTTCAAAAGAGTGAGGCATGCTGCGCAGTGAGAGGTAATGATGAGCTGTAACTATTTTTTTTCAGAATGCACATCCAAATTTTTACCTGTGTAAACACAAACGTCACAATCAGCTTTCTGTACATGACAGTTTCTGGTTTATTTTTTTGGAAATGAGTATCATAACAAAAACATTCAGTTAAATTTAAATGAAAATGTTAAGTGCAACAGTTACATTTATCTTAACCCCCGTGTGTCAACACAGGACTCAGTGCTGCTATCCCACGGATGACTTCTGTGAAGTAGGCAGATTGTGCCACTAGACTCTTTGAGGCCAGAGTAGAAAGGCAGGACTCATAGTTTTGTGAAAGCTTCCCCAAACCTTTAAACACAGAAACAAACATCTGGTGGTTTTGCAGCTGGTAGCATGCTGGTCCTTGTGTTTACAGCAAACCAGTCTTGCTGGTAAAACAGCACTTCACTGTCTGGTTTCAAAGTAATTCAGACAGAGGGACTTTGCCCTGTCTGTAGACACTGCTGAGCCTGACAGTCTCTAATGCTTTTTTTCCACCAGGTACTAACAATTTAGTTTTCTCTAGCTGACTGAGTAAGACACAGTTTGCTCTTGAGTAAAATAAAATAAAGTTGTACTGTATTAGGTGTGTCCAGGATCTGTCATGCTTTATTTCTAGACCTTTCTGGGTCTTTCTAGGTAATTGCCTTTCCCTGCATTTTGTAAGTGTACAGAGACACAGTAACTCTGTAATTCTTCTCCACGGCACCTTTTTTCCTTTCCTCTGCATGATGAAAGCAAAACACTGCAGTGTGAAGCCCGTGAGTTACTTCGGTCCTAAACTGTTCTCAGGTTCTTATGGACACATAAGGCTGTTTTTACTCCATTTTTATGGGTGAATTTACTGTTCCATATTAGAAAGATCTCTTCCTTTGAAATGGTTAGTTTGTGGGCTTTTAGCAATTAAATAAAACTAATCCTTGAAGGAAAAAGAGTTTCAAGCAACCACAATGTGGACTGTGAACTTGAATGCCAATTGAACAAAATCCTCAGCAGTATTCATGTTGCAGTAATAACAGAGAGTAACTAGAAACAGCTCCAAAGGAGAAGGCCCCTAACCCACTTTAAAAAGCTGGAAATAGAAACACAACCTTTAATCTCTTTTGGTTTGGTTCAAAAAATTAAGAGCCAATGCTAAAGCTTTACAAAACTAGCTCATGAACTGTCCATTCATTGCACCATGTACTATGAAACCACTTTGACATTTAAAGTTCAAATTCAGACTTAGTTGAGCACTTTTGAGTGGAAAAGGAGAAAATAGGAAAATATGCAAAATGTCTTAGAGCATGATTTACCAATTCTTTCTCAGTTAAACTTAGATCACAAATTAAACTATTTATCCTCATTTGCAACATTGCAAAACATCTTCACAGTGGAATATTCTACCACTTGCACTGTCATTAATAATAGTGTACTCTGTACTTAGACCTTAAGTAATATGTTATTGTTGCATGGGGAAAAAAGGGCTACCTCTCCCCTTACATATATTGTATAGGACTGTAGAGCCAGACCAGTTTAATCTGTGGTAAAATTATTGAGAATTTCAGAAAATCCATTAAAATTTACCACCTATTTTATGTGCAATGCAAACACTTCCATTTGCTTGCTGTTTTGCAGAGGAAATTCAGGTGGCTTTGTTTTTCCATAAAGGAGAACTTCTCAAGGGAAAATGTGTACGGTAGCTTTATGAACAGAAGAATATTAATTTTGTCCATGTAATAATTATGTCTTGTTTCTATCTAATCCAAATAGAAAACAAAATCAGTTTCATTCTGTAAAGAAAACAAAAATATTTTTCTGCTCTTCTCCTTTTTGAAGAACATTTACAAAATGCCTCAAAAGAACAACGCAAGTGTTTTCTATATGCTTGTTGAGCATGATATGCTGAGGTTTTTGTTTTTGTTAAGTAAGATTCATCACTTTTTAAGATGTCAAACACATCATCTATTTTAAACACATAGTTGTGAGTTTACTGTGGCAGGCCATTTATAGCCGTCTTTGTTTAGGTCAGATGGTTTACCAGAAAGTATTACTAATTACCTATCACAATTGCATTGCTATAGGTTCATCACAGCATAAAACTCCATAAAAGTCAATTTTTTATTGAGTTGCATCAAAAATACGAAGTGGGGCACACACATTATACTTATACACACAAAATTAGAAAATGGAAACTGTCATCGGGGCATCAGAAGTCATTGTCCCAGGGCCTCCATTTTACTTTTTTTATTCTAGCACATTCCCCTTTTGCAATGTCAAATGTTTTTCTTTTTCTTTTTTTTTTTTTGTTTTGAGAAAAAATCCCTCTGTATTTTGTGTTTCATTCCTCAACTGAACTGTCTAAATTAGGATATATGAGCAGAATAAAATATCCAAGATTTAAATAAACTTTTACAGATAATTTCATCTATCTGTGTTTTCTGCAGTGTAATGGGTTTTTTGTGTATCGTAACAATGCAAAGAACTGCATCAAATGCAAAGAGGTAAATTTTAAAGAGCTCGAGCCTGAAATAGGTTGAATCCTTTCAATTGCAATGATGATATTAGAATAAAAATCGTATTTTCATAGTACCTTACACTCATTGTTCAAAGATTCAAGGAATGAAAGAGCCAGGCCGATCTCAGTACTACTTACGGAATTAGTAACAGTGACATGGAGAATATACTGGTTACACAATTGCTAATAAAGTTACCTGTGGTCCTGATACTGAAAGCGGAGTTAGGTACAGCTCCAGAGAGTATTCTTGCACCATAGAAAAAAAATCTGAACTGTTGCTTTTATTCTCAAGATGACTGATGCAGCAAAGAGCTGAAATTCAAGTATACTCATGAACTGTTGCTTGAATGTGTTGAATGACTGCTCATTCTTGGACTTCAAAAAAGTCTCTGTTCAAATGAACACAAACCAGCATCTACCACTTCTTTGTAAACCATGGCGATTTATCTACTAAGCATAAGTTCAGAGATTAAAATAAATTTTACATAAAAATTCTTTACTCTATCAATTTGCATGATGGTGGTGTAGGATAAATGTATAACTAAATATAATGTTTTTGTCTTTATTGCCAGTTATTTGAGCCAGGTAATTATAATAAAAATCCCAATATTCAACTCTTGCCTTTCTTTTATTAATTCAAAAGTTGTTGCAAAGAATAAGGACCTTGTTTTGAAGATGTCAAGAAGAATGGATCATGCAAAATCCCCTAAATTATTTCCTACAAAATTCTGTCACCCTTGACTATTCTAAACAGCCAGATTCATGTTATTTTTTTTCCCCTCAGTGAACATATACAAAAATTGCTTTCTTCTATGGTTAATACTTTAGATAGATTGTTATAATTTGCCATGGCAAAGTTTTCATAGCAGAATTACAGCCTAAGAAAATTAATGATGAGCAGCAAAATGCTCCAGGGATGTAGTGCAATTATTTTCATGATAACTCACACCCTGTATTTGCTTTACTTCCTCTGTCTCTTATGTAAATTGTACTTTAACAAAGAACTGCTCAGTCTATCAGTAAAACATGAAGGTTTATAGAATTAAATGTAAGCCTTATTTCAAAAGGCTTACATTTAATTGATGTCCAAACCCTCTTAGTCTGCAAATCAGTAACAAAAGATGTTTGTCTTCTTTCTGCAAACAGAGCAGCTGTCTAAGTAAAATATCACCTCTGGAACAGAAGCAACTGACTTTTATGTTCTCATCACAAAAATGGAAGCTCTACACTGGTGGCCTTTCTAATTTACACCACGCACACGGCAATCTTTGACATTCATTTCCTTGAATATAAACAGAAGATACACCCTTCCTCTCCAGAATTTAATGAATTGAATGATAAGATCCCTTAATTCAAATGCCTAATGACCCTATAGTACTTCCACAGTTCTGAAAAGTAAGTGTGTTAAAACTGATTTTAGGGTAAAATAGAAGATTGGTGAAACAGTACCTTTGTGCTTACTGTGAGAGCACTTGTTCACGTACAGCCTTAAGCCAAATTAGATAGAGCAATTTTGATGCTGATTAAAACGATGTTTTCAATTTGTCTAAAAGCCAGTTGAAATGACTGGAGTGCCAGGGTAAAAGTTTTGTAACTTATCTACAGGATCTTTTAACATGAACAGGATACCTAGTGAAAGGACATTAACAATATTGAGATTACTGGACATAAACCAATAGATTGAAAACTTCAGAGAAAAAATGCATTCATTAGAACTAGTCAGATGTTTTCAGGTGAGGTGTTCAGTCTTTAAAAAGCTACAGAACATGAAACTTTCAAATGTGTGCCAGGTCTGAAAAAAAAGAAGAAAGGAATTTCAAGTCACACAGAGTAATACGTTTCCAGAGAAAAATGTTCAGAATATTAATCTACAGTGCAGAAAACCTACCTGATTCAGGTGGAGGACTTAAACCTTGTCTCTGTCCTTGTCTTCTGGGCTAAGCAAATGTTGTGTAAAAATCTCTGCTTTGATTCACTCTATTTTTATGGAAAACACCTAAAGTTCCTGTGAAAATGTACATAATCCCTTTGTCCTACTGTGATATAAGAATTTTTCTTTTCATAAATTTTGAAAAAGAGAGAACTCAGCTTCTTGTCCAACTCTGATACCATCCTCTGCTGAAATCGTGGTCACAAGACTTGCTTAGTGTGTAGGGATGACTTAGCATTCGGTTTCCCATAAACTCTTGAGTCCCAAAACATCAAAACAGGAGGAAAAGATCATTCTAAAAGTGAAAGAAATTTAAGTGGGATTTCCATTGCTGCTGTTTGTTTTGGTTTGGTTCATTGGGTTTTTATGTTTATTTGTTTTGTTAACACAAATTCCATAAGGTACTGCTCTTTATTTTTTTCCATTTTAACTTTTTATATAAATTTGATGCTAAGAGTGTAAGAAACTGAGTATCTTATATGATGATATCTTGATTGCCTCCAGAGCAAACAAAAAGTCAAGTCAAACTGTCCAGCCAAAATATTCAAACCACTTTTTGGTGTAAATGATATAAAAACTGGGGAAGTATTTTCCCAGGTATCTGATAGTTACTCTACTAAAACTTCGGGAAGTTTCTACTTGGACTTTTTTGCAGCTTCTTCTTGAGTTGGGACAGAATCTGCCAATTCTCTGCTTATAGCATTGGTGGTAAAAAATTTCAGTCACTCTTCATGCGATCAGAAATTAACTATGTATATTTTTGCATTTTATTATTATTCCTCAACGGAAACCTTCTAGACTTCGCACCTTTGCATGTTGCCTGTTCTTGAAATTCAAATTCAATGTAGAAGATCAAATCTACTGTTGACAGCACCTCAGTTTTAGCCAAAATTAATTTCCAGTAAAATCTACAGGCTTCCCACAAGTTTTTCAGTTTGCTTAGCTCCTATTACATAAAGAAGTTGCGAATCTGGGTCTTGATGAAATATAAAAAACATACTCTGTCCTGTAATAGCTGCAGGGTGAGACTAAGCAAGCAAAATAGTCCTCTCTTACTTTCAAATTTAGCAGTACACTGAACTGTAAAACTGAACATTGGGCAAGATGTGTTCCTGTCATCATAGAATAAGCATACTTCTGTAGAGTCTCTTAATTCAAAATTCTCCACAATTCCAGTCTCTTTCAATAAAGTTGTGAACTGCATATTTCATAACTATCTCTAAATGAAAAAATGAACCTTACACAGGTGTGAATGATATTGGATTGGTAAAAAACCAGAGAAAACTGTCCGTATATGTAATCTTTCGGCATGACCAAGAATCAAAAAAGATTTCCATAATTCTATCCACTAGCAGGCTAAACATAAAACTTCTGCAAATTCATGCAAATAAAAATGTCATTCATTGGCAACAAAAGCTACTTCACTTGCATTTCTGGTGCATATTTAGATGTCCAGAAAGACATGACTGAGACAAGGCAGAGAATGGGGATGAGCATATAGGTATTATTTCACAAGACTGTAGAAACATCTTAAACTCTCCTTGCACGGTGATACATTGCTTTCCATGGCAACGTCCCATTTGTAATAATCAATGATAACATCAAAGGGTAATTATTTGAGGAAAGCAGACTTATTTAAATAAGATGCCAAACTAGAAGGCAAATATTTAACCTATATCACAACCTAAGCAATGAGAGATACTTAGTTGAAGAGTAGATCTGTGAGTGCTGCCAATTACTTACCATCCTCTCTGCTTTTTGAAAAAAAAGCTTAAATAATGGTTTAAAAATCTATAAGAACTAATTTTAATTTTATCCATCTGTTAGAATAGTATGTTATGAATAGAAGACCCTAGTAAAGCTGAAGGAATGAGTTGCAAAACTGAGTATAAAATATTTATTTTGATGTATATATAATCATAAACCCAGTTCTGTTGCTGATTTTTGGTCTTCGATGACATGGGAACAAGGAGACATTGCAGCCTTGATCCTTTAGTGTACGCCTGTCGTCTTGTAAGACTCTTACGAGTCTGACAGAATCCCAAGTTGCTATACAAAAGCAAATACTGGGTTTTGAGCCTGATTACGTGTAAATTCCCTAAACGTATCTTGTTGACTAATTTCTGATTTTGCATTGCTGATTGACTCCAAAGCATTTTAGTGGATAGAGATAGAAACACCAATGCCATACTGGCAAACTCTGTTCCACTGTAAAGAAGTAGCGGAGCAGATAAGACTGCCAACTAGCTGAACACGTGGATTTTCCTTTACTTTTCTAAAGTAGCATGCATTACACCTTACAGACCTTGTGAAACAGTAGACTTTGCTGAGGTGAAAAAACCGCCAAACAATGAAAAAGCATTTATATGTGTAATTTTTCATAATAGCATATGATTTTAAGCTACACATGAATAATCAAGAAGCAAACATTCTCCAGCCATTGCTTGCTGCCAGTGTACAAGCAGTTCAAGTTTCAGAAGGACTGCTCTCTTTTTTGCCCTTGATGTTAGAAAATGAAGTTTAACAAACTTGATTATCAGTGATAACTCTACAACACTAAGACAAAAGAAATTGAACACTTAAATGTTTCTGGGCAATTTAATGTGTGGCATTTGATCTCGGTTTTCATAACTGGTGAAGCCTTGCATTTCCCACTAACCTTATGTGAGGTAGTGGTAGGTTAGCAGTTCTGCAAACTCCAACTGTGGTATTGCCAGTTTACAGTTGAAATGTAAAAGGATTTCAAACAGTGGCCACTTGGGAAATTTTTGCTTTTACAAGCAAACTACCAAGCAGCCCTTAGCCCATCTGCTTGGGAATGTCATATTTTATAAACATTTATATTTCAACTCGGTGTTTTAGAGAACTTATGCTCATTGATTTACTGTACTTAAAAGGCAATGTTTGAGAAATTGAGTTTTTATGTATTTTTATCCATTGCTGTCAATGTTGTGTGAATGGTTCTAGAGCTGGCATTATTTATAGAACTATGTAAACTATGGCTAGACTTTGTTTCCCAAGCAAGTTCTGAAGCAGACATCAGAATTAGCTCAAAAAGAAAAAAAAGGGAAAAAACCCCTCAAATACCCAACAACCTCCTCCTCCCTCCTACAGATCACTGTCATTTTCTGAACACTGTATATAATTTTTATTCTAATCTTCTGATGCAAGCTGGAATCTCCATAGGAACCAGTTCCACACCACCATTTTCTACGAGGACAACTAATAACAATCCAGATTTTAGGACAAACCTGACCAATTATGCACTGTGATACATCAAACACTCTACTACTCATCCCATGACTGAGGCCCTTTATATGGAAAAGGAAAACAGAGTTCAGTTTCTTTACTGAGGGAAAGGGTTGTGCTTTTTTGGTTTGTTGGTTTAGTTTTGTTTCTCTCACAAAATAAGTCCTATTTTTTTAGGAAAGTTAAAACTATAATGCCCTCACTAGTAACCCTAAAACCTGTTCTGTATCACATACATCTCAATTTGTTTGTTTTCCACATGTACTTCAGCAGTTCTTAGTGCCTAAACACATGCACACTCATGGAGATTCTGAAGCAATTTTTACAACCGCACACCTACAGGCTGAGGATCGACAGCTGAGCTTAAAGAACATTTGTACTGCCCTGCAAGCTTCACTATAATGGATGGATTTCTTTTTCTTTTTCACAGGTCCCTTACAAATATGTGATGATCCTCAGCTTCATTTATAAATTATACTACCCACAATTTCAAAAAAAGTTTGAAAACTTAGCCAAAATGTAGCTCAATGCCTGAAAGGTAAAAAGCAAGCAAAAGATCTCAATAACAATTTTCTTCCTCCATTAATGCTGGAACTTTGCTGAAAGTACTGTCTCTTGTCTTTTTCAGTTTGTATTTAGGGACCATCTTCCTTGGCTAGGCTTCAGTATTAGCTAAGGTGTCTGCAGAAAATTTATGTTTAATAAAAGATATTAATAATTAAGAGGTGACTTAGAATTTACACCATTGACTTCACAAGTTCTGTAGAACAACAGTGGTGAAAATTAAAAAAATGAAATCGTAGTAGATAAGAGCATACATCAATGTAAACACTGTTGGTTTATACTTCAAGTTCTCCTGAACTTGGTATCAAAGTAAACAGGAAAGCCATGACTAAGAGGACCAGTGGCAGAGTCTTTCCATGTATCACCTTCAGTCCTACAGCCAGGAACCCTCAGGCAGACACATTCATTTAACATTCAAGCCTTTGAATATCTGTTTGCACTTCCTTGTTTTCTGCAAGTATCTGGAGCATGCAGGACACATAATCCCCTGCAGCAGGGAGGAAAAGGGACTTGAGTTAGACCACATTTGTCTCTACTTTTTTCCTCTACTTTCCTGATCAAGTACAAGTTCTCAGATTGTCATGGGGATACTCCGCAAGTACAACCCGCACCGCCAAGTCACCGTAGTCCATTGTGTCACTTATCTTAAATTGTATTAATGAATTTGGTCCTTTAAGAACACATTATTCTTGATGTGATAATAGCACAACCAGTGGAAGCAGCCTAACACTTCTGCTATAATTCCCTATATTCAGTCATTTCCTCACATTGATAAACTAATCACGTGAACTGAATTTTCCCATTCTGGTGTTCACTGCAGACTGCAATTTCTCAGCAAAAGCTTTAATTAAAAAAAACCCAAAACAACTACACTCTTCCAGCATGTAAATAAGGGAAAATAGAAATGAAAAGGAGACATCTGAAATCACTAGGTGTTGCTTTCCCTGAATAACAGCTGTTGTGTGCACTGCCAAAGTTGAGGATCTAGTGGAAAAATAAATGAAAGTTCTCTTAAAAGCTTTTCAAAAGAGTCCCAAAGGGACACAACTTGACAGACTACTTTAATTCTGCCACTTAGGAATTTCTGGACATGTGATTTTACAATCTGAAAGTATTTTTGAGAGGTTTTTTTAACATGGCCATGAAAAAAACCATATATTTTTGTGTTAGTAACAACATGAAAATGAAAAAAATGCTTTCTTTGTCAATGTATTTCAAAAAGACAAGCTAGAACTCTAATATAAGCTCATATTGGAAGTGTCAGAACAGTAAAAATTGTAACATTTTTTCTGTGCTACACAACCGTAGTCCATTTAAAACCTGTCTCTTTATTTGGACACGTTTTTGCAAACTCAAATAGAAGAACGTGGTAAGTTAATACTGACATACAGATGTAGCAAAAAATGAGTTTGCAGAAAGAGTTAGCTTGACAAAAATGATTTCATGGCCAGACAACCAGAAACTGATATTGGCAATAATTCTATAATATTTAAGTGTGAGCAGCAGGCATCACTTCTTGCCTGGAATTTTAGAAATTATTAACAGGAACACAACACTGTATTTATTGTCATGCACTGACTAACTTTCAGGATGGTTTGAAACCAAAATTGAATGAAAGAAAAATGCCAAAAGCAAAACTGGTCCTAAGGAATTTGAGTACAATGACTCAAGGTGTAGTGTATTTCACTGAAGCACAAAGGCACTCTGTGAAGGCTGTAGAGTCAATGTTTCTAATACATGCCTCTTTCAAAATTACTATGATTCATGCACCTTTTCTGTACAGATGTACTATTCTTTGCCCAACTCAATCAATAATGCTGGAAACATTTTGATAAAATAAAATGCATAGACCTGATGCATAGGTTGAATTCCTCTCAGAAGTATATGTATTGTAGATGGAAGAGAGCACATTGTACTTAAAATCTTGTACTATAGTGCATGCTCTTTTTCTGGAGGTTATGGTTGAAGGGTAAATGGGAAGGGGAACTGGATAAATACAGCTGTGTTGAGAGGGAGTGTAGTGATGGAAGGGGTAATACAAGCCTCCACCATCTGTAGAATATCCTCTCTATTACTTTCTTCCTTTCAATTCCACAAAGGTTATTTTAATGGCTGCTGAAATCCAAGATGTGCATTCCTATTGTAGCTCTAGGGCAAATATTTGAAGTTATTTTTGTTTCCATTTAATGGCGAATGGCACCTGTCACATCAAAATGCAAGGAAATACTGGAAAACACTCTGAGCTGGACTGTACCCACTAGTGAGAAACAGCCTCACAGCACTTATATTGTCCAAGGCAAATAAATTCTTATCAACAACAGCACTGAACTTTGAAATTATTTCAAATTAGAAAATCTCTTTACTTTGCCTAAAAAACTTTATACATGTCAGAAATAATTTGCAAGGTTTTACCGTTAGTTTAATTCTTTCTTGATTGGATTACTAATCACAACACTATATTCTTGTTTTCCTAAAATAAAAATCTGAATCCAGAGTCAGAGAGTACTCTGCCTCTAAAGGCAGATATTTTTAACTGAGTACTAAGAATTTGCAAGGAATCTTCTGAAGAATATTTCTATGATAAAACTACGGGAGGGTTTTATCCCTCCTTGCAAAGAAAATTAAACAACTCGTGCTAATATATCTCTGAAAAGCCAACATACTCCAGCAGGGTTTGCTGCAAAACCTCTAAAAGTACTACGGTAATATGCAATTCCTGCCTTGGCCAACTTATCACTTTCTGAGCCTTGATAAGAAACAGCTTTACACTGTAACACTGGACAGTTGCTCAATCACACTGCTTACACACGTGAGATTTAAAACTATTTTGTGAGTTGTTTTGAGTGAAAATTGTTCTTAAATGTAGGTTTTGATAATTCTGAACTTTTAACCCTTCAACAAAGCTATTTACAGTCCAGAAAGACCCCAGTTGCAGAAAGGGCTAGGGCAGTACTCAACAACAGAGGCTGATAATGTAACTTTGGGACTTTTACAATGCTTTCGTATGTGGCCAGTGGCTTTGCAAGAGACCACACACGCACAAACAGAGGCTCTCATAATTGCCTAACATTTTCACCACCTGTTCTCAAGCCATGTTATCAGATGTGAAGGAACCAGTAAAAAACAGTTTATAAGCTATAAATGGAAGCAGCTACGTCAGAGAGCTGATAAACATTTCAGTGCAAGTTATTTGTGTAGCAGACTATAATTTAAATGGCACTAAACTGCTTTAAAGTATTGGTTTCAAGTTACAGGATGTCACAGTTGCTGTTTTGGGGTAGGAGATATGTGTGTTAGGACGATCAAAGAGGTGATATTTCTTGTTTAACAGATCATGTCAAAGATAAGGTTATCTTTCCCTTGCCTTTCTGCTTCATCTTTACCCCTGTCTGCTGCTTAAGTGTGAAAGCTTGGTTCATTTAGAAAAAAAACAGAAGAGTGCCTACCATGTTCAGTCATTTCACAGCCTTCAGAGGTGTTGAGTTAGTATGGAAATGCTGATATCTATCCCCAGCAAAGTCAATGAAATTAATCTTAAAAAAAAAAAAAAAGAAAAAAAAAGGTAACCTTACCCACACTCTTAGTTTAAATAGACTAATCTGAGTGAAAAATGTGCTTTATATATGATCCAGGTGATTATAAAGAGGAAACTATATCCAGATCTAAGTACAGCTACACATGTCCTACATTGCTCTTTAAAGGAACTTGCTTTAGAAATTACCTTAGTAGTAGGTCCTCTGTCACTGCTGACTTTTATGAAAATTACCTTCTATAAGTATTACATTTGCTATGATACATGATGTAAATGAACATTAGGAATATGATGAATATGTTTTGAATATCAGCCTTATTTCTCCTCACTTAAATCCATTCCTACTTGTTACTTAAGCCCAAAGATCAGAACTGACTGATTTCCAAGAGAGAAGAGAAATTAACTATATTCATGCCCAGTTTTTAGTTGACCCTGTTAGTTTTGCATGTCTCATTCAAAAAAAAATTGTCAGAATTTTAGTTTGTTCTCAGCAATCTTATCCTTGAAATTGTATTCACATGTGTTGGCTACTTACTGGTTTGGATGTATATTATCAGGGTTTTGAATCCCTGCCTGTAATGGACTTTTTTTATGATTATTAAGCTTCTTTTTAAAAAACAGAGAAAGTCTAATATTATATATATATACTACTCAAAAGTTTATTGTGATAGAGATCCATCTACTCTAAAGCCTTACAGTTACAACTTGTAAAAAGCATGTTGAAGAATTTTTCACAAATTACTTGCTGCATTGTTTTTAGAATTTTTAGCCCCTCCAAAGTCATATTCCTACATGTGATAAAACTATTCTTACATCGAAATCTTCTAAAATCATTAATTTGTAGATGCACAGCTCTGTGGACATCCAGAGTCAGTTTAGCACTGAAATTATTCCTTACTGTTCTGTCCTATCAGTTATGATAACTTGTTTTTCATTCACTAGGCAGAGCAGGAGTACTGGTATTAATTTTTACCAAAGAGTCACTCACTGGTAGAGCACTGCAGTGTTTGAACAGTGCATTTATTTGGGATGATTGCTTGGAAATTTAATTAAAAATTAAATTCTCAAGTTTTACTCTCAGATTATTATCCACATGATGTAAGAAGTGTTGTGCTATAGAATATTATGTATATAGATTTGACAATTTTGGGCAGTTTTGGTACTACTCTCTTTAAAAAACTATGGCAGAAAAAGGAAAAAAAAGCAGAGACGGATATCAAAGGAAATGCACTATAAAAGGATCAGGAAATAAAGGACATACATGAAGAGATGAGTAAAAATGATTCTTCAGTTTGGAAAGTGAGGAATGGGGCAGGATGAGGGTGGGGGAAAAGAATCACAGATGTTGATGATATTATTACTGTAGTGAAAAGGTGTGAAGAAGGATTTAATGACATCAGTAATGGGGACGTGTAGCAAAATTATCATACACAGACTTAGTAAGAAGAAGTACTGACTTTCTCCACATCTCCAAGTTCTGGAACTTAGAGGCTTGAGATATAAATGTCTCTAACACTGGGTACTGGAGGCTGGGCAATGCATGATAGGAAGTCATGCTATTCTCACCCTAAATATACCAGGTGCTTTTCAAGACTGTCTGCAGGGCTAGGTAGACTTGGATCCAATCCATTGCAGCAATTCTGTAAATTAGATTGTTTTGCAAGGGTGGTAATACTGCTTTTCAGTATGGAAAGTTTCTATTTTGTGCTAATTAGCTGAGGAATGAAAGTTTGAGACTGTGCCTGCAGAGATTACAGAAGGCTCTAACTAATTCTCCCAGCTAAAGCTCTTGTGCTATGCTAACCTTTCTAATTTCAGCAGTACTTTCTGTTCAGATGAACTATAGTTTTCCTGGAAAGGATCTATTTTTCCATTAGCAAAAGCCGTTTTTAAAACACTGACAAAATAAAACAATCTTTTTGGCAAGATAGGCTCATTTGCACGTTCGAAATGAAGTGTGAAAATTGCTGAAAACTGTTACTTTTATTGCAAATATATCCTGTGTTTCTAACAGAACACATTCAGTTGCACTAGACAATGCATTTTGAGGAAACAACCTGAAAATTTCAGAACCTTAAAGGGAGAACTTTAAAAATAATGGTTTATCAAGCTTTTTATTTTTACTCTAAGGTGGCTCCTACCTGAACTGTTTTCTTGTATTCATTGCCTCTCCCCTCTTCCCACTTCTTCCCATGACCTCAGACTCATGACCCATGACCCTGAGTGTCATGGTTTAGGAATAAAACTTCCCAATCCAGTGCCCCTAGTCTCCTTCTACCAAACCAGATGCCCTTGCTCAATCCACACCTCTTCCTGTCCCCCTTCTTTTGGAGGCACAGGTTGAGATAAGAACAATTTACTGGAAGCAGCAATGAGATCAGAAACAGCAACAGTAACAGCAACAATGTTAATGACAATATTAATAACAAAAGGTATTAGATAAAGAAATTTGGAAAGTGAAACAATACTGACCACCAAGACCCTTACTCCCACAGAGATTCCCTTACTCCCACATGAGCTGGCATCTTAACAGTATGGTCTGGCCATGCATCCTCCTAGCTACTGTAAAAAATTAACCCTGTCCTGGCTGAAACTAGGACACTTACTAAGAAAGGTATTTTATACTTTCTCTGATGGATGACTATATTCTGAACTCTTTATCTAATTTGGTCATGAATTCTATAACATTGTATTCTAATTCTAGAACACAATGCACCACCACTTTCTAAAGAATGAAAAAAACAGGTATTTATTACATCTTTTATTAAACAAGAGGCTTTTTCCATCATACTACCCTAGTCATCTGCTTCCCTGTCAAATGCTAGGAAAGGAACTTCTGCTGCTTCTTACTAACCCTGGTTTATAGCAATAACTTTCAATATTCACCATCAAACATTTAAGGTGAATATATCCTCTAAGGCTTTGGTGAAGCTTAGGAATTTTGCTCCAAGAGCACTCAGGCAGCAAGAGCTGAACCCACATCGGTTTCAGTATAACCTGACAACAACCACATGGAAGGGAGCTTGGAAACTGAATGAAGTTTCTGAAGTGTAAGCAAGGTTTTTCACTTTTTTGTTAAGCAGTCATGCAGAGTCCTACCTCTCAAACAACTTAATTTCTCATTAGAATGTGCAGCAACAGCTAAAGCAAGGAGGAAAAGCAAAACCCAAGTCCAAAACAGGACAAATACACCTTGGATGCCCAGAAATCTTCATACACAAACCTGGATGCAAATCTGTGTTCTTGAGCGTGTAGCTGTGGAAAAGAATTGATAACAAACTGAACCTTCATTCATACAAATTGGAAATAGACAGATGCAAAACATAGCTCAAATCTAGGCCAGGATAGCAGCCACTGAAGCTCATTATGTCAAGGGAACAATTGTGTATTTTGCTGAAGAGGGTTTGATGAGTACAGAAAGCTTTTCATTATGTGGACACTATTGTGGAGGACTAATATGACGACGCAATTCCTCTTTCAGTCCTTCCTAGGACGCAGCTTAGCAAAATGAAAGCCAGGTGGAAACACTAGCACTGCTATTACCTGCAGTGTATCACTTGTAAACAAAAAGGGAACATCAAGCCCTACTAATTTAAAGATATAATTTTGAAACTGTATTGGCAGTGTATCCAATCCCTACACATATCTCACTATTTAACTGTCATGTGGATTCCATTCAAGGGGAGACTCCACTGGATTCAGTCAGAAAGGATACCAAATAACGGAGCAGTGCCTTATGTACTCTCAGAGTATTAATTTTGTTTGGAAAAAATACAGACATCATGAACTTCAAAGAAAATTAATTATTTATATGTTTTCCTGTTTTTCTTTAGGTGGTTGGAAACAGTCCCTCATCATGAAGATTGAAGTTCTCTGGTCATCTAACCAGGCAGAACCCTGGTTATTACTGCTAATACATTACTCAGCAGGGCTGAGCAGACAGCCCTCTATGGCCTCTCAGAACGGGCATTACAAACCACTGCTGTAAAAGGATGTGACTGGCTCCACATGAGGAGAATGACATTTGCTATGTAGTGCCATCTTCTGGTGTGGTCTACTCTTGTCTCTAATGTCAATTCTGTGTTGGTAATAATTTTAAAAGGCTTGTCTGCTTCTATCATGAGCCAAAAAACATTCTGTACATATATCACATGTACATTGAGTACATACCTCTCTATCACCACTTTCAGGAATTTCCATTTGAGTGATTTTTCTTTTCCTTTTCTAAATGCGTATAATCTGAGCAATGGCATACCTATTTACACAGGAAATGTGTGATAAATGCTTTTTTTAAGACTGGTTCTTCCTTTACCTGCAGCAGAGGGCAGAGATAGAGAAAATACATCTCGCCTTTGATAGCCAGAACATAGCTGTGAAGTGATTGTGAACAGTTTTGGAGTTCCACATTTTTCAACTTACCGTTTCTCCAGCTTGAACAGAAGCAGTTTCCTATCCACTTACTGCAACCAGCCATCTAAACTGCAATCTTCCCTATTGTTTGTGGGGTCTTCTTTTTCAGGTTTACCCTGAATTCAACCATTTCCCTAAGGAGGTACAACCTTACTTACTCTTCGCTCACCTGGGCTCTGTTTTAAAATTCTGATCACTTTCCAATCATCAGAGGGCTCCAAAACCTCTGGAGGCCGAAAACATCATTAATCCCCAGCTGGTAAAGAGCATGGGATCCAAGCAGTGAAACCTGATGTGGATACCACCTTGCCATATGGTCTTTGATTCATTCTGTAGCGTCATCAGCAACAGATCACTGAAATGAAATGGTAGCATCCTGAAATTTCTCACCTCGGCAAAATTTCTACAGTAAAATTTTTGTTTAAAGAGTGATACGGATTTGATCTAAATTAAATAATGATAAGGGGTAAAACAGTGCAAGACCTCATCGTTAAAAGTTGAGGCATTGAACCAAGATATGGAAACAAGATCAAAATCCTGGTGTTACTAATTTCCCCTGCTTATTAGTTGCAACAACCCCATCTTGAATAACCAACAGCACTTTTCCTCACTTGGAAGGTGGGAAACTCAGGTTGATGTCCCTGTGCCAAATGCTCTTGACACCTGGTCTCCAGTGATGCTATGGGCTGCTGAGTTCAGAAAGAGCTCTCTGCTTCAGGCACGGAATCCCACAGGCTGGAGCTGCATGTGGTCTCTCCAGAAGAACACCCCAGAAAATAAAAAGACCTATTTTTTGACAAATTCCTTATTGTTTTTCTCTTAGGGTTGACTTTGGAGCATGCAGTCAAAAACTACAAGAGAGCAGAGAAATAATAGACAGGGAGGTGCCTGCTGAAGACACATAGAACTTGTGCCCCACTCCATCCACTGGTACTCATTTCAAGAGTTAATGAGAAGAGGAATACAAGCTACTGCTTTCTTGTGTCTCTTATTTCAGGTAACTCTGTAGAGCATTTGATCACAAGAGCCAAAAGAAAAATATAATTTTATGAATAAAAGTGACTGGTCCCTTTCAGTGGGCCACAAGCCCATTGAAATGCTGTGTGACTTTCCCTCTTGCAGTTGATTTTACTTGCCTCATACTGACATAACAGTAGGCTGTTCCCTTTACTTCGTTTATCTAGTTACAGCACACACACAGATACATGCACAGATGAAGGCATGCTGAGCCTAAGTCCTGCAGGACAGAGTTAATGATGGCACACATCATTATTACATCTGCATGGAAAAACTGAAATAGGTAGAGATGTATCCCCCTTGCCTTGAGCCTGCAAGTCCACATGTCCTAGGAACATTTTGCATATGCAGCAAGCATATTGTATGTTTATTTCTAATGTAGATCTTGTGCTTTCCATTTTGTTCGATCTCTTTCTCAGTTTTCCATGACGTGCTTTTTTATGTCTGCAGTGCTGCCTGAAGAACAATCATAAAGGTCCTAATCCTAAAGCTTTTTCTGGCTCTGTGGGTGAAGTGCAGATTTTTAAGATGTTTGCCAAGACAGCCTGTGCAAAGGATTTGTTTTTGCAAATATTTGTGTGCATATGCGTGCACGATCTATTTGTGTGGCCTGTGTGAATACCAACAGCCATTTACCCTTAGGCTCTCTAAACCACCCTTTGCCTGTGTAGAAAACATTTCCCT
Organism: Corvus hawaiiensis; assembly: GCF_020740725.1. Classification (NCBI taxonomy): domain Eukaryota; kingdom Metazoa; phylum Chordata; class Aves; order Passeriformes; family Corvidae; genus Corvus; species Corvus hawaiiensis. Next base: position 38,375,503 of record NC_063255.1, on the reverse strand, counting down.
GCTAACGAAGCAGAATTAAAATAGTTATTTGCCCATTTTTTCTTTTAGGTACACCCACTCTGCCCCCCTCCCACATGAACCTCCTTTGCAGTTTTCCTACATGTTCTGAGCAGCAGCTGGAAGTCCCTTTATGTTATCATGCATATAAGGCAGAGCTGAGGAGGGAGGAACAAGGCACTGGAAGCACATTCATTACTGCTCTTTGTCTTGTAGAGCAACTGCTTCAAACTCCCTCCCTCCTGCACCAAGACTCGCAGAAATCTGGTTTTCCACACATGTTCCTCCTTCCTGGTCTCTAGTTGCTACTGTTGCCTCTCGGAGGCGTAGCGAGCTGGTTCAGGAACGGCACGACGACCACCTCAGGTCGTTTGGGCCATCAGCTCACAGATACCAATTTGGTAGATGGCAAATGGCGCTTATTCATGGATTACATAGTGTTAAATAACCTGGGTTTGCTGCGTCACTTCCTTCTGCTCACGTATTACCTGTAGAGGGGAGGGGTTCTACCTGTCTTGTACAACGCGATATCTTCTGAACTCCTGTCCCTAATCACCTACATTTCCCCCCCTCTATCCTGAATTACCCACATTTCCACCCCCCCCATGATTGATTAAAAAACGTGCAAAGTATAAATGGTATAAAATTTCAAAAACTAGTAAAAACCTACATAACAACTTATAAAAAGTGATATAACATTTACAAAATAAATGCGCTCTAGAGCAATTGTTAACCTTTCCTAACCGGCTTTTAACAAATGACACCAATTTGTTTAGTATGCAAGGCCCGAAAATCAACATTAGGAGTAACATAGTGAGGGGGCCTATTAGAGTGGAAACAAGGGTGGTCAGCCATGGAGACTGGTTAAACCACGACTCGAACCATCCTTGTTGGGCTTCTCTTTCTCTTTTTCTCTGGGCTAGCCTTTCTCTTAGTTCGGTCATTGAGTCCCGTACAACTCCGGTGTGGTCTGCATAAAAGCAGCATTCCTCTTTCAAGGCGGCACACAGGCCTCCTTGTTGCATGAGCAAGAGGTCCAGTCCTTGTCTGTTCTGCAGGACGACTTCTGAGAGAGAGGAGACAGATTTCTCTAGAAAGGAGATGGATTTTTCAATTCTTTGTAAGTCCTCATCAATAGTCATCTGCAGCTGAGAAAGTCCCTGGTGTTGGGTCACAAGGGCCGAAACACCTGTGGCCCCGCCGGTGGCTCCAAGGCCGAGCAGCATTGCGATGGTTATGCCTGTTATTACTTCTCTCTTGTGGAGCCGGCTAGGTTCTTCAAAAAGGTGGTACATTTCTTCTTGGTGATACAGGACTCTAGGAACAATTAAAACTTGGACACAAAAATCAGCAGAGTTATCGAATTTATCAAGAAGCACACAGGGGCTTATTCCGGATTGCTGGCAAACAAACATTCCTGACGCAGATGGGACCACCCACTTATTGATCGTTTTGTCAAGTTTGACAAATTCAGTACAGACATTGCCTATTCGTTTTGCTAAGACTGCATTGCCAAAGCACTTGCCTTGGCCTGTGATCTGACTCAGAGTAACTCCTCTCTGGGGGGCGTCCCACCTGCACTGGTGTGGATTTTGTGCTGCTGAGTAGCCAAAAGGAACATTAAGTGCAATGCCCTCATAAAAAGGGGGTTGCGCGTCATAACACAGCCAGCATGATTCTGTAAAGTTCGGGTTTGATTGATTCAATGACAAAAAGGTAGTATTTAGTACGCTGAGAAACGGATCGTAAGGAGCTGATTTAGGTATTTGATAGGTCAAACGGGAGCATGTCGTCCCCTCCAAAAAGGCTGTCGATGAGGGTGGAAACCATAGCCAAATTAATCCCTCTGTCTGCAATTGCTTTAACAATTGCTTGTATATCTTTAGGATTTATCGGTGAGTAAGTCCTCTGGTTTCTGGTTTGCCCTCCTACTCGGACCGGGAAAGCTAGTGTGGCTGAAGGGGCCCATTCAGCACAGGCTGTTTTTATCTTTCTCCAGTCTGTAAGCGGAGTACGTTCTTTTTCGAATTTCCCCTTGGCCCGAGTAGGAGTGCGGTGGTTATAGCTTTTATCTATTCTTAAATAATCTTTGTTGGAGTCGGAGTCGGTTACGGACCATTCATCAGGCCACTCGCTCCAGCTATAGTCCGACTCAGAGCCGGAAGTCGACTGACTGGATACTTCCAGGCTCCAGAGCTTTTTCACCGGGCTCCTACCCTGCCCCTTTCTCTTAGGACTGGGCCGTTCCTTCCCCCTGGGCTCGCCCCGCCTCCTGCTGAGGGAGGCTCTTGCTATATATGGGCATGTTTCCGGGCGAGCGCTCTGATTGGCCTTGGTTCCCCCTCCAGGATTCCCCCCATTTTCCATTCACACGCGTCTGCGGTATCTGGCGGCCCTTCTTTGATCCCGCCGGCCGCGTCTGTGTTACCTGGTGCATCTCCCCTGCTCCTGCTGGCCGCGTGTGTGCCTCCTGGCAGACCTCCCCCGCTTCTGCCAGCCGCGTGTGTGCCTCCTGGCGCACCTCCCCCGCTTCTGCCGGCCGCATGTGCGCCCCCCCCATCCCCTCTGGGGTCGGCGCCACTCTGCGGGGCATAGGGTGGGGGTCTGGCCCATGCCGTTTCGGACTCCGCTTTAACAGCAGCCCCCCTGGCCTCCTCCACCAGCCCGCCCCGGAATGACTGCGCCCGCTCCTTTCCCTCTGTAGGTAGGGTTGGGCTGGGGGGCCTTGGAGAGGGTCCTTGCTCCTGCGAGTCTGTGCGCTCGGCAGGGCTGCTTTCATCTGTAGTTTGCATAGTTGCCCCAACTCCCAACCGAGGTGTGGCCAGCAAACAGTTCTGTGCGGCTTTCCAGGTCTCCTGCTCTTGCAGGGCCTTACGCAAAGCCTGCACGACTTTTCCCCATAATTTAAGGTATTTCTCTGAACCCGAGGACATTGTTTCATCAGCTAGAACCTTGGAACATTTGTCCCATACTTCTGGGTGGAGTATATCCACTGGTTGGTCTATGACCCCAATTTCCAAAAGCCTCGCTACAGCGAGAGTAAAATCTTTTGGCTTGCAATCAATACCCCATTGCATATGAATCTGAGATACGACCTTCGCGAGAGCTTCCATCCTCCTCGCTGGTCCGGGAGCGTCCCCCCCGCCAGGCTGGTCCTGCCGCACCGGCCGCCATTCTCCCGTCCAGGCGAATTCCCAATCCCAATTCCAATTCCGGATCCCAGGTTTCGGCACCACTTGTCGCCTCTCAGAGGCACAGCGACCCGGTTCAGGAACGGCACGACGACCACCTCAGGTCATTCGGGCCATCAGCTCACAGACACCAATTTGGTGGATGGCAAATGGCGTTTATTCATGGATTACATAGGGTTAAATAACCTGGGTTTGCCACGTCACTTCCTTCTGCTCACGTATTACCTGTAGAGGGGAGGGGTTCTACCTGTCTCGTACAACGCGATATCTTCCGAATGCCTGTCCCTGATCACCTACATTTCCCCCCCCTATATCCAGAATCACCCACAGCTACTCTGTCTACTTCATCTCCCTCACTTTTGCTATGCTTTTCTAGCACTGTTAATTGATTTAAGTCTCCCACTCCTCAGAGGCTTCGTGGTTGAGCTTCTTGGATAGTGACATAGGAGCTCTGCTTCAAGGGCCATGAAAACACTGTATTTTTCTATCCTATTAAACTGTTTCTTCTAAATAACTAAGAGAGGCACAGAATAAAACCATACCAAATTAATAGATGCCCTTTTGACATGATTTCTACAAAACTCTGGAAGTGATTTGTTTAGTTACTTTCTTTCTCATGCACGCTTGCTTCTAGGAATCTACTGAGTTAATTTAACTATCAGTGCAAGCAGTTTTACACCTCACTGTAAAGCCTTGGGTAAATACCCTAGTTTTTTAATTTAAATAAAAATATTGTTGGCATACGAAGTTCATTGTCAAAGTAACGATACCAACTTCACTGCTAGTGTACTGAAAATTAGATCTTTCTGTCTTGAAATCTGAGATAATTGTAACTCACTTTATTGTGAATAGCCTAAAAAGCTAAGTCCTGTTTGCTGCAGAGCACAATACTTACTATTCAAACACCGTCTTTCTTTTAATTATTTAAAAAATGGTGAGTGTTTTATCCCCATTTTTCTGTTAGAGAAACTGTCATAGAGGGAAGATAAATAACTTTCACAATAATTTGAGAATCTTGCTGGTCTAATGGCTTTCCATTAGCCTATATTGCTTCCATTTTAGGAAGGCAGATTGCTCAGATTCTTTTAATGTATTTGTGTTCCCCACCTCAGAGCTGCTTTGAAATGATTAAGCACATGGCCAGGAACCACAAGTTCTTCCTTCTTCCACAGCTGGGTGCTCATCATATTTTACGACTACGTGAAGCTCTGCACACAGCACTTAACTTTTGTGAGTGGGGAAAAAAGGGTTTGAAAGAGTGAGGATGCACAACCATCTGTGGAGATACTCACAGCTTTTTACCGGCTAGTCTCATAGTTCAATGCCTTAGAAAGCCTCGGGCACCCTAGAGAGGTAGCACGGGTAATCCAGCATTTCAGTAGCTCTAAAAGTGGCAAAATGGTAGCTGCAAAGCTGATACCAACAGCAGAAGCAAAGAGGGAGAAATAATAGCTTTTGGTTGCCAATTCCTGCAATTAGAAGCTTTCAAATAGAAACAGAGACAAGATGTTCACAGAAAGGGTGCAAGCCAAAGAGGGTGGGCCCTCTCTTGGTCCTTTCTTTTATTCGGAGTAGGGGAAAGGGGAGGACTGGGGGCAGGCCTGAGGTGACCGGCCAATCAGACACTGCTAAAGAGTTTGAGTTACATTTGGTTTTGCCCGCACTTGGAACAAAGGAGTTCAGAGCACATGGCAGAGGCAAGTGTCTTGGGGAGGGGGAGGGGAGGCTCAGAACAGGCAGCAACAACCATCCAGGAAACTGATACCAGTACTTTCACCTACAGATACAATACAGATATATAGTAGACCACAAAAACTGATGATGAATTTGCATCAGTGCTTTTGGTGGAAACCTAAGTCCTTTTACTCTATACCTCTATACCTCAATGGATCCCAATCTTCCTCTTTTCTCTTTATTTTTTCTACTGATTCATCTACATTTAAATTGGTCTGTGTCTGTGTACCTTCAGACTCGTGACACTTAGCACCTTAATTTCAGACAATTGTTTTCCACTTAAAAAGATCAAGAAAATTTTATCACAGAGAATCAGGGAAGCATGCCTGTGAGATGAATGCCTCTCACAGGCATATGAAGAAGCAGGCTGGGACTGAATGCTTTTTTATCTTGCCTTTGGCAAGTTAAATATTGCTTACTGTTTGGGAAATTGTGATGGAAATGCACGCAGGTATTTACTCCCCAGTCAATGAGGTAAACAATGTAATAGTGAAAATCTAGCTGACATAGTAGTGTTGTCATCTGAAATTTTATTGCACTTAACTTCAGTTCTAAATCCTTTTATATCTGAAAGTACACAAAAAACTAACTCAGCATTTTTAAAAGACAAGGCAAATACATCTCTCAGAACCCCATTTGTGCATTTGAGTAGAAAAATGTAATCTTGTGCAAAGGAAATGAAAGTATAGAATAATCTCTCAGAGTATCCTGTAGTCTTTATCATGGATAAAAATGATGATTGAGCAGATAAAACTCCCTTGTGTTTGTACTACAGGTTTCTAAAAGCTAATCTTTGCTATTTAATCCAAGCAATATGCTACAACTGCCAGTGTAGTGTGGGCAGCAGATTTCTCCCTACAGCACACCCTCCATTTGTATTATCAACAGACAAACTGAAATGGCAGGGAATGCACTGCCCCTCAATCTGCAACAACCCAGTAAGTACTGAGCTACTGCCTCAAGGCTATACTGCTCAGCTCTTTGTTCAAAAGATGAAAACTAAATAATATAATGCTTTAGTTAAGGATTCATACTGCTTTGTGCAAAAGGTGGGGCACTAGACCCATTTTACTGCTTTCAGTGAGCAATTTTAGTCTGTTGCTTCCTCTGCTTTCAAATTGTTACTGCATTCCTCCCACCCTCACCACAAGGTTGTGCAGCATTTCATGTACTGTTAAACAGCAGCTTTACTTCACCCTATGAACACCTGTATTTCATTGTTGATGATCCACCCTGTGGTGATATTGATCCAACCAGTGAAACAACTTGTCCAGTTCCCCTTCTTGTGGAAGTCACTTCATGAATCAAGTGTGCATAGGGGCCACATCTTGTTGGCAAGAACCGCCACTGAGGTATAGCTATCTACATTCTTATATTTAATCTTTTCCACTGCTGTCATCTCGTCATGCTCCTTTAGTATGTCTGTATTCATATGACTTCAGCTAAGAGGAAAGTGCCACTTTCTGAGCCAACAATATAGCACAAGGAGCCTGGTACCCAGCACTCACATCAGTAGCTCTGAATTCCCTAGCTAGGAATGAGTGGTAGGCCTCTGACTGTTCTTGGGCTTGTTCTTATTAAAACTAATTGAAATAAATTCTCAAATTACTTTGCTTTTTTTTTTCCCCCTAGTAGATGTAGAAAGCCCACAGAAGTAGCAAAAGTAGAGAGTAATTATATGAACTATGAATCCATTCTTGATCTAGTTTATCTTCAATACAGACAGAAGTTTCTTGTGCTAGTAGTCGTAATTGATTGCTTTTCTAATGGTAGTTAGATGGCACAAGCAAGGAAGACGAAATCAGCATGATTTCTCCATTGAAAACAACAATTTACAAAAAGCCAGGAGCATAATTGTTATGCACTGTTTTTTTCTGACAGGCAGCAGAATGCTGCCTGAATGTTATAACTGCACTGGCTTTTGCTTCAAGAAGTGGTGAGAAAGTCATTGGCTTCCAAATACGTGTGATGGGACTATGGGCAACTCCGAAGTAGCTCAGGAATTCACATTGAATTATACACTGTTTCATACTGCAGGGAGCCTAGGATATTTTGTTTTTAAAATGTGGCCAAGGAACTTCAACTGAATTTTTGAAAAGGGGTTGTGTGAGAAGTTCCGCAACACCTATAGTTAGGCAGTTGGTGAAAGGAATGATTTCCCCAAGGGAACTAAGGGAAAGTGGGTCAGGGTTGAGGAAAACACATAGCAAAATTAAGTACAAGTTTCCTCCTGTGCTATCACCTTCCCTACCTGGTATTATTTCTACTGCACTTACTCAGAACAGGTAAACTTCTATGGTTAGGAACATGCACTGCTTCTGGACAGGGTGAAGTTAACTTCTTTCTTAGGTGCCACATTGGGATTTGTGGATAAAACCCTTGATAAGTCACCTCTGTTTCGGTTGTTGTGAGCAGCGCTGGAACAGTGCCGAGGCTTTCTTTTTTTCCCTCTCTGTCCTCCCAGCATTAGGCCAAGGGCGGTCAAGAAGTGGGAATGGGGTGAGATCTGGACAGCTGACCCAAACTAACCAAACCGTAGGTTAGTTTAGCTGAGCTTAGTTTAACTTAGTTTAGCTTAACTTAGTTTAGCTGCTGACTGGCTTCAAACGACCCCAGAATGTATTTATTTAAATGAAAAAATTAACTCTTCCAGCTAGAAGAGACATATAATAGGAAGTCCTGGTTTTGGTGAATCTGGAATTGGTCATTGATAAAAGTACTGCTGCACCTACTTTGTAGAAAAAGATGTATGTATTATTTAATCAAGCAGATAGCAGCAACAAACTTTAGAGAACACTGAATAACCAGAGCTCATGTCATGCTAATTTGTCTTGAATTAGCACATTATACGTGGATTTTGTGTTCTCCTCTAAACTTTCCAGAGAATGATCACTATTCCAATGCATCTTTACTCCAGGTGTTACTAGCAGATCTGATTTGTGAATCAGAGAACCATCACGCTTGGACTCTGACAGTTCACCTAATTGCTATTGCTACTAATACTCCAGACTTCTCTCATTTCTTCTCTGTTTTCAACTGAAGAGCTCAGAAATGTTGTAAGAAGTCCTTTTTTCTTCTCCATATGCACTTTTCCACAGGCATGAGCACAAACACAGCTCATCTGATGTGTGTTCTTCAAAGCAGCCACATTAGATATCAGAAAATGACAGAAGATCTGTATGTTTTCTAGATAATTAAAGTACTCACCAAAACTTAAAAATAATTCTTAATAAGTATTTTGAGTTTTCTTCCATACTGTTAATGTTCTATAAATTTTTGCCTGGGTTAACCGATGTTACACATTATTTAAAAACAATAATGGTAACAGATTTTAATACTACAAAATTAGCATTTAGCAAAATATTTCAAAGACATACTGTAACTTCAAAAATATCAAGCCATTTTTAGCAGAAAGTCTAAGACAAGTAATTATTTGGTAGTGTGGTAATTTAGAAGTCAACTAATACTTGTAGCTGAATTATTAAGGGAAGTTGCAAAACCTGGAGAAAAAACAAGCTTAGAATTCTGTTCTCTCTGGTCCTCCAGCTGGGAGTCTGTAGAGAGGGAGATGCAGAAAGAGACAGATCTGGAAAGAGAACTCAATGCCTCTGTTTGCTTACCAAAATCTTAATATTTTGATTTCCCAGAGTAAAAAGGCACTGCCACTACCAAGTGCAGTATCTTCAGAAAGATAAGCTTGTGTTTCTTTGTACCCTTCTTTGCTTTCTCTGAGAAGAGACAGACACTCATGGTACATTAATATGCTCTCCTTTCTTCATAAATCTTTTGCCCATAAAACATGTTTGTTAAAGCCCAAGAGAAGTAAGTTCTCCTGGAGTATGCTTGGAACAGCACCAGCATCAAAGCAGGTGAAGTAATCGTCTCATTTATTAAGATCCAACTCTTACAGCAGTTAATTTCTAGGAAATCAGGAGGAAATTCAGCAAAAGGTTATACTTCTTGCTGCAACTTCTACTTAAATGACACAGGAAATTGGCTTATTTTATTTAGATGGATGTCAGATGTTGCTAAAAGACAAGAAAACTCAGTCATGGGAAACAGTTCCCTAATACAGCAGGGTACTCAGAAGGCTTGTTGTAACTGCTGGTTAAACTTGTAGGTAGTGAAGCATTCAGCCAGTGAACAGAAAACAGCTTCACCTTCCAGCTTTTTTGAAGACCCTTTCCGGAGGTACATCGTACACTTTGGATGATTTGTGTCATTTCTGCATAGTGGAGGTCAATGCCAAGGTTCTAATGACCTGGACTAGTATCCTTAGCAGTCAGGACAACAGTATCCCTAAGAAAAAAATCAACATTTAGCACTAGGTCCATAAACATGTTGTACTTCAGTTGCAAAGAGATCTATGAAAATGTTCTAAAACTTGATTAATTCTTGAAACTACTAATTATTAACATGGAACATGTTTCTCTAGGAAAAAGTTGGTAAGATATCTATGCCAGATATACCTGATTTTCAGTAGTAAAGCACATTTTTTTTTAGAGATTGCAATTTCAGAGACTGCAAATTCAGTTGTGAAAATTAACTGAAGCAGAACCTAGAAGGGAAGTAAAAACTAGCACAGGTGAGCAACATTCATCAAACCAGTAGGAAATCTAGTTGAAGTGAGCATTCTGGTTCAGCTTTAAGGGGAGCCAGTGGGAGAGGGGCCATACCGAGCGTCCTGTTCATCATACTACACAACAAAAGTATGTATTTTAAAAGCCTAGAAAGCCTAAGCCAAACTTAGATCTGTCTCACTTTTAACACTTAGAAGTGTTCTCTATGCCTCTGATGTCCTCACTTGCCATTTAAGCAGAATAATCTCTGTTCATTTAGCAGGTTTTTTGTGTCTTTTTTTTTTTTTTTTGTCAGGGTCAAGGTGCACATATTGAAGTTTCACCCACACGATTTTGGTTCTGATACTGGCGAGAATCTATATGCATACTTTATTTTCACCAGAAGTATTCCTCTTGAGCAACCCCATCATTTGAGAGGCCACTTTTGCATCAATCTATATGTAATAGAGGGGCTTTGCAAACTAGCAAGCAGACCCAGTTGTTTGCATTTAGAACTGTCCAGTTTAACTAGCATTAGTTTATACTTAGTCCATCACACATTAACTCAGTATTTATCTCTTAATGAGAAAAGCATTATTTCCAATGTACAAAATCTGGTAGATTTAATTCATCCAGATTCATGGATACATGGAGGAAGACATTTATTATGCTGGTATATCAGAAATTAAATGGCATGTGATTAACATAAGAATTGGAAGATGTGGAAAACACAAACTAAATAGGGAAACAGTGAGTTATGCTTAGAGGGAAAGTTCGTAACTAAAATAAAGCCATTCAGTGGAAAGGATTTATTTCAGGAAATCCATACTGAGGATAAAATTCATGTTTTATTTCAGTTGATTAAAAGATCATAAATAGGTGTACAGGTAAAAGCATTTACTGTTGCCTTAGAGAGTGGGGGAAGATGCCAATCATCCAGAGGAGAACCACACATGACACAGGAATTAGGCAAGTTTCAGGATGGGAGCCACAGCATGAACTCAACAGTGCAAAAATATAAAGTCATGCATTTAGCATCTGTTAAGAAGAATTTCCTCTCTCCCAAAAGCTCGCTTTTTGGAAGAACAGAACGTCTACTATCTGTTCTGCAGTAATACTTGAAAAGTACTGATTTTTAAATGAGATGTTCCTGTGTTTATTAATACAACCCAGGTACCCTATCATTGCAGTTCCTCTCTCCTGTGCTGCCCATGAGTCAATGCCAGAAAACTGGGATAACAGAAGGGAACACAGGAGAGAGGACAAGATGGAAGGAGTGTTTTGAAATAAATGTTTAATGAGCATTTTTATATTAGTGTGACCTCAGTAATAAACTGAGTATAGCATGCCTGAGCCTAGCAGAGTCCTGTGTGCCATATTCACTCACATTGATGGTGTTCCACACAATTTCAGATGTGACTGTATCTCAGCTGTAGCCAGAGGACACTCAATAGTCTTTCATACACAGACAGATGCAGGCAGTTACACACTCTGGCTGGCATGCTCACTTTGTCTCTGATGCTAAACAAAAGGTCTCTGTATGAGGTCATAATATAATGAGCCATAGTTCTGTTTTAAATACATTTTCAATGTTTCCATCCCAGTGCAGAACAAAGAGGAGTGCCCCAATTCAGGCCACCACTTTCCAACATCATCATTTGAGTAGAAAAATTATTTTTGTCATCAGTTGTCTTGGCATCACTGTTTCATGGGAAGCAGACTTCCTGATACATTTGATACTGGCTTTGATGTCAAATACCTGTCATTGCCCTCTTTAATCTTAATTGGTGATCTCTTCTTTGAGCTTTGTCACATTTCTGCACACTCAGTATTATACAAGTGAATATCGTCTTGATTGTCCTTCAAAATTATACTGTTTTGGTTATCAAATATTTGCTTCCTTGGAGTGCTTGCAAGTATGTAAAATCTGGGGTGCAAAACAAAACACCACCAAAAGACATGTTGGCTGGTTTGTGATTCCATAAGAAGGTGATTTTTCAAGTTGCTCTCCATAATTCAGTCCTTTTCCAGAACACCAGGTCAACTTTCAGGTCTGCAGGTTCATAACACAGTGTGTTTTCACTTATAGTTTCTATATAGACTTTATATTTTGATTTTGAAACTTTCTCAAAACACTGAATTTCTTCTCGTTTCTGGATTGTAATTTAGGATTTGAACTGCTGCATGCTACATCTCAGGTGTGCTAATGTACTCTTTTCAGACAGTATAATTAAACATGAGGGTACAGAATGTTTTTAGGATTTCAACATTAGATTTGCTTTAACAAACACCACAGAATACAGAAAAGTGGGTTTTTTTTCTGAACTGAAGATTATAGAAGACTTCCTACAAATCATCTAATTAATGCTATGAACTAGAATAAACAGTTTTATTTTCAGCTGGATATATTTACATCTATCTCACTGCAATTTACAGGCAAAGCAAAATGGAAAGCTATTTTAAAAATCTTCAGCTTTATTTCAGTAATTTGTCATCACAATGGGGCTTAGAGAAGTCTGTTGCATTACAAAATCTGAACTCAAAATCTTTGGCAAATCTCTCCTCCTTGAATAATCCCAGCTCCCTGGCACATCTCAGTTCTGCTTTTGCTCTCTTGTGTTCTTCACTCTGTATATATCTTGCTTGGCAAGTTTACAGGTAGATGCACAGAAACAAGAGATTAAATGTTGCAGTAAGTATTCTACACACTGTAGTCATATCAGGTTTTTTTTCTCCTGGAAGTGCTTTCTGAATGTTTTGTATGATGTTGGTCTAAACTTGCAGTAGAAGCAAAAAATAATTTCAGGTGTCACATTCCTAGTATCAGGTAGGTCTTTGCAATTCCATTGCTGAAATAATGCACTTGGAAAATACACTCTATTGGGCTTCTAAGTAATGAAACATACAGACAGATTTTCTTGGCGAATTCTAACACTAACATACCAGCACATTAACAAGGTACTTTATAGCAATATATGGACAGCCAGGTTACTGTGCAAAATATTTAGTTACAGAAACACCAGTAACTTTCACTATAACCCTTGAGCTCCCTCTGTTCTGAGTGCTTTGCATGCTTTCGCTTACTCTCTTACAGACTTCAAGAACATGTCTGCATCTTCCCATAGCTTTGATGATCCGAACCCCTTTCTGTGTCTTGTGGGAAGTTCCTGTTGTCTGATGACTGCAGTCTCCACAGAATTAGATTTTTCTTCTCACAGACCTGGATTTGTACTACAGCTCAGACCCAGGCACAATGGTAGGGTTTCAAGCCTCTCACAAGAGACTACCTCAAATATGTGTCACCAAACGAGGCAGAATGTGAAATATTCCTTGAGTAAACAACTCGCTAACCTTCAGCCCTGCTCACTCCTCACAAATCAATCAGGTCTAGGTGTTCCTCCTCTCTGCTTTTTCTGAATTGATGGTTTCTAACCCACTGGACCTTTTTCTAGTTATGTAATGGCTTATCGACTGGCATCACATCAAAGAACAAAATGTTGCATGGAACAGGCTGCAATCTGGCTCTTCTGTAGCTGAGCTTGTGTTAGAAAATGGAGGTAGGGAGCTTTGGAGAATGGATGTCTTTTTCTCCCTTCCGTCCTCTGTCTGGTCAAAGCAGGGAGGCTTCTGACTTCTGTTTTCAATTGAGATTTTACTTTGACAATTGTTAAAAACAAAAAGATTCTGTGAGGAGAAAACAGCTTTTAAAAGAACGTGTGTGTGGCTTTTGCTTCTCTCTAGCTGGTGACACAGCCTACGCAATTGTACTTTGAAAACACTTTTCCTGGGGGGGAATGGGGAGTCTGAATGTCTCCTGCAGTATAAAAGATTCTCTCTCCATAATCATAGTAACAAAGACAAGGTAAAATGTAAGGATTTCAGAGATTTGTAAGGACAATTCATCATGATGCACCACTTTAACAAGCATGTTAGATGTATGGCTGATTTCTCTGATCCCGCAGTACTGCAAAGAAAACTCCAGTAAGCCTCTCTTTTCCATTTATTAATCTACGCCCCTTCATTATTACTGCCAAAGAAAGCAGTAAGACAAGAGTTTTAACATTTAAGCATAACTGAAAAAAAGTTCAAAGAAAACATCAGTCAAAAGGTCTATTTACAAGGGTCTCAGGAACTCCAGGCTTTTCATTTGGTGAATTAAAAAAATCTTCATGAACAAGATGTAGAATTAGACCTCTCTCTTCAGGACACAGTAATTCCACAGTTGTGGAAGCCCTACACTTTTTCTATTTCTTGTGAGTGTTGGAGTGTTGTTTTTTTCATAATAGAGGACTTCAGAATCTTTAAACACTGCTGGAATAGAGGAAACAGAGTAACTGGAGCAAAAAAGCCCTGAACTTCCACGTTTTTGTATTTATTTTAAGTATGACAGGGAACTACAAATAGATCAGGTTAATGTCTGTCTGATAGCTGGTTTCCACAAACAGTTGTATTTATTAGTAAACTTCATGCAAAGTCTGTTTTCAAGATATTTCTTGTTTTACAAACACAACTAAACAAGCAAGAAATATAGATTGGGCAAAACTGAGTATTTGATGCACAATCAAAAAATTATGCCAATGCCAAAGCAAATAAAGAAATACAATACCAAAAGCTTTGGTTTTGTTCTGCTAAATTATAACCTTATTTTGAAAGTTGGTAAGTGTTCTGTAATTTTTTTGTTTTCTTGTTATGACGAAGAACAGCATTCACTGCAGATTTAATTCACTTCAGCATGTTCTTCGGGGATTTTCTGAAAGCTGATAGTGAGAAAACAGCTTCTTATTTTTTAAATAATTTAAATTTTTCTTTTAATTTTAAACATTTTTATAGCATTTATTTAGGAGGCTTTGATTTGAAAGAAAGAGAAAAGGATGGTACAGAAGTCCCCATGGCTTCTAACACAGATAGAATTATTTCTTCTTTGAAAACATTGAGCCAAAGCCTATATTTACATACGTAAGATAAAGTACCAAAAAACTTCAGTGAAGTCAGTGAAATTTCTCTGGTTTTGCAGGTATAACAGGCTAAGTCATACCCATGCGTGTTTATGTTTCATAACAAGGAGTATACATTTGAAGTATTAATGTATGTAAGCCCTATAAAGCTCTACCTAGGTATAATGAATAAATCTTAATTTATGGCTAACAAAGAATTACAAATAGAAGTGCCTTGCTCTTCAAAGAAACTGTTTACTTTTCCTCTGACTCTAGTCCTGATTTATATTTGAGTCCTTATTTTATAATTCTTGTGTTGAAAGGGTCATGATTTGACAAAACTATTTAAAAGGCCTTTCATATATTTACAAAATCATCTAAGCTGTCCGTCATTCTGTAAGGTACTGTTTTCCTCCTTAATAAAAATCTGGCTCCTAAAAATCATTAAATATCAAACACTACTCCAGTTTTTTTATTACCAATGGATTTCTGCCTAATATTGTGTAAAATCAGTACCAAAGCATTAATTTCTTAACTGAGGCCTTCACACATTAAATTGCTTGCTATGTTATGCTATACTTCTATTTAGAAACATAGAGCCACAGAATGGTTTGAGTTGGAAGGGATCTTCAAAGACCATCTAGTTCCAACACCCCTACCATGGGCAGGGACATCTCCCACTAGACCAGGCTGCTCAGAGTCCTATCCAAACTGATGTTGAATTGCCAGTGATGGGGCATCCACAGGTTCTCTGAGCAACCTGTCTCCCCCTCAAAAAAATTCTCTACTCACAGTAAAGAATTTCTTTTTTATGACCAACCTAAATCTACCTTCTTTGAGTGTAAAAGCATTGCCCCTTGTTCTATCACCTCAAGTTCCTCAGTCTGTCTTAGAAACCCCCTTTATGTATTGAAAAGCCACAGTAAGGTCTGCCTGGATCCTTCTTTTCGCCAGACTGAACAACCCCCATGTCTCTCAGCCTGTCTGCATAGCAGACATGCTCCATCACTCTGACAATCTTCCACTGCACCCACTCCAACCTGTCCATGTCTTCCTTCACCTGGAGACTCTAGGGCTGGAAACCCGAGTACTGACTGCAGCACTGCAGGTGGGGTCTCACCAGAGCAGAGCAGAGGGGCAGAATCCCCTCCCTCCCCAGCTGCCCATGCTGCTTTGGATGCAGCCCAGGACACATTTGGCTTTGTGGGCTGTGAGGGCACATGGCTGGGTCATACGCAATTTTTCATCTTGCCAGTATGCTAAATCCTTCTCCGTGGGGCTGCTCTCAATCCATTCATCCCTCAGTCTTTATCAATAGCAGGGGTTGCCTTGGCCCAGGTGCAGGACATTGCACTTTGCCTTGTTGAACTTCATAAGGCTTACTTTGGCACAACTTTCCAGCCTGTCAAGGCCCCTCTGGATGGCATCCCTTCACTCATGTACAGAACTGGACCACACAGCTTGCTGTCATTTGTAAACTTGCTGAGAGCGCACTTAATCCCACTGCCTATGTCATAAATAAAGATATTGAGCCAAAGAATGACTTCTGAGGGATACCACTTGTTACTGATCTCTATTTGGACATTGAATCACATCTTCAGATGTGGCCAGCCAATTCATTAGCCATCAAATAGTCCCTCCATCAAACTCAGATCTCTCCAATTTAGTGACAGGGTTATGTAGTTTTTGCAAAAGTCAAAATAAAATCCATGGTTTTTCCCTTATGCACCAATGCAGACCTAGAAGGCCACTGAATCAGTCAGGCATGATTTTCCCTATGTGAACTCAAGTTGCTTGCCTCCTTCATCTCTTCACCTGTCATCCCTATGCCTTGACAAAACTTCCAGGAGGATCTTCTTCATCTTCTGTACCACTGGGTATAGAGGCAAGGATGACTGGCCGATAGTTCCCAGGGTCCTCCTATATTTCTTTTTTAAAAATAAATAAGATGCTTCTAACTTTTTTTGAAAAAAATTTCCAGTCATTGAGGACTTTGTCTGACTGCCATGACTTTTGACTTTGTACAGGCTGTAAATGGTGTGGCTGATAAGACAGTCTTCTACAGTTACCCTGCTACCTACCTTTTACACAGAATTCTAAGGAAATCTTGTGGTTCTCTTCTATTTATAAGAAAAACAAAAATCAAGAGTTGTCAATGTCAGGCTAGAATAATATTTATTCTCCATCCCCACTTATGAGTATAAATGCTTTTATTTATGCTTAAAATGTTGCATTTCCTTATTTAAATAATTTTGTCTCTTACTACAGTAGTTCTTTATCCTTGAACAAAAAATACTGTTTTGCAACAGTTGGTATTGGAGCTTCTGCACCTGTAGTTATCCTCCCCAATCTCTTTCCCTGTAGTTTTTTTTTATTTAAACGTAAAATGCAGTAGGCATTTTACCTTTAAAAATACTCTCCTTATGAGAGAGACTCCCATTGCTATAAAAGCCAAACTTACTTATTACACCTTTCAGGAGAAATTCAGGGAATGAATGATCTGTATACCATGGTCCTAAAAATCAGCGAGCTTAGAATACCTTTGGGGAAAAGGGATAATGCATCATCAAGTTATAATATTAGAAAAAGGAACAGGAACAACTTCAGAAACTAATGCTCGGAACTAATGTTAGAATTTCTAACCTTCATACGGTAAACTTAATGTGAATGTGAACATAGACATGCCATGTCTACAGCATTATTCCTGTGGGCTTCTAAGTAGTTTGCCTGTCATGGGAAAAGTTCTGTGTTTTGAGCTCATTGTATCTCTTAAACGAATGTCATAATTTACTCCTGGTTAAGACAACTGTAGTAATCCAAACACGAGATGTTAGGACCAGGGAGTCCTATCAGAGAAAAATCATCATGAACCACCAGAAGGATTATGGAGATTTTGATCATTAAGTCCATGCCAGGGAATTTTGGGCCACAGATGTTTCAATTTAGTTAATGAAAGTGGTATGACATACTTCTGCCACATAACTGGATTAGATATTAATTTAGGAACACTAAATATGCTAAATTATCAGAAGATGTTCACTTTATAAACAGGAAATCTGTGCAGGACAGATCTGCAACAGGGTGAGAAGTTACAGAAAACTCAGTAATAAACAGGTCGCTAGAGACACACATGCAAATGCCAACTACTTCTGCCAGAAATTTATTGTGATTAGTGTTGAAGATGGGTCAACAGCTCACAGCAATGGTGCTGAGAGCTTGGAAATAATTTTTCCGAAAATAACTTTTTTGGATATCACAAAATCCTCATATGAGTGAATAGTACAAGCGCACAGATTTGAAACCAGTAAGATTTGCTACACTGGTTGTCATCTGGAAAGACGGAAGAAACTGGTTCATAGCAACTGTTTGGACCCACTCAGGTTAACTTAGCAGACAGATCAGTGTGATCAGGAAGGCTGAGGACACATAGGTATTCTGAAACAAAGATCAAGAGTTATAAATCACTGAAGTGTCACAGGAATGGAGCAAGGTACTTATTAGTAAAGGGATTTCTGATCATTTGTGCTAGACAAATGGGCTGAATCTAGATAAAAATACTACTAAAATTAATATATTTGTCACAGGAGAGTGAGAAAGGAAAGCATTCATAGCACTGGCAACAGGAACTTTAGCAGGTGAGACAAACATTGGACACAAATGCGCTGCAAGATAAAGTAGGGCCTCAATTCTCCACACTCTATTGATACAAGTCAGGGTAGCAGATGAAGCAAGCTAGTTTTGTTGGAGGGTCTTTTGTCAACTAAAAATGTCAAGGGAGATGGGGCCTTGGTCTTTTCTCTAGATAAACCCATCTCTACTCCTTATGTCTCTTATTGCCCACATAATGCATTATAGTTCAAACCCTGCAACCACACAATCATATATTTAAGAATGAAAACATAAATTTCATGGCTCATCTAGATGAAATAATTCTACCACATTCTTACAGCTGCACTTTAAAAATTATATTTCCTATAGAAATGAAAAAAATAATTTCAGAAACTATGATACAACAAGCAAACTACTTATCTAGCTCAAAAGAAGTAATTCTTCTAAGTATTATATGTGACTTCATGTGGAAATCAGGTTGATAATTATTGATATTTCAGGTTTTTTGATGCATTGTATATATGCATTTCTGAAGTCAAAATCAGACCACAGGCCTTAGCTAGACATGTAACACTGAAGGTTTGAAGGCCTAATGCATAAAAACCATTTCCACAGTATTTATTATCAAAACTTACATTGCTCTTCTTCATGTATTCTTTAGCTTAACACTTAAAAGACCTTGTATTTCATTCTGAATTCCCTTAAGAAAATCAAGACCAAAACATCTCTCTGGGAGATTCTCATGATAGTCCCATGAAATTCTAGCAAACTTTCCATACAAGGATATATTGAATTTTGTTTTAAACCAGTTCTCATCTTAAATGTCACTGAGAAATTTAAAATGTGAGTTCAAATAGTCTGAACAGTTTTCCTGTTAACTGCAATTTAATGGTAAATGATTAAAGCTACAAAACAAAGGATCTGAAAATGGGTTTTGGACTAGTTCAACAGAGATAGGTGAATTATTGAAAAAAAAATCAGATAAGAGACCTTTAACTCTTCTGTGATATTGTACTTCAGATCCTTACCCTAACCTCCCACTACATTCATCCCCATATTCTACCTTTTCCCGCAAAGTCAGTGTACTATAAATTGTTACAGGTCTTAAACTGACTTGTCATATTTGGCATCAGTTTAATTAGTTTTGGCAGATGATTTTCAGTGACTCATGGGAGAGTATTTTTGGTCTCTATACTAACAGATGTACCATTTCCTGTGCTAAAAGCAATGACAACAATGTCACATGGCTATAAAATTGTAGGAATTTGCTACTCATAGTCCAATAAAAACAACTTGCTTAAAAAAAAGTGGAGTAGATAAGATGGAAAATACACATCAGCAGAAATGTCTGGTTGTAAAAGATTTGATCCTTTGTCACTTCTCTAAACTTTGGGTGGTGAACTAGAATTTTATATTACACAAAGAACTAACTTGGTGGCAACCATTACTTTTTGTGACAAAGAACCCCACTGCATTGCAGAAAGCTGCCTCTTCACATTACACACATGGAATAAAAGGGACAGATATAAACAATTATCACTTTATTTATCAGCCCTGATACACTTTGCTAGATGTTCTCTTGTTCATCTGAGCGCATTAAAGTATTCTCCTTATTAAAGACAACCTCTGTAGAGTAATACTACTAGACCAGAGGATGCTCTGCAACAATTTCTAAAGAATGATTTATCCACTTGAATGTCCTTACTCTTCTTCTCTACTTAGTTTCTGCAGCAGAGAAGCCCTCAAAAGATACAATAAGAAGTTAAGTCTACCAATTAAAATATGGCAGTTTCCTTTAATGATCCTCAATGAGAAAATGGAAGCAGCATCCTGCCTGCATGCCATATTCTTGTTCCAGAGAGGGTCCTGGAGGAGGCCACCAGGTCTTTTCTAGACTTTTAGCAAACTTTCAGGGCAATGCAACTTAAACTACCAGAGGCTGTAGGAAGGATTTTTCTGCCATACCACTCACAACTATTTGTTCAAGTAAAGCCCTGCCAACATGGGTATATATTAAGGAAATTTCCTGACCACCCAGGAGCATCTCTGGCAGTCACAGGACCACCACCACAGGCTGTCACCACTGAGGTTGGAGCCCATTCAGAGCGGGCAGCTCCAGTGACCCAACAGGAGCCCCACATGGCTCCCTGCACACCCCGCTCTTACACAGTCACACCAGGTTTCCTTACCTGTTTGAGCCCATATTTCCCATGGCAGAGTCTCAGATGTCTCATTCCACAAAGCCATTTACTCACAGCGTGGTAACACAGAAACAGCTCAAGCTGGTGCCTCTGAGGACAACCCACAGAAACGGAACCCTGATCTTTTATACCCTCACAGTCCAAGCATGGGAAAGTCTTATTCTTCTCCCAGCTCATGTCCCCCTCTCCATCCACCTTGCTGGCTGGCGTCACCGGCCTACCTCTCCTTTGTTATGCAAAAAGTAGGCAATTCCAGGCTCCTGCTGTTTCTTTCATTCACCTGGCTGGTGTCACTCATCTTCATGCCCTCTGTTACCCCAAAGGTTGACAGTTCATCTTGGCTCTCGTCTGGGCTTCTACCCAGAGGTCAATCTGCATTTAAATCTGCATCTCCTGTGGCTTGCAAGCCCGGCTACCTGCATCCTCAACAATACTCACTAGCCATTTCAATTCACTTTTGTAAACAATCTGACATTCTTATCTCTCTTTTTAAGAACAGGAAAATCTTGTGAATCTTCGAGAGAGATTTTCATGTGAACATCTGACCGACTGTTCTGAAATGCTTGTCCTATGGAGAACAGACAAAACCATGTGGCTTCTGTCCAGCTGTATTACACAGTCAGCCCTTCAAGGTGTGGTACAGATAGCTGAATGCAAGTAGAAGGGAAAGACTCTCCTGCTGTTACTAAACTGTGCTTTTTAGAGCTAGCTGAAACATTTTTTTAGATAAAATTTGGGGAACAAAGGTTAAAGGAATGCTTTTTGGTTCCCTGGAACTGTTCAAGGCCAGGTTTGATGGTGCTCTGAGAAACCTGGTTCAGTGAAAGGAGTCCCTGACCACATGGGGGGATTGGAACCAGATGATCATTAGGATCCCTTCCAACCCAAACCATTCTATGATTCTATGATCTTCAATGACTTAATTCCCCAGTGCAATTAACCTGCCACTTTTATCAGAGCTGAATTCAGCAAAACAAAACAAAAATGAAGGGAATGTATTCATCACTTAATTACAATTAAAGGTTCAGATTTAGACAAGCTACCACAGGGAGATGTAATTTGCACTTCCAAATATCAGCCAATCCTCCTGTGCCAGAGGGGGCAATTCATCACTGTGGAAGGGTTGTGACTGTGTTTCATGACAGCTCTGCTGGCAGTAGACTCCAAGCCAACACCTCTGTTCGACATCGTAGTCACACCCCTTTTCTGGACAGTCCTACCTACTCCTTCAGCTGCTCTTTCAGCAGCTTGGAGTACCTAAGATTCTATACTTATTACTTGAATTGAACCAGCAGTTTGCAGTTTTTCCACACATCAGAAAGGGGGGAGGATAAAATTCCTCAGCACTAGAAACATGACTTCATGTCAAAAATATAAAATCACATGCATTAATCCTTTTAATCATACATTTCTGCATGGAAGAAGACAAGAAAGAAGGAGTCTTTCAAGACTGAAATTAAAGCTGGGATTGGAATAGTCTCAAATGCATTTCCTGAATCACCTTCTTTTATGTTTTCATGGTATTTATCACAGATTCCTTCTTTCTCCTTCCATCTTTTAACATGTAAAAATGAAGCAATTAAAAAAAAAAATCTGCCACAGATAATCTGTAATATTTATTCAGGCCTCAGTTAACCAAAGTTTTTTATTTCTCAAGTAACATTTCAATATTTTAATCATGTGTTGAATATTTAATAGAATAGGTTTAGCCCCATTTAACTTTAAATGTGGAAAATCTCCTTAAAATAGAATCACAGAAATTAGATGTTCAATGTTAAGAGATTTTCAAACATGTCTAAGTTTCTTTTGTATGAAATTAAGGTTAGTCTTGACTTTCTTTTTTTTGGACTATGTTTAACACAAAAGGAGCTATTTTGCTAATAAAGAAAGCCTACAGTGACCTCTACATTGTCTGTGATACAAAAACCTCTCACCATAACAGAAAGCATTGTCAGATTTAATTTAAATCCTTGCAATTTGAACTGTCATCAGTGATAACCTCTCTCTCATCTTGGAACAGTGTAAAAACATTTCATGTTGATGAAAGCAAGTTGAATATTGATTTCCAGGTTAAAAATTTTGGTTGTATAAACTGAAGATGACTAAGCATGATTTTAACAGAATAACAGTACCACATGTCAAAAGACTTCAGCCCACTTTAGGAGTACAAAAAAATTAAACTTGTAATAATTTAGTTTCACAGTGCTAATGCAGATCAGTATAATTGCCTCCCTTTGGAGGCAGAGGAACTGAATAAAGTAAAGACATCCTTTTCTGAGAGACATTCTCAGGTAATTTTATTTTAGGCATATAATTTGGAACTAAGAACCCTTTGTTGATATGAAAAGGAGGGCCTGAGTACCTCATTTAGTGTTAACAGATATTTAGATCAGTATCTAATGGAATGACTTGAATCTCAGACAATAATTAAGTCTCCATTCATGTTATTCCTGTTACCTCCCTAGGAATTTGTAGCCAGGATTGAGAAAACTTATTTACAAAATTCCTGGCAGTACTAGATAGTTCAAGTTTTCTCCAGTGGACTTACACAAGTATTCATTTCACTACGGTCTTATCACTACTTAGCAGCAAAAACAAAATATAAAACATTTTATCCTCTCCTTGCTAAAAATCTAGATCATACTTCTTACAATTAAAGATTCAACTGTTAAAATGCACTTACTTCATGTATGCACCGTCATTATAATATTCCTTTCTTCTGTCTTTCATGTCCACTCTGTAAGTAAATACTAGTCACAGGAAAAGGATAAGTAACTTTAGTTTAAAAATATTACTTGTATCTTCACCGCTGTTTAAAAAACACCCTAGATTTTATATAAAGTACATAATAAGCTTTGCTTCTTACCTATTTTTAATATTTTTATAGCACATATCTTCTTCATTTTTCCTTAGGCATGGTTTATGTTTCTGACATTATTAAAACTTGTTCAAGATGGCCAATTAATTTTTTGTATAAACACTAAACATAATCATAAGACATGCTGGGAGTCCGAATTACCACCCAACATGCATCTTATTTTTAGATGTCATTACCCATGCATTTACATTTTTTAGATATGCTTTTGGCTTTACTTCCAACTTTAACTACATGACTAAGATTGACTTCCCTTTTGTATGCAAAGTGAATCAAATTGCAGTCCTTGGCCCTGTCAGAGCATAGAATCATACAATGGTTTGAGTTGGAAGGAACCTTAAAGAGAAGATCATCTAGTCCTGACCCCCTGTCACAGACTGGGACACCTTCCACTAGACCAGGTTACTCAGAGCTCCATTCAACCTGGCCTTAAACACTTTCAGGTATGGGATATCCACAACATTTTAGACAACCTGTTCCAGTGCCTCACCTTAACATTTTTGAAATTGCAGCTTACCTTCAGATGGCCTTTGCTCTCAAAACCTTAGTTCTTCTACTGTGGAGAGCAAAGGGCTTTTTATCCGATATAACCTTCTTGAAGTGTTGAGCACTTAGAGACAGTTGTCCACTTCCCCGCCCCAGGGAACAGGCACAGCTGCCTTGGAGAAAGGCAGAACAAGTGTAATGATAGCAAATTCAACCCTGTAACATTATCCACCAATGGAGGTGAAAAACAGAATTCACATAGTGGCAGGAGATCTGCCATGCAGATGAGGACTGTGTTGACAATCTATTGTAGCATAATCCACTAGGAATATTACTGAAACACTACACTTACTGATTATTAAAAACTTAAAAAATTAAACTGAAAGCTCAGGACAAGTCATCATTCTTGATCAATATAAAGGGTAAATATTTCCACTGTATATTCAGTTAATAGTGGAGAATTTTAATTCTGTGAAGTTCTGAAAAACTATCTTTGTATTTACTATTGTTTTTAATAGATGGGAAAGATTTTAGTGCTAATAGTCACAGAGGTGTATTTTGTTGGATAATCAGGTAAGCATAAAATCTATAGTTTTTAAAGTATAATGAATGTGGGAATATGTATTTGAGCATATGGATGCATACATAGCATATACAGGACAAATTTTTAATGGCGTATTTCTTTACCCAAGGGTTTAGATGTCTTCTGTGTTTATTACATCTATATAGTGAAAAGAAAAATTAAATCATCATCTTGATGATCCTTCTCATTAAATGTCACTCACCCACAGCTGGGATAGGTATGCACAGCACTCTAAAATGACACTGAAGATTGAAAATGTTTTTTCTGTACTCTCACTCTTGGCAGATCACCGTGAAAAATTTTTCTTCTTGACCTGTCAGCTTATACATCAGGCATCTGTATCTCTTACAGGATCATAGGTCTGTCCCTTCTTGAATACTCTGAGTCCAAAATAGGCATAAACTCCCAAACTCTTCCATCACTTTTAGACGCAGACTTGCATTAGACTCTTCACTGCTGATAGACTCTACAAATGCCCCTATCTTGCCCAGGTTCAGGCAAGCCTAAATTGTTTTTTTGGCAGCTAAACAAGTAATCATTTCCTATCAACCTTTCTACTGGAAGCAATCTTCCTTAGTTTCTGGTATGCAGCCAATGCTTTAACTACCACAGTAACAGATTAAAAAACCCACTTTTTCCCTCCCACTCTCAAAGTGAAAAAAATCAAAACCAAGCAAAACCAAACCCCAGTGCTAGGCTTCTCCCTTCGAATTTCCAAAGCTCAGTATTGGTTTAAGCTGCTCCAATGTCAATTAAGACTTTTTGGGGTATATACCATATGTCTCTTATGTAATTGTGACAAATGCCGCTAGAGTTGTCTGAAACTTGGAATGCCCAAATCAAGAAAAATAAAGATGAGGTACCTTTTCTTCTACAAGAAAAAGGTGTTTCTACCAGAGATGAAAATGAAGACCGTGTAATCATACATGGTCTACTCCACACATTTTGAGGCAAATAATTTCTAAAAGCTAAAAGTGCCTTTAAGTGTCTAGATTGCTTCTATCATATATATGGATATATTGGAGGAATGTGCAAGAAAGGATAGAGAAATAGGCATTCCAAATATTTCATTTTACCAAGGAAAGGACAAAGATAAACCTGTGCCAGTAATTAGACCAAGCAGCTGTTATCCTGGTGTTAGCTGGCATACAGACAGAAATGCTCCAACAGGTAAGAGGATGGGTTCACGGGATAGGTACCAAGGCAACAATCTGGTAAGATTTTCCTGATACTGTGATTGCTGTTCCAATACTAACATAAATTAGAACTAACACAAAAAAGTGGTCTGGGAAGCTGTATCTATGTATATATGCCAGACTCTGGCAGAATAAAATTTCATACATCAGTTCCACTGCACAGTAAGATCCATTTGTTGGCATTTGTTGACGCTGCTGTGCTGATTTGCCCTAAAAGCTCAACTTTTACTATCAACGTTTATTGTATAAAACAGTGATTCAGGTGGTCAGTATTCCATATCCAACTTAATATGCATGTTGGGGAAAAAAAAAAAAAGAAAATAAAAACCCACTCAATTGTATAGATCTTTTCCTTGTTTATTTTGCTTGATGAAAGACTTATTATATATTGGCTGTGCCAGCTCCATTGCAGATCACATGATTATGTCACTATTGATTCTTAAATGCAGCTGAATGCCTCATATGCTTGTTCCTATTGGTGGACAATCCTGTAATGAAAGGTACAGTAGTGGGAAGTACTGAAACTGCAAGAGCAAGTTCTGAGAAGTCAGGAACATTACTATTTGACATTTTTGCCAAGTTACCCCACTTCCACACAGCACACACATCTTTCAAATAATTCAGAACATGGACAGAGGTTTAAATAATGGCCCTCTAGTTATTGGTTGGCTTCTTCGTATTTAATTGTGAATCAGTATATCACAAAGTCGCTCAGACTTGATTACAGAACAACTTCTTTCAAAGCATTCCATGAATCCGTATTAAAAAAATACCCAATCAGACTTTTAAAATGCATTATGTGCTTGGGGTATTCTTAGCTAAATAATGGTTTTGTACAGACTAAAGCAGCTGCTCACCAATACTTGGACCATTCCCTATTACAATTCATGTTGACAACATCTGGTGTCTATACTGCAAATATTGTGCCATTGCAAACACCACTTTTCAAATGAGACTGAAACAGTACACTAAGACCAGCTACAATAATTAAAGGACCTATCATCTTTTCTTTTACTTTTGCAAGAGTTGTCATGGGTACTATGGCTTTCTGACCAAAATCCAGTCAAGAGGATCTAATTATCTGATACTTTCTGAATATTTTATTCAAATTAATTAGCTGGACGCAATATGGACTTCCTGACCTACACAGTTATAGCAACAAAGTTCTAAGCACAGTCAAGTTAAGACAGACATATGAAGTCTGCTTTCTGTGATCTGGTGTTCATACATTGTATTTAATAGATTTCTCAGGAGAAGTTTCTATCTTCTGTGTTTCAAGGAGAGGTCCTGAAAACTGGTATGTCAAAATAAACCAGGTTTATCCTTTCTTTTTCTCATTTATACATCCCTCCTGGAAGCAGATCTTGTCTTCAGCCTCCTAAACTTTCTGTGGCTAACAATGCCATCTTGGCAGCACATATGTAAGAGGATTATACCACAAATGAGTATAATGTAACTAATGAATCAAACTCTTCCCCAGAATTAATGGGTAAGTATGGATAAGAAATGACATTTTTAAACTACTGGAACTGGAGTTAAATGCAAATGGAGTTTAAGCTGTAGTCATTGGAGTCCACAGTGGTCCTTTTGACAATGTTATCTTCTATTTAAGAGCTTCATTCATAAATATATACTACCATGTACGTAAGTTTATATGTATGTCTAACGTACTTTATATAAAATCAATGTAATTTTTCTACAGACAATAGATGTTTTCACAAAATGTTTACTTCAAAATAATCTAGTGATTTTATTCCATCATTATTAAAGATTTGTGTCATTTTTTCAGAGTAAAAAAACCCACATTTTTTTCTAGGAGACTATTTCAGCATGTTCAGTTATTATTACAAAAATCACCAAAGTTTTTGGTGACAGTCTGAAAACAGTAAATATTTCAAATGTGCAAGATTCTCCTGAAGAAGCAGACAGATACAGAAAACACCAGAAGAACATGCTGAAATAAAAATTATAGCCCTGCCAAGGGCAGGAGTTTTATCTAAAGAAACTGAAAAGGAAACCAGACTTGAGTTATGTGAGTATCAACCTTTTTTCCCCCTGCATTTGCAGGTTGCTGGTTTAAAATATGGTTAATATAAAAATACCTTCCTTTTATTTCTTTATCAGACTAATAGCAGAGTAAGATTGAGGGAACATTCATGTCTGAGCAAACTTTCCGTCTTTCATTGCATATACCTTCTGTTCCAGACAAAGCTTTTTTAGCTCCCACTTTTCCTTTCTGCCCATTTTCATGTTTTGTTTATCATCTAGTATCTTTTACAAGAGTAATGTGGTATGGATCCATTGACAGATTGCTTTCAAGCCTTTTCTTCTTATCTTCCTGTACTTGGATGCTCTCCATGTTAACTCACTGAGGATAGGAAGGCTTTCTTCTTGAACCTAGGCTTGAGCTTCAGCACTCCACCTTACAAGTGGGAGTTGTTTACTAAGGAAAAGGAGCACATATCAAACCAAAACCGAGAACTTGCTTGACAAGAAGCAGAAAAGAGATATAAGATCAGATGGTGAAGTCTAGCTAAATGGGGTGTTGCCATTTCCTCTCACTTGACACCTAGGTTGCCCTCCCAGATGTTGGTGATGAATATCAAGTAAGTGCAGAGTGATTTCTTTTGGCTGCTGAGTTGGATTCTTCTGGAGGCTATGTGGCACTGAATATGAAGGATGGGTTATTTGATTCAGAAATAAACTGTATGACTGAACTTTAAATCTGAAAACAAATCCTGATTTGTAATTCTTGAATGCACACCTTTATAAACTTCTATAGCCAAGGCAGTACTGTGTATACATTTCAGGTCTAGGGCCTGACACTGTAACATGCCTAACTGAGATCAGTAGGACACGGCCTTAGGACTTTCAATAAACTTCAGATCAGGATCCTCCTTAGTTACTAAGGAAGCCAGAAGGAAGTGGAACAATGCTGATAACAAATGTTATCAATTATCAGACCTTCTCAGGCTGCTTTTAATTTTGTATTTTAATACCACAGAGCAGTTTCAAGCCCTCTAGTCTAGGACCTGTATGCATAGAGATGAAGTGTTAGAACAAAATAGTTTAGGGAACAAAATGCAAGCTCAGACACAAAAAACTACAGTGGTTAGAATTGACTAAAGTCATAGTTAGACTGTGGTAAATTGGATAAATGACTAGAGAAATCATATTAGTTCTGTCTAGCTAAAGAGTGAACAAATTCTTCAGTAGATTGCTGGAAGCAAGGATGTGCTCAGTTTTGGAAGGGTCAGCGAGCAGGGAAATAATTAATCTTTGGAGCTGAATCTGGTACTGCACATCCTTCTCCTTATTCTGACTTTGCTTTCCTGGCAGTGTGCTTTTACAGAGCACTCACCTTTCCATCGAGTTTATAGACAGTGTAAACTTTACAAGTAGTGCCCATAGGAGACTACTCACATAGCATTGTGTGGGTCCTGATAAAGGCTGTAGCCCTTGTCCCCAAACAAAGCAAGAAAAACTGTACAAAACACACAAAAGCCATGTGCAACCTGCTCCTCGCATTTCAACTCTTTTGTTACCCAAGTATCCTCTCTTTGCACAGCCTGCATCTACTGTTGTAGGAGCTTACAGTCACTAATGCATTTCCTGCCGGTATTCAGATATAAACTGCGTGGCCTTCCCATAAGCTTGAAAGGTACAGCTCTGAAATGATAAATGGCAATGCCTCAGGCAACAAGAGGAAGAAAAGACAGATAGAGACTTTCCTTCAAATATTCAGTAATTTCTGTAACAGGAAAAAAAGAATATTTCTTAATCAAAATACACAGAACCCTAAAGACAGCATCTCAGTTGCATCATAAATCTTCTTTTCAGTTTAGCTGGGAGATCAGTTTTTGAAAGCGCCCTCAGTTTTACATTAGGAGCATGTCACTGGAAGATTAAATTTTAGTATCATTTACATAGAAAAGGATGCATTATTGACACAATCTGCCTTTCAAGAAGTGAAACTCAATTATTTTTTTTTTTACCATCAAACTGTCTTTGATTCATACTCTTGGTAACACCTGTCAGAGAAATCTCACTGGTGCTGGTCAGAAGTGCATGGTCAAAAGAAAAACTGGCTTAACTCATGATGTATGGAACAGAATATATGAAATAACCTTTTCTTCTCAGTACTAGCAGTTTTCCAAATCATCATTATACAGAGTTATACTGTAAGCTGAATCTCTCAATCAATGTCCACTTGGGATTCAGATCTTTCATGAGTCACTTCTTGAAGAGCTTGTTTCACAAAGAAAATGATTTTCATATTCCATAATATTTCTGAGTTTAACTCCATGAGCACAAAACTAATAAGCCAATATACCCAATTGGTTCATATGTGATCCACTGAGAATAATTTTTGTTACTTTTAGTCACAGTGGACACTTTGGAGGCTGACCTCACCAGACAAGGAGCATTTCCATTCTTTGAAGGGTGCCAGATAAATAGATATGGGTCATAAATAGATCATCTTCTGCAATATGACAAGTATTTACCATAAAACACAATACAGGGACTGCAGCCTAATGTTACTACCACTACGGACTATATAATCCATCAGAAATTATTCTCCCTGGTATTCTGGAGGCCCCTTGCCTATATTCTTAACCAGTAAGAATCTCCTCTCCAATCCTATACCTGTCCTCAGCCCTTATGTTTTCAGCAAAATTAGCAGTCCCCCAAAATGAACTTCTAGGGCCTCTGACAAGGATTTTCTGCTTGTATTCTGCATATGATTAATAAACCAAGATAGGCTACTTGCTAATAAAAGCCAACACTAAGCAAAAGGATCCTACCTCCATAGGCATAAAGGTTCGGCATGCGGCACTGTGTCAGGATGCAGCGCTTTGTTTCAGGCCTAAGGAACACCTCATTTCAACCTAGTCTTGAGAATCCACTCGCTAAGTCTTGTAGGTGTGGCTGATGTAGGACTGTACATGACCAAAAAGTCCCAGTGTATCAGCAAGGAGCCTGCAGCTATAAATATGTGACAACCTCTTGAACATGAAGTAGATGATAAGAATAATTTTAGGACACACTCCCCACACAGCCCCCTCATTCTTGTTTTTTGGGTCAGTCAGAATGGCTAATTCAAATGCAGTGCCAAAATTCCAAAAGCTGTGTTTGAAGTATAATAATCTTTGCGGACAGAAAATGTCTTCCGTCTTCAAACTATTTCTCATTATGAAAATAGAAATGGAAGTCCCCATATGCAACAGTCATTGTGTCTGGATTGTATTCTCCTAGGGCTAGAGCTTTATGTATTTCTTAGATATAAGCAAAGGAAAACACTGCAGGGAGCATAAAATGTATTTCGGAGGGCAAAAGACCACTACCAAAGAGCAGCCTGTCAGTGTTATGCTATCAATTAGACCATCGATTCATCATGGCCTTTGCTATTACTCTCAGACTATGTGGAATGGAATACAACTGTCAAATCTTTCAGCCTCCAGACAGTTCCAAACTCCCCCAAACTACAGATATTTCAGAGAAAAAGAACTGTTGGTTCTGTCCAGTTTTGAGTGAAGAATTATCCACACTCAAAATCTGCCAATGCAGCTAATTCTTTTAACCTAATTAAGTATTTTAAATATTTGAGTTACACACACGACTAAGATTTGTCAGGAATATACTGTCCACTACTCCAGCCACTTCATAGGGGGCCTCTGTCCATGGTGCCAGACCAGGCACTTTCTTACTCTCTATCTGCTACGTAAGTGGCACAATAGAAGATCAGAAAGCAGGAAAACTTAGTGAAAAAGTATCTGAAGAGTCCGAAAGATACAGTTTAAGACATCTCTTTAACTCTCTGGTGGAACTCATGAAAAATCAAATTGCAGCAATTCAGCCTTCCTCTAAAACAAAGGCTGAAGAATGTTATCCATGTAACCCCACATATGGAGGAAGTGGCTTTGGTCCCAAAAGTAAACAGTACAGTAGATAACAGCAAAGGCAAAATGGCAGAAAGCATGCAACAAGAGTAGAATGATACAGCAAGAAAACATTGTCTCTTTTCTTCAAATATCCTCTTCATGATTTTTTCCTTCTGTATTAACTGCCATGTTGAAGAAAGGATTTAAAGAAGGAATAAGCTAAATCTATTAGCATTAAATAGTTAGAAAATGAAGCTCAGTAATCTCAGAAGTTTGGGGTTTTTTGTATAAAACTCAACCTAGCAGATACGGTATCTTTTAAATTAACCTTATCTGAAAAATACTCCAGGAAAAGACAAGTAAATTGGAAATACAACATAAGGTGTCTAAATAAGAAGACCACTTGTGAAGATGTCATCCCTTTCTTTTCTGTAAAAGTAATCAGGCCCTTACAAACTGCATTATAGCTCCATCTGTAGGAAGTTTGGACATAAATAATTTTGTGAGTCAGTAAATATACGTAGGTATATGTCCACCACCTTTGTGATTTCTTGTACCAGAAAGTGATTTCTTGTGTTTCTTGTTTCAGAAGAAAAACAGGTGAAAGGGAAGATGAGGTAAAAAAATGCAAACAAACCCTAAAGGAAGATCATAACCTCTGTCTTCATCCAAGTTTACTGAACTGGTTTGTATTACTCAAACGTTAGAAAAAGATCTTTTTGTAAGATACAGGCTTGCAATGTGATTGGAAAACACTTTTCAAAGTTTAGATCCTGCACTTCAAGCATTTTAACTTTCTTTGAAGCTAGCCCATCTACAAGAAGCATTGGGAGACGCATTCAGGCAACTACAGGCCTGTCAGCTTGATCTTGGTGGTGGGGAAGGTCACGGAGCAAGTTTTCTGCCACATGGCCCATGCAGGACAGCCAGGGTATCAGGCTTAGCCAGCATGGGTCTATGAAAGGCAGGTCCTGCTTGACCAATGTGATCTCCTTCTAAGACAAGGTGGCCCACTTAGCAGATGAGAAGGGCTTTGGGTATTGTCTGCCTGGGCATTGGACTTCAGTAAAGCGTTTAACAGCGTCTCCCACTGCATTCTCCTGGAGAAGCTGGCTTCTTGCAGCTTGGACTGGGCGCACTGGTTGCTGTGTTAAAAACTGGCTGGATGGCCAGGCCCAGAGAGTGGTGGTGGATAGAGTTACATCCAGCTGGTGGTCAGTCACCCATGGTGTTCACTAAGGCTCAGTGTTGGGGTCAGTGGTGTTTAATATCTTTATCAAGGATCTGGATGAGGGGATCAAGTGCCCCCTCAGTCAGTTTGCAGATGACACCAAGTTGGGTGGGAGTGTTGATCTGCTGGAGGGTCAGAAAACTCTACAGAGGGGTTTGGACAGGCCGGATTGATGGGTCAAGGTTCAACAAGGCCAAGTGCTGTGTCCTTGGGTCACAACAACCCCATGCAGGACTATAGGCTTGGGCAGAGTGGCTGGAAAGTTGCCCCATGAAAAGGACCTGGGGGTGCTGAACATGATCCAGCAGTGTGCCCAGGAGGCCAAGAAGGGCAATGGCATCCTGGCCTGTATCAGCAATAGTGTGGCCAGCAGGACCAGGGCAGTGATTGTCCCCCTGTGCTCAGCACTGGCAAGGCTGCACCTTGAATCCTGTGCTGTCCAGTTCTGGGCCCCTCATGACAGGAAGGCCACTGAGGTTCTGGAGTGTGTCCAGAAAATTACTGGAGCTGGGGAAGGGTCTGGAGCACAAGTTGTGATGAACAGCTGGAGGAGCTGGAATTGTTTACCCTCGAGAAAAGGAGGCTCGCCATGACCTTATTGCTCTCTACAACGACCTAAAAGGAGGATGCAGTCAGATAGGAATCAGTCTCTCCTCCCAGGTACCAAGTGACAGGACAACAGGAAATGCCCTCAAATTGTGCCAGGGGAATTTCAGATTGGATACTTGATCTAAAATTATATGCAAACTAAGTAAACAGTATTCCATTTTTTTATCCTTGAGATACATTAATTCCAAAACAAAGAGTGTGAAGTCAAGCATGAAGCAATATAGTATCTTCTGGCTACCCTGAGAAAATGGCCACACCCACTTTAGCTGATGTACAAGAATGACTTCTGTGTTTATATAAGACTGTTTTCTTGGCATAAACAATGCTGTTTGGCTGCAAATTTGTATATTTTGTATTTTTGCAGCTAAATGTGGAGCTGAGTTTAGGGTCCTCTGACTTCCGTAAGAAACTAATTTTTTTGTAGAAAACAACATATTACCAGTAAAAGTTCATCTCAGAATTTGAGTTTAGCAGTGGATATCTATAGTTTAGAAATGAGAAACTAAAAATCAAAGGGCATTTTTTTCCTGACTACTGTAAGAATTCTTTTTCCTCTGTGGCCAGTCTTTCACTCAACCTCCTCCTGTTTGATTGCTTAGCTGTGAAATACTCTGCTGTCCTCAATATATGCTGCAATGTGTTACTGATTAGGTAGCAGAGATGCCGTGACAGAAAGTATTGTTACTATTAGGTAAAATATTTGAAGAAAATTAATTAGCAACCACTTCACACTGTTTATGGTATATTTGTTCTTCAGATAAAAGCTTATCCTGTCACCTGTTTTCCACTAGTATGTTATCACACAGCTGCTCCTACAGCATACAGTAGTTTGTTTTGCATTTGCAAGCTACAGTATCTGACAACAATTTGACAATTCTTCTAGCATTTTCCCCAGTGGCTTGGTTTGTTTCTAATGAGCAACTCAAAGGCATAAGATCTGTTTGCTTTCTGACTGCAATCTAAATAGCACATTAATATCAATCCTGATCCCTGAGAATGCTGCAATCTAGATTTATCCAGCAGGAAAGCTCATCTAGTGAACAAGATGAGAGAAATTATTTTCCCAGATATAATAATTTCTCACAATCTGTGAAGTGTGATCAGATTGTCAAATGTGATGTATTTAACAAATTGTACACCAGGAGATTTTGAGAGTCTTCTACTGAACGTATCCTTTAAAGACTTCTGATACCAATGAATTCTGGAAGATCCAGTGAGAGGTGCGTGGTGGTTAACAGGATGAACTGTTATCCAGCTATGTGCACTCTGTACTTTGGATCTTTTTTCAGCTATTGTGTCATATTGCAATCTTCCAAGTAATTTGACAAAGCATGTGTGATTGTATTATCTTCTAGTCTCCTCTTGTAATTCTCAAATCTTTGAGCCAATTTCAACTAAAAGGAGGAGAACCTTTGACAAGTCTAGTCCAGAGAAGTTTTGGGTGATTATACATTCAACCTCTTGCTAAAAACAGGACTAATTTCACATTAGAATTTCAGCACAGAAGCTTGAAGAATTTTAAGCTCAAAACCTAACTTCAAGCTTGAAACCTAATTTCAAGCTGTCAGTCTAATTTCAAGTTAGAAGCTTGGCATTTTGTCCAGTCAAGCTTTAAAAATATCTTAAAAAGTGATTATCCATTTCCTAACAATTCTCTTGTTATAATTACATTTCTAAAATTTAATAAAACCTGTCTTCCAGGCAGAGAGGTCCATAAAAGTGTCATTGTCAAAGAAAAGGCACATAGAAGGCAGTTAGTACACATTTTGCTTTACTTTCTCTAGTTAGCTACTCAGCTCATGTCTGAGGTTTATATGGCACACAGAGAAACTGGCAAGAAGGAAGCTAGTGAACACATCAAGGATAAAAAATAAACTTTGTTAACTCTCCTGTTTCCAGAATATATTGGAAAATGAATAAACACATGATGGTAAGCAGAATTTTCATTTTTCAAATATTTTTTTCACCTATGTAATGTAGTTCCACTTCCTGAACAGCATTTTGCATTAGAGATTTAAAAGGCAGATATACATAACTAGTCCAGATTAAGAAATCTTATTTGCAGACCTGTTTCAAATAAATGTAAACCACTTAGATGCATTTTAAGTCGAATTCAGGTTGTTTTGGAAGGCTGAAATCAGATGCAGGTCTGTTATGTACCGTCTAATCCTGCAATTCTTTCACAAGTCCATGAATGTACTTGATATAAGAGAGGTTCTTTAGAAATGCATAAGAGTAAAAAAGTACCAACATTACAGAATAAATACCAGTGTCTCGAATGAGGCTGCTAACACTCGTAATTCTGCACAGTCCTACAGATGGGGACTAGAAATAAACAGTCAACACTGACATACTCAGACTTCAATAACTAGCTAACCCTCAATTTATGAGTCAACATCATGGAAGATGAATGGCAAAAAATGACCATTTGCACTGTTTATGATTTTCACCTGAAAGAAAAACATTCTAAATTTAATATATTCTTATCATAACTGAGTGATTTTAGACTGGACCTTTTAATGACCCAATCTACTAAGAAAATATGTTTTAGTGAGTCTGTCATGTGGCTGTCATGTCCGCTGTCTAGCAGCTGTGGAAGACAAAAGTCTTTTTTATGCAGTTTTACTCGAACATTTTATTGCACTTGATCAGACACATCAATAAAAACTATCTTAAACTATTTTATATAATTTAGTACATTACATCAGGGGCAGTAACAAAGTTGAAGACCTCTCCAAAGCAAACAGCTTAGGCAAAATTTGTTTTCCAGACTAAATTCATTGTTGTTTAAATTGGTATCTAGCCCCTAAGTATTAAAGAAAAATAGCTTAAAATGATAGAAATAAATCTCAGTTTAGAGCTAAAGGCTTACATTTAAACCACCCCGAGAAATTGGTTATATATAAGCATGGCAACTGTGGTTTCTGCACATCAGCACTGCATCCGGCTATACTTAGCAACCCAGCACTATATATTCTTGAACGTGAGAGTGACATCAAAACCACTAAGCATTTCAGAGATCCAGTAACACAGACTGATTATTTCTCACTTCAGATGTGGAGATTTGTTTAACTGACAAATTGAATTTTATTTCCCAGTCAACTGTATCTTTCAATGACCGATCATCATCCAGCCCTGAAATAAATGTTACCTGATTAAAGTAGTAAAGGTTAAAACATTTAAAACACATGCTGTAGACCTCAGAAATCAAGTCAAGATGTGTAAGGGTATGAATTATTAGAGGATTTATGAAATCCGCCCCGAACAAATTAATTCATCAGTTTAGCCAAAAGCTTGTCAATGAATTCAAGAGCTTTTCAAAAAATGAAACATCTGTTGCATATTTAAAGGTTCTGTGTATATGTAAATGTGTAAATGTTGTAGATTATTCTTTCCAAGGTGAGATATGCAGTCTAACTAAATGTGTTTTGAAATTACTTTGTAATTGCTCTTATGTCCTTGAGGATCAGGGGCAATTCATGAAGGATTCCAGCAGCCTTTGAATTCTCAAGCCTTGGGAGTTATTGAGGCAAATTAGATCTTGAGTGAAGCTGAAAGATACATCCATAAATCTGCATAATGACATCATTGTCAAAACAACCTATTACCCCACAAGAGTTAATAGTAGCTTGCCTTTTTTATTTTTTTTTAAGGAATCAAGATTACATGGCTTTTTAGAAACAAGGTGAAATTCTTTCTGGATTCTGTTTGCTTTCCAAGATGACATAATAACCTAGGGTGTCATTTGTCCTACAACTAAATACTGATCAATCTCATTCTGTGTAGAAAATAATTTGAGCATCTCAAACTCAGCTGAAAGAATCTGATGCTCTGTCTTTGTTGTGGAAGGATGGTAGTGATCCAAAAATTTGCAGTAAACAAAAGTTTAAGCACTTTTTTCCTTCAGTATATTCATACAAATATTGTGCTGTAAATGAACACCCCAGATTCTGTCAAAAACTTAATTGATTGTTATATTTTGTACTAGTTACATAAACTTAATATGCACACAAGTGTAAATGAATACAGTCACGTACAAATTGAGATATTTTAATCTTTCTACATTTTGCCTGAAGTATTCTAAGAAAACATTACACGAATGAAAATGAATGCAAATATTTTTCATACCATGTAGATGAAACGGAACCTCAACTATCTGGCTTAGAAGATGACTTCTTTGCCTCAGCATCTATGGTGACAACTGCTACTCCATTTATTTTTATGCTCCCATAGTTGTAGTAGTTAGATGATAAATATCAAGGAAGTCATAATAACAACAAATTTGTCTTAAACCAGAATTATTCCCTCACACCTACATATACAAAGCTAGGTTAATATCTTCTTTAAGAAAAAGTAAAAAAAAGACAAATAATACGAGAATGGTTCTTGGGGATATTTTGTTCAGCTATTTTTTTTCCAGTTAATTAAAGCTATGACTGCAGGTCTGAAGTTTTAGCACATCGTTTTTTGGTGAAAGTCAATGGACCTCCTTTTACATTTTGCCTAAGTAGTCACTTATTTGCTCCTTTTACCCAAAGACTCACATGGAGAGAATCAGCCCCCAGGTTCAACCACAACAGACAGCTGAATTTGAAGAAGGGCTGGTAAGCTCTGGACTGGCAATAATCTTGAATGTTGTGGGAAGTCCCTGGTAGGCCTGTGAAAAAAGCCCAAGCAATAGAATGCTGTATATTTCAGTCTTTCGTTCTGGCTACATCTGTTTGATTTGGACATTATGACTTAGCTATTATGGCATAGAGGTAAAGTTTGCTATTTTGTGGTTTAATTATGTTTTAATTACTGATACTTGCATTTGAACAGCCTTAATTACAAACTAGAAAAGGGTTTCAGTCTGGTTTTGGGCCAGGAACACACCATATGCATCCACACGTATATGTACAAGCCAGCAGATTGCTTTGAATAAACCCAACAAAGATTGTTACTTATTAGAGTGATCAGATACCTTGCAAAAATTTTAAGTTACATCTATACATTAATAGGTACGCATGGCAACTTAATTTTAAATATAGAATGTATTTCTAATGATTCGTTTCAATTAAAGTAACTTTTAAGATAACTAGCTTGGTAAGTCCTGTGATGCTTTAGAAATCATATAATGGTATTTCTTCTATTTTATCTTCTATTTTATTTATAAGCAAATACTTGAAAAAATGTACCAGGATTTTACTGGTATTATAATCTAATGCCAGTGTCACAAAAGGTTTCATACTCTTTTAACCTAAAAATGATCACTGGACAGGGGCTGAAAACTTGTCTAAATCAAAGATATACTTTGCAGTGTAGTTACCATTGTGTTATGAAATGTGCTTAAGTTACTGACTTAATACATTTGTTATATTGAGAGCTGATTCAGCAGAAATAATCTCTGACATACTGGTCCCAGACGTTTGTGGTTTCTGGCACCACCAGCAGTCTGATTCCCCTAGTAAAAGAGGTTAACTGACTTCAGAGTCAGGGAAAAATACCCCCAGGGATAGAGCAAAAATATCCCTGCCTTCCACACGAAAACCCAGCATTCTTATATGCGTTAGGGGAGCTGACTGGTGAATTGTTTGACAAGACCCCAGTTTAGCCTGTCTCCAGTTTACATCTCCAGCATATTTGTACACAGCTATAATATTCCCCTAAAAACTGCCACTTCATCAAGCTACCCTACTTTGCTAGATGCATAGACAGCACAAAGAAGAAACACAGGAAATAACTTGTAAAAAGCACTGGATTCTACTCACAGTATTGGAATACAATTTTTTGTGTGGTAAACAGGAGTCCTACACTTAACGAGCTCCAGAGCTGCTTCCTAGTATGCTTTTTTTGTGTCTATTGTATGTATGTCTCAGCTTGTTTCCTCAAAAGTATAACGCTTTAGGTTATGGCTCACACAATTAATGATGTAAATTGCCTAAAACAGGTTGGAAAGGAAAACAAGTTTTATCTCTCAGAGAATCACTATACAGTTTTCATTCTTTTTGGATCCTCATAGCAGCCTAGCAATTTACAGCTGGCATTCACATTTCCTATATTTTCATTTGGTTAGAGATATTTTGGCTAGGTTTGACCTGATGATTGAGTCAGATAGCTGTTTACAAGGGCTGCGTATTACAGGTTTTACGATTTTAGTTATGAAAGATGCATGTCCAAGTCTCCCACACCAGATCACATTTTCATCACTTCTGCTTAGGAGCCTTTAAATGATGATTTTCTTATCTCTTGAGGACAGCTCGCCATGTCACCTTGCACCCCCCAAAAAAAGGAAAAAAAAAAATCTGTCCAGTTTTAGTCTTTTTTTTGCTTTCTTTCTGTGTGCATTGCTTTTAAGTCTTTCCCTTCATGCTTTGCTGTCAATCAGACCTCAAAAAATAGTGAAATTAAACCCAAGGAAGCAAATACTTTTTATTTTTTCCTCAAGGAAAAAAGAGATTACGGGAACCAAACTCAATTGCAATAAAGCATAAAGCATTTCTATGACTACTAGTCCTAATGGAAAGATCTGTTCCCTTTCTAAAATAATTTTTATTTGTAAAGTGAAATGTGTAACACATAATAAAAGATCCTCTGAAGAACAATTATGCTGATTTGGTTTAACCAGACCTGGAGCATAACTGAGACTGGTTCACAAGCCTTTCAAATGTTCACAGATTTTTCTGAAACATTCAAAACTGCTCTATACAAATACCTGCTACAAATCCCGTGGAGTTGAAAAGTCTCGTTATCCAGTTCCCACTCCAGGCAATCATGAAATCTGAGTGTTGCTTACATGATCCATTTACATACAATATTTATTTAAGAACAAAACTTTACATTTTCCTCAAGTCACCCTTTAGCCAGACACTCAAAGGAAATGAATCAATACTCCATAACACTTGTGGAATCAGTCTCTCAGGTTTATTTAAGCTGAGTAACACATCATCTGGCAGACAAACTCTGAAGGACAACTTTGCAGCAGGTTATAAGAATTATAGTACCCTGGCTTCTAAGAGTTAGTAAGATTCAGGACTAGCCAGAATATTTTTGAGAGAGAATGAATTAACAACACAAGGAATATCTGACTCACTGAGTTAAACTCTCAAGGTGTTATCTATTTTTTATGGGTTGTGTACATGTTTAGGTGTGCAGCATTTTCAAACATCCTTAGTTATCATTTTCAGGCTTTTATTTTACAATTGAGGGTACAAAAGAGAAGAATGACTTGAATATCTTAAAGTCCTTAAGAATAACCAGAAGATGAGATGAGAAATATGCACACAGGCAGGTTAGAATTGGTGCTGTATCTTATAGCACTGGGCAACAGGACAAACTGGATTCTAGCTAAGCAATCTGCGTGGTATCTACAGCTCTTAATTTTAAAATAATAGCACAAGCAGTTAGCCAGAACTCAGTTTGACCTACAGAATTCTTCAAACAGAATGACTGAGGTTGCAAGGCCCTAGAGAACATATAGTCCAACTATCCCTACTCCAAGTAGGGTCACCTTAAGCAGGTTGCTCAGGCCTGTGTCCAGATGAGTTTTGACTCTCTTCAAGGATGTGGATTCTACAACCTCTCTCAGCGAACTGTGGTAGTGTTTGGCCACTCTCACAGCTGAAAAGCTTTTCCTTATCTTTAAATGGAATTTCCTGTTTCAGTTGGAACCCGTTGCCTCTTGCCTTGGGGACCACTGAGCAAAGTATGAACCCATCCTCTTTATACCCTCTCATCAAGTGTTTGTGCACAGACAAGATCTCCTGAGGCTTTTCTCAAGGCTACCCAATTCCAACTACAATCTCTTAAACTTCATAGCCTTAGATTTTCTCCACTCTATCCACGCCTTTCTTGTTGTGGAGAGCCATGATTAGCACTTCAGATGTGGTCTTGCCTGGGCTGAACAGAGCAGAAGGCTCACCTCCCTTGGGCTGCTGAGCAATGCTCCTCCTGACACAGCCCAAGATACTGTTGGCCTTTCATGCCGCTGGATGGACCACTGGTTCATGGACAATTTGCTCTCCACCAGGACCCTTAAGCCCTTTTCTGCAAAGCTGCTTTCCAGCTAGTCAACCTACACTCTATAGTGCTGCACAGGGTTATCTGACTGCTGGTGTGGGACTTTGCTGAACTTCGTGAGATTACTACTTCCCCTTTTTTCCAGCCTGTCACTGCCCCCCTTGCATGTCAGCATGAGTATTTGGTTTAACCACTTCTCCTGATTGAGTATCATCTGTAATCTTGCTGAGGATGCACTCTGCCCCACCATCCAAGTCATTAATGGCCAGTACTGGCCCCAGTATCAGACTTCAAAATAATCCACCAGTAATGCATCTGCAGCTGGACTTTGTGCTGCTGATAACACTCCTTTAAGTCCAGAAGATCAGCAAGTTTTCAGTCACCTTACTGCTCACTTACCCAGTCCATTTTTCATCAGTCTGTATACTGAGGATGCTACAGGAGAAAACTGTGAAGGCATTGCTGAAATCAAGATAAACAACATATACTGCTTTCCCCTAATCCCTAAACCAGTGAACTCCTGAAGTTCAGGGTCATGATTCTGCTACTTGATTTGCCTTGCTCCCTTCTCTCAAGATCCTGGACTCCCACATCTCATGGTCTCTACAGACCAGGCAGAGCTCCATGTATCCCTGCTGCTGTCTGACATAGAAGGCCAAATCTGCTCCCTACTATCCTGACCTGTCCTTTCTAAATCCTGCCCACATCTGCCCACTGTGGCATTCAGCTGTGTGAGCTATGCTTCCAGATCTCTGTGATCCCAAGGAGGCTGTGGCCCTGCAGCTGCACACCAGAGCTCTAATGCCTTTTCTTTGTTCTGTATGGATGTGATTCAGAGCACCCTGTCAGGCTCATTTCCATGAAGAACTCTGAGAGCTTCTTGAATACTGTTGATGGGTAATGTTTAAAACACTGTGGCAAATGAACTGCTGAAGAAAAAAAAGGCCTTCCAAAATGTTAATTTGGTGAATACCACGTTGTGAAGTTCCTCTTTGTGGCACTTTTAATGCTGTCATGCTTAATTAATGCCAATTAATTGAACCGCCACTTCTTTCTCCCAATATAGAATTAAACAATCAACATTCAAAAAAATTCTAGGTGCCTTTACTTTCTGTGGGTTTTGGTTAGGCTTTCAAATGCTGAGTGTGTCTGAGAATCAGTCTTGCTTTGTTTTCAGACACACTGATGTGGACGATGCTGTAAATGTAACCAAGCTGCTCTTTTTAGATGCACATCAGTTAATTTTTCTCCTCTTTCTGTCAAAGAAGAGTGAACAGGAAGGCCACAATGTTACATGTGAAATGCTTTCAGGGATATAGCACATATTTAAAAAGTGCTTATCCCCATTATGGTATTCGCTTTGGTTGTTATCTGAGCTCTTACGAAATCTAAACTAAGTCAGATATGAGCAGAGTTCAAATTTTAATCTGGAGTTTGGATATATTCAACTTTTCAGTAATGCCAACAGCTATTCAAAATGAAATCTTTTACAAATCTTTTCCTGAAGAAACACGATGTGAGACATTTTTGACATCCCAGCAAATAACTTCTAACTTGTGCTAGAAAGATTTCTGAAAGGACTTTCATATTCCAAAAACTTTTAAATATATGTGACAGAGCTAAATATTCTCTGGCCTTGGGAAACATTTTCATTATGCACCCAGTCCAAAGAGGGTATTGCATTAAAGCAGTCTCAGGATCAAGGTGTTATTAGGTACCTGAGGTCATGCACAGTTTACATGTGTTTCTTCAGTGAGAATTTTAAAAACCGGCATGACACTCCTTTCAGTTTTGGGGTTTTTTGTGGTTGGCATAATTCTTGTCATGTTCATTTGGAATGAATGCATGACTACATGCATGTTTTAAAAATAATGCAACATTGGTACTATATTTCATTCTACTGCTGAACAACCTCCTGCAATATATGTGGTGCTCAATATTCACGTAGTTTATGGTTGCAGCAAACTGTATTAGTGCTTCCATGCTTGCTATTTTCCTATTAGTCTAGCTTAATGGGCTGTGCAACCACCATCTTTCATTAACCTCTTTTAGAACAAAATTCTGGCTAATGGCAGGCAACTTAAAGAAGCAACTTAATGCTGCTCTAGGCTGCACAAGTCTACATTACTCTTAGAGCAGACAGGCAGCCTTTTGCAGGTTTGCTGCAAGCAGAAACAGCATGGAGACCCATATCTGTATCTACTGCCTTGCCTTGCTTCTGAAAAAACTGTAGGATACAGAACTTGGATTAGCTAGTCTGACTATCCATCTTCATTGCACAGAATTTTGTGGCATATGCCA
This sequence comes from Corvus hawaiiensis, assembly GCF_020740725.1. Taxonomy (NCBI): domain Eukaryota; kingdom Metazoa; phylum Chordata; class Aves; order Passeriformes; family Corvidae; genus Corvus; species Corvus hawaiiensis. The sequence continues at coordinate 38,332,117 of NC_063255.1, read as the reverse complement.
AAGGAATCCAGGTTTTTTTTACTGCTGATGCTCAATCCCTTGTAAAATTCACCATAATTATGTAAGTTAAAAGATAATTAAAAACAGTGGAGAAATCATCCCAAACTTGCTGTCTTCTGTGTTAAAAATCAAGGCTAATTTAAAAACAGATCTTGCATGCTCTTTACAGGTATGCATTTAACTTTCAGAAGTGAAATTACTTAGTATTGCACGTGAAGGCATTTTGTCAAAAGTAATAGCAAGGATCTGGGAAGCCACGCCCTTCACGTAACACTCCATTGCATTGCTACTGAGATAGGAGTCAGTTTGGACAGATTTCTTGGTGGGCCCTAATTTTTTTCAGCAAGAACAGAGTAATTGCTACTGCCTTTGTAATCTGCAAATATAACTGTGTCCAGTTCAACTCTCCTGAAAGCAGAGAGGTTTTCACAGCTAGAGGTGGAATGGCTGTAAACGAATGGGTCTCTCTTGACTTCTCCCAAATGTCAGATCTTTGGTTCTCAGCACCCACCACCTCCGTGCAGCTGGCTGCTCTGTACTGTGCCAGCTGTGCCTTCCATTGCACCAGCTCTTTGCCCCGCTTCCTCACCTCTCCAGTTTTTTCATAGAGAATAACTTATGATCTCTTTCCCCCTGCTGCTCAGAATCACAGAACCAGTAAGGTTAGACGGGGCCACAGGGGGTCATCTGGTTCCGATTTCCCTGTCCAGGGTCATCCTTGATGCACATTCCACAGGATTGTGTCCAGTCAGTTCTTGAGTATCTCCAGTGAAGGAGACCCAACAACCTCTGTTCCAGTGCATGGTCACCTGCACCACAATGAAGAAGCTCTTCCTCATGTCCAGGTGGAACTTCCTGTGCAATGTATAGCCATTGATAAGGTCCCCTCTCAGCCATCTCTTCTCGACGTTGAACAGGCCCAGCTCCCTCAGCCTGTCCTCACGAGAGAAATGCCCCCAAGGCCCCTAATCATCCTAACAGCCTTGTGCTGGTCCGACTCCAAGAGTTCCATGTCTCTCTTCTGAGGAGCCCAGAAGTGGACACAACATTCCCGGACACATTAACCCTCCCCCGCCCCCCCTCCCCGCTTTACAAGTTTTTCCATAGACAAGGGCTACATCAGGAGGAAACTGTTCCACCGGGCAGGACGACCCCAGGCACCACATCCATACACCCACAGCGCCTGCCGCTCCGCCAGGAAACCTCGCGATATTTCCCACCAGCCCGCCGGAGTCTGCGAGCACGGAGCGCCATAGCAACGCCCTTCTCGCGATACCCCCGCGGCCGCTGCCTGTGCCGGGCGGGGCGGGGTGAGGCCGACGTGTGGCCCCGGCTCCGGGCTCGGTTCCCCCTGGCCGCGGCTCGCCTGGGGCTGGCCGCGGTGCGGAGAGCGGGGAAAGCCACGGGCCCCTTCTCTGAGGCGCCCCCGGGGCTCCCTCGGCTCCCGTGCCGCCGTGACCCGCCCGGCGGAGGGGCGGCGGTGGGTCCCCAGCGCGCCGGTGCCCGTCTGCCCCCGCTGCCTCCGCCCGCGGGCCCCGTCGGGCTTTGCACGGCCAAAAGTTAAAATGTGTGATGATGGTGTCCCAGGTAAGCCTCTTCCGTGTGTCTTGCTTTACAATATCCTCGAATTTTGTTTTTACAGTCCTTTATTAGAGAGTAAAATAAAAAACCCAAAGGAAAACAAAACCTTGCACTCTACATTAAGTGGTCGACCCACACTAGGTAGAAAGTATTCGAGATAATTTCATAGAGGGGTAGTGGTTGAAGGGAGTTAGTGTGTGACAGGAGGCCATTACCACCATGATTTAGTACATTTAATGTTGACAATGGCACATTTTTTCCACCTGCAGTAAAAGGGGTAAGTACAGGCAAGCATCTTAAATGCCAGCTTTGATCATTGGTGGCCAGTGCACTATACCCATGCTAGGAAGCCGTACCAGATAATTTTCTTTATTTTTAAAGACAGTGCTCCACATAAATTATGGTTCTAATTCAAAAGCAAAGAACTTGGTGAATCAGGCTAGTTAAAGTAGCAGTTCATACTTTGGCTTATACAGCATTATTCTCTGGCCTTTTGTAGCAATGGTGTCCTTAATACCATTTTATGTCTTTGCATTTTTCTCATTCTGTGCCCTGTTTCTCACTAAGTTTGTAGCTTGTAACACTAGTACTATTGTCCAGTGTAATTTATTCCACTTTCCATCTGAACTCTAGTTGGGATGAGCCATATGCAACTCCTTAGCTTCAAGTAAATGCTTAGTTAAAAACAAAAACTGTAGTCTTAAATCATAGTTTTAACTTGAGAGTCTCTAAACTACATATTTTATGTCCCTTCACTACTGTAAAAAAAGAAATTACAGAAGTAATTCTATTTTAAACTTTGATTTGCATATTTAGCAGTGTGCTGTACATAGCTGGTTTCGGTTTTTCAATTTTGGTTCCTCTTCTCATGAAATTGCAGAAAGAATTAGATGCTACTGGGAGAAGTTAATGTATTCCTCTTTTTGCATCGAGATGAGAGAGACGTGTACAAATGCTGTGAACTTTAAGGATTAGTTATGTGTGATTTGTTGAATGCTCAGCCTGTACTTCACCCTTTTCCTCAAAAAGTTACATTTAAGCTTCAAGTCTTTGAGGAGATCTGAGTGAATGGCTGAAGGGTTTAGAGCAGCTTATGTAGCAGGTCACGAGGTGTGGGGCTGAGCTCCAAGAAAGGATGATGATAGCATTATTAAAGAGACCTGCAGAATGGTGAATCGAATGGAGAGGCTGTGGTTAATGACCTTACTAGTGTAAGAACCAGTGTGCCATCAGTTTAGGTCTTCAGATCGAAGTTTGTATCAGGCAAAAGTGTAACAGGTTTGCAGAGCAGACCCACAGTATTTTTAGTCAGAAGTCACCAAATTCCAGGAATCTGCCTGTGTTGAAAGGATGGAGCTGCTTGAAAGAGAGCAGTCTGCTGGGGTTTGCTAAACAGACAAACCACATGTAGCCCTTGAGATTTCTGTTGCTAAAAGAATACTTTAAGGCCAAAGAATTTTAGAATATGTGTGTTCTGTAGGCTTGTACTGTTTTTACTGTTACCTGCATGTCAGCTTAGCGCCAATGCTGGCTGCAGAATAGTGGGCTTGGCTACGTGGATGTTTCTGTTTTCTCTAAGTGTATATAATTAAATCTATTTTAAAAAATGAGTTATAGTTATCTCTGATTTAACTAATACATTGTGGAAAGTAGTCCTGTAAGCGTACACTTCCAGGTGCTTAGCACGTGGTGAGGAGAACCGGTCTTCCAGTTTTTACATGGAGACATAAAAATGGGTGGAGTTTCTTGCCTTCACAAGTTTTTTCCTTACCTCTGAAAAGTGTCTGGAACATGTACCACCACTGGTCATAGAATGATGAATACTTGCTCTGGTGCAAGATTCTCTCTGGCTCACTCCTTCCTGTAAAAAACATAGGTGCCTCTCACTGCAGTTGATAATGACTTTCTTCTAAGTATCAAAACTTATTCCAGGAAATAGATAAGAAACAATAAAGGTTCTGAAATGAATCCTGTGTTCCTTTGTTTTGGAATGACTGAGCAGGGGAAGGTTAGAAATTGTTTCTACAAACTCAAAAGAACACCCTGTTTTCTCTCAGTTCAGATTTGGAAAACTGTGTGCAGCCATTATTTGTGAGGTCTTTTTACTGTGAAAAATGAAGATCTTGTTTCTTCTGGTAGACTTATTTTGTTCTGTTTTTCATTGTCAGTATGATGTGGTTCTTTCCACTTTGATACGTACTGCTGTGATTGCCTGTGTGAAGCCACTGTGTAAACTTAATGCATCGGAATCTGTGTTTTGCTTTTTTTCTCCTATACGCCTTCTGGTATTTCTAAAATAGTGGTGTTAGAACAAACTGTGATTTTATGTCTAGCTCAGGGTTTGGTTGTGAACAGTAACTGTTGTCCCGATTCTAGTGCTACCCTCAATAAAGTGTTTTATATTAAGTTGTATGCCTTTTGTCAACTAAATTTACATCCATAGTTTTGATAGTGAAGAAATTAAATACTCTGTACATCAGGCCAGTTTATCATTACGTGTGTTTGGTTTTTTTTTATAGATTATTGGCGTATTGGGGAGAAATGCCTTGCCCCTTGTCTTGAAAATGGAAAACTTCATGAAGGAACAATAACTTCTCTTGAAAAGGACAAAAATGGAAAATTATTTGCTGTTGTATCATTCTTGGAGTCTGAAGAAAGGAAAATACTAGTAACAAAACTTTGTAAAGTAAAAGATAGTAGAGGACCCTGGAAAAGCTTAATATTTGATGAGGATGATCTGGAAAAGCCATATTTTCCTGATCAAAATCTTCCATCTCCTGCAGTTGCTTTTAAATTATCTGACAATGGCGATTTTATTCCATATACAATTAACAGATACCTGCGTGATTATCAAAGGGAAGGAGCCCAGTTTCTGTATAAACACTATGCTGATAAAAGGGGGTGTATTCTTGGAGATGATATGGGCCTTGGAAAGACAATACAGGTATTCTTTTTGTTTGTTACGGTGGGAGCATGTTTTCTGGGATCCGTAAATCTTTTTTAAAAAGCATTGTATTTATGAAGCTTAAACGTCCCTCTGCTGTTGCAGAGATGGATGAGGCAGGACATGATGTCCAGGACAGCACTCAGAGCCAAGAGCCCATTGCTGATTTAAGACTCACTCCTTACAGGCCATAAAATTGGGATGTGGGTCCTTTTAGTGTAAGCACAATAGTTAAAATGTTAGTGTGTTGAATTTACTTTGAGGATTGCTACCTGCCCATCGTGAAAGCAATTTGCACTGGAGTACACTAAAAGAACTTGAGGCCCTTATCTGACTCTTGCTTTTAGATTACCTTTTAACTTTTTTCCTGAGAACAGATAGTTTCACTGTTCTGGGAATGCAAAAGAGCAGGCATTTTTACTCCTATCTCTGGGAAAAGTGTTTTGGTATTCCATGCTACTTCTATCACTCTTTTGGAAATACAGCTTGATTGATGAGAGGACAAAGTGTAGCTGGATTTTTTTCATTATGCTTCGAATCTGTGTGACCTAAATTATTTATTTTTTCCCTTGTTTTTTTCTTTCTTGTTTTTTTCTTTCTTGTTTTTTTCTTTCTTGTTTTTTTCTTTCTTGTTTTATTATAATTACGGTGTTTTTATGTGTGGAAATTCTCTGTAGTCTGTCTGGTTTAAAGTTAGCAGCTTGAGTTCTGTGGGGGATAGTCTTTGTTCTACTCTCTTTTCCCTTTCTCCATGTGTCCAATGCAAGCTCATTTCTTCACTGCCAGGTATATGGCAGGTATCTATTGCCCTTCCACGTAGGAGAATGTTGACAGATGCCTTTCAGTGCAAAAAAGTGTTGTCTTGTAGCAAGCTTAACAAGAGCAGTGGGTAAACTAAACTGTCAAAACTCTTTATAGAGCATTTAGAGGTGTATCATGGGTTTATATATATATGTATCTGATGATGCTCTGTTAACAGATGCTCGTTAAAACTAAACTACATTCATTTTAAGCATGGTCATGTTTCTTGTGCATGGTAGTTGAAGAACTAACTCCGTAGTTATGGAAGACTGTTTCTACTCAGAACTGCAAGTAATCTGATTTTATGTAGAAAGAAATATATATATAAGATAATAGTAAACTCAGCAGAGAGGAGCTAAATTTAGTTGTCTTGCTTGCATCTTGTGTGTCTTGAATCTCAGCTGGTTGTCTAGGCACATTTATCACACAGTGACAGTGGATATGTGGAATTCACATCTGATGGCTATTTCTTTTAGTCTGTGTCAAGTTTTCAGAAGAAAGGCAGAGATTTCAAAGAATATCCTATGTGAATAACATAATATGTGAAGGGATTCTGTAAGTACATAGGTCAGAAAAAAACGGTTGAGGAGACTGATCTGAGGCAGCCAGCAAACTCATGCCTGAGTGCTCTGGTGGCCTTATATGATGGAGTGATGGTAATGGTCAATATGGGAAGATTGACAGATGTCATCTACTTCTGTAGGGCCTTTGATATAGTCCCACATGACATCTTACCTCCAAACTGGACATGGGTGGATTTGATGGATGGACAGTTCAATGGATAAGGAATTGGCTGGCTGGCTAGCTGCAGCCAGAGAGTTGTGGTCAATGGCTCTGTGTTGAGGTGGAGGCTGGTGATGAGTGATGTCCCTCAGGCTCTGTTTTGGGACCACTGCTCTGCAGAGTCTTCCTCAATGGCACAGACGGTGGCACTGAGTGCACCCTCAGCAAGTTTGCAGATGATACAAATCTGAGCAGTGCTGTTGACACAACAGAAGGACAGGATGCCATCCAAAAGGACCTGGACAAGCTTGAGAACTGGGCCCATGAGGACTCAATGAAGTTCAACAAGTCCAAGTGCAACAACTCTGTTGCACCTGGGCTGGGGCCTGGGTACGCAGACATGAGTATGAATTGGGAGAAGTTGTAGAGAGCAGCCCTGCGAAGAGGGACTTGAGGATTCTTGTGGGTGAAGAGCTGGACATGAGCCAGCAGGGTGCACTTGCAGCCTAGGGGTGCATCCAAAGCAACATGTCCAGCAGGTCAAGGGAGGTGTTTCTGCCCCTCTGCTCTGCCCTTCTGAGACCCCCCCCTTCCCACCCCTCCCGAACACTACATCCAGCTCTGGGGTCCCCAGCACAGGAAGGATGTGGACCTGTTGGAGTGGGTCCGGAGGAGGCCACAAGGTGTTCCCAAGGGATGGAGCACCTCTCCTATGAAGACAGGCAGAGAGCTTTGGGGCAGTTCAGCCTGGAGAAGAGAAAGCTCTGGGGGGACCTCATTGCAGCCTTCCAGTAACGTTTGTGTTGAAGGCCAGGTTGGATAGGGGCCTGAACAACCTGGGCTAGTGAATGGCATCCTTGCCCATTGCAGGGATTGGAACTAGGGGATCTTTAAGGTTTGTTCCCAACCCTTACCATTTTATGATTCTGTGATCTTGTGTATTTTTTATAAAACACAGTGGTAATGTTCAAGTTCAGCATGGGAAAGGCAGTTCAGTGGATGTGAAGTAAAATGGAAGAATTCACTTGTTTAGAAAAGGTTAGTACATATGAAAAAATAAATTTAAATTTCATCGAGTAACTGATACAGTCTTAGAAGAAAGTTGTCTTATGCTTGTCAGTTGGCTGAACCTTACTGTTTCTGAATTAGAGGATGATTCATGAGATAGACATTTCTAGAAATCCTTTGAATTTTAGTGTTCTTTGTACTTCTGAACTGGTTTTTGCATTACATGGCCTGACCATATGGCTCTTTCATATCAAGCTGAAGTTTAAGTGAAGGTAAATAGAATAATGTTGTTTCTTAGTGTGATCACAGTAAAATAGTTTCCTATCAAGGCATTTAGGTTGCTTCTTGCTTTATCTGGAAGAGCCAAAGGTTTCTGGTAATGACTTGCTGTTTCACTGCCTTTGCTACTCTTAGAAATTTGTGATGCAAATTCTTCCAAGAATGGAGAATGTGGAAGAGACAGGGAGATTTATTGTTTAGTTGAATTTGATTCTAATTCTCAAAGGATTAAAAAAAAAAAGTAAAGGTCATTAGTTAAACAACATGTGCAAACTGGCAGTTCATCTCAACCTCAGTTTATGAGATATTATGTATAAAATTGTTTGGGTTACTTTTATTCTACATACCTCTCTTTCACTCGGTGGCCATCCATATGATGGATTTCTTCTCTCTTCTGTCCATCTAACTTCTCTTCCCAGGCAGGTGTTTTTCCTGCGCTCTCCTGTCCTGACTAGCTCTTTCTCCCCATCATTAGAGGGAGAAGATTTTTTTTGGAAATCAACAGTTGGTAGCTTTACCTCTGTCCTGCTATGAGCAGCTGTGTAGCAGCTGCAAAAAGAAAGCGGCTGGAGCTGGCTGCTCTGAATAAAAGGGGCCTGTTGAGTTTTCAAAAGAAGGGCACCTCTCTGATGATGCATCTGGTCCTTGCTGCTGCTTAGTCCCATGGATACCATTTATCCCAAGTGGATTTTAGCTTTGCGTGTTCTGGCTGGATCTTTCTCTGCCTTCTTCCTGTTTTGGATTGTGATAGGAGCAGTTTGGAATAGCCTGTGCTGGGATGTTTGTCCTTGCTGTGGTGTATTGTAATAAATATCTTCTCATAATCAACTTGACTGGTTTGAGGCAGATGGGAGAATATAGCACAATAGAAAGAAAATGGTTTTGATGTTAACAACAGGAATTTGAAGGAATGAAACATACAGAAAAAGGCATATTAGTAAAAAACAAACCTCTAGGATAAGCCTCTTCTTCCTTTTGCAGAAATAATATTGAGAGGATAGTTAGAGGATGTCTGTTCCTTCTGTTTTCTCATCTGAGATTCAAGTACCCTGAAAAGGAGAGTTGCAATGCAGGCGTCATCTCTGTTTTTTCCTGGCTCGTTCATACTGTCTCTTGTATATTTTTATGACTTTTCCACTTAGAGAATATAAGAGTGAGATAGAGCAATTAACTGTCTTTAACATTAATTCAAGAAATTCTTGGGAATCCAACGGAGGGAGGGGTCCCAGTTTAAAATCAGATTTATTTAAAACAATCACCCCCCTCCTCTCCCCCCCCAAAAAAATCTCCCCCCACCAAACCAAACCACCTTACTAAGTCCTGTCCAGGATTTTGTCCTAAATGTTTATTTCTTGTGGAATTAATTCAATTGCTTGTTCTGCATAGTCACTGAGAATTGTTTTCTTTCTCAAGGTCATTTCATTTTTGGCTGCAGTGTTGCACAAAAAGGGAACGCGTGAGGATATTGAAAATAATATGCCGGAATTTTTACTAAGGACAATGAAAAAGGGCTCAGATTGTAACCCCAAGAAGGTACAACTTTTAGTGATACTGGCTTAAGGGTTTTGATAAAAGGCAGTACTTGGATTTGTTTGTTTGTTTGTTAGTTCTAGGAGTTTATGTACATTAATTTTTAAAATTCAGCTGCTGAAGTAGGATTTCTTGCCTTTCCTAAGTGCTTGGGAAGTCTTCAGTTTTCCAGACTGTCATAGAGCCTTCTCGCTCTAGTTGTTATTGTCTAATTTGTTACTACTGTTCATCTGCACTAATGGAAAAAATTTTGAGGTGTCTGGGTTAGATTTGTGGCTAGAGTACATTGAAAAGCCCATGTCAGTGAGTAGAAAATTAGTGTTGTGTGATGATATTTTTAAAGTAAAAAAAGCATATATATCTATAATAACAGGGTATTTAATTAGGACAAATCCATATATTTAGAATATGTATTGCTAATAGCCTTGTATTTTCTTCATTGGCTGTCATAATGTCGGAAGTAAGTCTGACTGATAATCTAGGTAATCAAATACAGTGACAGCACATAAAAGATACATGTAAAAGTTCTGTGTGAATAAGATAAATCTGAAGATCATTTTAATCCATTACAGAAACCATGTGATTTCTATTTTCCATTGTTATTTTTATTTTACTGGAGTAATTAGAAAATTTGACCGGCATGATGGGTTGTATGACTGTAGCTCTGTGAATAACGGATACGTGTTCCTCAGGAAATACAGGCTGAGAGGAAGGGGTAAAGGGATAGCACTTCATGTGCAAAGAAACAGGAATGCTTCTGACTAAGAATAAGGGAAGAATGTCCACTTTGAGGACATATAATGTTGGAGCAGGTCACAGAGAGCTTGTAGACCCCATCCATCCTTAAGGGGTTTTGAAGACCTCAATTCGGAAAGCCTGGGTTTGAAGTCAGTGTTGCCACTGCTTTGACTACAAAGTAGGACTGAAAATGTCCCAAGGTCACTTCCAACCTCACTGATTTTATTGTTCTGTGATATTAAGTGAATCATGTGTGCTGTCCTAATTTTTTTAACCCTTTTCAGGGCTCTGTTTTCAAGTCACATGATGACTAGACTTGTGGATTTGAGGAAGCTGCTTACCCTCTTCATCCTTTTGTTTTCTCCATTTGTAAAACATTTTGTGATATAGAGATGGTATAACAAAGCAAAGTGGTAGTGTTTCACATCTTACTGCAGTTGTTAGAGTATAATTTGAGTAAGTAGTGCTGTTTATTTAATTTTAGTATTACAGTATTTTTATGCTGTATTATATACATACTCAGAGTAAACTGATTACTTTTGAATTTATATTGATTTTAGATATTTTCCATACATGCTTTGAAATGGCAGAATTAAACAGTCAAACTGCTCAGAGCAGTAGAACAGTCAAGATCTTGACTTCTGTTATTGAGAAATTGCTGTATTACATTTCTCAAGTAATATTACAATATGTATTTGTTTGCAGACTTTCCTCATAGTGGCCCCTCTTTCAGTGCTGTACAACTGGAAGGATGAGTTAGACACATGGGGATACTTTAAGGTGGCTGTCTTACATGGCAGTAAAAAAGACGATGACATGAGTCGCATCAAGCAAGGGAAATACGAAGTTGCTCTTACAACATATGAAATACTTCGCCTGTATTTGGATGAATTTAACAGGTAATGGCTTTAATGCGTTTTTGTGTGCACCAAATTTTAACTAATTGTGCATTGTTCTTTTCAAGAACTTTTTCTCTGTAATGTATTTACTGTTAAATCCATTGATCCACTGTGCTGCAGAGAAGATTCCCTGTACTACTGAATTTATCCTGTGCTACTGAATTTAACATGTATATTTCTGATGGGTTGACCTTGGCTGGACACCAGGTGGCTACCAAGCCACTCTATCACTCCCCTTCCCAGCTGAACAGGAAAGAGAAATTAAGGAAAAAAAAAACTCTTCAGCTGAGATAAGGCAGTTTACAAAAGCAAAAGCAAAAGTTTAGGTGTGCACAAGCGAAGAGGGAAAAAAAATGGTTTATTTTCTGCTTCCTGTCAGCTAGCAGTGTTGAGCCACTTCCCAGGAAGCAGGGGTTCAGCACACATAGCAGTTGCTCTGGAAGGCAAACACTGTAAATAAAAAAATGCCCCATTCCTCTTCCTTTCCATAGCTTTTATGCCTGAGCTGATGTCATATGGAATGAGTTATCCCTTTGGTCAGTTTAGGTCAGCTGGCCGAGTTGTGCCCCCTCCCAGGATCTTGCCCATTCCCAATCTGCTGATGTGGGGGAATGTTGAGAGAGAGCACTGGTGCTCTGCCAGCGCTGCTCAGCAGTAGCCAAAGCACTGGTGTGTTATCAACACCTTTCCAGCTATGGACGCAAAGCACAGACCTGTGAGGGCTGCTATGGGAAAATCAGCTCCATCTCAGCCAGACCCAATACAACTGTCTTTGTCATGGGACATGTGGTAGCAGTAAGGGTTTGAATAGTTCCCATAAAACCAGTCTTTGCTGGTAGCACACCTATGAAATGTTCTCTGAAAGATGCAGGAATTGCCTGCTGGAAAACTGATGACAGCTAAAAGATACAAAGAAGGTATTTCTGTCTTTCAGTACAGTGTAAGGTGAACAATCACCTGGAATTTTTAGCAAACGTTCAAAAAGGTATTTTCCTTGTTGTTTGCACTTTTCACCAACTTGATGAAATTATTGAGCCCTAAAAACTTTGAGATTTAAACCCATGCATTTCTCATCCTATCCTAAAGGTTCTTTTCCCTTATGTCGTCTTGGAAGTAGGGTACAAGTTGTGTCAATGGCTGGTAATAGCAGCCTGCCCTCAGTGGCTGATATAAGTGGATCTGCCGATCCTGGCATTTCAGGTGTTAGGAAAGGTCCAGGCCCCAGAGAGTATCCTAGTTGTTTGGAAATCCATCACCAAAACAGTTAAGATCTTCATCTCTGTGCTGAGGTCTGAGAAGTACAGATAGAAGCATAAAGCAGTTCTGTTATCAGCTCCCTAACTATTTGTGTTCTTTCTGAGGAACTCTTCATGCTTGATCATGGAGTAGACTGTGGTCAGGAAATAAATGCATGTGTGGAGCAAATCTGATGTGTGACTGCCTGCAAATACATTCCTCAGCATGCAGATTTACCAAACCGTTTCTACAGAGCATGTGACTGGATGGGCCTATGAGCTCAACACTGGAAGAACCTTTGTGTCTTGCTTAACTACAGTGATGGATTGGCCTCAAAAATAGTTAGTAATAATAAATAATGAGCTATCAGGGATAAGAATGCATATGCTCAGTTATGCATGTAAATCAGTATGAGAGATGTAAGTGGAAGGAGCTAGCATATGAACGTCTGTTAGACTTTTTTCAGAAACGCCAGTTTTTAGCATATTTTGGGAATGTAGGAACTTGAATATGAATGAATTTATTTAGTGGGTGTCAAAAATGCCGCAAGATCAGCCTTCATTAGTGAACCAAATGCATTTTGCTCAGGAAACATACTTTCTACTAAACATCTCAAAACATGTCTGTTCCAGCTTTTTGCAGCATTATCAGACTGGATATGGTTGTGTTCTGAAATATTCATATATATAAAGTGAACTCATAAAGTTAGTAGATCTCTTTCTGGGGACTTGAAGACTATTTTTATTATTATCATCACAGTATACAGGTCATTCTACCTGTAAGTTTTGTTGTTGAATTGGCTGCAAAATATCTCTTGGTCACTGCTTATAGTGGTGTTCCTTCTAGTCACAATCACAAAATATTAAAATTCCTCTGCTATATTGGTTTTGTATGGATATTCTTGGGTGATGCTTTCTTGTAGAAAGTATGCAGTTTGAAATGTTTTCAGTTCACTGGTATTTGCACTAGATAATTTTTGTTGGGAAAATGAAGCATACCTATGTTAAGCATATTTCAGTAGTTTACCTTCAGAGACTTACTTATTTTTTGTAAATCTTAATTATGAGTGGGGTTAATTTTAGTGAGATGTGCCGGATTCATTAGTCCACAGATTGAAAGCTGCTTTCTTCACAGAAAGCATTTGATACAGTTAACAGTAGCTCATTTATTTGGTGATGTAGTTTAGCCATTATGGTGAACTATACTAATTGAATTTACTAAACAAACAATATAAAGAAATGGAGTAGTATAATACAAAAAAACAGGGAAATCAAAAAGTGATAGTGTGTTATAAAGCAATCACAGCTACTTGTGTGGCTGACTTCACTTTTTATATGTATGTGGGATGATGGGACAAATAATGCAAATTAATGAAATTTTTTTTTTGATGTGCAGTATAGAGTGGTCTGCTGTGATAGTGGATGAAGCACACAGAATCAAGAATCCAAAGGCGCAAATAACTCAAACCATGAAGTCATTAAAATGCAGTGTTCGCATAGGTCTTACTGGAACCATTCTTCAAAACAATATGAAGGAACTTTGGTGTGTTATGGACTGGTAAATAAAATATTTTTTTTATGCTTAAACACCTCTTCATGTTAACTTTGCAGCAGGGGTGGGGCAGGGCTGGATGATATGGACCCATCTGTGTTATAAAAAAACAACAACAAAAAAAAACCCCCTCAACCTCAAAACACCTGCTTATTTCTGAGAATATAACTGTGTTTGTTCTAACACATCTGGGAAGGTAAGCTCCTGGTATTTTGCAGTTACTTAATACATTCGGAGTTCATCCCATCTGGTTTCTTTGGGGAATTTGGGAAGTAGTTAAAATTATTCTTCCCCCACTGCCCACATTGCCTTTTTTTTTGTTTCTTTTCTTTTTCCTAAGGACACTCATTTTTTTTTTCATCTGTCCTTTGCCCAGCAGATAGGGAATCATTACACAACCTTGACCAACATAGTGCCTTTGCTCTTTCCAGTATGTGCAGGTCATTCTGTCCTACTTGGAGGATGAAAGTAATAATGTTTTGCTTTTTTTCAAAATGCACAAGTGCACATATTTGAAAAGTAACAGTCGTGTCCAGAAAAACGTTTAATGGTCAAGGAGAAGTGCAACTGACCATAGATACAAATCTAAACCTTCTGGGAATGCTTTGCAGAGGAGGAACAGAGCATACATATTTTAAATATAAGGATATACAGAACAGAAATAGCAGGAAGAATATTTTAAGCTTAGTGTTGCATCTCATCCATTAAAACTCTGCTGATGTTGTTAGTAAATTATTCCAATGTGTAGTGCTGCCAACAATTACTAAATTCTTTTTACTATTGGGTTTCTCAAGATTTCATTTAGTTAATTGTAATATCTGCATATTCTGATTTAATAAAAATAGTAAAAATTGAAAACATGACTGATTAGCTTCCAGTTTAGGCTCCTGAGCACTAGCAGCCTTGTAGTTCAGAGGTTCTGTATATTTGTGATTTCTGTTGTTCTGCTAAACTTCTGTTTTTCTTGAGATTGCAACCCTAATCCTAGGGGGTATCTCTTAGCATTTGAGAATCACAGAAAACAGATGAAAAATGGCAGCTCTGAAAATAGTATATATGTTTCTCTTTGTACTTAAAACTTGTAGTAGTTTCTCTAGTGACTGCTACTTTAAGATTTCTTGCTGTTAGCCAGAAAATAAAAACAACTTATGGTATACTTTAAATCAGTGAATCAATCCCCCATCCCCTTTTGTTTTTTAATAGGGCTGTACCAGGACTTTTAGGTAGCAGAGAACATTTCAAGAAGAAATTCTCTGATCCGGTGGAGCATGGCCAGAGGCACACTGCAACTAAAAGGGAGCTAGCAACAGGTCGTAAGGCCATGGTGAAGCTAGCAAGAAAAATGTCTGGCTGGTTTCTGAGACGTACCAAAGCACTTATCAGTGATCAGTTGCCAAAAAAGGAAGACAGAGTAAGAGTGCCTTCACATTTCAAATACAATATTAATGAACATATCTCTTCTTTTTTGTTTTCTTGTTGTATTTTTTCTCTTTCATCAGGTCTGCAGTTTATGGTTGTCTCTTCGTCTTATTAACTTAAGAAGAATCCGTAGCCATAGAAAAAGTGCACTTGCAGTAGTGTGCTTTGTTCACATAATTACTATGATTGCACATGGAAATGGAGTTAATCAAGCATGAAAATGCTCAGCTAGTCTTCTGACTAGTGATTTACACATCTGTTTTATGTGTGTTTTTGTCCTTATCTGGGCTGGGCAAGCCCAAAGCAATGTATGTGAATTTCTTGAAATTCTATGTAAAACTTCTGAATTTGCAGCTTGACACTTTGTGTTTGGAACAGTATGCTTTTAAATCCCTCATTTTCAATCCATAAATAAAAGAAAAAACTCAGACATAATGGTGTTCATCTGATGCAATTGTAAATACTATATGAAGTGATAATACTTTATTAATACATCTTAGAGTTCTGCTAAATCTTTTCTTCTAAGCAGACAAATACGTAAGTTTGCAGCTGGTTTTGTTTTCAAAATCTGGTATTTATTCTTCATCCTTAGTTTATAATAATGTCATCTAGGCTGTCTTCTGAAGGAAAGATTAACACAAACATCAGTCAGTCGCTTTTCTGAATCTAGCAGGTTTTATTCTTTTTATTATCTTGTTAATGTGAGTATATGTTCAAGTTACTGCTGTATTATTATAGCTCAGCATGGTGCTGCTACTACTATGTGGATAGCATAGGTTAGGGAATGATCTTCAGATTTCTGTCTCCTGCTGCTTAAGACTAAAGATGTCATGGAGATGCCACCCATGGTCTCTAAAAACAGGGATCAGAGTTTTGGCCATAGCACTGTGTAGATCCTTGCCTTCTCATTGTTTATTCTGTTTGTCCTGCTTGTGGTAGTGCCCTATGACAGCTAGTGCCTGAAAAGGGGAAAGAAAGGGCAGATTAAGCACCTTGCAAAACAGAGAGAAATCTGTAATTAAAATTATGCATTTATTTCTCTCAATTTTCCTTTCTCTTCCTATTCCTTCACAAAAGCCATTATGAAAGGTCTTGAGCAAAATAACAGGAGGTTCTTGTAGCATGATGTTGATATTCTTTGTAGAATTTTGAGATGGAATAAAACAAGTATGCATACATTTTGGCTACAGTTCATGGTCTTTTGGTGTCAAGATCCACATTTTTTTTTCATTTGGTGGTGGAATAATTTCCTATAACTATTTGAGCAGGTATAGTATTTATTTCTGCTTTATTTTCAGGGATATGTGATTTGTGTTTTTTGATGCAGTGCTTTTTTGCCTTTCATTGTGTGCTGCACATGATAGTGTTACTTGGGTTTTCTTTTTGACAGATGGTGTTTTGTTCCTTAACTGAATTCCAGAAAGCAGTGTACCAGGCTGTGCTAGAGACAGATGATGTAACCTTGGTGTTAAGAGCAGGAGAGCCCTGTAGCTGCAACAGTGGCCGGAAAAGGAAGAACTGTTGTTACAAAGTAAGAACTTGGCACTGTTTGTATTTTAGATCATAGTCTTCCGAATTTCCTGAGAGACTCACTGCTGATGAAGAGCTGATTGAAATGTTTGCCTACGTGTAGGCCATCTCTTTGGGAAATTCCGACTGGAAACATGGGGAGCTGCGTTACCAGCATGATGGAGTTAGGCACTTTGGGATTACTGCAAAGTTGCTTTGCAGGCACTGAGCAGTTGGTTGTTATCTATGCACTAAATTCTGGATCTTTTGTATTAATAAATGCACCTGTGATTTAGTTGGAATTGGCAAGGGTACTGCATTGAGATATTCAGTATGTGTCAGGCATGCTGCTCCCAGGTGACTCGGGCAGTTTGTGCAGAAGCTGCAAATGGGAGGCACCCTGAACTCGGCAGGTTACCTGGGCAGTTTGTTGTGTTCTAACTGCAGTTGTGCCTTTCTGTGCCATTAAACATTCACTTTGCCTTGTTTCACTGAGGGGAGAACTGCAATAGCAGCCACAGAGCACAAGCTGAACTTTATCCACGAGTAACAGCTTTGCAGATTTCTTCAATCCTTTCTGGACTTCTTTAATGCTTGATTAGTCTAGCTTTGTATTTGTTTTGCCTGTATCACTCAGTAGGCTCAGATTAAGCACATCTTTTAAACATTTGGAAGCGTATGTCACATGTTTGTTTCTCCCTTTTATCTTTCTGGCCTACTCTGATTCTTGTGTAGTGTTTTGAGTTTTTTTCCAAATGATATAGGTTTTTCAGTCTCTTGCATCTTTTTTTATGAACAATCCCCTTATCAGTCTTGTTTAATATTCCATGGATACTAGCCCTCTTTGCAAGCTTTTGTTTCTAGTGATGTTTTGTAGAAAAAAAGAAATGCTGTTGAACTTGATTCACAAAGGGCAGTAGGCAGGCCTGAAGATAGTTGAGTGCTTTTATGGACTGTCTTATTCCAGGGTTAACTGTGACATTTAGTAACTTGAGAAGGCAAAGAAAAACAAATACTGATCACACCAGCCAACCATAATCAGGAAAATAGCTGTTGAGATAGCTGCTGTTGCATTGTAGAATGCCTGAAGCTTGAATTATGTTATTTGAGGTGTTTATAAAGCTTTCTAGGGATTTTCTGGAGAGAATAGTAAAGTTAGCAGTTGAAAGTAAGAGGTCATTCAAACTGCTCTGACTTGATTTAATCAGTTGTGAAGTTACCTTTTTGTTTACTGAAGAGCTCTTGGTTATCTCCATGTGATATCTGTAGAAGTTACTATCTGAAATGTTTAGCAAACGATGAACGTAGATGTAGGGGTTTTTTCTTATTGAGAAAATGTTTCTATTAATAGGGTCATAAAGCTGCAGGAAAAACAAAACTTGCTTCATTTTTATCAGAAATACACTACACATCTCTTGGGGATCAGTTATGGTACTAAGGATTGTTAATGCATTAAACCTGGTAAGAATAGCATTTATTTGAGATTATTACTTATTTTCAGGGATATTTGTATGCATAAACTGATTTTTTTTGTAGGTAAATGCACATGGTGAAACAATTAAGTCATTGCACTTCAGTTACCTAATGATCCTACAGAAGGTTGCAAATCATGCTGCACTGCTGCAGACAGACAACACTAGCAAGCTGCAGGTTAGTTTCAGAAGTATCTAAAAAATGGACTTGTGGAAAATGAATGGGATGAAGAGTCTTGAATGAAAATTGCTGCTGGCCTCCTTTTTAAGTCTTAACTAACTGCAACTAAGACATTTTGTGAAATTCCTTTTGCATTCAGTTACACAGAATGCATACCTTATAAAGACATTATACAAAAGAACATGTTCATTTAGTTGATGCATACCTGAAAATAAGGGTTATAAAACATTGGAGAGATAGGAGGGAGAGTAGTTTTTAATGATTTCTAATGGTGCCATTTTTGTTACATTTATGAAGAGTGCCTATAAGAAGAATGTCTTTGTGCAAGTAAATAAATAAATAATAGCTAATTAGAATTTTTTTTCTCTAGTACTTTCATTAAGAGCTGAGTTTGTTTAAATAATGAGAAACATGTTTTAGAAGAAATTGGTCAATGAAAGATCAATATCAATTTATCTTCTTACTGTGGCTAGTAACAAGACCCACAAAGGGCAGTTTTTAGAAAAGCTTGTGTGAGCCTTAAGATCCAGGAATGAGGAAAGGGATTTAGGGATGTTGGCACTTTCTCTTAGAAGCTATCAAGGAAGGGAAATCAGAATGTCCTAGGTAATTTTGAAAGTTTGTTCCATTCAAGCAGTTTTGCTTTTTTGGAAATGTTAATTTTGGTTTCCAGGGCCTTATACACAGCATATACCCAGATGTTTTCAGTGGCCTTTTTTGTGTATTGCATATGTAGTTTTATAACATTTGGTATTTAAATAACCTCTGAACTAAGAGAATACAAGTATTCAGTGACTTACTATCTTTTGTGTCATGCATAATTATTAATTTTGCCAACATCTACTAAATAAAGTGCTACTTTACAGTGTTTCTAGCCTTTAGTATTGATGGTAATGACGTGTTATTCTTAAGTGAGAGATGTGATCTTTTCTTTCTCTCTGGAAAAGTGGACTTGAAGTGTGAGGTTACGTTTAAGTTCAGAGCTAAATTTAGCAGTGGAGCTTTATGTGGCTTTTGAACAGCTTAGGTGCATTTCCTGAACAGTTATTATTTTTGTGGAGCAATATGTAATTCCCATACTGGCTTGTTATTCCAGAGAGTCAAGAGAATTGTTGGTACACAACTGTTGGCTAATGCAAACCTCAAGGCAGCAGAATTTTTTGAAACTGACAGTTCTGGTCAAGAGAAGAAATTTTGAATACAATCCATGATTTCAGATTAGGAATCTCTTTTGTTTTTAAATGAAACAAAGCAAAACACATGGGATATGTTTTATCCAGCAGTTTTGTAGTGAACTAATTTAAAAACCACATAACTCTGCTTGAGATACTTTGGCAGATCACGTTTCATCCTGTTTAACTCCTTGTATGGCTTAATATAGTTCTGATTTTTAATACCTGTTCAATCTTTCTGCTTTTCTTCCAGGAAGCACATATCAAACGAGTTTGCAGCCAGGTGTTTTCCAGTTTTCCAGATTTTGTGCAGTTAAGCAAAGATGCAGCCTTTGAAACAATTTCAGATCCAAAATACAGTGGAAAAATGAAGGTAAACCCATTCCTTAGAAGAAAAATAAATATTATTAACAGTAATAGATTTGGCCTATATTATATGGATGTAAGAAAATGTACACCTGATAGTTGTGGGGCTTTTAATCATTCTGTTTATGACTGGTCATACAACAGCAGGTATCTCCTATCATGGATTAGTATGCATTTGGGCAAAGTCTGGGTAAGTGTTTCTGTGATGCTTGGATTTTTTGAGATTTTAGCTTCACATGTTTAATGGTAGGCATGGAAATGACCCTTACAGTCAACATAATTATTGTTTCATGAAACCATGGTATCCAGTGACAGTCAGAAATATTTGGCAAAGAAAAGGAAGCAAAACAAAATTATTGTGGGCTTAGTGGTTTGTGCACACCTGTTGGAGAATGGTTAGAGGATCAGGGACATGGATTATTGATAAAACAAGGTCAATAGAAGAGCTGTGCAGGCAAAGGCCTGCAAGCAAAAGCCTGCATGAGAAAAAGCCTCCATGAGAAAATGCCTGTGTGAGAAACAGGCCTAAGAACCAAAAGGGAGTTTTTAGGGGGTACAGTCCTGTGCTGATAAGATATACTGACCATGAGAAGGGAGGAAGATTTTTGATCTCTCAAGTCAAAACATAAATAATAGAAGCTTGCCAAATGTGGTCTTTCATCTAACCCAATTATGTAGAAGTAAGAATGCGCTTTTATAAGTTTAAACTAATTAAAGCACTGATAAGCTTGTACTCAATACTATATAAGCGCCTCTGTATTGCCAATAAACAAAGCTTGCATTACCAATCACACTGACTGTCTGCATGGCTTCCCCCGCCAGAAAGTCAGCACACGCCTTCAATTTTGTGTGTAGTCCCTGCTGTCAAAAAGCGTATGTTAAGACTTTGAGAAGATTTAGAGGATGGTTCAGAGAAGGGCCACAGAGGTGTTTAGTAACTGTGCGTCAGAAGCAGCCAAGTAGGCTGGGACTCCCCAGCCTGTAAAGAATGTCTTAGATGAATGTAAGTGGGACCTACACAATCATGAATAGGATGGAACTGGTGAAAATGTACTGAGTGCCTACTGACTTCTTGAATCCTTTGGACATTAGGTGAAAATAATAGTAGTCATGCTAAAGATGACCAAAATAAATGTGTCCAGTGTGAATAAAACTCCTTACCTCAGAAACTTTCTGGTTTCAGAAAGGAACAAAAGATTTTAATGATGACGTATAGCGTAGATGATGATGGTGTTGTTTAATGTAGATGAAAAATATGTCTAATATAGCTAATTAAAAAGAAAGCTATACTAGTTTTAGTAGTGTTCCTGAGCTGAGAGTAATGGTGCGGGAGGGGCTGTTAGAAGCTATGCAGAATTTTGGCTCTCCATAAACCTGGGTATTAACATTTTCTTCTTGGGACAGGTGGCAGTGGGAGGATTATGGTGCTGTAGCAGTCACGGCTGTTATCACTTTACTGGTTTGTTACTATGTAAGCAAGATCTTTCTTTACTGTGAATACATACGTGTGAAATACCTGCATGTTAACTTTGTTGTATACATTTAATTTTTGAGAAGGTGAATTTAGGTGTCAAATTAGCTACCAGCAAATTTTCAATACGTAGCTCTAAAAACCAAATCCATCATATTCAGGAGTTGAAGAATTGCTTATGAAGGGGTTCTATTACTGATTATTTTACCCTGGCATTATTCACACTACTATTTTACATTTTTGGGGGTTTTTTGGTTGTTTTTTTGGTTTTTTTTTTCCCATGGCATTCCTGGAAAAGCTGGCAGCCCATGGCTTGGACATGTGCACCCTTCACTGGATTAAAAAACTGGCTGGTTAGTCAAGCCCAGAGAGTGCTGATGGATGGTGCCACATCCAGTTGACATCCAGTCACTAGTGGTATCTCCCAGGACTCAGTGTTGGGGCCAGTCCTGTTTAATATCTTTACTGATGATCTGGATGAGGGGATTGAGTGCACTCTGAGTAGGTTTGTAAAGTTAAGCTTGGTGGGATTGTTGATGTGTTGGAGGGTAGGAAGGCTTTGCAGAGGGATCAGTGGGCCAAGACCAATGGTATGAGTGAGGTTCAACAAGACCAGATGCCAGATCCACATTTGGCCACCAGAGCCCCCTGCAGTACTACAGGCTGGGGCAGAGTGGCTGGAAAGCTGCCGGGTGAGAAAGGACATGGAGGTGCTGGTCAACAGTGGCTGAACATGAGCCAGTAGTGTGCCCAGTAGCCAAGAAGGCCAGCGGCATCCTGGCTTGTATCAGAAATTTTGTGTCTTGCAGGATCAGGGAAGTGATTCTTCCCCTGTACTTGGCGCTGGTGAGGCCACACCTGGAGTGCTGTATCCAGTTCTGGGCTCTTCACGGCAGGAAGGACATTGAGGTCCTGCTGGAGTGTGTCCAGAGAAGGGTGACGGAGCTGGTGAAGGGTCTGGAGTGTCAGGTTTATGAGGAGCAGCTGAGAGACCTGGGATTGTTTAGCTTGGAGAAAAGGTCTTCCCTGAGACTCCTTATTACTCTGTACAACTACCTGAAATGAGGTTGTGGTAAGATGCTGTCCTGGTTTTGGCCAGGACAGAGTTAATTTTGTGCAGTAGCTGTGAGGAGGCGTCGCCTGGAGTGATGCAGGCATGGCCAGGGGGTGGTTGTTCTATACTATTTCTCTGTCATTGCTGGGACAAGGGTAGGAGACTCTCTGTTTTCCAACAAGAACAGAGTGTCTTCCAGTTGACAAAAACATGGCTGGAGGAGCATTGTTCATTTTTTCAGAGCCTGCAATGAGCATTTTTGCATGTGAATCACCCTCTCTCTTGTACTTTTGTCATTAAAACTGTAATAAGGTTTTCTTACCTTATTGCTGTTTCCAGTAAAATCTTCGTATCTCAACCCGTGATTTTCACTTTTTTTGCCTCAGTTCTCAACTGCATCCTGCCATGGTAGGAGGAGAGAAGGAGGGAGCAAGAGAGTGGCATCTGGTTTGGGAGAGTCTTGGTGGGGGCTCTGAATTGCAGAGTACCATTCCTAAACCATGACATACAAGAATCAGTCTCTTCTCCTGGATAACAAGTGACAGGATGAGAGGAAATCACCACAAACTATGTTGGTGGAGGTTCAGGCTGAACATCAGGAAGAATTTCTTCATGGAAATGGTTGTCAGGCATTGGATTTGGCTGCCCAGGGAGGTGGTGGAAATTTGCCATCCTGAAAGTGTTCTGTGGACATGGCACTTAGTGCTGTGGTCTATTTGACAGGGTTGTGTTTGGTCAGAGGTTGGACTCGATCTTGGAGTTCTTTTGCAGCCTAAATGCTTCTGTGATTAAAATTAATTTTTCTTTTTTAAGGATTTTGCCTCTTGGGGCTATTGCACACTTCACTCCAGTACTGCCTTAGAATATTTTAATTATGTGTTTTTTGACACAGAAGTGAACAACACAGGCAAGCAAAAATGCTTGAGTTAATACAGAGATTGCAACATTATGTGCCTTCAAAGCCTGTATCTTTCAGAGCTGCCTGTTGGGAGGGAATCTATTCCAAACCATAGCTGTAAGTCTTAAGTTGTTTCTGGGATAGCATAGACTGCAGCGTGTTCTCACGGGTACATCTGACTGTGGCTGTGTGAGTTGGGAGTGGCAGTAAGGCTCTTCTCATGCTTGTGTGCAGCAGCCCTGGGTGTTAAGGTGTGTATCTCAAGGTATTTCTTAATATAGATCATAGGTAATTGCAAAAAAACCACAAGCACAACCTCTCCCTCCAAACCCCTCTGCCACCCCAAAACCTGACCATGCACCCCCACCAAAAAAAAAAGAAAGGGAGAGGGGGAGCAAAAACCCCACAAGCTCGCCAAACTCAGATCCTTAATAAGCACATGTTCTTGAGAAGAGCCTTGGTGGGTAAAGTTTCCATTTTTTTTTAAAGAAGCTCTGTATGTATAGTGGGAAGATGTATTATAAATTCCAATCTTGCATTCTTGAAGTGCTCATTATATGGAAAATTATTTCTTCAATGTGTTTGGTAAATGAGGTGCCCAAAAGTAAGAAAGAAAAGAGAAAAAATTACTGTAGTTCTTTCACAGAACATTTTTTCTGTGACCTTTCAAATAAAGTCAGGTCAAACACTCTTCTGAAGTAGTAGGAGGCAAAGGTACGGAGCAGCATGGCCCTTCCTTTCCTCCAAGGTGGGAAATCATGATCTTGTAGTATTACGATGGTTTCTGCTTGTTCGGTGGGTTTTTTTACTTCATAAATTACAGAACTGGTGTGTTTTCAAGTGCTGCAGTTATGACAGATGGTTTTGTACATGGTGCTTTATTCTAGAATTTATTCTGCTTTATTCTATAGCATCTATTTCAGTCCATAAATTAGGATAAAATTTATTGAAAGAATTTCTTACTTTGAGAGAAATTGCTCTGCTTTTTCTTTTAAGGGGAACTTGAATTTTGTGCCAGTCATGAAATATGTCTTAGTATAAATAGAATATTCTGAACTGTGTGGTGATAGTGCTAGGTGTGTAGGGACAGGATGAGGAAGGCTAAGATGAAGCTGGAGTTGAACATGGCAAAGGATGCAAAATAAAACAAGAAGGGCTTTTACAGGTATGTCAGCCAGAAAAGTAAAGTTGAAAGAAGTGTGTACTCCCCTGATGAGCAATGCTGGAAAACTGGCAACAATGAATGAGGAGAAGGCTGAGGAACTCAACAGCATTTTGCCTCAGTCTTCAATGGTGACCTCTCTTCTCACACCTCTTGAGTGTGTGGACAGCAGGATGTGGACTGAGGGAACAAAGATCCTCCCTCTGTAAGTGAAGATCAGGTTTATGACACCTGAGGAACCTCATTGTATGTAAGTCCATGGGACCCAATGAGATTAATCCCAGAATCCTGAGGGAGCTGGCTAATGTAGTTGCCAAGCTAGTCTCCATAGTATTTGAGAAGTCATTAGTCAGGTGAAGTCCCAGGCGGCTGGAAAAGGGAAACATTGTACCTGTCCTTAAAAAAGAACGAGAAAGGAGTACCGTGACAACCTGTCAGCCTCACCTCTGTGCCTAGGAAGATCATGGAACAGATCCCTCTGGAAGCTATGGTAAGATAGATAGAGGACAGGGATGTGATTTGAAACAACTATCACAATTTCACCAAGGGCAAGTCCTGCCTGACTAACCTAGTGGCCTTCTAAACTGGAGTGACTTCATCAGTGAACAAGGTGAGGGCTATAGGTGTTGTTCGTCTGGACTTCTGTAACACCTTTGACAAGGTCCTCCATAATGTCCTTTTCTCTAAACCAAAAAGTAATGGATTTGATGGGTGGACTGTTACATGGATAAGGAATTGGGTGGATCGTCACATCCAGAAGGTAGTGGTCGACGGCTTAGAGTCACAATGGACATCAGTGACAAGTGGGGTCCCTCAAGGATTCATACTGGGATCAGTTTTTTTTACTATCTTCATTAATGACATAGATAAAAGGGATCAAGTGCACCCTCAGCAAATTTGCGGGTGACACCAGGCTGAGCAGTGCGGTTGACACACCTGAAGGATGGGATGGCATCCAGAGGCACCTGGACAAGCTCAGGAACTGGGCCCACAGAAATCGCCAAGGTTCAGCAAATCCAAGTGCAAGGTGCTGCACCTGGTCTGGGGCAAGCCCTGCTATCAGCACATGCTGGGGGATGGACAGATGGAGACCAGCCCTGCTGAGAAGGACTTGGAGGTGCTGGTGGATGAGAGGCTGGACATGACCAACAATGTGCACTCACAGCCCAGAGAGCCAAATGTGTTCTGTGTGCAGTGCATCAAAGGAGGTGTCGCCAGCTGGGCAAGGGAGGTGATTTTCCTCCTGTGCTCCACTCGTGCAGTGTACTGTGTCCAGCTTTCTCAGCACGAAAAGTATATGGACATGTTGGAACAAGTCCAGAGAGGGGCCATGAAGATTATTAGAGGGATGGAACACCTCTCCCATGAGGAAAGGCTGAGAGAGTTGAGGTTTCTCAGTCTGGAGAAGAGAAAGCTCTTGGGTAACCTTACTGCTACCATTTACTGAGTGAAGGAAGTGTAAAGAAATCTGGAGGGAGACTTTTTACGGTGGTAGGACAAGGGATAATGGCTTCAAATTGAAAAAGAGTAGGTTTAGATCAGATAATAGGAAGAAATTCTTTCCTGTGAGGGTGGTGAGGCACAGGAGCAAGTTCCCCAGAGAAGCTCTGGATGCTGCATCCCTGGAAGTGCTCAAGGGCAGTTAGGATGGGGCTTTGAATCTAGTAGGTGGCATCCCTCCCCATGGTGGCATGGTTTGAAACTAAATGGTCTTTAACCCAAACCATTGTATGATTCAGTGATCTTTGTGCCTGGAAGGAGGAGAGTGGGTTATGTAACTGTCATTGAAAATAATCTGGGGTTTGGGTCCATTAATTTTGACTTAATGAAACCAAAAATTGGTTTATACATTTTTGGTGTGGTGACTTGCTTTTTTTGTTTCCTGTTACAAATTTTAAACTGGAGGCTGTTTGTGATGATTTTGCATTTTATACTGTGAAAGCAAAATCCTTCAGGAAGTATTTAATTTAGAAAGTTGTCTTACGATAAGAAAGTAATCACAGAAGAGCCAACTGGTACTAGAGCTTGAAAACGGCTTTATCAGTTTTTAACATGTTTATTTGGAAATAACAGACAAATGATAGTAAAATGTTTTTAATAGCCTTGTTGCACTGTAATACTTTACATTTTCTGTTTCGTAAATAAATTCTGGAAACTAGGTGACATTATTTTGGAACTTTGATCTGGTAGTGTAAACTACATAAGTATTACTTTGTCTTTTAAATTAAAATTCAGTACAGACTACACAGACATTTTGGTACAGGTGATTATTCTTTTGTAGATAAGCATAGTTGCAAAGGAATAGTTGTGGAATTTTCAAAAAATTTATTCAGGGGAGGGGAAGGGGCTGTGTTGTTTTGTTTTTTTAATGAAGTTTATTAGCTAAGCAGCTGTAGCTGTTTCGAAGAGTTGGAAAGGTTCTGTCTGTTTAAAGTATCTGTTCTCCAACCAGAGATAAAACACACAGGGAAATATTCTGTTTTGGGATGTGAATTACTTCCGCCAGTAAAACTATATTTGCTTGTATGCAAGGGTTAAAGAGTAGCCTGCATGTGGTGTTTGTGTCCTACCTGTTGCTGTGGCTACAGTCATCTCTGTGTTTTGCAAGCTGTAGCATTTAACATGCCACCCCAGGTTTTCTGTTCTGAATTTTGGATTACAGCAAGAGCCTAGAGAAAACAGTCTGTACAATCAAATATTCAACATGCATAATCATTGATGGTATACGTAACATGGTATAATGAGAACACTAATATGTCTGTATTACAGTGGGAGGTGGGTAATACACAGTGGTGTGGTCTGAGTGAGCTTCAGCTTTTTTGTGAAATAATCCCCTCCTTTTCACTTGTACTGCAGAATTCAAGTTTTGCTTACACATTTTATTACAAGGTGAATTTCATGGTTAGATTTTTAAATAGAAGTAGTTGAATATATGAGAACTGAATGAAAGGAGTGTCCTGCTTTGTTTTGAAACCACCATTTTTCTGTCACGATGTAAGATAGTGGGGACCTGCAAAGCATAAGGACAAGTGGTTCATTGCTTTTGAAACACAATGATTTCAGGTTGTCCACACAAAACTATTGAAGATTGCTTGGAAAAGAAGATGAGTGAGGATAGCTTCACAAGCCTGCAGTAATTCTCATTCAGACTACCTTGTTGGATTATTTCTACAGTTTTGTTAAAATTGTGTCTCAGGGAGACTCTATAAGCTTTTTAAGTGTAAAAGGTGATTAAATGTCTAGGCCATTGAAATAATTTTTTTTCCCTTTTTTTGTAACTGCATGCATAATATTTTTACAGACATCCATTTGTGGGGTTTTGAAATACTGTTCTTAATACAAATCTCTTAGGAATAACTGTTGTATTGATTTAATTATTTTTGCTTGGCATATCATCATTCAGTAGAAAACTGGAAATCTGTTGGAGCACTTTGCAAGGAACGGTAACCTCTACCATTAAACATAACTCTGACCCAGGCAGGCCGGGCTTTGAAGGCTTAAAAAATACTGTAAGCTAACTTGAACATCTCTAAAAAAAAAACTCTCAAAAGCAAGAAGTAAAATATAATCACAGATGACTCATGATGTGTAGCAATTGGGTGGTGTATGTTTAAATCCATGTGGACTCTTACAAAGAAGGTATTACTTTTGCTTGAGTATGATCAAGTATTTCTGGTTTGGACTAAAAACATACAGGATAGTATTCTGGTGTGCAAGTTTAGGATTTACTTCTCTTTGGGGTGAAAGCATTCATTGCTTTTCCCTGTTAGAGTTGTTTCTTACTCCAGAATACCTAAATTCCCAATGGGGATGAAATTGCATGGATTTATTTTTGTATTCTTCTTTAGGAAATTCATTATTTGACCAGTACTTTAATAATAACAACAATAACACAGAAGCCAATTCCATCTGGTTTAAAAGAATGTCACTTCTGTTTCTTTTCTTAATGTGGCTAAATAAAATGCAAATATAAGTAGTATAGCTCTTGTTAAATTGCCTGTTGTGGATTTTTTGCCCCCAGTAAAATAAATCCTAGTTTGTATGTTCATGTACAATGAAATGAAGCAAAAAAATCTGTCATTTGTACCTTGTTTTCACTTGTAACAGGCTGGCTAACATTTACTAAGGAGCTCATAAGTGACATGTAATTACCATTTTATGTTCTAGATATTGTCCAGAATTGTAACATTAATATAAACATTCATCATTATTTGATTGTCAAAGATTTGTTAGGCTTCTAGTGAAATCACTCTTGATGAACAGTTTATGTATTTATCAGTGAATAAATACAATTTCAGAAATATTTACTGCTCAGTGGGAAAAAACTACAGTCATGGTACAGAAAATTCCTCTTTTCCCATTGTGTATGGCTTCTGCACAGTGCTCTGGAGCTGCCATTGCCAGATGTGGACATGCTTCTTTTGAAAATAACAGTATCACTATTATACACAAGGCTCTGGATTATTTGCTTCCCTACCAGAAGAACGTTGTGTGTGGGCGGATTATTGGCATTTCAAGGTCTGTGCAGAGTCTGGGAAGCTGGATCCTACTGTAAACAGAGCAACAGATGAGAGTGGGAGCGGGGAGGGGCATACATCTCACTGATTATTTTAAGAAGACAAGTTCCAAGAAGCTCTGAACTCAGATGGAGGACAGAAAGTTTAAACAGACCTCGGAGTTTTCAGGACAAATATGTGCATTTTTTAAATGCAGAAACTTGGAATCTGAGCTGGTGACATGAGTAACTTTTTGTTGTGGTGTGTACACTGACCCAAGTAGCTTCTGAATTTACCTCTTAGTGGTCTGATGACATTTTCACAGTAGGATTTCCATGTGGATCACAGAAAAATGCAAAGGTCCAGCATCTCCATTACCTTTGGCACATCTATTATGTTAGTAATGATTTTTGTTACAGTTCTGTTTCGCTTTGCAAGTAGTTAAGTATGGTGTATCCTGTTTGGAGGTTGAAAACATGAGTGTGTATGAGATGACCTGTAGATAAAAATGTCTTCATTTTTCTGCTGTGGTTCATTTACAGGTCCTTCAACAGCTTTTAAATCACTTCCGAAAAAATAAGGATAAAGTTCTTCTTTTCTCCTTTTCCACAAAGGTGAGCTCCATGTGATTTTTATCAATTAACTGCAGCAGTAAGTTCTGAATCGTGAATCACTGAGTGACACCTTGTCAACCACATTTCCTCGTTGCTTCTACTGTGAGAAGTAATTATGAGGACAGTGTGCTGTACTCCACAAGCATATTGAAACCTTATGTTCCCTCATGATAAAAATGGTGATGGCAAAACAAGTGTAACACTCTTCTGCCTTCCCTAGAGCTTTTTGAAATTGTTCTGTTACTTGAGGTGCAGATACCTGAGTTCAGCTGGTATGCCTTGAGTTAGAGCACTGTCACAGCACTGTATGACTGCAATATCATAAAAGCTTTGTGTTAGCACTGAAAGTTGTTAAGTTTCCTCATTCTGCTGACTTTTGATCATCATCAGCAATGAAACTTCAATTCTTGCTACACCAGTTGACTTGAACTGAAAACTGTCTAATTAGAGCAAGAGATACATGTACATTTTACTTTTTAGGGGCTTGCTCCTTGATCGTCTTGTTAGGGAATAATGTGTTTCCTGAAATAGTGCACTCTATAGTATCGGGGCTTTTTATTTAAATATTTGTAATGATAGTACTAAAAAGCATTTTAAAAAGTAGTAATTTGAATGGTTGTTCAGAGTCTTAAATACCTCTCTTTTTTTGGCTTTAAGAAAGAGTGCAAGTTTAATGTTCAGATGCAGTAGTAAAGTACTCAGTGTGTCTTAGGCTGTTTTATGGTGTCCAGTACCAGATTGACTGCTGGTTACTGCGGTCTCTTTCACTCCATGCCCCTGAGCTCTGACTGTGCACTCAGTGCTGGCTGTGGTGCTCATTTACTGTATTTCAAATAATTGCAACTTGCTAAGATGGGAGGAAGCTGCTTAAATGGACTGCCTGCTTATTGAGTTGGATTGAGTGACAGTTAGAGGTGAAACAGGCAGCCAGGGTTGAATGGTAGACTGAGACCACAGCAGACCAACATTAATCACCTTGAGTGCTGTAGAATCATGGCTAAAGAGAATCATGAATGTTGATAAGAAAATGGCAAAGATGTAGTCTCATTTGCAGTGGGTGATATAATGAAAATATATTTGATAAACATGGCCCCTGTTAATCATGTTTAATTAAAAAGGTAGTATTAAGTACTTAACTTTTTCTTTCCTTTTTTTCTTCGTTTTTCCACTCAGTTGCTGGATGTGCTGGAACAGTACTGCATGGCATCTGGGCTAGATTACCGAAGACTTGATGGAAATACAAAATCAGAAGATAGAATCAGAATTGTAAGAGAGTTCAACAGCATTCAGGAAATTAACATATGTCTTGTATCTACAATGTAAGAAAATTTAGCTTGTGGTTTGTTTCAATATGTCTGTCTAGTGTTCAGTAAATCAGTTACGCTGTAACTATACAAATACACTTGTGTCAGTTGTTAATGCTTACAGGTATGACTTAGCTGAGGTTGTGACCATTTTAGTGGAAGCTGCACAGCATTATTGTCAAAAACTATGTACTGTGATTAGAGGAAGTAAAATTTCACCTGTAATTTTCCTGCTTCCAGAATGTAACTGGCATAAAAACTGGTTATGAGTTTAATTATAGTATTTAGAGGAGTTGGCCTGTGTAGGACTTAATGGGAATGAAGTAGCAACAGGGATTTTTACTGAGTAAGTTGATAATAGTTGGTTAGGACTCAACTATTCATACAGTCTATAAAATGTGATATTTACATGAGAAAACTGCATTTTGTAGCAGTGGTTATTTGAGTACTTGGTGGTTATTAGAACAACAGTAATGCAAAGCTGTACTGCACTGTTTTCAGTATATTTAATAGTGTTCCTTTTTTTATGTTGGGGAAGAGTATGCCAATAGGGACCTAATACAGAACGATCTAGTTTCAGTGTTTTTCTGACTATCATATAGTTATGTTTTTTCATTTTTATGCTTCTAGGGCTGGTGGATTGGGTCTTAATTTTGTTGGTGCCAATGTTGTTATACTGTTTGATCCTACATGGAATCCAGCAAATGATCTTCAAGCGATTGATAGGTACACTCTCAAAATACAGAATTTGATCCATGTTGTGCTCTTCCTTTCATTCTGTAATCTGATTGTTCAGCTGAAACTTTTCCTGAAGAAAGAAATTTTTTACATAGTCTGATTCATCCACAAAGCAATAGGAAAGGTCCAGCTAAATTAGTTTTTAGCTTTGATGTGATTATTTATAACCCTAAATTTTACAGTTTATTTTCCTGTATTTCTTTTTTGTGGCAGAGAGCCAAAAAAACCCCTCAACTAGAAACTCCCCATGGTCACTGTAACTTTTTTTGATGTCTGGAATATGTGTATGTAGATGACATTTTTCTTGTGTTTTTCATGACAGAGTACATTGTGGTTGACCCTAGTTCAGATGATGTTTTGAATTCCAAAACCCTAAAAGACGAGGGCTCTTTATTTTCTCTTCTGCTTCACCATTGCGGTGCTTTTAAAAGCATTCACATCTATCTCTGATATTATGGTGTTGGAGTATTTCCAGTAATATAGATTTTTCTTTCAAGGCTTTTCAACTGTAGGATATTTCCCTAGGAATCCAAGGAAGACCTTTGAGTAACTGAAGTAAAGAATATTGAAAATCTTCAAAATTCAGTGGATTTACGTATTTTCATGAGCAGAAATAAACTTGTTTCTGTTATCTCATGGAGTTACGTAATTCTGTTTTAAGAGTCTTTCTGATTTCTAGGATGTCTTTATGTGCACCTGTTCTAGAGAAACATTAGCATCAGAAACATGTATTGGGGACTATCTTTAAAGAATCTTTGTAAGATCACATTACTATGAATTTTAGCCTCCTGTGAATTTTGTGGAATAAAGTCTATTAGAAGACTCAGAATTTACTGTTTGAACAGAACACTTGCCAGTTCATTAGCTGTTTTTATGGTGTTGTGTCTTGTAAAGTGATTTATAAAGTTAAGAAAGAACAGGCTGCTCCAAGTAATCTATGAGATAATTCCTGTATAATGCAAATAGGAGAATACTTTAAGAAAAAGTAGGTGGAGACAGAGAGGGAAAAAAAAAAACCAAACAAACTTGAGATAAACAGAGTGGAAGATGTGTTTTCTGGAGAGATGGGAGACAGTTCTTGTGATATAAAATGAGGAGAGAGCTTTTTAAACTGGATAGGCCTGAGGAGAAATATGAAATACTGAAGGTAAAGGAATAGGAAATTATTACTGAGGAAAATTTGGAAAAGTAAGGAAAACAACCCAATCGACATGTGCATGATTTAGAATAGTCCTGTTTTATGAGAATGCTTTTATAGATTTAGTTCGTTTGTTATTTATTACTACCCCTAAGAGCTCTCATTTCTTAAAATGTTTTTCATGTACCATGTCCTTGCAGAGCTTATAGAATTGGCCAATACAGAGCTGTTAAAGTGTTTAGATTGATATCCTTGGGAACTGTGGAAGAGATGATGTACTTGCGACAAGTTTATAAACAGGTAAAGTTCACAAACTGTTTAAATGGGGAGCTCTTCCTAGTAGTTTCAGGGACAGAAAGCTAATCTAGTCTGTAGTAAAATTGTAGTTTACCTTGAGTTTATGGTATATGATGTTAACTTACTAAGCAAAGGTGCATCATTTAGCGATTCTCAAAGAATGGAACAGAATTATATTTGTATTCAAGTTTTTCTGTAACTATTGACAGTTTAGTTATGCAATGTACCTTATTCGGGTTATACAGAGAATTTTTTTATTTGAAGACTTGTAAAGTACAACTGTGATAGTTGTAGTTAGTATCTGCAGCAGTCTGATTCAGGCAGCTTTTTCTCATGAAAGTCTGGAAAAAGTAAAGCAGAACTCTTGCTGGTGCTATAGCAGAAAAGCAAGAGGCATTGCAACTTTCCTAATTCTGGAAACTTGCTTTTAAAAGGAGAGGGAAGTGTCGTTGGTTCTTTTACGAAGATGAGAAATGATGCTGCTCGCTGGACCACTCTAGCCTGGACCACTTGCACTCTCAATTTTTCGACTTGCGTTGATAGGCTAAGATCTGAATAAGTGACAAATAAAAATAAGGTTCTAAGATCATCTGATTGCACAGAGCAGATAGTCATAAAATGAATTTATCCTCAGGAAGATGAAATCTTGAGCTCTGTTAAGTAATGTGTGTGGTTTGCTTTAAAATGCTACTTTCGGAAGTGTAACAATGACTTTTAGCTCACTTAAGGTCAGTGTTTTGTAGAAGCCAAAAAGCCATTAGAGTTCTGTTTAATTTTGACAAAATTATCTAAATAAAGAAGAGGAAACGTAAGGAAAAATTAAAAGGAATATGGGAGATAGGCGGAACAGGTAACTGGGAAATTTGCAGAGATTCTGTATGAGACACTCAGAATTAAGATGTTGTAGTAGTTGAAATAATATACTAGAATGACAAGTTAAATACAACGCATGGTAAGTCCTAAAACAGTATTTGAGGGACAGTGGTCTAAAAACATAAAAGCTAATAGTTTGGTTTTTTAACACATCACGAGCACAAATTGTACTGCTGTATGGACATTAGTAAGGTTTAAAAGAGTGCTGATTACAAAAAAACTCCCTAAACTTTATTTATTCTTTACATGCACATTCATGGAAAAGCTTGGAGAGGACCCTGTTCCAAAGTTTCTCTTGTGCAAAGTACTTTTGAGAACTCCTTTCAAAAGCAAATATCAATAGGAGAAGCCTCAGAAAGGCTAACAAAATGAGCAATAGCTGATTACAACCAGCTATATTCACTAAAACCTTAATGGAGGGGAGCCTGCTTCGCAGAGATCTTTGGAGTTGGTGATCTTGTAGAAAAAGAAGACCTGGATATTGTCTCTTTGGATTCCAAAAAGCATGTATAAGTCTTGAAAGGATGTATCAATTTTTTTCTTTTTTTTCTTTTTTTTTTTTTAATTGACTTGTATTTTTCAAGTTGAATAAGCCGCAATAAACAGAGTAATTATAAGTCTGAGGGCTGGGGTTTTTTTGGCTATACTTGAATTGCTTTCCCTTAACAAGTTAGCATACAGTGCAAAGGAAGGTGAAAAAAATGCTAATAATTTAGTATAGTGGAAGCTGAGCTGTCAAGATATAAAGGAGTGCCAGCAATATGTATGGTAGGTGTCTGATAATAGGCAACAATGCAGTAAAAGTCTTCGAATATTCTATTTTTTTTAATTCAGTAAAGCCAAGCAGGTTCATATTATACCACAATCTGTTATACCAACATCTGCCAGGGAAATTAAAACAAAATATCCTCTCTAAGGAATTTCTGCTTGTTCCAGCTAAAGCTGTGTATATAATGTGGGTGCCAGGAAATTCTGACGTGTTGTTGTAGCAAACACTTCTGAAACCTCTTGTGTTGTTCTGTTTTAGCAACTTCACTGTGCAGTGATTGGAACTGAAAATGCCAGGCGATATTTTGAGGCAGTGCAAGGATCAAAGGAACATCAAGGAGAGCTTTTTGGGATTCATAACCTTTTCAAACTTAGGACTCATGGGTCCTGTCTTACCAAAGACATCTTGGAGGTGTGAAGTACTACCCTATAACTTTTGGATATTAGTTTTACATTTTTCCTTTCCTCATGAGACTTTTTGGTCATTGTTTTGAATGGAAACACTATAAAACAGAATGGTAAAACTTAATCAATACTTGTCTGTGCCATGACTTGAATGAAATAGGCATGCTAATGTCTCATTCTGGTACTCATTCTCATTCTGAATTTATCTGAAAGATAAATTTCTTTAAATCCAAGAATGGAAAAAGCTTGGATTATGATTTTCATAAATTTCCTAATACATATATTTTTTTAATAAAAACTACATCACTTACTTTTTGGTACTTTCGCGCAGCTTTGTGCACAGATATCTTTTATTCATCAGTAACTCAGACTGACCTTTTAAATCAGAATTCTGATCATAAAAATATTTTTTATGGTCACAGTAACCTCTTTAGAGTACTTTTTGGGATGTTAATAACTGTTTTTAAAAAATGTATTTTATAATGCTGTATTTTGAAGTATTACAGGGTGCAAGTAAATAACTGAGATTGCGTATTTAAAAATTAATTTCTTAATTACTCTAAAAAGACTGTTGGCCTAATTCTATAGTGTATAGTGTAAACTAACTTTAAGTATATTCAGTATTATACCTTTATGTATGGAGCATGTTTGCTGCAGCTAGCTTGCATCTTCAAATTTACTGCAGCTTTTTTCCCTGTTTCTTTTTCTTTCCATCCTTCCCTTTATTTTGTTATTTTTCTTCTGCTAGGAACTTAGTCTGGACCTTGCTGGTAGTACTTCTGGTGCTTACACTTGTGTAGAAAGAAGGAAACTTCTTTCCTGTGCTTGCCTTTGTATGTAATAAAACCTGTATCTCTTTATGTTAACATATTTGATTGTTTTAGAGGGAAGGGCAGGTAGAAGCAGGAGTCATAACAGCAACTACATGGCTGAAGGAAGAGAATCGTTCATGCAGCTCAGAAAAGGTGAGAAGTCTTTGTGGACTTGTAGACCAGAGCATGACAGGCCTCTGGCTCCCAATATTACAGTGGCAAATGTGGGAAAATATGTCATTAGGCTCATAACACTTTTACCCTATTGTTTTAAAGATTTTGTTTAGGGAATTGTGGAAAGGACTACAGTTGGTTTAGATGATTAAATGTTTCTGGTTTTGTGGAACTCTCGAAGACGACCTATTTAGCTGTTGTCGTCAGCCAATCAGACAGTGATTCCCACCAAACCAGTGGTCTGTTCAATACTGTCTTTTTTATTTTTAATGTATGTAGTTATCGAACGGTTTCCTTCTGGAATAAGATCTTATTTTTTTTATTTTTTCGTGCAAAGGTCAGTTTTAATGGGAGCATTTCATTTGTAGGAATGTTTTTGACTGAGCACCATGATCAGGTACTTTGGGAAGTAAGCAGTTAGGTCTGTACAGTGGGCTGTAAGAGTAAAGTTGTCATTAGATTAGATCACACTGAATGACATTACAAATTAGCCACTATCTTTTATGCCTGTTGGAGATTTTTGTGAGTAAATGTCAATATTTAATGTGTGCCCTTACATTGGTCTTAATCTCATATTGATAATGCATCACTAGATGGTCATGATCTCACATATGACTTGCTGACAAACTTTTTAAGCTTATGTTAAATGCTTTTTGATGAGCAGAATTGTATCAGGATTAATATATTCATTTTAAAATGTTTCTTTGAGTACAAAACTTTACTGTTCTGACTTTCCGTTTACATGTTGTCATAATTCTTATCTCAGCAGTGTGCAGTCTTGGAGCTCTGTTCTGGACTTTAGTATCTTAAAAATGTTTTAAGATTGCCTGGGCATAATTTTGTTTGATTACAGTAGGCCTAGATGAATTTCAGAGTGGAATGTTATGTACTCATGACTTTAATGTTAGCCCCCATATACAAGGAAGTTTACCACTGCACTGAGATTTATTTTGTGTAATGACACATTATATTAAGGTTTAAATCATGAAGTCACCTTCCAAACTACTCTTGAAAGATGAAAAGTAGCAATGAGATTAGTATAAGCTTGAAAAATATGGGTGTGGATTGGGAAGGCATAAGTTGTCTTAGCAGTGTGCAGCATGTATCGTCTCAAGTACATAATACTATTGGTTATTTTCTGCTTAGTTGTTCTGCTAAAAATTTTCTGCTGGCAGAGACTTTGGTAATTCCTCATTATGAATTATTTTGCATTTTGTAGTACTATTTTACGTATTTTTTGCTTGAGTAACGTAGTGGAAATCCACTTCTTTTACACTGCTTTGGGATTAGGTGGGTGGTGTATACCATTAATGTTAAATAACTTTGCTTTAAATTTTTTTTTTTTTTTTTTAGTATGAACAACCAGACTGTAAAGAAGATGGAGATCCCCAAAGCATTCAGGCACAGTTAAAAATAGAAGAGACGGATTTTTGGGATGACTTCAGTGATGATGATATTCTGGAGAGTTCTGTAAAAAAATGTGACAGAAGGAAGCCAAGCAATGGAAATAATTTCATGGTAACAAAAGGACAGCTTTCGTTAATGCAGTGCGGATTCTCTAAGTTGTTGCAGAGAGAAATTGAAACTACCAAAGAAGGGGATGATAATTATAATTCTCATAATTCAAGTTCTGATGATCACACTGTAAGAAAAATTGTAAATAGCAAGCATGATGATTTTCAGAAATGTCAAACCATTGTGCCTGTTTTGGAGCATGGGAAAGCTGTTCTGTCATCAAATGGAACTGATAAACAAGATATGCATAGTACAGACTGGCTTGGATTATCAGGCTCTGAGGAGGAAGGGGACAGAAAAAATGAGGATCAAGGCATTTCAAAGCAACGTGATATAGTCATGGAAACTGAAAGTAGTTCTGAAGAGGATGATGATGTCATCTTTCCGACCCAAGTTCAAGTATGCCAGCAACCAGTGCTTACTAAAGAAGTTGAAATACACAGGTCAACATCTGAAAATTGTGAAGAGTTAGCAAAAGAAAAAGCTGGATTTGTATTTAAGGGAAACAGTAGACAATTTGGATTCCCCAGTACTGAGTCAAATTTCAGCAATGCCATGTCTTTTGAAGACATCAAGAATGACACAGAGTTGAAAGGAGCAAGCGACATAAGTGATGAGTCTGATGATATTGAACTTTCCCATAATTCTGAATCAAGGAACCTAGGAACTTTGAACTTTCCAAAGTGGAAGGAGGGATGTGCCCTTAACAATGAACTAGATAATGTCTCCAAGTCTCTGCTACAAGCAAAGAAGCCCAATAGAAAAGGAAAGGAAGGTGGTTCTCAGAATATAGATGAATTCTCATCCTCTGAAGATAACTTTCCAGTTGAGAAAATTTATGGCAGAAAGCAAAGTTGTAAGTGTAAACAACGGAGAGGCAGAGTTCAGTTTGGGTCTAAAATGCTGTGTCCTATTCAAGATACCTCCGTTGCACAAATGAAGCCTAGCAATTATGCTATGCATAGAACTTGTGCAAGTAAAACTGTATTTGAGCATCAAGAGCAAAAAATGGAATCAATGGACAAATATTTAGGTAACTATTAACTGAACTTGTTTGGTTTTATT
Source organism: Corvus hawaiiensis (assembly GCF_020740725.1). Lineage (NCBI taxonomy): Eukaryota > Metazoa > Chordata > Aves > Passeriformes > Corvidae > Corvus > Corvus hawaiiensis. The sequence continues at coordinate 38,293,924 of NC_063255.1, read as the reverse complement.
TCAACTAAAGTAGTAACATATGTTTAATTTACCATTGTCAGCATGTTTTAATTTCTTCTTCCTCTACATATTTTTTTGTTACAAGATGTAATAAATGCTCAGTAATTATTGTTTAGTAATATCTTTCTGTCTCTCTCTCTTTACATATTAGTCTTACTTTTCTGTCTTCCGGGGTGACAGTCTGCTTTGTAATTTTTGGTTAAACTCTTAACATCTCTAGAAATATGCTGAGATTGAATATTTATTAAGAAGTCACAAACTAAGTATTTGAACTGTAAAATCTTAAGAGTCTTGACAGAGCTGTTAAACAAAATGTACAGAAAAAGAAAGTGGTGTGGGAGTTTTAAACATGATATAGAAGACTTGATTCCTAAAGACTTAATTTTAACCATTGATGTTGCTGCCATTAAGCCATAGATGCTTTGAAACATCTTTGTCCATCTGAAAATAACTACACTGAAATTGAAGTAGTATTAAACTGTCTGAATAAATCCAAATAAGTCTAATGATTGTTGTATATTTCATAGAAACTTGGTGCTGAGTGAAATTATAACAAATTTTATAACTTTATTGTAAATTTTTGGGGTTTTTAATTACAATATCCTTCAGTGCAAATGTGTACCTTCAGAGTTTTGGAATAACCAACATCTTTGATTGCATTTTTTTCGTAATGTATCAGATGGTGTTCAAGAAGTGGCATATATTCATTCAAATCAGAATGTGGTTGGACCCAGCAAGGCTGAAAATCACTTGAGCCGGTGGGCAGTGCGAGATGTATTTGAGTTGAAGCAGTTTTCCCAGCTCCCTGCTAATGTAGCTGTCTGTAGTGCCAAGGTAAAGAAAAATTTTTGGAAATGTCATTTAAAGTTTTTTTATCCTCATTTTTCATCTTAAAAAGCTATAAAAAACTTGTTTTTCTGTTAATGGCCACCATGAATGATCAAAGATACTGAGGATGGGAGGAAGAGAATGCTCAGTTGGAGGTCTAATAAATTATTTTATTTTTTGGGGGTGGCTTTTACATTAGCCAGCTTTGAAAGAGTTGGGAATTAAACAGCATAGCTCTGTGTGGAATCCCTCTGTGGGCTTTTTCTGTGACAGAAATGGTAAGTTTAAAGATTGGGTTTTTGAAATCAAATTCTGTGCTGTTTTTCTGATTTGTGCCTTGAAAAATCTTCAGCTTGTCCTGGATCCGGTTAACAAAAATCCGGTTGCCACAGTACATTCTGGAACCCCTGTAGCATCGAAATTTCAACATAAATCAGTGTGCAGGCTCTCTTGGGGAGGTGAACATACACAGTTGCTACAGTTGAATCAAATTGTCTATGTTTAATATCTTAAACATAGAACTGGAGTTTACCGGGGGTGCTTATTTGCAGCAACAGATATGTTTTATGCTTTTTGTTGGTCCTGTATCTTGTTTAATTGCATTTGGAATACACAAAAATCTGGAATAAATTCAGGTACAGCTTCCAGATTTTTGTTCTTGTTACACAGTGTTTTTAATCTGCTCTGATTATCTGGGTACTTTGTTGTTTGCCTTGTAATAAACGTTTGCCGGGCTGTTTTTTAAGACAGACCACAAGCACAGAATAAGTGATTGGTGAATGTGCAGCTTAGTCTTTACAGACATGTTAGCAATCATTACAGAAATTGTAGACATACGACTGTGTTGTTCTGGGGTGTTGAACATCCGTAGTGGCTAGAAGGGTTTCTTCCAGTGCTGTTGTTGTACTGCATTTAATTAAGCCATTAGCAGAGTTGCCAAGAATTTTTATACTGGGAAGATGAAACCAGGCAAACTAGTAAAAGTAAGGCCTTTTCAATTCTAACAGATTTGCATTAGAATGTCCCTCATTGGCAGAAAAGTTGGTCAAAAATACTCAAGAGTACTGTAGGAAGGTACTTACTAATTGGCAATGGCGAACAACATTATTAAAACCAAATAAAAATGGAAGAAAACTTTGAAGAGAGTACTTTGAGTAAACATCTGTTGATCCACCTCTGTTCAGAACTAGTTTGTGGTGTTCATGTAACTTAGAGCTTATGGTGTAGAGTTGTGTGACTGCAAGTATTGCAAATTAACTTCTCTTGATTAACTTGTCAGTCAGGTTTTTTAAGGTGTGCATTTTTCACTCAGAAGCAACATCTCTTGGAGATCTAAGTAGGAAGAAAAACACCAAAAATTATGGAGAAGGTTGCCTCTTTTCTTCACATCCTGTTATTCATTTACGTAAAGGCACTAATGTAGAAATAAAATCTAGGTGACTGCCTATTCTTAAATGTGGCATTTTGAACTTTTTGTGCTCTGCTTAAAAAGAGAGCTTCATAGACAACTTTCTAAGCTGAAAGAAGAAAGGTTCTCTACTTAGGATTTACTGCTACTGTTTTTCTTTCTTCATTACTTTGTATTTCCTTAGAAGACATTTTGTGAAAAAACATGGTCATTGTTGTGCTTCTGGCCATCAGGCTTTGCTGGTCATTTTTCACTTATTTGCCATCAGTTTAAGTTAGGACATTGACTGTCTGAGCATCTACTTGTTTTATCATAAGATAATGCTACCTAATAAAAACCTTTTTCAGTAAAGTAGCATCATGTGTAATATTAAAAATACAACTGAGTGGTTTAAATTTCCATTGTTATTTTAAGTAAATAAAATTACAGTTTTGAATGTTGGAATGTTAATTGGAATCTGATAGTTACTGAAAGAAAAACAAAGTTTTGTCAGCTGAAATTTCTTGTTGATGTAGTTTTCAAGTGTCATTGGTCTAACAGTTTCTCAGAAACTGTTGTGTAGCTCTTTCTATTGGGTCTGAATATCAGTGATATTAGACTCTTGATTAGAAGCTTTTTTTACAGTATATTTAGGTTGAAGTTTTATGTAGTAATATCATGAAGACACCTGAATAATATTTATGCTCTCATTAATATTTATGTCCCTTCTTAAGCACACGTAATCAAATTGTTTTATTTCTACGTAGAAGAGATCAAGAAAGGTTATTTTCATTTCATAGATAGGTCTGCTAAGGACAAAAAAAGTATTATGTCCTTTGTCTTGTTCATTTTACCTATGCCAACTCTTGTCTTCTTGCTTTACAGTTTCATTTAGTAAGCAGTCTGTAATAATACATTTCTGACGTAATCAATTTTAAATACATTTTTCAAGCAGTGACTTATATCTGTGAAAGGAGGTCAAGAATTTTGAAAAACTTGAGGTATTCTGTTGAATTGGATGAGTTGTAAATTGGGAAATACAAATAACTACAAGTGTTGGTGGAAGACTGGCATTTTTGTTTCATGCTTACATAGAAATTTGGAATGACAGGGATATTAAAGCAATGTTGTAATAAGCTAAAGTAATTAATAAAGAAAACCCCTTGTAAGAACATTGACATGTTGATTTATTGCTATTGACTAGCCATCTAATCACGTTTTGGGTTCACTACTTCTCTTAAACTTTTAGAACCTGGGTTACGGTCTTTAGTTTCAGTAGCCAATTTATGGAAATTCTGTGAGTATGAGTAATAGAAAAATTAATTGCTGGAAAGCACTATAAAACAGTGTCTTCTTCCTGGTTGTCTACCTGTAGTAGATAAAAGTATAAATTGGTTTTATTAGTGCTTCATTTATTGTTGAATCGTGGAGACTACTGTAGTTGCTTAAGTCGTAGTAACTGCTGAAAGCTGGAGCAGACTGCAAAACCTGTGAGGTCTCTTCTTTGAAAGTGAGGGAGGTTCCATAGGAAGAAGATCTTTGAGAGCCAAGTTAGAAGGGATGTGAGACAGCAAGTCTTGTTCCTCAAAAGATAACTGAAGGTATGTAGAATATCTTAAGAACGTGAGTAACTAACAAGCTTGCATTTGAATTGGTTATAAAAATAGTGTAGGACTTGAACACCTTTTCTTACCGTGGATTTCATCTTGGTGATACTTTTATTTCCTTGAGTTTAGAAGGCCAGTGTTAGATCTGCCCAGTTGGCACTACTGTAATCCTCAGTCAAGTCTCTCTTAACCTCTTAAACTGTAGGCTTCAATCAAGCTTATTTTTTTATCCAGTAATAAGTATTCAGTCTATCCTTAATTTTGCCTGTGCCTAGTGTTGATATATCCTAGCTGCCTTTTCTCTGAACATATTAGAACATATTATTTTAATCTGCTATTGCTCTGTACCTTTAAAAAGGCTTAAGGAAACAGAATTTTGATTGTTCTTACGAGAAATAGATCTCGCTACTATTTCTTTTTTCTTGCTTGCTTTGTTCTGCAGGATCCATAACAGTCCTGGATTCAAGACTGCAAAGCCCTTTACACTTCTTTCCCCAGAGGTGATGGGGAATGCAGTCGTATTGTCTATATATGGTTTTTAAAGGAATTTTGCCAACTGAGTAGTTTAGCTAGAATGTTCACATTTATAGTACTGAGTGCTTGTTTAGTCTATATTTCTGTAAGTACTGCATGACTCTGGAAAAGTGTTTGGTAACAGCAATCAGAATATAAAGGATGCCATCAAGAAACAAAAAAAGGACATCATGAGAGCTCTCTCACAACTTAGCAGCTATGAAAGGTGATATAAAATCCAGAAGTAATAAATGTAACAGTATAAACGATGCATTAATTGTACAAGTAAGAGAATAAACTGTAGTTTGATTGGATATCATTATTCAAAATAAATCCTGTCCAACATCTGAATTAAAGAAAGTTTGTGTATGACAATAGTAGTAGCAAACATATGTGGAAAGGTATTTTGTCACGTGATTCTGAAGAAAGGAAAATAAATTGTGGAACATGTTCCTTTTATCACAAAAGTGCATGGGATTGCATAAAAATAGAAGAAGATGGTCTAGCTGTTAGGTGAGTTGAAACAGCATTCTCAGTGCAGAAGGATGTTGTCAAGTTATAGAATGGGCTTTCATAAGTAGTCATCTACAGCAGTGGAGACTCATTTATAGTTTATTTTGCAAATATGGTGAGGGAAGTACTTAAAAGACTAAGATTAACTGGGGTTTATTGACAGACATGGCATGGGTGGTATGGTCTTGAATGCAGAAAGCTTATAATTATAATAAAAATATTGTAATACCAATAGTTCCTGAATTGAATGTAATTATCCTTTGTCTGAAGATTATCTGTATTCTGATCATTGCCCACAACTGTCAATATTGTATTGCTGTAGATTTTGAGAAGAAATACTTAAGAACTATAGAATATGACTCTTAAAGTTCATCTAGTTCAAACTCCCTGCAATGGGCAGAGACATCTTCAACTAGATCAGGTTGCTTGGAGCCATATCCAACCTGACCTTGAATTTTTCCAGGGATGGGGCATCCACCACCTCTCTGGACAACCAGCTGCAGTGTTTTACAATCTTCGCTGTAAAAAAGCCTTCTTCCTTACGTCTAATCTAGATGAAAAACAGGCTCTGCTAAAAAGCATTTCTCCATCTTTCTTACAAACCCCTGTTAAGTATTGAAGAGTCATGATAAGTTCTCTCCAGAGTCTTCTCTTCTCCAGGCTAAATAACTCCAAGTCTCTCAGCTTTTCCTGATAGGAGAGGTGTTCCATCCATCCAGTCATTTTTGTGGCCTTCCTCTGCACTAAGAGCAGAGGGACAGAACCACCTGCCTTGACCTGTGGCCACACTTCTTTCGATGCAACACAGAATACTATGATAATCTTCCCTCAAAGAGTTGATGTTTCTGATAGTACTGCTTATGTGGAAGGAATTGATGTGTCAATACTTGGAGGTGTTTAGAGTCTTGATAATCAAAACAAAGCTGGAGATTTCTCTTCCATGCAGCAGTATGGCAGACAGCTGTTTCTGAAGAAATTTTGGAGATATGGATTCCGCTGTATAATAGGTTAGTAGTACATCTTATCTTCCGTTATAGTTACAAGCTTTGCTTGCATGTCCCAGAACCTAAGTGTCACAGAAGGTAGTCAGGTGTGTCTCTGTGCAGTCTGAGATCTCATCCTACTCATAATCTTTCCTAAGAAGTCATGAGTATTAAAGCATGCAGGGAGAATCACACCAGGCTATAGTATTGTAACACCTTGAGGTAGAAAATGCATGTCATTCAGTGTGGCACACAGCCACTCCAGTAAAAATTACTGAGAGCTGCTACATGACAACAAAACACACTTGATATGCTGCTTCACTGAAGATTATTCATAGGGAGGGTTTTACAGTCTATTACATACAAGTGTGAAGGAAGAAGATTATATTGAAAGTTGATCTACTGGAATAAATAACTTGTTTTTTTCTAGATTATTTTATTGGGTTTTAGCCTGATTTGATGACATTGAGCAATCTGTGTTCTGCACTTGAATTGAAATTCAAGTCTTGTGCAGATAGACTTACTAAACATTCATTGTTTTCATTAAACAAATGGAAGATTTCTGTCTCTATTATCACATCACTATATGTTAAGAACATAGATGAAAACAAAAAAGAACTATCTTGTGTAACCACAGAAAGAAACATACGGAAAACAAAAGCTTTTTAAAGCAAATATGTGAAATGAACTTGTAGAGTGTACATGGTGGACTTGCAAAGCCAGACTGTTAATTTTCAGCGCAGACCTACAGTTACTTCAGCCTTTCAGAGAAAAAAAAAAAAAAAAGAAAGTCTGGAGTAATTCATGTGATATTTTGCTCAAAATTATTCTGACATTAGTTTTGGGGGGAAAATGGAAGTGTTAACAAACTCTGTAAGGCCTTAGTCATCTACTGAGTATTTTTAGTGGTTTTGATTTTCATGGTCTTTTTTTTCTGGTGGGCTCTGGGTTCCAAAGCAACGTGACTGATTTTCAGTGCAGAAGCTTTTTACTGGCTTAGGTTTTTTGATAATTTGCACTGTTTTTTGTGAAACCTTTTCTTAGCTACCATAAGAAAGAGAAACCTCCCAGAGGCAAGACTTGAATATCTCCTTCTAATGTTTCTAGTCTATTCTGAATTAAATGACTGCACTCCTTAATGAATTTCCTAATTAATTTCCATGTTAATTGGTAAAAACAGCTTACGTTAAATGTTTTGCACAGTATGAAAGTCTGGGATGGGCTTTCTCTAGTTCTTATACAACTGAATTTGTGTAGTATTTCTTCAATAGGAATCCAGGGTGGTGGCGGGGGGGAGCTGCGTGAGCGTGGGGAAGTCTTTGGAGAAGGCTTGGAGGTTTCACAAAAAAGAGATGGAAGATGGGAACAGGACATACTAAGTAATTTGAAAAACTGATGATGTCCCACATTAGAGCTAATTTGCACTTTTTAATATGTGGAAAAGTTTTAGTCACAAGAACTTGTACTATAACCTCTTGAATATGTGGAGTCTTTTTTTCAGTCAACTGCATGTTTTCAACTTAAGTTTACTTAAAGTTTTACTGAAAAGAAATGTACAAAGACAGCCATTCAATTGAGGATTAATCACTATGGCAACAGAAATGTGGTGACTGAAAAGGGGGAGGATGTATTCTCCCCTTAGCTTCCTGCCAGCTGTCATATTCAACCTCTGCGGCATGAATTCAGGCCAATATATAGACTGTGACCAGCTCTAAGAAACTTTATCTGTATTTTTATAAATTCGTACAAGAATTGCACTATAAAGGAAGACTTAATCCTCTGAATTAGATGACAGACTTTTGGCACTATTGCCAGTGTTTGACAGAGAAATAACGAGATGCTTTGTAGTAAAACCTGGATTAATGGTAAACCCTTCTTTATGTTATTGCAATGTGGTGTAAATGAGAAAACTAAGCATGCTGTCAGCCTAGCAAAAAACATGCCCTTTGTATCTCCAATGCAGATTTAAGTACTGTTGAGAATACTGTAAATACAAAAGTTGTGTCATTAAGAACTCTGCTTTATCTTCTTTGTATTACATTGCCATTTTGTAGATTATTTAAACAAAGACTTGTATCAGTTGTAGGAACTCTGATTGCAGTGTGTTTGCACAGCCTTCGGATTCAACAAGTTTAGATAGTTGTTTACAAAGAGAAGGCTTTTCGGAGACAGCATGCCTTTATCCTTGCTCTTCTAGGATGGGGAAAAATTCAGCTTTAAAGTAATTGTTCCTGAATGATTGGCCTGTAATGCTGTTTTATTGAGTTTACTGGTTCAGTTTGCAATGGAATTAACCATTCCACTATTCCGCTTTCGGTTGTGTTTTTTCAATGTAGTGAGTTAATATGGGACATTCTTTGAAGCTTGTAATGGAGTTTTCATTATGATGCATGTGCATGGCCTTTGGTTTTGCTACTCTTTGATGGAAGGATGAGAAGGTGAAAGAAGATGGGTACAAGTCCACGAGCTTCTGCTGGAATAAGCAATTACCTTAAGCTTTGAATTCAGAGACAGGCTGAGTATCTCCTCTCATTCTCAACAGTAGTAATAACCATATTGATTCAAGATCAGCTTTTTGGTGAAAGACATTGATATCTCCTACAGGAATTATTTTAGCAAAAGGTTCAAAATTTAAGTAAGATTGCTCCCAATGAAAAATTCTTGCTCTGTTACCTGGTTGTAGAAGAAACAGACTCGGAAGTAAATGTGAAATAGAGAGGATGCAATCTGTTCTCACTTGATATAGTAGTCAATTCTCCACTACCAAGCAAAATATTAGAGTTTATGGAATGTTCTTGGTCTGTTTATTTATGCAGTAAAGCTACGTGCAACAAATGGGAAAATGATTACATGTTACTCTAAAATTTATTTAATTTTATCAGCTTTGCTTTTACTGGTCTCTTGGTGTTGGCAAAATATTTTGGAGGAGTAATTTGGATCCGTAATAAATCTTAACAGTTTTTATAACTTGAAAAATTTTTCTGCTGTTAATCTACTGGGATACATTCAAATATTAGATACACTTGTAGTCGTAGCCAGCATCCTTTGTTTAACTCAGAAAGCTTGATGTAAATATAGTTATACTAAAGTATTCTAAAATTTTAAGGTAGGTTAGCTTCATTTTCTAAGACAATTAAGGTACTGACTGTTAGCTACACATTACTTGTAATTCTCATTCTACAGCCTTACTTTGTTACAACAGCAGACATATTAATTCAGAGACTGCTTTTCCATTAAGAAAGCTAAATTTGAAGGGAAAACAAATGTCCACATCAGAAATAGTTCTGAGATATTGTAACATTCAGGCTCATTTCAAACTGGAATTTGTAGTTCACCATAAGGCTCTGAAGTACACAGTTTGTTCAGTAGCGTGTTCTTGGTAAGTAGAAAAGTAATTCTGGTTTATTTAAGAATCCTGTGAAAGTAGAGACATTTTTTGCTAACTGTATTCATGGTCTTCACCATGTGGACCTCATTTTTAAAGAAATCACATGAAATTTTATGTGGACACTATTACAATTTATCTTCCCTGACATGTAGAATAATTTAAGGAGAAATTCTTGTATGACATGTACATGTCCGAGATTACCTTTAAAAGATCCCTTCTAACTCAGACTACTCTATGATTCTGTGTAGAAGAGAGAAGGAAACAAGACCAAGAATGAACAGTCAGGTATCAAACATTTCTTGGTACTTTGTGTATATCCTGACACCAGAGAAACATAGGTAAAATAAAAATAGTGTGCAGGAATAGCATATGTTAAAGAAAAGCATATGGAAGGGTCATAATAATTAATATATATAATCAAAAAAACTGCCAGGGGGGAAAAAAATCCCAAAACAACAGAAACACCCAAACCAAACAAAACACAAGGAAAACTGCAAAGGGGAAAAAATTAGCTGAAATAATTTAGAATTGTAGTTTGTGTAGATAAAGGCACTGGAATGCAGTATCAAATAATTGAATTAATAATAATCATCGAAAACCAACTCACAATGTAGTGGGAAAGTCATGTGTTTTCTCAGGTTTTGAGGAAAGTGGGAAAATATAAATTAGGATGTGGCATAATGGTTTGGTATTTGCTTGTAAGATGTGTTTTAAGAGGTCAGTCATACTGAATTTACTGTGTTGCTTTTGTATTATTTGGCTGACTGCAAGGCAACTAGACATTTTAGAAGGCTATTCTTGTGTATTTTAGGAATGTAAACAAACAATGAAACTGCAATGATAAGTGTCCTGGATATCTGACAGCAGTGGTTTCGTGCACACCTAAGGAGAAAAATCTTGTGACACTGGAGGCTAGTCAGAGGGATTATTGATGACTGAAAGTCAGTATCTGGCATGATATATCGTTACTGTAGGGATACTTTGGGTAATGAGGCAGTAAAAGAGGGGAAGGTGCTTGAACGCCGTGCAGCTATGGATGAAGATTACACAAACATTTTCAGCTTCAGGCTTCTGAAGGATGTTCATTATCCTCCAGGTCTGAAGGATGTTCGTTATGCTCCAGGTCTGCTTTCTTAACAGATTGCCACAGACATAAGACAGCTTGAAAAACAAGTATCCCTGAATCTCTATTTCTCTTTTTTCTCTACGTGTCTTACTCCCAGCTTCTGCCCACTTACTCTCCCATATCTTTTCATCTTGCTGTATTTTAAAAGGTGAAACATGGTCGTCCTTTGCCTTGCTTGAAGGGACTAAAGAAAAGGAAGTTACTGGCTTAAGGTGTCCAGTCATCTCAGTCATGTCTGATGATGCTTTTACATGGACTAGCATTCATTGCTCCAGAGTATAGAGCTGCCTTTTTATGCCTGTTACGGGAACGACAGATACTGAAGTTTTGTACTGTCAAAGAGAGACAAAAATGAGGTTTGGTAGATGTATACTGTTTTTAAATAACTGCTGTAACTAGGCAGCGGGAGGCAGATTGTCATAGAGAGCTAACAGATCCAAGAGTTGTAGATTCAAGGTGGAATCTTGAAGTACAAGTTACTGCTGCATTGTAACACTTTAATTTTTGCTTGATGCCTATCCTCATTCTTCTTGAAGTGTTACCCTTAAATGGGTTGTGTGACACTAAATGTGCAGATACTACCATTTTTCTAGACTCTTGATTGCTGCATCCTCTTAGATAATACATAAATCAAAGAAATCAAAACTCATTTTTGGTATCCAAAACTCGATATATACATTCAAGGGTAAGAGATGTGCATAACAAGAAGGGATTGAAACTATTGTAGACTAAATGGAACATGAAAGGTGTCAATAAATGCTTTCTTTGAAGTATTTTTCAGTTGTAGTAAGAATCCCTGGGTTTTCTGAACATTTTAGAAACCATCTTCTGCACAACTACTTAATTATCCCTCTTCTTTCCCATTGCAATATATAAAAAGTTTTTTAAGAGTAAGTGTAGCAGATCAAGGGGGAGCAGAAGAAAACAAGGATAAGACAGGAAGGACTGGCTACAGTTTTGTGGGTTTTTCCCTAGTTCACAATAGCACTTCATAATTTAATTTTATTGTACTTTCATTAACTGTTTCTTTGCATTTACTGGGTTATTTCTGGAGTATAACTTTTTCTCATTTAATTTTTTATATTAAAAAACACTGCCTTCTACTAAACCACTTGCATGGTCTTTGTCTTGTATGTATGCCTTTGAAAGTAAATAAAGTGTGCATTTCTTTTGAACTTGCTGTGAAGGTTTTCGTGACAAAATAGAAGTGCACAAAGTTTAATAAAGTAGTAAAAATATTTCATTTAGTAATTAAATCGAAAATTTTTATCTTTGATGTCAATGTAATTATTTTGCTGCACCTTCTAGCCCTCACCCCAAAGTTTGTGAAAACAGAAAGTATAATGGTGTTACAGATATTTCAATATAGACAAACTTCATTTATCAGATGACCTATAAGTATGTGGTCAAGTTTAAGTGAAACTTTTCCACTTTGATCAGCAGAAATTTTATAATATGCACTGCAAAGGCATACTGTGTTTAATGTATTTAAATATTTAGTAAAGCCTTTCCTGCTTGCTGTCATTCTTTCTGTCAATATTAACATACAGCAGACACTGTATGTTACAGCATACAGTGAAGGATTTTTTTTTCCTTTATTATTCCATTGTTTTGGTCGTAGGATTTACTGATTCATAAAGAGTGTGACGTTCAGTAATACAAACAGATTAAATGTGCTAGTGTCCATAGAGGAGCAAGAGTCAAGAAGCTCCTTGCTGAATCAAGTTGTCTTAATTTCAGACTTGTTTTGTGAGATTATTTTATGCATAAGTGTGATAATTGGTACGAACATGACCAGCACTATACTATACTATTGCATTTCATGTAGAAGTGAGAGGTGTGGAAGCAGCAGTTTGTTAGGGAAAGTGCTTGAGGAACAGAAAAATACAGAAAGCTGTTGAAAATAAATTTTCATTATGAGACCAGTACTTTAGAGAGCAAATATTGAAAGATAATTGAAAAGGTAGTGGCCATGAGAGGAATGAATTAAGGAGGGTAATACAGGAAGTCAAATTCAAAAGAAAGCAAAATAGTGTAAAACGTTGACAGTACTGGAATATTGACTGAAGTTCTCACTTTTTTGATGGTAGTGCTAATAGAAAGATAGAATATTTTCATCTCATTTTGCAAATCTTACTTCTACGTAGACCCTCTCATCCATTATATCACTCAGAGTAATAAACATCAGATTTGACCTTTAAAAAACATGGAGACATCTAAAAAACTAAGTGTTTTAGGTTTACTTTAAAAATGTTTTATTTTTCTAAAAAAAAGGGCCTGGATTTGTGGGCGGGGGTGTTAGGCTTTCTAAAATGTTTGCCAGTTCAGCAGAGTCAGTTGTGTTTCAGCCTAACTGGGTATCATTTAACCAATTGCCTTTGCTCCAGGGAGCTGGGAAGTTTTTCAGGAGTAACTCACAATGGCTGCAGACTTTCACTGGAATTAGCTCCTGCAGTTCTTGCAGTAATTTTTTACAGTAACCTTTTCTACCTTGAGTTAAAAAAACCCCACCTTTGAGCAACTTATTTAAGTAGAAGAGATGCTCTTTGTATGTATACAGTGGTATTTTGAAGTTGTTCTTTTGGGTGGGGCAATGTGGGTCATTGTACCTAAAATTTTATGCTTCCAGAACTAAATACGCCTTTTGTGCATTTATATGCAATTAGCAATACTTCTATCATTAAATGTGGTTCTTTGCAAAGACAAGCAATTTTATGACTTTCAGTGTGTTTACAACATTTGGCTTTTTTCCGAAAGACATTAAAAATCTTCTGTGTTTGAACAGATGTGTAAACGAAAGTATTACTGCCTCTTATGCTTTGGTCTTGTTTAATAAGAGGTAGATGGATGCACGTTTATGGGGGTTTTACATAACTTTAAAACAGGCATTGACATGGTTAGTCTTGTATTCTATTCAAGTCATACTTTCTTGAATTACATTATACAGCCCTGATTTCCTAACAGAGTGACAAATACACTAAGTCTTACTATAGTGAGATTGGAATACTATGAATGTTTTTCATGCAAAAAATCTATAAAAATAAATATTTTTTGAAACTATGACTGCTTTCTTCTACATTTTCCAAGTAGAGAACTGTATTACCCATGCATACTTTAAAAAAAAAAAAAAAAAGTTAACGAATGTATACAGAACCAGCAAGAGTATTGTAGAATATTTATGCTTTAAGTAATACCTACTATTTTAATCTTAATTTAATTAAAAAAAAAATAATAGTATTATACTGTTATTGGGAGAATAGGATTTTTATCTTAATTGAGGTGGGATTTCAGTTTTGTGTAGAGTAACTTATAATGATGAAGTAAAATTTTAATCTTTGGAGCTGTACATTTGTCTTAAAGTGCAAATTAATGCCTGTAGGTTCTGTAATATTGACACCTCTCTCTGTATGCTTGAGGTTGCTGAGCTTGAGGTTACTTACCAAGGGGGTGAGAACACATGTGAGATCCTAAAGCTTGAGAACATTGTGAACAGCCCATGGAAATAAAGGAAATGGACCACGGATCAAATAGAAAAACATTGGGAAGAAACAGTGTAGATCTGAAACCAAATTTTGAACAGCAGATGGCAAGGTGTGAATACAATTTGTGATTTCATCTCTAAAGTAGTATTAGCAGGGAGACAGGACATCACTAAGCAGCTATTCTTTTCCATGATCTCATTTGAAAAAACAAACCAACCAAACAGAACAAAATAACCCAACCAAAAAAAAAAAAAAAAAGGAAAAGCATCACCAAACCAACAACAAAAAACCCCCGACAAAATACTTTGTAGCTTTTTTTAATGTGGGTTTTTCTTCTGTTTTTCCATGCTTTTCAAGCACATTTTTAAATTTTCTTATTTCCTTTGACTGCCCTTTTGGCAAAGGGGAAATTTTGATGAGAATTTGTGAGAATTTCAGAAAAATAACTGAGGTGTAAATAGGATCATATTTTTGTGCAAGATGTCAAAGAACCAAGACTTCCCTTCAATGTCTGTGGAAATTTGCAACTGAGTAGGGAGACGACATTTCAGCTCTGAATCCCAACCCTAGCATTCAATCCAGTTATGCTAGCTATGAGTGACAGAATTGGGTGCACTTGGGTGCGTTGTTGTATCAGAGACACAGCTATTCTAACCATTTCAATGTCTCATTTTACTAGAAAAATGATGAAATCCCAGAAGACAATACTTCTGAGAAGAACACTGTTAAGGAAAGGCAAGAAATGTTGACGAACAGTAAGCAACATCATCTCTATGTTACGCATCCTGTGATCCAGAGAAACAAAAAAGTACACAGACTAGGTTCAACCACCTTCTTGATTGGAAAGACACCCAAAGGAATACGCAGGTGAGACTCTTTTGGTGAGTTGGAAGTAAAGTTGTTGGAAGTAAAATTCAAAGGTTGAAAAACAAACTTCCCTTTGAGTAGTTGCATTTGTCTTTGTTTCAACTCTACTCAGGGAATACTGTTATTTTCTATGGCAAGAGTGGAACTAGTAGGAAACTTCGACTTACTCTATGAGTACTGTAGTTGATTAATAAAATTAATTGAACCCACAAATTACTTGAACATGTTGATTCAATGGTCATATATTACATAACTGTGTAGATGTCATCACCATGAGTGTTTGTGGTATGTGCATCACGGGCTACTACAAAACAGTATGTAAACTGTATAGAAACGAGACATCTTATCATGTTAGCTTCTGACTGCCTGCTAGTTTTGCCCAGATCTCATCACTTTCATGAAAGGCTGTTAAAAAAACTGGGCTTCATGTTTCTTTTTTAGCTTGGGGCTCAGTATTTTTTGATAATCTCTTTCAAGACTTTTTTCCCCCCCTTATTTTTGGAGGGTTAATAATTTTTCTGTTTCCTTGTTTTCCTTTTTTCACAAATGATTGCTATGATTAATATGGATATTAAATTCCATTATTATGTGGATAGAAGTTCAATAAAAATAGCCCAGTGGTTTGTGGAAATAGGAAGTGGAAAGCTGTAGCTAGCTAAGCAAACCTACAGAATAGGTATTTTCAATATATTTTCAATTTGCCTTGAGACAAGTAAATTACTATGTGAAAGTTGGTATCTAGGTAATGCCTGTAAGCATTCAGAAGCTGTCATATCAGCTAGCTGGCCTCAGTTACCCAAACTGTTATTGTTGGAGTGCTGGGTTTGTTTACTGTTACAGACACTGAAAATTATAAATGTTTATGAGGCAGGAGAACCCTTCATTCTAAAAATATTCAGAATCATAATCAGTTATCAATTATTCACTGAGGTAAAACTTTCAAAGGCAGTGAAGTGACTAAGGCTATTATTCCAAGATCCTAAAGCCATATCTAGCAAAAAGCTTAAACAATTCACTCTTGAGCATTAAGCAGGTTGTCTGTTAGCACCTGACATGCCTCTAGACTTTGTTGTACATGTGGATGTGCCATGGAGTGAATGAGGATGATTACGTGCCTCAGTTTGTGGTAATTGTAGGGCAGAGTGGGAAGCTGTCTGCAGTCACCACATTCAAATAATTGGAGCTAGCCAGTCAAATAGTATTTGAGGCAAACAGGGGTAAGTCTTGCCTGATTGAGGGCTCTTCTGGAGCCCTCATACAGGAAAGGTGACATGTTTCATATCCTTTCTCTGACATTGGAGTGTAAAACCTACCTCTCCGGCCTTCCAGTAAGGTTCCCTGACCCCAGACTAGGGCTAACTCAACTAGAGTGATGTCTTTTAATGAGAACTTGGCTTTTTAGCAGAAATAAATATTCCATAACTCACTGCGTAGGATGATGTGGACAATGTTTGTCTCCTGTGCATGCGTTTATCCAATTTTTGTTTAGCAAAAAGAGGACTTTCTTTAAAAGGACTTGGAACAACTATTTCTTCCCTGTTCCCCCACCCCCCCCCCAGCAAAAAAGAAAGAAACCAAGTCATTCTACCATCTGTCCATCTACATCTTTTTGGTAGCTAAATATGTTCTGAAACCTGGTCCTTTGCTATGGTATCTTACCTACACTGAAATTCAGTAAGTCTTTGAATTGTAAGCTAAGGAAATGAAAATGTAGCTTGGGATTCAGTTCTTCTGAAGTCATTATTCTTTCTTCTCTTTGCTAATAAAAAGAAACAGTACTCCTAATAGAGAAGTTAGTTTTGATGATTGCTTTCTGGGTTATGTGAAGGAGGTGAATTGTATTAATTTCTTGAAAGCTGCTTTTGTTTCTAGTTAAGGGTGTCGACATAACACATTTTTCCTTCTTGATAATTACAGGAGACAATTTGAGGAAATGGTATCCCACTTTAATATGAGATCAGTGAAAAACCTTGCAGAACATATTGTAAAAGCTACATCAGAAACCAGGCAGAAGATGTTGAAGGAATTCTATGTTTCCAAGCATCCAGAGATGGAGCCTTTCTTCTCAGTTGAAATACCAGCACAAGCTTCATGTGCCTGTGAGGAACGAGAACTGGGCACAACACACTCCAGAAAAAGAAAATCCACTGTTAATTTTGGAAGATCTAAATCTAGACCTTCATCAGCTAAAGGACTACTTCTGAGTGGAGCTACAGAAACACAGACCCAAGAGAGCCATAAAGGAGAAGCAGAACAGCTTCACAATGACTCCTACTTGAAAGATATGTTTGTTGATGCAAAATATAAACAATCACCCACTGTTGCTGCTCAACATATTGAAAGGAGAAACAGTCAGGCATTCAAGGATTTTATGGCATCTGGCTCATTAAGCAGTAAATCAGAAATAATTGAGGTGCTGCCTATAAAAAGTTGTGAAGGACAGCAAGACTCAGAAGGAACACAGCTGCCAAAAAAAAGATCTCTGTCTCAGTCAGAAAATGGAGAGAGAAAAACTCAGATTTGCAAGAAGAATTCTTTTGTGGACTTACTTGGAGATACCTCTATTCTTGATGACATCTTCAGAAATTATGGAAATGGGTCTACAGGATCACCAAGGAGATTCTCTTCAGGACTAGCAGAAAAATCAAAGGGGAGACCAAAAGATTTCTGGGATATGCTGAATGAACAGAATGAGGAGAGCCTCAGAAAGCTCACAGATATAGCAGTCATAGAGAAACTTTGTGAAAGATCCCCTCATTCCACAGTGGCAGAAGAGAGAGAAGTGTGTGAAAGTTCTCTTTGGAAAAAAAATGAAAATTTTCTATGGAAAAAATACAGTGCAGATGATTGAGATGAACCATCCACTGCTAAATCTTACAATGTATTAAAACGAAAGTTTTCTATGTAAGTTGCACTATAACTATTTTATTTGAACTTTGACAGCACTATGCCACAAAACATGGTAATTCCATGAAATTAAAGGTAAAATGATGGATTCGTATTTATAGTGATACAGAATTTTACAAGTGTGAATATGTATGCAATTACATATGCAGTGTATAGTACATATGTGCATAGTCGTGCATATGTATTATATATTGTA
This sequence comes from Corvus hawaiiensis, assembly GCF_020740725.1. Taxonomy (NCBI): domain Eukaryota; kingdom Metazoa; phylum Chordata; class Aves; order Passeriformes; family Corvidae; genus Corvus; species Corvus hawaiiensis. The sequence goes on along the minus strand of NC_063255.1, from coordinate 38,276,127 downwards.
ACCTATAATATATAATGATTTTATATTAAAGTTTTTTAGAATTTTCTAAGTGCACTTTGCTTTCTATGATTCTGTTTATATTGCTAGGCTCAATAGCAGTACTAAGTAATCTTTTCCCTTTACTTAAATTTGGACATCGTCAGTCATCTCAACGCAATTTAAAGATAACAGGATTTGACTGATACTGCATGTATTTTCTGAGGTCCTAGAGACTGGAGTACGTTCTGAAATAGGGATGATGTCTTTGTGTCTAATCGCTTTTGATGGATTCCCATCCTCCATGATTTTGCTCAGTCTCTGAAGCTGTGGACCTTTTAAATCTTCATAGTATCCTATAACAGTTGAGTTTCTCAGCTTGGTTGACATGAAGAACCAGCAGGTTTTTTTATTTGGTCTTTCTCATTAAATAATGTTAGATGTCAAATTTCATCTCATTACACTTTCATCTCCCTTTTTTTATTTTTATAGACTTCTGTCATGTCTTTGTGAGGGAATATGCAGTACAATATGTATGTTGGGAATACGCAGTACAGCGTATATGTAGTGAGGAATTTCAGCATGTTGACAGGTTATTGTCTTGTGGAATGCTGGATGTAATAAAACTTCCAAATGAAAACTATGCATCACAGATTGGAAGGATGATTGTAAGATATTCAGTGTCATATCTTATTTGACAAGCAGTCTGTCACATTTTTCAATGCTATGGGATCATGTGAAGAGTACTTTGTAACGCATAACCAGAAGAGGCCAGGGGTTCATGTTGCTCTGGAAACCTTAACCCTAATTTTTGATTTTTGTAAACGTTAGTATAGGGGTTTACATTGAGTATACTGTATAAATTGTTTTATGTGAAGGGTAAATGTTATGAAATTTTAAAACCTTGGACACTGAACCTGCACAGCAGCAGTCTGTGAATGGTGGTAGTTTTTGTGGTCTGGAAGACAGCCCAATGGAAAATAAGCTTAAATTTGATCTGGAGCAGCTTCTACTTTAGGTCATGGGAAGCTGTTGTAGACTACACTCTGTCTCTGTGTTAACCATTGTGCACATATTATAAGTGGAAACCATCTAAAATCCTGATTGTGAAATCTGACTTAACTACCTGAAACGAGGAGCTGAGTATTTTATATAAATGTTAAGTAATAAAAGCCTTGGGCTTTAAAGGTAGCTAACATACGTAAGATTAATGTGTTCCCTAGCTTTTTCTGACCTTGAATCTATGCTGTTACCACTTTATTGTACCAAATGGTATAATGGTCAGTTGGAACAGCTTTTCAAGAAGAAGTATGAACTAAGAAAATAAAAAAAGAAGCTGTAAACTGTTAGTCATTGGTACATTTGAATTATGTACAGCTAAAGGAAGTCAGCTTAAGTCAGGGAATACTTGCACCCTTATTGATGTTAATAAGTATGACATAATTAAGGCCTTCTGTTCATGGCATCAGTATTGATTTTCTTTACAGGTTAGCATTCTTCTGCTTAGAGAGGCAAATTGCTCCTTAGGTAAGAAAGAGAACATTTGGTGGAACAAAACATATGGTCATCAAATACATAAAATTTTGCTGTATAGAGGAAGGGAATAACCCCTTTGTGTCTCCAGCAAAAAAAAGAAGTTAAGTGGCTTAAATTTCACCAAAGATAATTGAAGTTAGATATAGGGAAAGAAACTCTGTAGGGAGTTAGGAGGTTGTGTAGTGCCAGTATCAGGCATAATCAAGAATAGGAGAGAAAAATACCTGTTAAAAGTTGTACAGATAAAACTGTCCTTTTTTTAGGCCAGAAGGAGGGACTGATAACCTTCATCTGTGGGCCAGAAGGGACTAGATAACCTTGTTGATTTCAGCTGATACCGGTGTACTGAAGGGAGGCTTCACCTTAGCACCATGTTTGTCAGTCATGATGTGAATCAGTAGATACTAGAGAGGGCAAAATTGATTGAGGTATGTAAGATTTCTATTGATTCCCAAGTATGAAGCTGTCATCATTTTCCTGAAGTAATCCGAAAATTATGTTTCTCTTATAAGGTGAAGGTATGCATAAATGAAAACTTACATAGATGTGCATGTTTTATTCACATGTATGCCAAATACTGACAGTGTATTTGTGGAAATCTATTTGTTACATGCAATTGAACTGAACTATGGGAAGATGTCTTGAAGTAAGATTTATGTCACTCTGTAGCTTCCTGCAAATAGAATGTATTTTACGAGGATATATCACCTAAGTCATAAATACTGTGACTTAGAGCCCTAGGGATCTGTCTGTAAAATATTGTCATGAAGAAGATGTCTGTATAATTTTAAAAAAGGAATCTGATCAAATTAAAAAAGAAGCATTTTACCTACATTCAAAGACATAGTGTTCAAATATTAAAACTGAAGACATCAATTCTTAGAAATCTGTGGTTGTCATTTTGTTTGGCTTTAAAAACAAGAATGGTAGTGTGGAGTTCATACTTTCATGTACAGGTTCCTGCACAGTTGCAGGGAGGCATGGACTACAGGAAAACTCTTAACAGCCTCCTGGCATAAGGAAATAGCTTCATGGTAGTTGTCACCTGATCTGAATGTAAATCATCCAGGAAATGGAGTGTCATTGCTTTCATGTGGAAATGGCTTGGTAGGTTTTACTGTTCTTTACTGCAGTTCCCTTGTTCTTTTACTCAGTGGAGTTCCTATGGGTCTGGCTGTGGGTCCCTGACCTTGCAGGTGGTACCAGTATTTCCTGTTGCCCTCAATGGAAATTCTTTGACTGGAAAAAAATTAGGTGAAATAGTAAGAAATCTGGTTCTGTCTATGCTAACAAATACAGCTATCCCAACAACCACCTTACAAGACCTAGTTAAAGACACTGTGTTCTGAGTCTGATTTGCAGTGTAGTTTGGATTGTAAATTGTTTTGCACACTGGGGCTATACTTAGAACTGCATTTGGCAGCAGGTGTGTGGTACAGAGATTTCATATTTGATCTGGGGGAGGGACACTGGATAATTTCAGGTAATGAATATGTTTAAGAAAGTCTGGCTGTGGATGCAAACATTTGTCAACACATTAAGGCAGTTCAAAAGGATGCATTTGCTTAGCTTTAGCAGGTCATGACTTCGAGCACCAGAAGGCAGACTGTTGCCAGTGCCATGGCTTCAGCACACTGAGTAAAACCAGCATTAAGAGGAGAGGGTGATTGATAATCAAAGTATCACATATATTCAAAGTATTGCATATTCAAAGGTAGTAACACAGTTACTACATAAGAAAAAGATGACTTAAGTTACTTCCTTAGAAATCTTAACTGCAGGAGGAGAGGATTTTATTCTTCCAAGGAAGCATTTAACTGCCTTTGCTGCTACATATTTTCCCAAACCTGCAGTGTGCTGCATATCTTACTGCATACCTTCCAGCTTATGCAACAAATGAGGTAATACTGTTACAAATACTCTCTCTCCTTGTGTTTGCACTTGGTCCATTCTATAGAAAAAGAGTAATGACCACTTAAGTAGATGTCATGCTAGAATCTACCTTCCTGATGAGGGTACCTGAAAAGTAGGTAATTGGTTAGGGATGACTAAGGAGATGCAATTTCTGCTGTTGAAACTGGATGTCTAGATAGCAGATGAGAGAGGTAGGCAGTGATTCAGAGCATTTAAGAGGCATTCCTCTTGTCCTGTAGATGATGTGTAGATTGTAGCAGTGTCCTTGTGAGTCTATACCTTGTGTGTGATTCTGACAGCTGATCCTGAAAGAGGAAGAAAGTACATCTAAACGGATGATTGGAGGGCTTCAGAGTTGTTTGCTTGGCATCCTAACCTTTGTTTAGTTGGCATCCAGAAAGCTGAATTTCCTTTTCAAAGACCAAGTGAAGACTGTGCTCTAAAATAAAAGATATAATTGAATGCAAGCATGATGGATATGCATGATATTTGAGGACAGATTGCCTCAGTTGTTCTCTGAGTTTGCCTGAGCTGGGAGGATGGAATTGAGTGTTCAGAACCTGACCTAGTGTCTGTGTCAACACACAGTACGACTGAATTGAGATTGCACATATAACTTGCACAAGCTGGAGCATAAACAGGCCCACTGCACTAAAGCATTGTTTTCCAAAAATGCACAGAGGCAGCAGAATTATGTTACAATTTGCATCAGTCTGTTGTAGCATGTTACAATGACTGAATGTTGTTTATATATTTAATAGCAACATTCTCAGTCTCTAGAAGTGTACCCAGTAAAGACAGTGACTAATCAGTGGGGATATCTGGGATGCTAAACAAGTATCAGCTAACCTCAGAATGAATCTGGTTTTTTCTTCAACAGAATTGTTTATACCAGAGGGATTTTATTCCTCTTTTGTTTGATACTGAGTTGTTTCCATCAAGTGAATGCTCATGTAAACATGATCTCCCATAACATCCTGAAAATCATTCCATGCTAGTTACTTTAAAAACAAATACCAGATGTCTATTTATGTTGTTTGAGGTAAGTGCTCAAAACTGTCAGCAGCACTTGCCACTCCATGATTCAGACTATGATGGAACTTCTGTCACAGTTTCTGCTTGTTCTGGTTTATAATTATATGGCAAGGAAAACATTCATACTGTGGTCTAATTGGAAATGTAATTTAAGTACCTCTGAGAAAGGTGCTTTCTTAAAATGTCTCTTTTGTGCTTTTGTCTCTTCACCTCCACACTAGGCTCAGAGATTAGCTTGGCTTGGTCCCTCTATACATATACACTGTAATAACATAACTAGAGGAATTTATGCTCTTTTTGCCTCTCTGCCCCCACTGTTCTGTAGTTGCAGTTATATATATTGCTGTAGTTACAATACCCTAATTCTAATTTAAGAGTCTTACACTTGGAGGGAGCATTGAGGAATATATTTTCATTAGTCAAATGCTGAGGTTCTATTCTGCTTCTGATGTGTCACTCTGCACTATTTAGAAAAAACAGAACCTATGTTCCTTGTAATGGACATTATTACTTTACTATGTACCCTAGTCATTAGAGGTAGATAATACGTATTTTACATATACATATATATATATATACACACACACACTTACATATGTACTATCTTTATATTATATACTATACATATCTATGTATATATAAATTAGAATGATATTTTAAATTATACAATATAATCAACTTCTAGCATACAGTAAGAGAAATTACGATTGTATGAAATAAGTACTTTATGCCTAAGGCAAAAGAAGAATTAGGTATTTTACCTTCATACTTGACATACTGCTGTTTGAACCTTGGGAACATAGAATAATTTAATGGTTTAGAATTTCATGGTTCTGACAGATTGTTGTAACTGGGTAGTTTGCCATCGGATAGTCTTTTATGTCAAACTCGTAAACTTCAGGCAGATGAGAACCCAGTGAAAACTTGTAACATCAGAAATACCTGAATTCAGTGCCATTCATCTCTCTTGTTCTTTGTAAGCTGCACAGAAGAGAATGTGCAGTCTCTTATTTTGTTCTTAGTCTGCGCAGTCTTCCATTTAGTTGGAGAAGAAACTAAATAGGAAAATGTGCTTGAACCAACTGTGGTTTTTCTCTTGAAATATTTCTGGATATATATTAAAGAATTCTCTTCATAAATTCCATTTCACTAAAAGAAGCAGTAGGAAGCCACTTAAAAGGGAAAGTTCGACTTACTATTGCTTATGTAATGAAAAAGTTAAAATAGTAGTTTAATATTTAATAATTAAATAATCCTCTTTAGTAATGAGAAAAGCCATTTAAAATGGTGGGAGTTTTTTTTAATGTTTTTGTTTACCCTTTGGTTCAAGCACTCTATGTATTAATGTTCATTAATGCCAGTAAAACGAATAACCTAAGTAGTGACTGAAAAAGCCAAAGACATGGAACCTCTTTGCATCTAGACACCCTGATGTGCAGTGTTAAAACTGTTCTGCCACCCTTACCCCAAGAAGGGTAAAGGTTTAGGCCTTTTTGCAGAGTTTACTCTTCATGGTTAGGTATTTAGGCTGTGGTGGTAAGTTGAGCGTGGTTTTTCATCTCATACATGAAGTCTTAGCTTCTACCATGAGAAGACACATCTGTGACTTGGTAGTCTTGAGGATAATGTCTCTGAAAATAAATCCTGGTAAGAAAATAATCTAAGAAATTTTAAGGGAGTTTGTAAAATAGAACAAGACACTTTTATTTTAGTTTCCTCACCATCAAAATCCCAAGAGTCATCTTAGAAGATGTTGTGTTTAAGACCCAGAGTGAGCAATAAAACCCTCTGTAATTGAGTTGCTACACTTTAAGCATGTCACTTTCTAAGCAAAAGTTTATCTTTTGTTATTTTATTCCTTCAGGGATGAGAAATGAGTGTTCAAAACCACTCGGAAGCTGCAGTGAGCCAGTTCTTCCTGGTAGCAGAAAACTTTCATTTTTAACCTTGCAGGATTGCAGCATAACACATTGGAAGTCTGTGATCTGTGTCTGGCTTTATCTTTTGTTTTTGTTCAGGCAGGGAACTGGGAACTAACTGGGAACTAACTGGAAAAGATTATAGCTGCCCAGTAGCTTGGTTTGGATACATTGAGGTGGTAGCCCACACTGCAGCTGTGCTTCACAGCTGCAGAGGCTGCAGCTGATCTGTGGTGCAACCTGGGATTTCTTCATCTTTGGCTTTATGCTGAGACAGTCAGAGGGGAAAAACTATAAATTTTAAAGGGAAAGAAATAAAAGGATCTCTTTAGAAGTGTGGTGATCTGCAGAGAAGGAGGGTGATGTCTCTGGGAAAAGTTAGTATTGCTAAGCATACAGTAGACGAAAATGACAGAATGCATGAGTAGTTGTAATGCTGTCGTTTTCTAGCTTCTGAGTGTTTTTATAACTTTATTATTTCCAGCGCAGCTTTAACAAGGTACTTCTTGAAAACTTTCAAACAAAAGAGAAAGGTATTCCTCTACTCAGAAGTTGCTGATTCCCACATGGATCATTATGAAAATTTAGAATCACAATTTCAGTTACTTGACCAATTGGAGTTGCTAATAGCGGTAGATTACAGTCTCTTTTGTGGACTAGCCAGTTAGGGGAAGAAAGGATGTAGTTGTTAGTAAATGTCACAGAAACTGGTTGAAAACAAAAGAGTGCAGGCATCTGTGAAATCTTGGTTCTATTCTGCAGTCTGGAGACAGTGTTTGTGTATTTAACACAATGGATCATTATGCCTTGGCTATGTTGCATCTGTCTCTTGAAGTCTGCTCTGCTTTTCTGTTTCTTTCTTGTTAGCCCAAGGTCTTCGGCTTGTTTCCACGCTAATGAGCTTCCTCAAGTGTACAGCATGGGCACCATCAATGAGTATTGATGGAACAATGGGCAGGATTTCTCAGCTCTCAGTTCTGGTGCCACAGCAGCTTCTGGGGACCAGTACCATAAATTGCATGAAAAGATGCAAAATGCTCTATAAATCCATTGTAATTGTGGAATCAGCCAGTTAATCTGGGGCAAGGATGTGCACATAGTATGGTGATGGATAAAGTGTATGAGGTCAAGGTAGTTGTCTGTTTCAGTAGAGTATTCAGAAAATAATGGTGCTTCTCTGTAGGAGATTTATATGGAGCATGGGTAAAACACAGTGTTTAGAACTTGGCCAAAATTTGGCAGGTTTTCAGAAGGCTAGTACTGGACATGGTTGCTTACAGTAAGGTAACCTCTCGTGCCACCCACAGTATCTTTTCCCAAATATGCAGACAAAACAGATTCTCAGTGAAATGGCTATAGAAAAAACATGAGGGAAAGTGTTACGCAAACTTAAGTATTGGTGGAAGTATGATCTGAGTATAGATGTACATTTGTATGCATAAGCAGATGGTATCAATGGCTCAGTTGTGTGATGGCATTACTGATCAGGTACAAGGCAATAGAAGAGGCACAGGAGTCAGTCTGTAAGCACCTTTGCATGTCCATTTTAAGCTTTGCAGGGGCAGTTCAACAGTGGTACTACAATTGTAATGCAGGAGAACTCCTTACCTGTTGAAGGCATTAAAGCTACTTCTTTTAGTCCAGCATAAAGGAAAAGTTTAAGGAGAGCTGACCAAGGGTCCAGCTGCTGTGTTTTTATTTAGGCATGCTCATTTGGTGGAAGGCTGTGAAGAATTAAGCTTAGGAGGGGATATTGAAGCCATGGAGTAACAGCTGGGGAAAAGTTTGCCGTTTGCCTCTTCAGTGTGTAGTTTGTTCTCAGCAGCCAAACAGTATAGTTCCTCTGCCTAGGAGAGGAAAGGGTGTGATTTTTTTAATATGCAATAAACTTGCCTTCCTGTTTTACTTCTCTGGATTATAATGGAAAATAATATTTGAAACACTCAATGATTTTAGCTTAACCAAACAAGTAGTGACAGAACCAACATTAGTCTCTAGGAAGATTGTGGGAAGGATTTCTCCTCATCTCTCTATGCAGTAAAAATAGCTTTAATATGTTTGCATCAGCAGTTTCTCCTCTTGAAAGTATTTAGATGGCACAGGCTTTTTGCTCTTTCTCTTTGGCATGTTATGCACATACTGTAGTAATCCATTTTTTTCATCAGCGTGTTACTAATAATGTGCCACCTAAGCTCTGAAAACCTCCTTCTGCTCTTAGCTGTAAAAGAATGCTTAAAGGATTTAGGGATGTCAGTCATCATCTGGGTTTTTAGCAGGGGTGTGTGTATGTGTGCACAGGGACGAGGGGAAGAGAGCCCAAGCCGGAGTTCAGAAATTACACTCTGTGTGTGGTCTGAGGTTATTTCTCATTTCATGAAATGCACGCTTCATTCCTGGCTCAGACAAACTTGCACGTCACTGAATAAGTCCCTTATCCAGTTTCCAAAACACTGAAGATATTTGAAAGGGCTCTGTGGGTGGACTGCTACTATCAGCAAAAGCAAATAAGCTAACCTATTTAGTTAAGCATTTTTTAATACTTAAGCAGAATAACCTTCAGCAACACTTAAACAGTTGTGGCCAGCCAAGGGAAGAGAAGGGGGGGAAAAACCACACAAGTTTAAGCAGTCATACGTTAATTAACATTAAAGGCTGCATTATAGTTCCTGGTGTGTGAAGGTGCTGTCTGATCAGTCCAGGAAGAACATTAGGGAATGATTTAATGAACTGGGTGTGCTGCTAGGAGTTCCCTGTGGTCTACTGGTCACAGTTTATTCAGCATTTCACTTTCCTTTAATCAAAAGTGGTATAAACTTTTTATAGGAACCCCCAAAAAGATGAATCCAAAGTATCCTTGTATCAAGCTGTTTTGGTGTCCAAAATAAGTAAATGCCTCTACCCTGGAATACTATGGATGTCCAGCAGCAAAGCATTATTGTAGCAAATTCTAGTTCTGTGATAAATCTCAGTATCCAAAGTAAATGATGGTTTGTTTCATGGCAGAGAGAAAATACAACAAACAAACAAAATGTTACTATTCATTCAATTTGAAATTATTTGGCCAGAATGGGGTTGAGTACTCCAAGTCCTGTTTTCAGTCCAGTATTCAGTGATCAGAATATCTCTGATCTTGATACATTGACTCCAAACCAGCAATGTAGCCAGCTCCACAATTGCCTGATCTATGTGTTTACACATAGATCATTATAGCTCTGAACTAAAGATAAAAGAATCTCTTTCAAAGTGAATCTCGGACAGAAATCTTGAATCCTGAGAGATCAGGATCTGTGAAAGCCTAGGCAGGGCAAAGTGTGGTAACATAATTTGATGGAAGCATTCTGTCACAGGTATGCAACAATGGTGTCCTTGCCGTGGGTAGCATGGCCTGGGTCCATGCCTCTTGGAGATCTAGCAGAGTGCAGGGGTAAAGGCCTTTGCCCAAGGAGTGAGGTTCCTGCTTCCTTGTGGCATGAGAGATGAAATCATCAGGTCACAGATAGGGGGTTTTGCTGAAATCTTTGCAACCCAGAATGCAATTTCAAATACTTCTCACCTCCTGGTGCTAATGTTAAACTAGGTCCCAAGGTTCTCACTGTTTTGAACAAAGTAGAGAAATGAATGTTGCCAAGAGGCTGTTGAATCACGAGGAAGAAGCAAGAGATATTTAACAGTTTTGTTTCCTTCATGACGTTAGCAACTCTTACTTGCCTAGTGCAGGCTAAAGACAGATGAATTGCCAAGGCATGTTGCTTGTTGTCTTTTCAGGATGCATGGATCCGTAAAGAACTGGTGACTCTGCAGCTCTTGTCTGTGTTTGCAGGCCACTGCCACAGGTCGTCTCCATCACATCTTCAGTGTGGGAAAGGGGGGCAGGCTTACCCTTCTGTTTGATGGCAGATATGCATCTGTCCCTTGTTTCTCTGCCCACAGGAAAAGTGAGGCAAGAAGCAGGCAAACTTAATGTGCAAAAAGCTCTGTGATGGACCCAGGCCGACATAGACCTGAGCTGTGAAACTCTTCTTCCTTTCTTAGATTGTGCAGTGTGTGATCTGCCTGTGGGAGATTTCCTGCTGTGCTGCTTGACAGATCTGCTGAACAGTAGGCACTGGAGGGAGTTGTGACACAAAGCACATTCAAGGATGAATGGCATGGAAATCCCTAAGGCATGTGCAGCTACTGTCTGGACAGGTTAGACAAGATAGACCCTGAAAAAATAAATTTGTTAGGGCATACGTAACAAAAAGTTAAGGGCAAACAAATCTGGGCAGTGAAACAAGTTTAGCTGATGGGGAAAGGTAGCTTTTGAAGACATTTGTTTACTAAGACCTATCACAAAAGATCCAGAGATATTTGAATAACAGAATACTAATTCACTGCAAGTCATTTTATGTTTTCCCTGCCCTTAGATGACAGCAATTGCTGCTGAATATTTTCATTTTCACCAGCCCCAAAGCTGAAATTTGCTGTATTGTTGTTTATTTAGTCTGACTAGTTCTGGACAAGGTGTCAGCCTTTCATTCTTTTGTGCTTAAAGCACAGCAGAGAGTCCAGCTGCTGAATATAGGACTTTTCTCAGCAGTTGTCTGCATTAGTGTCTGGCTACTAAGACCAAGCTATGCTGCCAGACTTCCACAGAACTGTCCAGGCAAGGCTTTCCCAGAGTTGGATGAGCCTACGAAGTGAACCCAGCAAACCCAAAACCCTCTTAGAGAAATCAATGCCAGTTTCAAATACCACACTTTAAAGAGCTTCTGCTTGTGAAGCTAGCAATCGGAAAACCTCTCTCTGTCTGGAAGAGGGGTCTGAACCAACTCCTGTTATAGGACCTGATGCGGAGTTCTTGGTGGTAAATGACTACATTACTCTTTGGGACCTGTGGATGTCAAAGAAAAGATGCATGTGAGAAAAGTCACCAGCTGAAAGCATGGATAGGTTCTGAACACTGGAGGTAGTTTAGTAGCCTGAGCCTGTTTCTAATTAAAATAAGAGTTCTTCAGATGAATGGAATGTAAACCACATACCAATTATTGGAATCCCATAAAGGAAACTCCCTTTTCCGTCTGTCTATCCATCCATCCGCCCACCCACAAAAGTACAGTGTCTAAGAAATATCCCTCGGCAGAAATGATGGAAAAATTTTGTGCTTGCTTCTTTTTTCTTTAAATCCCAGGTGCTGGATGACAACTAAAGAGATGAAATTGCAGTGAAGCCACTTAAACAGTTATCAAAGAAATGGACCTGCTAATTACAAGGATAGTATTTCCTGGCACCAAGAGAAAACACATGAAGTCAAATCTCGAGGCTTTCCTCAAGCAAACTTCTGTGGGAATGTGACTGTGTGAGGGCTGCAGGAACAAGCCTTAGAGTAAGACCCACTCGAAGTAGAAGCATTAGATCAGTGCACTCATCAGAAAAAAGTACTAAGGTATGCATATACCTGTTTCATTTGGCAGATCTCTCACTCCTGTGCATTCCCATTGCACTTTCAATTGAGGCTTTTCCATGTAATTGGTTGCAGTAATTAATGTTTCCATCACTTACTTCTGTGAGGCAGGAGGCGTTTCTCCCAGGTCAGCTTTGCATTTTAAATGTTACAGTGTCTGGTTTACAGATGGTAAAACTAAGACACAAAGTTCAGAAACAGCAAATCGGTGCTGGAGCATGTTAGAGTCCCATTCCTGTCTCTGACCACAATAAACACTGCTTCTCCTAAGTATGCTCTAATCTCAAACACGCTGCTTAAATGAGATCTTCCCTATATGAATGAAGGCAATAGATCTGTTTTCATGAGCACTTTATAACATCCCTGACACCACATTAAGTAATCTAGATCTATGGTAATGCTATGAAATGCTTCTTTACATTTCCACTGTAATTGCAGGACCGTTCAGTCTCATTGCAAAAAGTAGCCTTTGGACAGCTGGAAGAAGTTTTAAATGTTAATAGTCTGGGCAAGATTTGGTTCTACAGTAGTATTATGGTCTAGTTCATGGTAATTGTTTTTTGATACTCTGCTGGCCTCTAGAGGGATAATTTATACAGGCTGAAGCAGTAACCAAGGGATTTTAAGCAATCTCGCCTGCTCTTCAATCTTCTTGCCAGGTAGTTCTTTTCTATTTGGCAAGGCCTTTAAGTAATGAGGCTTTGTAGCTCTTTGGAAACACTTTCTCTTTTGACCTCCATGATTTTCCTTCTCTCTGGGCAATACATGTAAGGTATGTTTCTTCTGCTTAATAAATAAGAAGATCCTGGTAATAAACACCTCTCAACCACTGAAGTGAGAAGCTCTGAGGAAAATGTGCCAAAGGGGCAAGTGAGAGAGAGAAATGCAGAAAAGACAAGGCAGCATTTTGTGTATAGCATCCATAATTTAAAAGCTCTTAAATGCTATGAATTTTCATGAATCCTGTCCTGTTTACTGAAAATAATAACTGCATTGTGAAAACAAAATAAAATCATGACTTTGAAATTCCCAATAGCCAGCAGATCTTCCTTGGCTTTTTCTGCTTTCTTCTTTACTCACTGATTTGCTGTGTTCTCCAACTCATTCCCAGACTCTATCTTCATGTTTTTCAAGAGACGTGTATTACATCTGAAAAAAACATTGAACAGAAAAGGTGTAAATTTACTGCAGAGAGCAGATAATGGTCTGTAAGCAGTAAATGCTTTCAGGAAATGTTGTTAACATTAAGTACATATATTCTTGGTGCTGAAAGTGTACCTCTGTAACTTCAGAGTATAACAGGCATCTTGGTACATCCATGTGAAGGTCCGAGTTATTGTTTCAAAGTCATTTAGACCCTTTATCCAACAGCACACATCCTTCAGGTCCTAAGCTCTGTCCTGGCCCTTTGCCTCCATTCGCTATGGCCACTCTCACCCAGCTCAAATGTTTTTCTCCTCAGGATATTCCCATTACCAGCTTCTTGGCAGTTGCCCACTTGGAGTGAGGTTGGCTTGCTGGACCCCAATCCCAAGTAGTTTTTAATTAATCTGTGCCTAGTGATATGATAATTGTAGGATACGTTTCTGTTAACTTCCCCTTTTCTCTTTGACTATCAGAAACTTTCAGTGTAGGGAGGAACCTTGTCTAGAGATCATCCTTATGTCAAATGCTATTTTAATGTTCAGGTTGACATATGTGTTGAACAATTTCTCTCACAAAGTCCTTTGCACCATTAAAATATGTATGGCAAATATTACTGGCAACAAAATGTGCAGTAAGGCCTTTGTGGTCTTACTGTGGTAGGATGCACATCTGTCATGGGATTTGCTCTAGCCTTATTCTGATAAAATAGTGAAGGAAGCAAAATCCCGTAATAACAAAGATCTGTGGCTGTAATCTACAACAAAACTAGTTTTGCCTTCCAGTCTTTTGTGGAAAACCAAAAGATTCTACACCAGTGTACATCTTCTGTAGAAAGATTTCCTCTTGTTCCTTCCCTGTGTTGTTGTTCTGCAGCTATGTCATCAAAGTTCAACAAGCTGAGTTACTTATCAAAATTTACAGATTTTGGTAAGTACAAATTACAAGATAGAAATTACAAAATATACAAAATTTACTCTTCAACATATACAGGGAACTATTACATCAAAAGAGTGCAATGTACTGGAGTGACAGGTAAACATTTGGTGGAAAGTTTTAAAATTATCTGAATAAATACTGCTGCTTGCTGTGTGCCACTTGAGAAGCCAGACAAGTTAGTCTGTATAAATCTGATCTTCATGTGGATTTGTATTTAGTAAGAACAACTGTCAAAGTTCATGGTGCACGTATGTAGTTCACATGTGCTATTAGTAAAATATGTGTTTCCAAATGGAGAACAATGAAACAAAGGAAATTCTGGCTTTTTGATCCAATTAAGAACGTTAAGAGCTGTGTAGAGCTGCAGAGTTTCAACATGGTTTTGCAGCCTTGGTTAGTGTGTGGTATATGAAAGGAGGCAATCAAAAAGCAGTGATTGGCTGACGTGGCCCTAAAATGGATACTAGAAATTACTGGATTAGTGGTGATGGTAGCTACAGGCAGGGAACTGCAGCAGTGACATGTCATCTGTGCGGCAAATAACTGGGGTCAAAGAGAAAGCACAAAGACCACATTCAGAAACTCTGTCCTTTTGTTGTGGGAAACAGCCTTAAGCCAAATGCTTATTGGTTTGAGCAAACCTTGAAGAAACTGCTGGAAATTTAAACATATTCAAGAAATACAAAGGTCAGTGTGAGCCTTTCAGGAATAAAATGCCAGGGTGTTCTGGATTCATCAGATTGCAGATAACAACACAGAACTGGCTGAAAATGTTGCAATTCCACAGCTGCTACGTGACACAATAATCAACATGTTAAATGAGAGTTAAAACAGAGCTTGATGTAACCTCCATGTTTCCTCCAGCTTCACAGCTAGACTGTCACAGATGACCTAGAGGGATGAATATGCAAAAAAACTAGATGCTATGAGCAACTTAAACAGAGGAAATTAATCTCTTTCTCTTGGGTGTTATTACAGTGAAGTTCTCATGTAGTTGTAAAAAGCTGACACTAAAACTCTGTCTTGTGAAGTACAGGAGTGTTGAGTTCTTTGGCAGAGAGCAGAAAAAGGATATTCATCTGATCTGCAGAAGTACAGAATATCCAGGCAGCTTACCACGGAACCTATATTATGTGCTGAATCTCACCACCTTCCCTCACTCAAGGTTTGGTCTGAATCACTCATTATACTCTTGAATCTGGAGGCTGTAGTAGGCATGCAGTGTTAGTGAATATGGCCAAAGTGCCTGAGGACATAGAAAGAAGGGGGAAAAAAAATAATTCCTGCCTAAATAAAAGTGGAGCTTCAGTTTCAGTTGTGTCACTGTTGGATCAAAACTTCTGGGAAGCCTGAGAAGCCCATTGTACATTTATGCACATGGATTAAATTCATACCATGTGCAAGAAGGTCCTTCCACTCCTTGCCTTTCAGTCTTCCACATCAGCAAAATGTCACACTGCTGAACAGAGGAATTTAGCAGCTATTAAGGGCTGCTGGGTAGGAAATTATTTTCTTGTATTGCAAATAACCAATTTCTAAATCTTGCTCAAGGAGTACATGTGAAGGTCTTATGAGAATGACTGAAAAATGTGGTCATTTATGGTAGCAGCTATTATGATACTCATTCCAAGCTATCTGTCAAGTTACGAGTGTTGGTTGTTTGCCAGTGGAAGAAGGAAGTAGCAATGGTGCCAAGGAGCTGGTGAAAGTTACTTTGTGTCATAGTCTGGTACGATAGGGTGAGATCTAATACAATCCCACACTGACTAAACAGTTACAGCAAAAGGATTGGCTCATATACAGGAATGACTGCTCATAGCATTCTTTAGTTGAAAACAAGTTAGAGTAGCTAATTGATTGTGATTGTTACCATGAATTGTGAGTCTTCTAAGCTTCAAGTAACATCAAGTTCTTGGGAAGCTGCTGAATCAGGAATCTCTGGAAGATGTAACCAGAAGGGAAAATGCCCCTGTAACTTTTTAGTATCTTGCTATAGATTCATAAGAGTTTAAAACCAGAAGGGACCATTAGCTTCTTCCAAAACCATTGAATCTCATTTGCTTTACATTAGGTCATTAAGCATACTACTGTACAGGTATGTTAAACAGCACAGTGAAGGCTGTTTAAAGGTCAGCCACAGCAATGTGTGCATAAATAGCCTTCACTATAATTAGCAAATCTTAGTATTTGAAAGCCAACCAACATTTCCACATTATTTTGCTGAATCAAGAAGACAAGATATATGTAGAGCCATCCCATTGGCCGTTCTTACTCATTGGTCTAGAGTGCTAAAACCAAAAAAACCTGACTTCCAGTAAACCAGTAAACTTTTGGTTGGTTGCTTGGTTGTTTTGTTTTTGGAAAACAGGAGTACAGGGATCCATGATGGCTTTGTATTTTCCAGACTCCGTCCCACTGCCTTGCTTGGGTTTGAAATTGCCAAATATCATTTTCAATGGGAACTCTAACATGGAGTACTCCTTTCATGACTGGATACCTTTTCCTCAGTGAGATTTTAGAAATTTTCCAAGACAGCGAAGAAGCTCATTGGAATATTAGGAGAAAACTGCTACTTTCAGTTTGCATTGGAGACTTTTTCTGGCAACCGTCTCAGTGGGCCAGTTCAGCACACTGAATGCAATAGCACAAGGGGCTGGAGTCATTAATGGAGTACTTTGTTATCTGCAGGGCGTTTTTTTAGCCTGCATTATTGAGGAAACTGGAAGATGTTTACTGACTCAGGGAGAGGTTAGGTGATAAAATGCTGTTACTGACAACTGAATTCTTTCTCTCTTAATGCCTTTATTGTGCATCATACTGTCAAGAATTTAGCAGCTTATTGCTTACTGCAGAACTGCAGAGCACTCACAAGAGCCATGAAAGTTAATGGAAGGGACATCTGGGAAATGTAAAATGCCTGCTAATTCAAAAAGTTGGAAAAAAAATATCTAGGAACCTTGTTGTAATGCTAGGTTTAGTTTAGCAAGCTGCAGCTTTCCCTTAGAGCTCAGCAGGGATGCTTAGGGCAGTGCAACCATTGTCGCCCTCCCATAGTCCATTTCGGATGGCTCCACAGTTTTGCTCTGGCAGCTATCAGAATTACAACCAGTGATGGCAAAGGAGGCAAGAAGGGTCTCCCCATGAGGGTTTAAGAGGACTTTTAATAGTTACATCTTGTCCTGGCGACCCTCAGAGGCAGAGAGACCTCCTGATCCGGGCGCAGGGGGTTTTTCTCAGGGCCCAGGGGCAGTACATGGGCAGAGTTGGGGTACAGGAACCAATAGGGAGAGCCCGAGGGAGTGGCCAGGGCTAGGGGCAAGGAACAAGGGCGGAACAATGTGGGGTAGGAAAAGCAGGGGACAAACAGATCGCCACAGAACCTCACTTTATACACCCTGAAGAGGTGGGCCTCTTGGACGTTAATCTGCTGTGCTTCAATTTCCATCTCTTATAGTAGTCCCTCACTTCATAGGTTTGTTATAAATGTAGTCTGTGAAGCACTCAAGTATTATAATGAGAAGGAAAACAGAGAGATGCGCAAGCAACTCAGCATTTCTGTCTTCAAAGTTGTCTTTGAATTATGCAGAGATGGAATGCTGAGGATGGGATGCAGCGATGACTAGCAGCCCAATGTGTAAGCCCTCACCGTATCCTGAGGCACATAGACAAGTGACCCCACGTTCTAGTATTCTTCATTTTAAAGAACTGAGTCTGTGACTTCATTGTAGATTTTTAGTCCTACATGTGTGCACCACACACACAAAATAATGCGTCCATAATAGCTTTTCTTTTCATCATCCTTATGGTCCTAATTGAAGTTTCCTAAAATATTCCTTATATTTCTGGACTTCTCTTTTACTAGAAAACTGCTTGTGGTTTTTCTACATCATGCCATGTTTTATGTCTAAACCAGAGAAATAAGTATTTGTTTGTCTACAACATACCCACCCTCCCTCCAGAATCAGAAAGAAAATCTAGGTCTTTGCATCCTGTAGGATTGTTTGGTCCTTACCTGCTCTGGTTCTCACTTCAGTAAGTGGTCAGTTATGGAAAAAGGCTTTTCACCCAGAGGGTGGCTGGGCACTGGGACAGGCTCCCCAGAGAAGTGGCCACAGCACCAGCCTGACAGAGTTCAAGAAGCATTTGGACAATGCTCTCAGGCACATGGTGTGACTCTTGGGGATGGTGCTGTGCAGGGCCAGGAGTTGGACTCAATGATCCTTGT
Source organism: Corvus hawaiiensis (assembly GCF_020740725.1). Classification (NCBI taxonomy): domain Eukaryota; kingdom Metazoa; phylum Chordata; class Aves; order Passeriformes; family Corvidae; genus Corvus; species Corvus hawaiiensis. Next base: position 38,257,997 of record NC_063255.1, on the reverse strand, counting down.
GGGTCCCTTCCAGCTCAGCTTATTCTATGATTCTATGATCCAGCTGACAATTATTTGGCATCTGCTTTGTTTGCACCTCCTTACTCCCTGCACTGTCCTTCTTTCTGAGGTTGTCCTGTCTGGTGTTTCAGTGAAGGGATTTCTCTGATAATATTAGTATTCACAAAAATTGCCTTGTACAAAGCACAAGACAGTACATTCTTTTCCCAACACAGTATGAGTTGCATTCTCATCTTTTTGTGTAGGTGGTATACTTAAATTTGCTTTGTGTCCCATTTTAAGTCTATCAAATAGTACAGGGCCTTGTCTTCTAACAGTAAAGGAAGCCTCATAAATTTTTAATGGCTATCTTTCAGTATATTTCTTACTTCAAAGGCACCACTATGACCTTACTGGAATTTCCCTTCTTGAAGATATATCTATCAAAATTGTCGTTACATATAATCATCACTGCAAAAAATAAGAGGCTGTCTAGATACAGTATACATTTACAGTAACTGTAGGGACGTGGCTGAAAGATCACACTTACGGATGTAAGCCTCAGGGTGTAAGACCCTCTTCCAAATGTCTACCTGTAAAACAAAAGAATTTTGCAGTATGCTGCTTTCACAGCCCAAGTCAGTAGGACATTTCTCATTAATTACATAGAAAATAGATTAATTTGTAAGGAAGCCAACAAATCTCTAGCTCATGAATGTGCTGTATTTGACATTTTATGCTTCGTTTTGTGCCTGTTCTTTATCTAGTTCATAGAAACCAAATATGGTGTCCTTGGGTGAAACATTAGACTGCTGGGTTCTTCAGGATTTGTAGCTTCCAGATGTTTTTACACAAGTGTTCAAAACTGAGATGTTGAGTGTATGGCTTTAATTTTGTTTTTCTACATAATGCTCTTTTGCTCCTTTGTCCCCCTTCCTTTGTGTGGTATTTGAGATGGTTTAAGGTAAGGGTGTATATGAGCTATCCATTTTTATTGGGGCTCTGGATCCAATCAGTGCTGCTAGTCGTTGAATGAACTTCTCCATCTACTAGTTTTCTATAAGCTTCTTTACACTGTCTGAGTAGTTGTGTCTTTCTTTGGCAAATATGTTTGACACTGGTAGATTGAATGAAACAGAAATTTTCAAATTAATTAATAAACTCTGCTAATGAAATGATGTGAAAAAAATAAATCACTGCTTTGAAAAGACCGACCTCTATGTTCAGATGTTCTTTAGTATGAACTGTATTTATTTTTATTACTCTTCCTAATATCTAATAATGAAACCCTGTATTTATATGCCTCATCTCGAAGGTGCTTTGAAAACATTTTTTATCTGAACATCTGCAGGATGTGATGTCCTTCTGCTACACAAAATAATCTTAAATGAGTGTAGCACAACTTTACCACATGCCAGATTTTGGGAGGATGATTTTGCTTCAGCTTTATCTACCATTTGCCCAAGGTTTGCAGCATATTTTAGACTTTCTTGGCTGTAGATTCAAACATGCTATAGCAAAATAATACATTTCTCTATGACACAAAAATTGAATTTGTTTCTTTTGCATCTGGAGTTTTCTAATATATGCTACTTGGTTGCCTTAATCTCAGAATCCTGTGAAATTCTAATGCAATGCAAATGTTTTAAGATATTCCATTCCATCTGGGTTTATTTACCATGTTCTTCGTTCACTATGACAAATTTGCATTTTTACTGTTGGTTTAATTGTTCCATCACATTCCAGTTACAAGAATTTAATGTGTTTCCTGGTCAAATTCATGTCTTCTACACGAGTCAGACTTTGCCTGTACAGTGTTGAAGGGGAGTTTCAAGCAAGTAAGTGAGCACCACTGATTGACTTAGTTGTAAAATATTCCCTCCCCAGACCAGGACTGCGGTGCCTACAGCTGCAGTGGAAATGTTTAGTGTCTAACACGGCTACTCCCTGCCACCATTTGTGATTAGCCCATGATTATCACCTCCCAGCTCCAGAGACAGAATGGTAACAGAGCGCTCTTTGGTTCCCTGCCTGCAGAGCTGGCTATAACCTAGCAGTGAATTAGGGGGATTTTCTGTGGTTTGTAGCTAATAGGAGAGTATTGTCAGAAAGCAAAGCAGCTCAAGAAATCCATAGCCTTCTCCACAGCATCTCCCATAGATCCTTGTATAGCAGTGGAGCTCAGGAGTAGCCTTCTGTATCAGTGAGATCACACTGCTAAAAAAAAAAATATTAATTGAACTGGTAATTAACTGAACACTTGCTCTTGGATTTCATATTCATTGGGATCTCACGTTAATTGTATATGGGGTGTGAGTCTAGTTTGTTCAGTGAAACAAACAAAGAAAAAACCCTCCAAAACCTCAATTTTGCTCAGACTTTTCAAATAAGAATGTAATAATTCAGCTGACTGAAATTTGGAGCTGAACTTTCATCTTCTGCTCCTAAACAGTCATTTAGGGCCTACTTGAACCTATTTAATTTTTCTTTTTTCACTTCAGTTCTTTAGTACTTGAGATTGGGAAATGGCAGATGAATGTGTTTTATGGGAAAGTTTAAAGGGAGGAGTTCATGTGCAGCATGTTATCAATCATGTCCTGTAAATATGATTACAGCATTTACACTGCTTCACATCAAAAGCCAAATGTTTTGTGATGTCTCCACCATCGTAAACTTAAGGGAAGCTTTTTTAAAGTATAGCGATCCTCTCTCTGAAACGGGATGCCTGCTGTCAGCAGTGAAAGGAGCAGCACTCTGATCTGAAAGAGCTGGCAGCAGAGGGTGCAAATGCCAATCTGCTGGTCAGTGCTGTGGCTGCCTAGGGAAGAACCAGAGATTTGCCATCACCTCCAGCTGCAGCGAGGAAGCTGGCATCTCTCCGCCTGTGCTTGTAATGGAATCAATATGGGTGTCTTGCTACAGCATCTGTCAAGTTATCTGTCTTTAACCACTGCCCCCCATTATCCTAGTGGGGCTAACTTTGATTAATCTCCTTGGGTGTTTTGTTTACAGAATTTGGTTTAATTTTACTTGAATTTTACAATGATTGCAATTTTTTTTTTTTTTTTAATTTGTAAAAGAACAGAGCAAAAGTAAGTTTTGTCACATTGTGGCTCGGGACATGGGTGTGAACAGAAAGATTGGGTCTGAATTTTTTACTTGTTATGGAGATGAATTTAAGTGCAACTATTAGTGTCACTATCACCCATTGTGTGCACCTGCCCAGTAATTTTTATGCAAGAAAAAGATCCTGAGTTTGACGAACACAGGCACTCAGCATGATTTATTCTTCACTAATTAACTATTCATCTACTCCCCTGTCAAGGATTCTGGGTAATGTAGTCCACAGGGACTCTGCTTGGGATAAATAATGCTAGATTGTTAATGTTTGTGCTGCAAAAGATTGTTTGACAAAGAGCCTTAGGCACAGGAACCTGACACAATGCAATTGCTCTCCAAAGAGTGGGCTGTGGGCCCATGCTGTCTGCAGAGGCTGTTTCTCAAAAAGAGAGCCCGTGAGACCCTATACAGCAGGACTTACGAGCATGGGGAGGTAGAACAAGGACGTACACTGGACAAGAAGTTTAGCCTCTGAGTACCGGGATCTGGGATGCGGGAACAATGGGAACAAAAATGGTTGGTAACTGGGATTTCTGTTCTAAAGGAAATTCCAATGGTTTCAGACAAAGCTTTATGGGGAATTATAAGGTAGAATTGGGTTGTGAGCTGTAAAACCTGCCTGCAGAGGCAGATGGCAGCACAAAGGAGCACATGGCAGCACAGAGAGGCCTGTCTCCACCGAACCCTGGGGGGAGGAGTTGTCGCACGGCAAACCCCTACGAAGTGTGTTGCTGATGTGGCAACACGGGATAGGTCACACCCTATAAGAAAAACTGTGCCTTGGAAAAGTGTAGAAAACCAGCTCACTCCTTTGAAGAAATGATTCAGATTCCCTGCCAGTCTGGGTCCATGCCTCAGTCACTGACAAATGGTGCCCCATGTGTGAAATTTATTATATGCCTATCTGTGTGTCCATCGGTGAGCCTCATGGGACTTGAAGTGCTGCTGCCAGAAGCAGGAACGCTGGCCAGCGATAATCCCTACAAGTTGTAGGTGAGCCATGGGGGATGTAGGGGATGGAGTATCCCAGGAACAGAACGTCCCAGAGACGTTAAAACAGATTTTAAAGAAACGTGGCAGGAAAGTTGAGTCTACAGATTTGAACAGACTCCTCTTCTGGGCAAAAGACTGTGACTAAACTTTAGATAGCACCAATATTTTTGATCCTTGGACATGGGACGCTTTAGAAGGAGCGCTGAAGGAGTTTTTGTGTCCGTGGAGGGCTGTGTGCAAGGCGCTTGGGGCACATGTGGCACCCAGAGACCAGACAAAGAAAGCCGCTTGTGCCACCGCAGCAGCTGTGCCGAGCCCTTCTGTGCGGCCAGCGAGCGACCGTAATTCTGTCGGGGCTATGGGAGAAGAATCAGAAAATGGGCCCTCGTCCCCCCCACCATTTGACCCTGGAGGGAAGCCGGATGGTACCGTAAAAAACCTTGCGGCGCCCCGCACTATGCGGCATCAGCTGGAGCCAGGTTGCGGCGAGTGGCTGGAGCCGGGGAAGAGCATTTTCCCTCTCCATTTGCCTTCTGCAAGAATGCAGCGGTGGCAGCAGATGTGGCGAGGGGAGAGCATGCGGGGTGGCGGTGCCGGCAAGCAGCCACGCCGGCGAGCACATAGCAGAGCCTCGCCGCGGCCGTGCCTGGCGGCTGCCCCCACACCGCGGGCAGGCGGGATCAGCGGCGCTGGGAGCTGGCGGGGCTGCGGCTCCGCCCAGGTCATGGTAAAGGCCACGGGTGGCTCTCTGCATAAGAGGCAAGCCAGCAGGACCGCGCTGTTACAGCCAAGGCTCCTGTTCCCTGTGGACTCTCAAGAGCTGATACTGTGCTAGAAAAAAGGGCTAAGTGGACCAATAGCCCCTTTCACAGAGGTGGGGAGGCTGCAGCATTCAGCATTTGCACCAGCTTGTGCGGGAATGGCTGCAAGCTAGGCGTGTCGTTCCTGCAGCTGGTCCATAGAACTCTGTTTTTGTTATTCAAAATGTTGCCACAATAATTGTAATTTTCCAAAACCTAGATTTATACCCCGCATTGTTCTAATTGCTTTTTGTTAGAAACGCTCCTGTAATAACTATAATTTGTAAGCTATTTTTTTAAACAGGAATTAGACTTGTTACCTTTTGAAACCTTTTAGAAAGTTCATGTTATTATAATTGTGATTCTCCAAGACCTAGATTTATATATTCCGTGAAACAATGAAGTATTTAAGGAGTTGAAAATAACTACCTTGCTTATTTTTCCTCAGTGAGTGCTTGTTGTTTTATTAGTGATGCCTTGGATCTTGGCCTTTGTGTTTTTCGGGTCCTGTGCTGCTTGGAGTGTGGCTCTGGAGTTTCATGTGGCCTGTTGCTTTCTGCTCTCTGAGGCTGGGTAGACATAACAAAGCCTCTCTGGGCCTGCATTTCAAGGTCACCCAGACCGTCCTAGGCCCAAAAAGTATAATCCAAAGAGCTTCTAAGGGGGCCAGCAGAGGGCAAATTACATCATTGAACTGAAGCTTTAATTGGAGAATTAACCCTGATATGCAAATGAACCAAACCTATAAAGGTGTGAAGAACTCATGACCTGTCATCCATCTTGGGGTCCATCTTGGCAAAAGCCTCTGGCTCCACAGGGGGTACCTTTGAAGGCCTTTCAAATAAATACCTACCTTATTCTTTTACTCCTGTCCAGTCTCTGTGTCTAGGAGGCCTCTTAAAGCATTAAGATGCGGGATGTGGCAACACGGGATAGGTCACACCCTCTAAGGAAATATTTTACTGTTCATAATAAGAAAGCAGCATGTTATGTTACACATTTTCCTGAATTTAGTAAGTTGAAAGATGTTCGTGTTACATAGTGTCAGAACAGAAAAGGGGGAATGCAGGGATGGGTTGTGCCCCCCGCAAAAGACTGCAAAGAAGTTTGTATGTTCTTAATTTTTCAATTGCATGCAGAGTGATATTAATAAAGTTTTTAAGCAATTTTATGAGTATTTTAGGGAAACCCTCTCAGTCAAGGCTTGAGGGTCTGGCCGTGCCCTAGCCCTGGCTGACTAGGGAATTATACCATCAGACCCAGGTGTTTCTGCTCTAAAAGTATAATCAAGTCATTTAGACTTGCTAATTTGATCTTAGAAAAGCTGGACCTTCTTTCAAAGTAAACGTGAAAGTCTTGCTTAAGAAAGACTTTCTAAGTCCTCACTGTGAAACAGGACCTCCCCAGCCACTGCAGAGTCTGAGTGATGGTAGAAGTTTTAGACAACTTTAAGTTGTTTCTCAAGGTTCTATTTAATCACTTATTCTTATTTGTATAAAACAGAAAATGGGGAATTATGGGGAATTATAAGGTAGATGGGTTGTGAGCTGTAAAACCTGCCTGCAGAGGCAGATGGCAGCACAAAGGAGCACATGGTGGCACAGAGAGGTTTGTCTCCTCCAGACCCTGGGGGAGGAGGTGTCACAGGGCAGAGCCCTACGGAGAGGAGCCTGCCGGGAGCTGATGGATGGGTGAACAGCGAGTGATCATCCATAGGAGGACACTGAGAAAGTGTGTTGCTGATGTGGCAACACGGGATAGGTCACACCCTATAAGGAAATACTGTGCCTTGGAAAAGTGTATAAAACCAACTCACTCCTTTGAATAAACGATTCAGATTCCCTGCTGGTCTGGGTCCGTGATTCAATCTCCGACAAGCTTATTCCAAAATGGAATAAAATGCTAACATGCTCCCATTAAACAAAAGTATGACAGGGTTTGATTACTGTGGCAGTATTAAAAAAAATTGTTTCAGCTTTAGCGTTGTGTTGGGGTCCCTCCCCTGCCATGTAGCCCTGGGAGAGGGGCCCTGAGGGCACAGACACGGGGTTTCCCTGCCCCTGCTCAGCCTCGTTCCCATTGGTTGGTTTGTGTTCCCTGCGCGGGCAGAAGGACCCTTGGTCCCGTGACTGGAACAGTTCCTCAGCAGAGCCCCGGCCATGCGGCTGGAGAAATAAACATCTCTCTGAAACAGCTATCAAGAATCTGTCTGTCCATATATATTTCCTTTCCACGGGACTCCTGGTTTGATATATGTATGTTGCAGTATCCCCACTGCAACAGTGTTGTAGTTCTATGGAACTTTGAAAATTAAATTAGCCTATACTCTACATAATGTTCATAGTATGTAACTATTTAGCATTGTCTCTATATAGATTACAGTGTTACATAAACTTTGTCACAGTCTGAGCAACTAAAGGTTAACTGAACTGGAGAAATAGAAGTTGTGTATTCCAAACACTTCCTAATGAATTTGTGGAAGCCAACCCATTCCCATAAAGCTTTCTCATCCTGACAAACTGGATATTTTTAACTCATCTAAGTGGGGACATCAGCACTTAAGTTTCAGTTGTGACCTTATGGAAGCAGTTCCTTTGCTACCATCTGTAGGAGGTCAAGAGCTGCTCTGATAGCCTCATCCAGCACTGTTGTGCTCAGTTCAGATATTCAAGAATCAGGATTTAGCATATTAGCAGATTTTGTATGAATTTCCTCCTTCATTTCAGTTTGCAAAACCAAAGTGATGAGTTCTAGGCAGTTTCTGTGGCATTACTGGCTGATCAGACATCTGCTTCAGCACTTCATCACATCAGGGAGCAGAGGCCTGTTCTAATCTGCGTGTTCCTCAGTACAACCAGTATTAGACTTTTTGTAGGTAGCACCAACATTGTCACAGGTGAAACAAAGCTATTGTAACTGTTACATTTTGAAAAATCTCTGGAATAGCAATTTAGTTGTCCATGACAGATTTTCAAATTTTGTTGTACAATTCATGATGAGAATTTCCTGTAATGCGTAGTTCTTCCTTGATTTGCTCAGGGGCACCATGGTGCATCTTTTTGGGAACCAGCACCTGGATCCAGCAATTAGAAAACGATAACCAGAGTTCCATGCAAATTCATATTTGTGGGGCCATAATGCTTTGGCCTCCTGACTTCTAGCAAATTGGATATTTTGCATTCCCAGCAGGCAGTAGTGAGAGATCAATGCATCTGTCCTATCCTTTGGTTAGAACTAAACAGAAAGGACAGAGATGGGGATAAACCATTGAAATAGCTTTTAGCATAGTCTCTGTACCAAATTAAGATAGTAAATCAGGACAATGGTGATTTCATCAACCAGGTGTTGATGAAGAAAAGGGAAGGTAGCCTGAATCTGCAGTCAGGGCTCATGTTTGTGCTGGTAATTGCAAACTTGATGTCATTTTTTAAAGGGGTATATGCTAAAAGTGGCCATGATCTCCCACTGGATGTCACAAGGTATCACTGAAATCTGTGCATCTAAAAAAATTGTCCGATTGTCTCTCTTCACAGAAGGAAACCGTTTGCCTTTGTATATATCCACCAACGTGAATGGAACCCTTTACATGCGTATTTCATGCGTATGTGGACATTTAATCAGGTCAGCAGGAGCAATGGCTATGCCTTGCCATTAGGAGGGGTAAGTGTCCCCCATACTACCAGCACACCTGATCCACCGTACATACTGACAGCAGTGAGCAGCCATCCTTCTGGGAAGAAGAAGCCACTTTGACCTAGTTGACAGCCTGTGAAATGCAGTTCCAACAGCAAAGGTGAACGATTTCTCATATTGACAAAATATATCAGTTGCCAGAGCTCCTTGCACAATGTCTTATCATGTGTCCTGCTCCATGTCTGTCCGGCACCTCTGAGACGTATCGGACCACCAAGGCTCAGACTGGTCTGTACATTTCTGGCAGCTTTATATCTCTGTCATCACTCAACTACTCTACATATTGACAACGACCAACAAAATGAGGCTAAAGTTGAGGTAGTTATAATGGCAGAAGAGACCTTTACAAAAGGTTCAGCAACTTTAGCTGCTAGTAGATACACAAGGCATTTTGTAGCTTGAGAATTCATCTAGATTTGTCATTGCTTCATTGTAATCAGGAAACACTGGCTGAAGTAAAGTATTGCTCCAGTTCCTTATGTTATAGTGGGTTTTGTTTAAACCCTCTTTTGCTTTTGTTTGACACCATATGAGACATTCAGCTGCTCAAATGTGGATGTCTAGAGTAATTTCAGATGCTGTGGTCAACCATGCCTTACCATCAGCTGTGGTCTTGGATGGCTACAGAGCTCCCACAAGCACTTTATTAGGGTTTCAGGTGTCCACAGTAGCCTCCTGCCTTGGTGCAACTGCCATTGGTGCTGTAGTTGGTCAATGTCTCCCATGAGGTACCTTAGTTATAACACTGCTGCTGTGTTACAGAGTAATAGCTCTGGATTTTCACCAGTCCCAAGCATTTATTAAGAAGAGAAAATCGATGCGTTATTGCACAGGATGAAAAGACTAAGAAAATTTGTATAGTTCCTTGTGCTTTTAGCTGCTATTTCGGGAAGAAATTACTTCAAAGCACTTCACATAGAGTTTGTTCAGCCTTGAGCTCCAAGTATTCATTGTTCACCTTTCTGAGGTCCAGAATGCTTAATCCCACTGCAAACTCCATCTTCCACCTCACTGAAGCCCACTCCACTCTGTCGGTTTGAAAGACAGGTGTCTGCTAAGGAAAGCAGAAGCCTCCCTTGGAATGGTAGATGCAACCCCCTTCCCTCCAAGTTACTATAATTTTGAAATCAAGGGCCTTTTAGGCAAAGATATGGGAAATAGGAATAACAGTTCTTTACTATTATATATCTAGATGTGTATAACAAGTCAAACAAACAGCAATAACTGTGGCAGTAACAGCAAACAATCACAAACCCAGTGCCAGCTTTCTCGGCTGTCGGGCCCTTTCCCCTCGGGTGCAGTTCCGCTCGCAGCCGGCAGGGGCGCTGGCGGCTCCCGGTGAGCAGGGCAGGTGCGATGGTTCCCCCGCGGCTGCAGGGGGCGCTCCGGAGCGAGCTCGGGGAGCACGCGGCCCCAGTGCCCTGGGATCCCGGGAAGGGATGGGACAAAGGCTTCACAAACCCCTGGGCAGCCGATCCCGGTGTCCGGCCGGACCCTCGGGAACAGCAGGCTGGAACGGCTGGAACGGCAGGGACGAGCACAAATCCCGGGTGGCAGACGAGGTGTATCCAAACGGGGAACCCCCCCAGAGGTCTGGGCAGCAGGGCGAGCATGGCTACAACGTAGCAAAAGCTCGAAGGGGCGGCGGGGCAGGGCGGCCGTGGCCCAGCTCGGAGTGGGGCAGGGAAGGCAGGCTTGGGATCCCGGGGCTTCTCCAGCAGAAAGAACAGCAGGCGAAGAAAGCAAACTCCCTCTCTCCCGAATGCTGAGACCGACTGCCCTCACACCCAGGTGAAACAAAAAGAGCAGCCAGGTCTTTTGTTTTTCTTAAGTATCTGGCCATTTGTTCCCCTAGCAACATGTATGGGGGAAAATTCTTTTAACAGAAAAAAAAAACCTAAAAAAACCCAGGAGAGGTCCTAAAACCCCAGCATACTCCTTGGTAGAAAAAGGGCCCATGCAAGTGGCAGCCCTCTGCAGATCCATTGAGGTGTACAGGGTCCCAGCCTACAGCACACCCACGCTGCCCGGTGCTATCAGCCCTGATCTTCTGCTAGCCAGAAATTGCAATGAATCAGATCTGGGAGGCTGCCACAAGCCAGGTGCCTGTGTAGCCAGATTTGTGCACATGCCACTGACTCTCTCCATACTTCCTGTGAAATCAGCTCTGCACCATGGCCGTGACTCTGTGCTTGGCACAGGCTCTTCCAGTTGAGAACACAAAGCCAAACAAAATCCTCTGCCACCCCTGGCTGAGCTTTTTAACTTTGTTACTATGCCAAAAGCTGTCACTTGTAAATTCAGTGTCCTTCTGTAAGTCTACTTAAAATAATAATCTATTACCAATCAAAACGTAAACAAGTTTCAATCAAACCTTCAAAACTCAGCAAGTGAACTTATCAGTAAGCATGTAAATGAAGGCCTCCAGAGATGTATTTTCCCCTTCTTTGGGAATTAAAACTCTCTGCACCTGAAAGGAGATCTTTACTTCATGTTCTCCTTCTAGTCCCTTTATACTCATCACTTCAGACAATGTTTACTCTTTTCTCACCGTTCCTGTCTTGAACTGTTGTCCTCTGCCATGCCTTCTGTTTGTCATGCCTGATTTAGACCGAAATTCTTAGGGACAGGGAAAATACCTGTATTTGTAAAATGTCCAGTAAATTTATGGTGCTGTATAATTTATGATTGTAAGTGCAGGACATATTTCAGTCTGACATTCCAACTTATATTTTCAAAGCCATAAATAAAGTATTTATGAGCAAGATCTTGAACTTTTTTTTAACACGTTAAACTTGAATGTTTAATTCAAGGATGGATAAATATTGAAATTACATGGCCAGAACATAGTCCTCACTTTCTCCTTCTTCAGGCAATATTGAGGGGCCAATGCCCCCTTCATTGCCAGAAAAGGGATATTATACTCTGCTTATGAGGATCCAGCGTACTGTGTGTTACCAGGAAGAGTGAGCAATGATGGCTTCAGCTAAAAATGGCTTAGGAAAGGACAAACAATGACTCCCTTTCAAAAGCACTTATGAATTAAGCTGATACACAGAAATGTTATTTTGATATAGCACGGAGTGAGTATGAATGTTCATTTCTTAAGAAAATATCTGAGTGAAGCTGTTGCTCTCTTGTCCCATATGGTTATGCTTTTCAGCATGGTTTGAATTTGAAGCATTTTCCATTTATAAAAAAGAAAATAATTCCTTAACAAAATCTTTTTTCAAAAGATTGTATTCACATGTGAGTCTCTGCTTCTGATATTTTTCTAATCAGTTAATCTCTTGTTCTCAGTTCCCTTGCCCCCTTCCTCTGTTCTATATGCATTTTATACCCACAGCTCTGAAATGTTCCTAACTGGTTTGAGAGTGTGCAAAGGTTAGACCGCCTTGCTTTTGCTCCAGAGGATCATAAGTTACCTGCTGTAACAGTGTGTGAAGTCTCACAGACCAGGTGTGCTGCCACTTTGTTACAGACTCAAACCCATCCTCTATGTTAATGTACTCACTGACAGCATTTCCTGCTGTATTTGCCTCTGTGGGACTGTCCTAAGCTCCATCCTGGGCTGAGGATGGACACTGAGGTCATGTAGCACATCATTATGAAAAGCAAAAATCCCTTTAAACATAGGAATATGTTCATGCCACCTGGGCCACCATGTTCTGGGCCACCTGGCAAGGTAGCTGAGCTGGGAGCTTGGCTCATTTCTGCACTGACGCTGGAAGCACAGCTGTAGCCAGGTCATCTTCTTCTGGAGGTGACATTCTGCAGGGCAGGGTAAACAGACACCCTCTCCAGCAGCCATGCAGATGGAGCAAAAATGTGATGACCCTTCTGAGAAAGACAGGTAGACTTTAAACCTCGTTGTCACAGCCATAGACTAGAATGTTTGTTTATTAAATGTCATTTTTGAGCATCACATTATTTTAATGAAAGTCAAGAAAATAAAAGCAGTTTGTCTTTCCATATGTAACCTATTACTGACTGAACCATAAAGACACATGTTCTTTCTATATCTACTACTCAGGTGAATTTTTACAAGGGAGATGAGAACATAATCTATTAAACTATTTCATATTACTGGGAATATTAAATGGCTATGATACATGGCTGATAAATTAATACATATTCTGAATTGGCCAATTTCTGCTGTGCAAGCACTATATCCATGATGAAATAAGATACTAGATTCTGTTGTCCCCTGAACATCCTGTATGGATTCTCTGTGGTGGTTTAATAAATCCGAATTAGTACATCTGTAACCTGCCACCATCCACTGCTCTTAGCCTTTGCATTCCATGTATGACCTTAAGAAATGGTGGCACTTGGAGCCTCATGATAACATTTCTCCTTTACAGCACTTCAGCATAAAATGGCTGGCTAATGCAAATTACTGGGGGGTTTTGTTTGGAGTTTTGGTTTGGTTTGTTTTTTCTTTTTCTTCTTTTGTAAGTGTTCCCTGCATTGGTTAACACTGCATTGCATGTGTATTAACACACCACCTCTTCACCTATAGCTTCTACTGCTCACTTGACAGAGCTAGGAGGTGGCATTCAGTACCAAGTTTGAAAGGCACTTTGAGAAGATGTGAAGAGAAACAAATGCTTAATACCAGCAAAAAAGACTCTAAGTGATGTTGTTTAGATTGAGTAGTTAGGGATCCCATAAGACTAGTATTACTGAGGACTAGACAACAGCAGTGTAGGCAACAAATTATGGGTTTAGCCAGTTCCAAAAATCAAATGATAATGGATCAAGCCTTGAAAGTTTCACAAACTGCCATGAATCAACAGTTTGAAAGTATATGATAATGATAGTCACATTCTTTTTCTTTCTTTAAGGTTTGTGGCTGCACCTCAATTTTCAAAGTCTTATTTAAGTAGCCCAGACACAAGTCGTATCACTTGATTCAGCGATTTAGCTTCTCAAGGCTTTAAGAAAGAGGTTACATATATCCCAAGGATCTGGATACATTCACCATCTCTAAAAAGATAAAAAAGGAAGCTTTAAAATACCTGAAAATATATCAGTAATCCAATTGTTTTGATAGAAATTATGTAGTCTTCGCGTAATTATCTTTACAAAAAGGACAAAGTTTCTGTTCTTACCAGTCTTTATATGTGTTCCAGCACCTGCTGGAATCATTAGAACAATGGGAAACTGATTTCCCTCAACCTCAGAACAGCTTTCAATAAAGTCTTCAACAAGGAAGATGAGAAGGCTAAAGCACAGCCAAGTAAGCTGCAGAACATGAGGAAATACAGGGCACTTAGGGTAATTTCTGTGTATGTTTTTCCTATTCCTATTCATCCTGCAACTGATTCACGGGTGGCGTTCAGCTAGAGAAGTGAGCTCTTGTTTCAAATCTGGGACCATTTAGAACTTGCACTTTCACCATCTTTTGTTCAGAGGGAGAGTAAATGTTTGAAGGATTTAGTATTAACTTGCCTTGAAACACTAAGTACAAAATAAAGGCATGTAAAATACATCTCCAACTGAAAAATGGTATCATTTAAGGCTGAAAAGGAGGGTAAGCTAGATCTAAAACATAACACTGAAGCGTCAGAAACAATATGTGACTGAAAAATAAAATAATATAGAATCGATATGAATGGGAACCTCCAGTATTCAATTCTGTGTAAAGGTCCTGTGACAGGGTTTTATCCTAGAAATTCCATTCTCACTGGTTAATGGCAGACTTTCATACATACTTTAAGCTCCTAAATGGTTTCTTCAGCTTCCTTGAGACTATGCAGGTGTTAAAGTTCCTTCATATGCTTGAGGACTTTCCTGAGTTTATGCCGAGGCAGGCTGTTCCCTGCCACCGACAGGTGGGCTAAGACCCCACTGAGTTGTCTCAGCACTGTTCAGTCTGTAGATGACCAATTTCTGCCTCTTGCCTCTGCACAAAATTTTTTTTGCTTGACTAGCTGGCAGGACAAATAGTGACCAGAGCGTCCAGGTTGTTGCAGATGGAGCTACCCACACATATTCCACTCTCATCTAAGTGGGGTTTTTCTTCCCACAGCTGTCATGGGAAGGCAGCTCATGAAACCCGTGCTTAGCTCCTGGTCTTGAAAATTCTAGAATTTCTGAAATCCAAATCACAACAAACCTGTGATAAAATCCTGTGGATATTATCAACATTTCCATAAGAACTAGGACTACTTAATCATGGTCTACAGACCACCAGAATTTTCTTTAGCTTTCCAAATACCATGGTCCAATATTTTACCAGTATAGCTTCCTGCTAATCCTAATTTTGATAAGTGTTGGGAACAGTGATTGCATATACCTTCAAATCTGTTTAAAAAGTCTCAGAGTTGCTTCAAAGTCAACAGAAGTAAAAGGTATTCAGTGCCTTGATGTGGCGCACAGAAAGGTGCGTGAGTGAAGACCTGCCCAGTGTTGCCGTCACTTTGCTCTCGTAAGTGCCTGTACAGAGGCACCAGGGTTAGGTGACCACAGACCACAGTTTTGTCCACAAAGGCTTTACTCAGAGTGCTGGCAGAACCAAGAAGCATAGGCAAAGTCATCAAGGATTCCATCAAGAACCCCACTTCCCTCCCTCTCTCTGTGATTCCTTACAGGCCTTCCAGGTATAACAGCAACCATAAAGAATTAGGCTTCTTAAATGAGAGGAAAGATCACAGACTTGGATTCTTTTTTGAGCTTGCCCAACAACAGCCATCATCTGGCTAACCATCACCATGCAAC
Source organism: Corvus hawaiiensis (assembly GCF_020740725.1). NCBI lineage: Eukaryota > Metazoa > Chordata > Aves > Passeriformes > Corvidae > Corvus > Corvus hawaiiensis. The sequence continues at coordinate 38,242,689 of NC_063255.1, read as the reverse complement.
AAGTAACTTAGATCAAAAAGAGAGCTTTATTTACTGTCCTCTCACATAAAGGCAGACTAGGAAAGAGCTATTTATGTACCAGTAAAGCTAAAGCAGTACAAAGATAATTTAATCTAACATTAGAAAAAAATCTGTCAGGAAGAAATTCCACTCTCAGGAAAGGTTTATTATAATTTTTCCTAGTTCAAAGTCCAGGAACCCTAATATATTTCAGCAGCTAATAAAATTACTCTTTAGGATTTTTTAAATTTTCTATTCATTGTGCTTATATGTTCCAGGGATTAAAAGGACAAATGCATCAATGCTCTAAAGAAATGCTGTCTAAAATGGAGTCATTCCACCTGAAAACAAATTGACTGCAATATTACAATTACCTAGCTGTGATACAGTAGACACTGAGGTGGTTCACAAATAAGTCATTATACAGGTGGGCCAATTGCAGCACAGTCTTGGGGAGTGGTTTGTGAAGGTCACTGAGCCCAAACCTGCATTCAGAACAGCAGGAAATGTGCCCAGCAATGCACACTTACCAGGCTGGTTTAGGTGTGCAAGTCTGCTTTGCTGCACAAAGAGATGAACACAAAGCAACACCTGAGCATCTGGCCAGGATTTCTAAGACTGACAGTGACAGGCTAAAGAAAAGCACAAGATTAAATCCAAGTCTCCTTAGGCTGTCATGCCCATCAGCATATTATCTGCACCCCTTTTCTTGGTAAATCCACTGACCATGTAGTGGGAAAGAGTACACATTGTTTACTTTGCAATAAAAATGGGATTGAACTTTTGAGATAACACATGATCTTCTGATGTGAAACTCTTGCAAAAATGGTAAATGAACTTTGCAGGCTAGGGACCAAAGAGGAAGAGGCACATACTGAAATAGAGGGAGGCAGGACAGCAACGTACACTTTCTTGACTAAAGACCTGAAAATACAAGTGGTTCTAGAGCATGCCTGTGTACTCCTTGCTGGGCTGCCCAAAGTAGGCAGGTGACAATTTGTGTGATGCTGCTTGGATCAGAGGAAGGCAGGTGGTCCTTTATTTCTTGTTTATTTTTTGTGTGACTTATTTGAGATTTCCAGATGGTGTGGCTCAGGGATCTCAGTAGCTGCTGTCCAAGCAGACCAGGAGTGTTGAAGTGATGGGGAGTCTCCAGTTTCTTTTTAACTGCTGTCTTGGTAATGTGGCCTCCTTTCAATACTTAACCCCTCTTTGCCCCTGGCTTTTACTCCTACATTTGTCCATGTTGAGCCAATATAGTGTACCTAGAGATAGGTACTCACCTCTCAGAAACTCTATTTCACCTTAATACATAGCAATTGCTCCTGCAGCTGTTATTGCCTCCCCCTTCTGCTGTACTGAATAACAAATAAGAAGCACCAGGGAATAGAAAGGGCCTCCTTACTGCTGCATATTTTGGTCACACTGTAGTGAGATAATAGGAGAAATGTCTGACTACTGACCACCCCAGGGGTTATGCAGGAGGGTGGCTGCTATTGTTTCTCTTGGTGTTGCTACAGCTGTTGTTCCCCAGCAGGGCTACATTGCCAGTTTTAACTCCATCTCTTACACAGGTCTCAATTCCTCTGTAAAATACACATATGTGTACATACACACATAATTATGTGGTTCCCACAGTTCGCCTTTCTTCCTGCTCCTCCTCAAATCCTCTGATACTTTACCTGGCTAAAACTTGCTTTGCTGGTTCCAAGCTTAGCAATAGCATTTGTGGAGGGCAGACTTCTGGCTGGCCTGGGGAGTAACTAGCCCTCAGAGAAGCTGCCATGCTCACAGTGGATAAATTGGCCATGCTGCCCTCCTGTGTCCACTCACTCACTTGGGCTCCAGTTCCTCTGCAAAGGGAGATTAAAACTGCTAAGGGCAAGGAGGACAGTGAGCAGCACATCTTTCAGTTTCATGTCTAGTTAACTTGTGAAATACAGCTGTGTGCAATGAGCACTAAGGAAACACTGAGATACAAAATTTAGCAGGGGCAGTGCAAGTGTAGCACAACTGAAGAATAAATCAAGAGGAAAACATACCACCAAAGCTTCCTTCACACCCCAACTATTTTTTGTTGTTGTTGCTTAATTACATTGGGTTTTACAATTTTTTGCAGAGACCTTTAATATGGAGTCTCTACATGGATTACTGTTAGCATGAGACCAACAGAACTTTTTTACTTATTAGGGTTGGTTGCAGTAATGCTTCTTTTGCTTGCTAATTTTTAAAAACTTTTAGAGCTTTGCTGTCTATTATGCTTTTATTTTTTTTCTATGAATAGCACCACATAAATATACCACAACCAGCCTGGCAGGAGCTTTAATTTGCTAATTGAATGTAAAATCACAAATTGATAGCAATCCCCCTCCCTTTAGCTTGCCTCTGCATGCTCATTGGAATTTTGCTTTGACTGTGAACCAGGGTTTGATGAAAAAGTCTTCACTTCTCATGTTTACATCCTGCAAATGTTATGTCTTGAATCCCTCTTTTTTACCACATGACTTCATGTGCTAGCAATTTGACTTAATGAGCAGCTACAATAAATGTACAGTATGGAAATATTGTTGTAAGTCTGCTAGAACATTCCCATGCTTAAACAAAGTGTTGCGTTGAAAGAGATGTAAAATACATAATTACACTGAAGCCTTGAACAAAATCCTGCTTCTTATTTCATTCTTACCCTTTTTTGGACAATGTGACTAGTCCTTGTTTATGCCTTCTTTTTCGACAATGTTGCTGAGCTTCTAAGCATCAGAGCTTTGCTTTCCCTATCATCATCCATGGATGCCACTAAAATGAATAGGTTTCCTTGTGTACTGTTTGTTTTATTTGAAGGTCTGCCAGATTCCTTATGTACTGATGTCATTTTAAAAAGTCTCAGATATGCCCATTGGTAATTTTATCTGGGAATTTAATTTACTGGAGGCAACAAACAAACAGAGCCTAGAATTAAAGGCAATGAGATTTCCTCTCTGGTTTATTTACAAGTATTAGACAAGTTAAATCTGCCTTCTTCTCTGCTTCAGTGCCATCCTGCTCTGGTTTTGCTTGCCTACAAAGGCACAAGTCATGGATACAAGTGTGCATTCCACACATAAGGATTGGGATTTATTTTTTAATATTTTTTTATTTCCTTTGCAAGCCACATCTTTCAAAGATTAAGGAAGTAAGTTAGTGCTAACTTATAAACGAAACAGATTCAATCTGTCTTGTCCCCAGCCTCCAGGCTTTAGAGAATTTTGTGTGTTTGCTGCATTTCAGGGAGTACCTGAGTGTCATTTGCAGGTCTCTGCTTGAGGTTTGGTGAGCTGCCATGCTCACAGTCTGGATTTTCCACTGACCTGCTACTGCTAGCAAAGATTTCTCACCTGAACATGTGCTCTCTCTGTGACCTGAGTTTTCTCTTCTGCATTCCAACCTTCTTTCTTTCAAGACACAGTGTAAGCCCTAAAAATCCCTGGCTGTAGTGTGTCATAGGAGACTGAACATGGCTGGGCAGTCCTGCCCCATGAGCCGTGAGACAACTGCATTTCAGCCCTCATGCTGTCAACTGCTTTACCAAAATGGGAATACTTCCTGTTAACCCACATGTTTTGGTTTGTCAGGCAGACATTTCCATTATTTCTAATGGACATTTAACATTTTCTGCTGCAAGCAGACATTTCTTTGGTTGAGACTTCATTTTTCCTTCAAGAAGGCTTTAATTAGAAGTCCTTTGAGCTATCACTGCTCTGCTCCCCCACCTTGTTATTTTTAGATGCTGCTCTTCAGTTTCGTGCTAAACTACCTTTTTTATCTCTGGGCTAGGGAGCTTATATCTGCTTTTATCATTGTTTACATCTTAGCATGCTTCAGGATGTTTCCTTTCAGCAGTAATGTTGCAGGGAGGCCTGGGCAGCCTAGAAAAGACAGGATGGGACATTTTGTATCAGTGCTCAAAACCAGTTAGTTAAATCGCCCTTACTCTTGGCACCCTAGTTCTTCTTTGTAAAATTGAGATAACAGTTTTCTTACAAAATGTCTGTTTTCTGTTATGCCAAGGGATGAGGAAGGACTGAAAATCCCACAGGAAGTTTTGGCAAGCCCCAGACTGATCCTGGTCCAGCCAACAATGAGGAATGCAGCATTGCACTGGGTCCTGGCTCACAAATACCTTTCCTGAGCAGGTATAATCTGCCTTGAGGTCTCCTGCTTGCTTTACATGACTCGACATCACAGACCCTCTCTCCTGAGCAGCTCCTGAGAATATTTTGAAAAACTTCTTCAAAACACTATTTTAAGCAGTTTGCAGCACCTGCACAATAATAGCATTATCACACTGTTTTACAAGGCCATAATTTGGTTCCCTCCCTGGCATAAACCAGGAGAACTTTAGTCTGGTGGTTTCTCCACTTGGTGACTGGCTTATTGCCTTGTAAAACAGCACGATGGGACTATTACTACTGGAGGAAGGGACAGGCATCAGGACAGCTGATTGGTTGACACCTCTTTTTCATTTAGCATAATATTTGTCTTCTTGGAAGTAGCATGTAAACCAAAATGTTTGCAACTGTAACACCTCATAACTTACTTTTCCCCTGCAATGCAAAATCAATTTTAATATAGTTTGCCTAATTTATAATCAACCTACCTATACTATTATTCATTGTTTATACATCACTGTAAACAAGGAGGACACGGCCACCACACACAGGGAGGGAGGACAAGGTGGCCATGCCACCTGACTGTGAGCAGGAGCATTTGCATCAGATGGAGCAGTGGCTGGTGGGAGGGCTGCAAGCTTCTTCCTGCAAGTCTGCACTGGGTGGAAAGGCATGGGACTTTTCATAACACTGGCAGTGTTTTTCTAAGTACCCTCATGAAAAATTTGTTCACTTACACCTGCAAGACTTCAACATGGTAGGGAAATACTTACTGTCCCTGTTTGACATACGAGCATTTTGGGCAGAGAGGGGCAAAGATATAGACTGGCTAGTGTTTGGCCACCAGCAACAGTACAGATTCCATGCACAAGCCCTCTGCTGTCAATTCTGCTTTGTCCCCATCCCACACAGCATATGTGTTCCTCTGCTAGTGATGCCCCAAGTGCCAGACGGATCCCAGGATGCTGCAAGCAGCTCTGAGCATTAAAAGTGTTGGGCTGTAGTGCCTGGGTACAGAGAGGAGGGCTGTGCTACCACTGCAGCACAAGGACTTTCACAACACCTTTACATCCTTTAAAACTAGATGTATTTTGTGATAAAATGCCTCTTTAAAAAAAAAAAAACCAGAAATTGTTTTCTAAAACTCAGAGCCAGGGCTTCTGTGTGTGTAAAATTTCTCATTATTCTCTACTTTTCACTGTTTAACATATTCAGCTTGGACCAATGAACTGTCAACCCAATGCTGATCTATGTGTAGGAAAAAGAATTCTCATCTGGAGAAATGCCACCTAGGCTTAGTTCCTGGCTAATCTGATCCTGATTAGCTTTGTCTCCTCATACCAAACCAGACCTGGTCTCTGTAGAGGACATAGAACAACACTGTTGCCAATGTTGCCAAGAACAAATTTTGCTAAACTACCACTTGACAACTTCTTTTTCTTTTTTTTTTTTTTTTTTTTTGTCCTAATTGGGTTCTCTTCAATGCAAATTCTGAGAGCATCTGCCCAGCACAAAGTCAGGGTACTGCTGCTACTGCTCAGATAGTGAGAGTCTTTTTCAACATCTTTCCTGGGAACCTGGATGGTGTGGAAATCCCCTGCAGATGTTAGGGTTGTTTATTAAGTTTCATTTCCTTCTTTCATGCATCCTCTGACACAAGGGACCTTTAGGGGATGGGTCAATATTATTTCAACACAAGAGCATACTCCAGCAGTACCTGACTGGTGTGGGACTCATGCAGCTACAGGGAGCAGTAACAAAACAAAAAGTCTACAGCCTGATACAAACTTTGCTAGAACTAAGTCAAATCAGATAATTAGCTTCCTTTTTTCCCCACCCTTAACCTGGCCTCATACAGTTAATAAATAATACTTCTGAAATGTCATACATCCTGAGGAACAGCATTTGCTCTTCTAACCGCGCAATTGTGCATCTCCTTGCAAATTTGCCTAATTTCTTGCTAGCTGCACTTGCCCCCTGAACTGCTCTCAAATGATTGCTTTCAGGTTCTCTTACTCTGTGTAGCTGCCTAAAAGTTGCCTTGAAGGCACGTTCAGTCACACATGTGAAGGCCTGTCATGAGAGTAGGATCGAGCTCGTCAGTTCTCTTTTTTGCATTTACATCTCTGGTTTGAGTCTCTCAGGAGCATTATGGCACTAATCAGTGACTGCCTTTGAGACAGGCTCTGCCCTGCCAATCCCTCCTGTGCCCTGGCTGATCCTCTCTTGCCTGATTTTGCAGTGGCAGGATGCATCTTGACTGACACCACGTGTCTCACCTGCCGGCTGCCATTCCTTCTGCGGAGGAGCAGAGTGAGCTGTGTGAGACACCGCAGTTCACATCCCACCGTGTCCCTGTGAGCCTCATTAATGAGCTTATTGCAGGGAACATGAACAGCTGGGCTGTGAATGATGGCAGCTGAGAAGCAGGTTAGATCATCCAGACCCATCTCAGCTGCAGGGGTAGTAACCTGCAGCTTGGAGCAGTAACCAGAGCTAATTCCCATATAAGCTTGAGTCAGATCCCTTTAAGGGACAGCGTGCTAATGCACTTCCAGCAGACCGAGACAAGTGTATCAGAAAAAAACCATGTGCATTCCATCTTGAAAATGCCCTGGTAGCTGTACAGCAGTAATTTAAATCCTTTCCAAATCCCACCAGTAAGTTTCCCTGTTAAATCTGACCTGCTCAACATCTCTGCATTGCTACCCTGCTGAAGACATGCAAAGTGTGCTCCACTCCATGGGCCTCGGGGTGGCAAGGCAGGGCTTTGGGCTGAGCTGGTCTCATCCTGTGGCAGCAGACTGGGAGTCTGGTGTGCCTCCGTGCAGTGAGTGTCCCGCTGTCCCGCGGGTGCTGCCAGGCCCTGGCCACAGCAGTGCCTGTCCCACCAGCCCCAGGGCAGCCTGAGGCTGTGTGTCGGAGGATTCTGGGTTATGTTGTCCATGTCAATATTTTTACAAGAAAATGGAACTTTTTTATTTAAATTGTGGAATACTTCTCTCTAAGGAAAAGCATGGAAAACATGACTTAAGCTCACAGATTAAAATCTAACAAGTTTATTCAAATTTCACATCACTTTTTTTCACTACTTTTTTTTTTTTTCAGTTGAAGAAAACATTTTGTACTGAAAGGACAGTCTAGTTCCCGCTTGTTAATGTTCCCAATGCGCTGCATGCATCTTGGCTGTATCTCAGAGAGACTCTTCAGAGTGCTGCTGACAGGATTTAAAGCTCGCCAGTGCTGCTGGGCTGAGTTTAAAGCTTGGGCTTTAAAGCCAGCAGCCGTGGGGGCTGTCTGTATTTGCATGCATAGTTAATCAGACATCGATTAACATCTTTAGCACAATAAATCCCTGTGGATCACAATTTAATGGATCCTTTCTGGGTGAGAGGCATAGTGCAGTCCACTTGATCTCGCCGAAAACTGGCTTCTGACAGTGAAGTGGGATTGTTTCTTGTCATATCATCAGCACTTCAGACAAGTTTCCTGCTTTTGTAAACACATTTGAGAGAGGGGCCTTTTATTTATCAGCCATTTTCCTCACCATTCCCCCTCCCTGATGCAAATGTTAACAGTTTTTTCCTTTTCTTTCCTTTTCTTCAGAGCTTTCAGTTAAATCCACAACTGATCATTTTGTTGGCCCAGTGTTCCTACTCTGAGAGATTGCACACCTGGACATTTTTACAGGAGTTTAGTTTTGGTCTAATTCCCATGGGGTTTTGTACCTCTCTCTTAACAAGAATCAGAATAGCTTACATTCCTGCACCATGCTTTCCCTCCCAAAGGACCCTAAAACCATTTACAAACTATAAAAGCTGCTTTTTCTCCAAACAGAAATCACTTTACCCATCAGTGAAGTGCAGCCACCTGGAGGGGAGGGAGAGTGGAGAGCAGCAGCTGCTTAAAAGCTCCCAATATTGTTACATTTTAAGCTGAAAAGTGATAAGTACTAATATCCAGCTGAATGTATGGCTGGCATTTCAGAAGGTAGGATGTAATTCTTCAAACTGTAATTTGACCTAGAGAACATACCCAGCTCTTGCCCCAAGTACAAAGAGGAATTTAATTTTAGCATGCAGTCAAACAAGCAGTTTATGACTTATTATAAAGAAAACCAGGACCTCTGGCAGGAAATTATCCTAAGGTTATGCAGAAAGGAAGAAAAGAACCAAGTGGATAATCAGCTCCCAAGCACAACTGTGTAGTATTATTTCATGAAGGACTAAGTGCTGAGCAATCTCAGGCTGTTTGTTTTCCAAGACTCAAATAATTACAGCCTGGGGGATAGGCTGCAACAATACTCTAGATGGCACACAGAAAAATCGTCTGTCTTATCATTGTCAGAATATACTAACAGTGACTGTAATAATGATGATGATGAGGATGATGATGATGATAATAGCAGCAACAACAACCACAATAATAATAAAACCCCAACAACTGACATTGATGATACAAGTTAAACCAAGTTCATGTGAGCATGCTTGAGGCTGGTTTTCTCTGTTTTCAAAGAGACTACTTTTTGATGACCCAGTACTGCTAAGCTCTACTATGGCAGGTTGTGTACTTGGGAGCATGTACATGAAAAGTACAGAAAAATCACCCTAAGTCTGGAGTTGTCACATGCATGTTACCCAGAGATGATGTGCCAAGGGAGAAATCTATACGCATTTTTAAATGCTGTGACAAGAGTAAAGGGTTTAAATGAGCACCCTGCTGAAAAGGAGTTTCAGAGAAGACATTTACAGCTACTGAGCCTGCAATTGTATGGCCATCATAGCAGGAATAATTACTGCTTATTTAAGAATCCTCATCTGGGCATTTCCCAGCGATCCTGAGGGACTGCAAAAGAGACAAATGTCTCTTACACCCATAAAAGTGATAAAAAAGCACCATTCCTCTTTTAATGGAAAAACTCTGATTTTTTACAATTGTAATACACTGCTATAGGACAGTCTGTCACAGGCTGTCACACACCAGATGAGTCCCAAGTGTTGCTCCTTTTGCTGAGCCTGGTGCTTTTACTTGCTTTAAAAAGAGACATTACTTTTGTAGACCATAGGAACGAAAGGAGTTAACACCTCTTTCCTTAATAATATTTTCTTTATTTTACTAAAACAAAAAGATGTTAAAGCCCTGTCATCTCGTGAACAGCATAATAAACAGGAAGCATGAGGGAAGAGCTGAAATAGGACTGAGACGGCATATGGGCAAAAAGGAGCGACCTGACCTCAAAATGACAGAATGAACTTGTGTTATTCCCTCTGCATTTGTCCCAGAAATATCTGAACTCCACATATGACTCCTGTGTCCTGCCACAAATCAAACCTGCATCTTCCTCTACTGTCTTCTCTACTATCCATTTGAAATGCCAGGGTTAATACACTTTAACCAGAGTGCTCATTGCTGTTCTGGAGTGTTCTTGTCAGAGGTTGAAGAAAATGACACTTTTTTAACAGTCAGAAGAGCTTCAGGCAAAATAAAACAGGATAAATTAATTTTGAATATCTAAACATATCATAAATTGCAGAAGTGAAAATAATTTTTAAAGTAGTAAGTTTGCCGTGTAGCTCATTTTTCTTTTTCTCACGCTGGTGAAATCCACACTGATGTCAGAATTGTTCCGTCATAACAGAATGCCTATACCCAAACACCTAGCAAGCAGGTTTTCTGCAGTTTTACTCTTCTTGACCTAGACTTTGTTGCTTAGTTAATATCTTCTCTATAAATTTATACTTTTGTTCAAAGGTAAATTACATTTTTCTAACTACAATGACTTCTTCAAAAGAAAGCATGCTAGATGGTAAAGTTACAGTTAAGGCAAGCTGACTAAAACAATTGTTTTTCTTTTATTAGCACTAATTGAAAATAAATCCTTTTATTCGGTTTGCTTCCCATATGCTGTTTCCATGTTAGAAGATCATTCACAAGGTAGAAGTCATAATTGGGTTCACTTAGTAGAAAGACAGAGCATGTAATTCTTGCAAGGAGATCAACTGATATTTCATCCCTCAGAGATAAGAGTCCACAACAGAATGAAGATAACATCAGAGTCATTGAGGGAAAGAGTAACTGTACCTGAAAAATACATGATGATCAAACCCATAAAGTATGTGTGCAAGAAACCTTAGAAGGTCTTGATGTTTTTATCAACTCTATCTTTTTAAGTATTGAAGTGATATAAATGCAGGAGGAAATGATTATAGAATTTCAATTCCTTTACAGTATTTATTTCAAAGGTCATGGGTCAAGTAAAATACAACAGAAATAACCCTGGTCAAATTTATTTGAAAAGCATAAGTACAACCTGGAAAGCTTTAGAGACCCATTATTTTAAGTATGAACTGTAAGTTTCTTACCCAACAAACATTTATACACCCTCTGATTTTGAGAGTCTTCCATCCAAATCAGCAAGCCTAATAGATTGCATAATTTTAAGCACTGTTCAGCATTTAAAGATATTTTTTATCTCTACTTCAGCTCTATTCAGTAGATCATACTTTTTGTATACACAGAGAAGTTCGTCATGCTTTGAGAAACCTGCCTAAGTTTTGTTAATTTCTATAATGGAGAATAAAGAATTTGTACCTTGGACACCTGAGTGAAATGTATGTATAAGGTGTACTCTAATATGAGGACAACCACATTCTTGTAGTGGAGGAATAAAAGTGTCATGATGAATTTACCCATTAGCCTGCAGTTTTTGTGGACTTGGTAGAGGAAACACTTGGGCAATTAGTGTTCATATTATCAAAGCCGTTTTCTGAATGTATTTGAAAAATTACCTTTTGGCAAACATACAGCCTGGGTTACATTACAGTATTAGCATAGATAATTCTGGCACAGATGAAGTATGGCAATGGTTAGAGTTTGTAAATGTGCATCTAATTTTATACCTTGAGGGTAAAAACAGCCAAAGTGAACTGTTTTCCTCGGAAGTGGCGTCTGGCATCTGCCTCTTGTTTTTTGCTGCTAAATACAAGAGGAGGTTTGTGGATATGATAAAAAGCTTTGGCTTTGTTAGAAAGCTTGCTCAAAGAGTAATGATAAAAAGTATTTAACTTACAATTGGGTAAGTAGCATTTGTTGTGTGAGTATATAGTATCTCCTGTAATAACTTTAATATGTCTCTGTGATTGTTCAGTGGGATGTACCAAATGAAAGGGATATTTAACAGGTCTGTTTTTATCACTGTATCTGCCTGATGATCTACCACATCTGCATATCATGTGGAAGACATGGGCACCAAATAGGCAGACTTGGAGTAGGTACAGGACAGTATTTTAGGCAAAATTGGAGCTTGGGTTCAGAGGTAGGCTCAAGGTCAGCCTGAAATCACCTTTACTGCTCTTGTAAGATTTCACATTGGCATGGTAGGCAAAAGGCATCAGAGGACTGGTTTTGTCACTAATACTGAAAATTTCACTTGCTAGCTGTTCTGCTTGTGACTGTCTGCTGCTTGTCCCTAAAATTTCAGAAGTAAAGGTATCTTCAGGAAATTCTGCTTGTATTTTTGCTCTATGAAGAAGAAGCACTTTTAGGTTCCACATGTTGGCCAAACCTGTGGAGGAGTTCTTGCTCTGAGAAATCACCCAACTTTCACCTACTCCTCATGACAGAAATGATTTGTTGTACTGAGTATGACCTTGGTTCTGTAGTAATGTGATATGATTGTAAGGAAAGCTATAATAATCTTTGATAAGGCTCCTGCCTCTTCCTATTCAGTAACAAGAATATAATCCCCTATTACTACAGAGTAATCCAGAAAGCCTCTGTTGCTTTTTATGGGACATTTTGATGGCAATGTGTTCTCTTTACTCTTTTCCCTGGCAGAAATGCACTGTGATTTCAAATTGAGTCCATCCCTCAAACCATTAAAAATTAACTGGATGAGCTATATGACATGCAGTGCTATATAGCACCTTCTTTTAAACCTGGAGTAAATAGCCAGCCTTTCCCAAAATGAAAGCTTTTCTCATAGTCACTACAGGGCTTTAAAAATATTTAAATCCCCATCAAAGCTGACTAATGCCACTGACAGCAACAAGTGGGTCTCCTTTTCATTCGGGTAAATGGCATCTCTTAGAAAAGTGTAAGACTTGAAGACTACTTCTGATAGTTTTTCTTTCACGTTAAATTCCAGGTAGTCACACTGATAAGGAAATGCCAGTATTCACGCTGTACCCTTCACAACAGTTCCCACACCTATTTGTAAGTTTTACCCATCAACTGAACCATTTCCAGGCACATGAAAAACAAGGAGGAATTTTTCTTTTTATTCTTCTGATCTCTAACACATGAGCTGTCTGATTTAAATTTGATACTGTAGATGCAAATTTTTTTATCTTATGGAACAAAAATGCTATTTTCCAGGGGAAAGTCTTGCAATTTCTTCTTCTTAGGAACCCAAGTGTGTATTTTTCATGCTTTATTGGTGCTTTGCATATTTTTAAATGGATCTGAGTTTAGAGAATTCTGTGAAGTCTAAACCAGATTTTCCAATCATTCATAGAAAGGTATCATGGCAAATTCTCATATGGACTGTGATCATCATCAACCAAACCCAGACCTCAGAATTGAATATGCAGACCTACAAAGGTTGCTTGGATGCCAACGTGGTTTTCGGGTGGTATTGAGTTGGCTTGGACACTCTTCTTGGATTCTACTTCTCTGCTGTTTGCAGCAGAAAAGAAGGGCCAGGCAGGATCTGTCCTTTACCAGTTTGTGGGTATGGTTTTAATTCCTCAGGGCTGAGAGCTGTAGCTGGCATTAGGTTGCTCTGAGTATAGGAAATCAGAATGTAACTGAAACAGGAAAGGGATTAGAAGGATGGAAAAAAGGGAAGGGACAGAACCACAACTCTAAAACGGTTCCTACTGCGTGCAATTCAACCCATGCCTATTGTGTTTAGCTGCCTTTTCCCATGCACTTGTTTTTGATCTACAGCACACGCGACGGTGGTAACTACTAAAACCTAGGGAACATTTGCAAGCTATCAAAGGAGGTGGAGTCACTCAGGCAACTGGAAAGGGAAACTCTGCTATTTCTCAGGATATTTATAGAAGGGTGCCCCCACTGCCATTTGTGCTTCAGGGAGGTCCTTCCCTTGATTACTGATAGTGTGTACTTTAGCCATGTGTGGTGTAGCAGACTGGGCTCAGCACTGTGAGCCACAGTTCCCCTTTCCCAGAGATTCCTTTGAACTTTGCAGCCCTATGCAATAAACTTATGTGTGGTGTTAGGCTGGCCCACCCAGAAGCAAGATATTTCTTGGAAGCTGTCTTGCACTTCCCTATGGCAAGCTACTGTGAAAATGCTATGGTAAAGTCTCTGTGTCAACACTGCTTCTCCCTCCCCTCCTTGCTCCAGCCTGCCCACTGGAGGCAGACCAGGACTATCCCAGCTGGAGCAGCACTTTTTGCTCAGCACTGCTTCTGATTTGAGACCTTTCATTACTGTCCCACTCCATATGGACTGCTGGAAAAGCAGGATGTTCACTGACAGCATCACATTTGCCCAAAGCTATTGTTTCAGCTTTTGTTTTTAATTGCAGCATTCTCAATAGCTGGCCTCTTTTCCTCTTTTTTGATTATGAAACAGGGCTACATTCCATGTGTTTCGTTATTGACGGTGCTGTTCCAATCTCTAATCCATTCTCAAAACAACAGTTGGAAAATACTTTTCAGGTCCCTCTCCCCAGTGACAGCTGGTGCATTTTCAAAGACTTTGGTTTAAGATGAGAGAAGGGAAGGGAGTACCAGAAGGGCTAAGCAAGCCTGACAGCTCTCTTATCCAAACACACAGTCATTCCCATGATTGATGGAGTCCTTGCCAGACTCTGGAAGGCTTTCAAACACACTGTTCTGGGGTGGTGTGAGTTTCAGAGGGTCATTCTGGCAGGTGTGACTAAACGCAAATTAAGTGTTAGCTCCCCAAATAAATACTAACTCCGGGAAGATAACAAGTACCATTTTCACAACTTACTACCTTTGAGCAAAGAAAGTTGTCTCAGAACCTGGAGATATTAATGAAAAATGCTGAGAACCTTACAGTTGACTAGGCACTGGGCATTAAGTTTAATAAGTTAATACTTTTACCAACAAATGTATGTTTCACAACCAAAAACTGTTGATGTATGTTTTTTTTCCATGGCTTCAAAAAATAACAACTAAAACTACAAAGCAAAATAAAAGAACAGCAACAAAAAAACCCAATAACAACCAAACCCCCAAACCAACCAACCAACCAGGAAAAAAACCAAACCAAAAAACCTCCACCAACCACTCCGTTCTCCTCAAACCTCCCAACCCTCACCATATATTCAAAGTAAAATTTTTGTCTGGTATCCAGAATAGTGTCCTGTTTACTCAAAACATCTTCAAGGACTAGCTTATCATCAGGAAGAGGCTTGTGATAGAGTTTTCTTTTCACTGAAAAGTAAAAAACCCTAGATTCAAATGCCTTTAAAGAATCCCAGTCTGAAAGGGAAGCGGTCTAATATCCTTATTTGTACTGTTCATGTCCTTGTGATATATATGTTGATACCCTTAATATGTATTGTTGATACAAGTATTTAATGCAGTACAAAGCTAAATGCAAATGAAACTCAATTTGACAATTTCAAATGCACTTTCTAAAAAGGAAGGCCAAATAAATATGCACATCATTTAAATAGAACTCTAAGTTTTAATGTCCATATACTAGGAAATAATTTTTCTAGTGTTTTCTTCTACCGTGAGTTATGACTAAGAGTGTCTATCAGCCTATAAATGCCTTGCCCTGACAATGTTTCAATGTCAAACAAAAGGACTTTTTCTTCCAGAAAGTGAATCACAGCTTTTTTTTTTTCTTTTCTTTTCTTTTTTTTTAAATAAATAAATAAATAATACTTTGCACATAGAACACCTTCCACCAAATTTCCAGGAGTGGGAAAACTCTCCCTATGCCTTTGGGAGACTGGAAGGTGTGAAATGAGGATGAGAGAATGTGTTAGGTTCCCAGGGATGTAAAAGTCAGAGCAAATGTAAGGAATCAATTCCAGTTCATCCTTCTACTAATATGTTGTTGTAACTAGTAAACCTTACCCTCATCACATTAATAACAGTAAGTCAGTGGAGAGTTACCTGCCCAGCACGTGGATCTACTTTTTTTCATGTTTTCCCAGGATTCTCCAGAGAGCCATAGATTCATAGTTTTTCTTTGGATTGGCATACGCAGGTTAAAAGACAAAACCCTCAAAACTGTATAAAATGTGTCTATACAATTGATGAGGCTCTTGGTTTTGCCAGCAGGCAAATGGGTAGAAATCAAAGACTTTATTCCATCACTGTATGAGTTTTGTGGCTGCTTCTGGATGAAATAATCCTGGAATCTGACTTTAAACTGGAAAATGCTGGAATTAATTTTGCTTTTACAATTGCACTAACTATGGTCAGTGCTTCATCCCCTGTCACTGAAGGATAAGAGAAGCTTTCTGCCATGGATGCATCTGATTTGTCATGTGCAAAAATATTCCTCTTGGCAGGCCTTCATAATCAAGCCCATTTCTTGCTATCGTCAATGCTGCTGTGTGGTTTTCTCTCTTTGCCAACTGCCTCAGATCCCTGCTCCTTTAAAAGTCCCAACTAACTGGTCTCAGGGGACCAAACTCCTGCACATGTCTAAGACTGCATTGTAGCACTTTGCATCCTACTCAAATTGGGTCACTGTACGTGTGCCTTCCAGTGTGCCCTGGCACATGAATCACCCTTTAAATGAGAAAACTTTTTACCATTACACTACTTGAATGCTCTAAAGGCAACTAGACGTTTCATTTATAACTCAGTTCTGAATACTGGCCTTGAGGATTTCATTCTGGTTTTAATTTCTTGGATACTTTTGTTTTGAATATATTGTCAGTGATTAAAAGCTTATACAGGGTGGGAAGGGGAAAGAGAGCAGAAGAGTCACCACATTACATAGCTTGTGAAAGGCTGGAACAGGATGGCTGCTGTAGAACAATGCACATTTAGAAAGACACAGAGCCTGTGCTGGCAACTTTAGGCAGCTTTAAAGTAATGTGGATATAATATGTCCCCAGCATGAGGCTGCATAACTCTGCCAGAATACTGCAATGAGAAGTACTGCCAAAGGGTAGATGCAGAGAAGTTCCCAGTATCTCACAGAATAGAACAGCCATAGAAAGCTGCCACAGAAGATGCTTTGTTGTTGCAAGTACAGGTGGGGTAGGGCTTCCCCATCTATGTGGACAGTGTTTTTTCTCTGCCGTATGTTTGCAGATAAGGGAGATAAGTTAGCCCTCTGCAGGTAATACTAGGCTATTGGCTTGATGGCTATTGGCTGTAAAAAGACTGGAGGGACTAGCTCATAGGGAGTTATCTACATTATAAGCCTTACCTGGCTGTAGTTAGACACAATCCCACCCAAAACAACTCAGCACTTCAAGGATGTCTTCCAGTATTGCTTCACATACCCCTTAACCTTCCTGAGTTTTTTCATGGAGAGATCCTTTGGTGCCAGCACGGCAAATAGTATTTGTATTGCTTGATTGCTGGAGGTCTTTGAGATGGGCTCCATGGCCTTTCCTTCAGTCTTCATGAACAGATATTCCAGTGGCAGAGATAGAATGAGAAAATTATTTTGTAGAATACACACACACACACACACACACATTTATCTACAGATACGTAGACAAAAAGTCAGGGTTTTGTTCTGACTTTGGAAAAAGGGATAGTGGCACAGTGTTAGCACTACGTGATATCATATGGACCCAACGTGAGTCAAGGGTCACAAAAAGCAAGAAGAGCAGACTCACACTGTGTGTCATACATGCAAAATTAATAAAACTGAAGAGCTGTTACTTTTCAGTTTACATACATGACTACTGATTTCCTGCCTAACTAGTTCCTTATGTGAAACATAATGCTTTCTGACACTGAATATTGATTGGTCATGAGTTACCATTCTAGAGTTCACCATGCTGTATTTTAAGCACTTGTTAATTTACCTTAAAGCTCTAATTATATTATACTCCTAGTTTATTGAAAAAAACCAAAAAGAAGCACCAACCAAACAAAACCAGGAAAAATCACTCCCTGCCCCCCAAACCAAACAGGAACATGCAAATTCAATTTATTAGTTACAAAAAAAAAAATCAATTAAGTGATAGTAGCACTATGCATGTTCTTTTCTTAGGTGTTGTGAATTTGACTACCAGATTGGACCGCTCTGAAGGTTGTTTCCAAATATTGGTTTTGATCTGTTGCAGTAAAACAAACTAAACTTACATGTGTTTCTAGGAATGTATTACTACAATGATTACTTAAATCAGGGAAACACAGTACCTAAACTTGTTGTGCACTCCAAAGCTAAGCTGAAGTCTGCAGTAGATAATAGGAGTAAAGCTTCCATTAATTTCCTTCCACACTCCATTTAATTTTCTTCATCAGAGTAGACCCTCAGTATACTAGAAGTAGGGTGGTTATTTTTCATAAAATGGGGCATTATTTTAGACATTTTATTCACCAAAGTGCATGAGGAAAGGGCATAAAGCAAATAACAGTTTCTGAGGAGGAAATCTTACAGAGAATTGACCTTAGAAATAATGAAGTTAGGTGGAGAAACATTTGCCAACATTCCCACAGTAGACCAAAATATCTGAGCCTCAAGTAGAGGTGTGAGGAGCAAAGGAGACACAGAGGAAGGAAAACACATAAGAAGGAGAAACAGGCTCTTTGGAAGGTTGTTATTTTTAAATGGTCTCAATACTATGCTTCAAAGAACAATTTGATCTTACCTTAAAATAAAGGAATAAAACCACACAGGGAGTGAGAAATTAGGGTGAGACTACTTTCTTCTTGCTCCTCTTACTCGTGTGCATTTACTTCTGTGAAAATACCTACTTTCTGCTTTATTTAGAAATTAATGTCTACCCTGAGAAGCATGTAACAATGAATTTGTTCTTAAGCCTATGCAGAGACTTTAGTAGATGTTAATAATTTTTATGGCTTTAGTAAAAACTCTTACTGTTTAGATCCCATACAAATAAAAGCGTTTCTATCACCTGTCATAATACCCTATATTGTTGTAGGTTAAGATAAAAGTCCATTAGAGTGATTGGCTGACTCACTTCAAGGATTCAAAGGCTGTTTGTCTCGATTAATTAAAGACCTGTAATTACACCGGTTTGACCTCGAGGACAGCAATTACTCCACAAAAGCTCTCTACAGGAAACCAGACATTAGCCTTGGCTAATTAGCTTGACATTCACAAGCTGCTCGTATCAGAATGCAGATGGTTTGGCAACACCAGCATGCAAACAGCACCTACACATGCTGCAGGAACTGCCCCCAGAAAAGAAACTGTCCGTCAGTGATGACTAAGAACGAAATTATTTTCTTGGTGGTTTTTATAATTTGCGTTTAGAAAAGTCCTTTTTCCCAGAGACAATTTCCCATGGAGAAAAATGGAAGAAGGGGAAGGCAGCCTGGGAGATTGACTCAATTTATTACGGGAAAAAGTAGAAGAGTCTGGTTCTGTAAACTTTTCCTGGTCCTCCTGACAGTGATTAGTCCTCTCATGCCTATTGGCACACATTCTTCAATCCTTCTTCTTGTCAATGTCTATAGGGTTTATATTTAGGATGCTGTAGGCTCCCTACATATGGTCCGAATACAGCAGCATATAAAGCAAAAAATTATTATTCAATTTATGCTAAAACTTGCATCATTTGCACACAAACTAAAATGCAGTTTTGGTTTGGATTTACAGTTCCAACTTCCATAGATGTTTAAGTAATGATTCAATTAGTCCTATAGAGATGTTTTAACATATGCTCAGCATGTAGCTCAAAAAAAGCTGTGAGTTCACACTTCTTAAGAAAAGAGAATTTAGAATTATTTATTTCCTTATGTCTTTCCCAAGTGACAGTCAAATTCTAACCTGTATTTCAATTTTTTTCTTCAACATAGTTTTCTACTGTGTGTTTCCAATGTTACAGGTTTGGAGTCATTTATATAATGAAAGAAAAAATTTGGCATTTGTCAGCATGGCAATCTATGGTGAGCCTAGACACTGAAATGCCAAACTTCTTTGTATTTCTCTAGAAACTACAGAACTAGGAGTTTATTTGTTATGAACAAGTGTTTCAGCAAATGATCAACCTGTGAATTTGGGTGGTGGCCCAAAAGTCCACATAAGACCAGATACCTTGGTCCTTCTCTGAAGGCATGACAGTGTGTCACTTGCTCCTCTCCATATTTAGTGTGCCCACCAAAATGTTGGGGTGTCCACCCGTCCCCCTGTGGACTTAAGTTTGTTTGTAGTCCTTTCTTGTAACTAACTTTTTACCCTCTGCAAGATATGAGATGAATAAGGAATGCTGGAATTTATATTAACAAATGTACTTCTTAAGAGTTTATTTGTCATTCACTCCTTTTCCAGTCTCAGTATAAGCAGTGTTTTATTGCTCAACTGAGTAATATCTACATTTGTCAAGTGATATTTGACTTTTCCTGAAAGTAAAAAAAGAAAAAAATATATACAAAGGACATTTTTATTGCAGTGAAAAGTATCAGCTAGCCCTGTGAAACAATTGCTAATCAAAGATCTGTCAATATGTAGGGAATCATTTAATTCAGTCAGTTGGAATGAATGTTCCTGCTTTCACCATTTCCAACACCTACTCTTGCCCCAGATTTGCCTCTCTGTGACATTGAGGAACCTTTAGAATGTCATTAAACTGTCCATTGTTTTTACAGACATTCACAGCATATCTCAAATTTGATGTCTTCACAGATAGGTCCAGAATCTCCAGAAGCACATTTACATTGCTCTGTGTCAAGCTATGGAAATGCAGACAAGGATCTGGTCCTTATCTCAGGTCACATCAGTTTTCTGCTGAAATAATTCATCATCACCGAACATGGTTCTGATGGTGTTACACTGTCAGCACTATCAGAGCTAGCTGGTGTAAACCCATCTCAGGTTTGTCTCATGATGGTCAAACTAATTTTCTGGTTATAGCATAGATCAATCTCAAAGAAAGGGTGAATACTGTAAAATGGTTAAATTTTGACAAAAGCTCAACCTGTTTACAATTCCTCTCAACCTCCACTTTTGGGGGAATAGGAGGGAAAAGGTAGAGTAGACCCTCAAACACCAAGTGGTGCATCCCTCCTATCATGAAGCATTTCAGGAAAGTGAAGGTGTCACAGAAGGTATGGAGCCTCAGGACTACAAAGGACAATCTTGTATGGATTCCTGATCTTATAGGTAGGACTGCCACCTCTTATTCTTCCTTCACTTGGCCTTCAAATCACATGGTTCATGATGCTTCCAGAACCATGAATGACACCTTTGCAAACATGCAGATGTCAATCTAGTGCATGGCACTGAAAATACACAGTGCAGAAATTACAAATTACAGTGTGTGCCAACACTGAAAATTAACATACTCATGAAGGTGCCTTTTCCAGTTTCTGTGTTTTGTTCCACACCATGAAATTTCCCAGGGCTGAGCATGTCTCAAGCTGCCTCCAAGGCCAAAGGGACTGTACTACAATAAAGTGAGAAAAAGATATATAGCTTCTTTCCCACTACATGCAGCCATGTCTGTTTTCTAGATGCTCCAGCCCATGAAAAAGAGGAGGAAAAAGAAGATGCTGTCTTGCAAACCCTTAAGTCCTTACTCTCAACAATCTTTGCCAAAATGGCTATCATATACAGTGGTAGGTCATGGGGGGGGGGCTTGTTGATGGGAGAGAAAAGTTGGATATAGCTATTCTTCCCTCATGAAACATACTAAATCCCAACAAAGAGCCACTGAAACCAAACCAGTGACCCTGAGTGTGCCTCCCAAGTCAGCCTTTGGAAAGGTAGCTTGTTATGCATAGGGGATGAAAAACTATATCCTGGAAAAACATAGAAAGTAAATATTTAAAGAAAAAGATACACAATGAAACAAATGCCTTGTGTTTATATTTCTGTGGACCAGTGCCAAGTATCTCTCAGCCTGTTACCCAGCTAATGTTTACTGTACCAAATGATTTTTAAATCAGTGGATTACTCTCCTCCATGGTTGTGAAAAACATCTATGTATTTGTTCTGGACTTCCTCTTCCTGCCTTTGTTGTTAATTTACAAGTTTCTCACATCCCTCTGACAATTTCTGTCTGTCCGTTTACATGTTTTAGATTTCTGATGGAATGTGTACATTGCTCTTACCACCACACTCAGGATCTGTTGCCCATTATCCCCAGGAACATAAAATGTGTCTAAGCCATTTTTAGTGGGCATTTGAGAACACAGGCCAGGAGTACCTCCGGTGTCTTTTAAGCCCCAAGATCCTTGATGCCTGCTCAGAGCACCATCTCCCTCCAAGGAGAAAAGACTGTCAGGTCTCAGCCTCTGTTCAAATCTCTGGAAGGGTTTTAATCCAAATTATTTGAATGATGAAGAATGAAAACCACAGACTCCTAACTTAGCCTCTCTCACAGCTATACTATACTTTGCTTTCTGACATTTGATGGTGAATCATGAGGTCAGAAGCCAGCTAGGGAGCTGTATTTTTGCACATTGTAGCCAGAGATGCACACTTCTCCTCAGTCTGAGAAGCTCAGCCCTCAAAGACATAACCAGCAATGCCACCCACTTTCCCTCCTTTCAGGTCTCTGATCGAAGCTTAGGCAGCTTGGTATGAAGCAAAAAGCATTCTTCTGTGTGGTTTCAACTTTCCTGGGAAAGTTATGAGAAAATAGTAACTACAGACAGAAATAAAGACTGAGAGGAACAGCAGGCTCATCAAACATCACAAATTCTTGGTTCCAGGAACCTGCATGGAAGGAAGTTGGTCAAGAGCAGTCACTTCCATCCCTAGGTGAACAGCCTTGCCCATACATTTCTTACGCAGTTGCAGGTGTGTAGCACTTAGATGGATGTTTGATCACTTTCACTCACAGAAGTGGCTGGACACCTCATGATGAAACAGAGCCCCAGCTACAGGAACATTCCTTAACCCTGGGAAAAACAATGAGGCCGTTGCTTTAAACCACGGCAGCAATCTCTTTCAGTGTTAGACCATGGGCAAGAGCTCATTTCAGATGTGAGGACAAGCAGTGAGCTGTGTCTAAGTATTCTGAAAGTGTATTCATTTACTTGAAAAGAAAAGCTCTGGCTCAACTTATGCAACGTGATAAACGTTTGGTTGTCACATTACCTAGGCTGGAAAAGTCTGCATCCTTTGCTGGGAACCAAGGCAATGGGAAAAATGTCAAAAATTTAATGTTTCAAGTACAAAATCAAAGTCAAAACCTTCTAGCACATCATGGTTGGGATGAATATTAACTGGTGGTGCTCAACTACTTGTTAGTGCTTAGTACCAAGCTTCCATTAACTTCAATGACATGACTGTTTCCTGTGGGAATTACACTCTTGAAATTTATTTTTTTTTTTGAGGGGTTGGTCTGTCTTTCTTGTAGGTTTTGGTTTGGCATTTTTTGCTACTGCCTATCAGAAATGACTGGAACTATTTCTGCAACTTTAATAAAAATCAAAACTTGAAAATGATTGACAAGACTCAGTGATATGTCAGGGCCTGGTTCCCATTGCTTTCCAGAGCAAACTGCAGTCCACATGCCCCTGTTGATTTGTTCTGTGCAGCCTGTACTGTTGCTTTTTATCAGATAGATGAGAACCATAGAGGAAACCATCTTGTTCAGACCACATCAAGCTCAAACACCAGTACCATCTGATTTAGGCTTTCCTTTCTTCTGTTTCTCTTTGATCCCGTTTTGCATGCCTTCTGTCATTAGATATTATAGAAGCACAGATCCTTTTTTGGAGGAAAGTCTGAACATAAGGCCAACTCTTACTCTGCACTCCAGAGTGGTGAAAAAAATCTTGGTGATCACTGGATGCAGAAGTTTTAGAGCAGACTCATCACCATTTAGCAGGACAAGGTTTCCATTCAGTGTGACATCATTCTTCTAAATAATCTGCTTTTTGTGTCCATCACAGATGGGATGCAAGTGGGTACAAATCATTGCAAGAGAAATATGCACCTGATTTTAAGAAAGCATTTGCAGTGGCGTAGTTGGTGATGCACTGGTGTGGATTGTTTGTGGGGTGGTGGTTGAAATTCCCAGCTCTGAAGGGTTTTAAGAATGAGTTTGTCTAAGACCAGTGAGGAATAATATAATTTTGTGAGTTATGTGGGTCTTATCAGCCATCTCTGCCTATTAGTGAGTTTTTCAGACATAAGCCAAGTAGTCTGTGCAATTGTGCAAGGCAGGACCCAGGACCTCTGAGGGAAGATGAGTAACCTCTAATCACCAGACAACAAATCCTGCCAGCCTCATGCCAACTTCCAGCATCTTCAGAGTGGAGCTCCCAGTGCAGCTGGAGCAGACACAGAAGCCAGACTGCTGCAGTTTGTGGAGAGGGCCCAGGGATCTGCCTCCTGCACTGCCTACGTGTGTCCACAGCACCACTGCTGGAGTTCTCACTGGGTCCAGCCCCAGCAATGTCCCCTGTCTTACCAGTAATGCACTTATTTTGTGCATTTAAGTAACAAAAATGTACCTTCGGTCTAGACAGGGCCCACAGCTTCCTAACACCCTCCTCTCATGTTGGGTCTAGAATCATTCCTAAGAGGGAGAGTGTGTGGACACTGCGGATTCCTATCTCAGTCCAAGCACATGTACACAAACATGTTCAAAGGAAGTTTGCAGCTGGACTATTAGACTATCCCTGACTCCAAGCCTGTGGCATTGGATCCCCAGGCAAGAAAGTTGCTGAGAGGTTGCAAGTGGAGTGTGTTTCCGTGGTAGTGGGAAGCGACTCTGCATTTTGTGCTTCTGCATAGAAATACAGGTTATGTCCTGAGAACACAAGTGTTGCCATCTTCTTTATAAAACAGCCACAGGAATGTAAAAGTTGTTCAAAAACTAGATAGGCCATGTATGGTCAAAGTGCTGTCCAGAGAAATGGCAGGTGTTTGTTCTCATGGGACCTCTTCATGTCACAGCTCGTCTGAATATTAAAAGGGATCATTTGTATGTGAAGGGGTAAAGAAGGGTCAGGGCCACATTGTTCTTTGCTCTCTTTGTTTCTTAGAACAAAGCAAGGAGTCAAATTTGAATTCACAGAGTGGAGGGACAGCCAAACTTCGTGCTTGGGAACCTGTTTGCATTTGTAACTAGCATAGTGTTAATTAAATTGAAATGGATTCGCAGGCATAGTTTCTGTGCTGGTTTGGTTTTGTTTGAAAACGTTGTTTTGAGGATAGGGAAAGAGGAGAGACAGTCCTTTTACGTGTGCATGTGACAATTTAAGCACAGTTACTTAACACTCCAGTCTTCTCTTCGTGCATGGTGCAAATCACAGAAAGACAATTTGGAGATTATTATTATAGTTCTCATAGTACCCGTACTTTGGCCTTGATTTTTCACAAGAAATCGTACAAGGAGGAAAATGAGGTAGTTACACTGTCAGTCCATCTTGGGGTTTAGCTAATTTAAAATGTATTCCTGTGAACAATAGCTCCAAATTGCAACTGGGATTAAATTACATGTTATCTCATTAGTATTCAGCATCATCACTGCAGCTTTCAATTGCAGCTTCTAGTATAAACTGCCTGTGTGAACACAGCATTTGTCTCTGTGTTTCTGAATCAATCTATATGAAGTTAGTTCAGTGATACACTTTCTGCCTGGTTCTTTGCTACCAGTCTGTTGCTTGCAAGGCTAAGAGATACAAACAGCACATTTGACTTCAATCTGTGAGAGGCACAATAAGCACATTTCCATTTTAAAGTCATTTTCCAAAACAAGGCTGAACCTCATTAAAAACCCCAAACATACAGTTACTGAAAAAGAAATTAAAAAAAATAAGTGTGTTGCTGCAGTAAAGAGAGAGATGCCATTTAGATAGTCTGTGAGACAGCTAGCACTGCTGTATTTCTTATAATGCCATTCACGTCTGATTTGGCTGGGAGGGGGGCTGTGTAGCATCCTAGGACTTAGACTGCTCTGGAGTGCTCACAGCAAAAGGCAAGGCTCACACAGCAGGTCAGGAAGGCAAGGCCTGGACCCATTGTCCTGCCTGTCACTAAAGCTGTGGACCAGCTAGGTCACTCTATAGCTCTGACTGCACCCTAAAACCAGGAGGAGCTGACAGGTGATGCAGGACCTGGCCTCTGGGAAGGGACAAGGGCTTCTGCCCCTTGCTGAGTCTCCAAATCAGGCGGAGAAGGGATGTCTCCATGCTTAATCAGGATAAACCGTCCCCTGTGCCATGAACACAACAAGGGCCAAGAGAACGGACCGGGAGCATTTGCCATTTCCACAGTAAGGACCTGGCCTCTGGGAGCAGCAGTGTCTTCCTGAGCTGAAGGGGCTGAGGAATGGGTGAGAATGACCAGCTGTACCCTGCTATTCCCAGGCTCACTGTCTGCTGAAGCTTAGTACAAAATACAGAGCAAAAATTGTCTGGAAAATATGTTGAATCCAGGTATTTGTAATCACAGCTGTGGAAGCCTGACTACTGCAGTCATTGTGATTCTGAAGACTTTAAAATGCTTTGGGACATATTATTTGATATGCTTTCTTTATTTACACTCCTTTAATTATGCCAGTAGTGGCCTAATCCATCACCTGGTGATGTTTTCCTGCATGAGAAAATCTGAGCGCTAAGATTTTCTTTGTGCCTTTTATTAGAGTTTCAAAGTTCTGTGTTAAATGAACTTTTTTTTCCTAGTGGATCTCTTTTGGTTGTTTTTTGTTTGTTTGTTTGTTTGTTTTCATTTGATTGGCTGGTTTGGTTTTTTTGTTTGGTTGGTTTGTTTTGTTTCCTTATTTTAGTCCAAGTTAATGCAACTGAAAAATTAAACTTTTCTTGATTTGGAGCAAAGGAAATGGGAAAAACGAGATCTTATGTAGCCTGTTTATTTCTCTGTGAAGCAATACAATATTTCTTCCAATGATTTCAATGATTGCCTAAAATTTCATGAAATCTTTGTCAAATACAGGATGTTCTTTCATCTCCAAATAGAATATACAGCTATGATTTTGCAAAGTGTGAGGCAGGTCCCCAGGAACTGCTAAATATGATGGTATCAAGCACTCATGACTCTGTTGTCAGTTTCTGTTTTTAGTCACAGTGTGCCCTAAATTTGGCATTGGACCAATTTTCTTTTATATTGCCTATTTGTAGAAGTGAAAACCACCTCCTTGGTGACAAGACTGCCTGCTGAGGGCTGTGTGAAAATAAAGAATTTGAATGGAAGACTTGACATGAGTCCTTCTTCTAAGGGCTTGGGTTTAGGGGTAGAGGTTTTTTTCTTTTTGTATGAGTTTCAGATGCAAACTGATGGAGTTCATGTAGTGGCAAGCACTGCTGAATCAGGAGAAACTCAGATATAAAAATCTCCCTGTAAGTTTTGGATTTTTGTCCTTATGGGAATAGGAGACACAAGTAGTATGATGAAACACAGTGTGATTTGCTGTGGCCTGCATTTCAGATAGCTTTCCAGTAACCTGTCCGTGCTCACTGGTGCCTCTCTTGAGAGATCTCAGGGGCTGAGACCTCCCAGCCTCTGGGCTTAGTTCTGTTGCCCTACTTGTCTAATGGAGAGGTGCTAGTAACAGTGAAAAGTGTCTTTTTAAATTATTTATGAACAAGCGTATTGAGAGACTAGGGAAATCAGTGAAAGATCACCACATCACAGCCTCTTTGTGACTAACTCACTATTTATGATGTTCATTGAATGAAGCATTTCTGGAAGCCAGTTTCACTAGTTTCACTACAAAAATGTTCATTATAGCCATTCTGCATTTGCAGGGTGCATCTAGTGGTGGGGTTCTTCTATGACTTAACTCTTAATGTGGTTGATGTCATCAGTCAGTCTGAAAACAGGTGAAGGTGTTTGTGGAGGAAAGCAGAACCAAGAGAGCAAACCCTAATGTTCTGTCACCGTTCTGTACTTTTCAGTTAATTAACTTCTTTTTGCAAGCAGCTTCTCCAGGAGCAATGTTTCAGTGACAAACTCTATTCCCAGGTAGCAGATAGGCACAATGACTAATGTGTGAAGAAATAACTCTCATTAAATTACTTGCACTTGGTACATCAGCATCAGAGAGGCAGTGCAGAAGAGGAAGACAGAAGAAAATCATGCAGAAGCTGATTTCAAAGAGAAGTTACCAGGATTATTCTGATTTGACCTGGGATTTTTTCTCATTGGCTGCCAATGGAATTAAGGCTGGAAGGCCAGATTATTTAATGAAGTTTCTCCATTTGGGTGATGTGAATATCCAACAAGAGAAGAATATGAAAAACGTCATGCTGCCCCAGCCAATGTGGAAAGTTCCTATTAACCCTAAAGACAATCTGTATTGTAGCAGACATCTACAAAGTTTTCACTGTTGTAGCTTAGCACCAAGATCAAAAAAAGGGGCAGTGGAGATGCAGTAAAACACAAATTAAGCCTGTTTG
This sequence comes from Corvus hawaiiensis, assembly GCF_020740725.1. Classification (NCBI taxonomy): domain Eukaryota; kingdom Metazoa; phylum Chordata; class Aves; order Passeriformes; family Corvidae; genus Corvus; species Corvus hawaiiensis. Next base: position 38,215,055 of record NC_063255.1, on the reverse strand, counting down.
TAATAGTGCTAGTGCATCTTTGACAAAACAGAGGCAGATTCATGATCTTGCATCTCCCTTCTACATCACATACATTCCCTAGCCCAGGAAAGAGGCAAGCTGACAATGGGGCTTCAAAAATTATTACTTTAGTTTTGCAGAAGCTGACCACTAACTTGGAAGTTGAAAGATACATTTGGAAGAAACAAGGAAAACCAAACTACCCTGTGATAGCCGTTTTGCAGAACTCCTTTCTGAAAGAGACAGGAAAGATGGTTTCGAAATCATCTTCGCCATGGATTTCCAGCGGAAGGTTGAGTGCTGACAGAATGTTGGGGCCTCTAATGACACCATTTGGTCACTGATTATTTGTAGGTTGGGACTTAGTGGGTGGCATGGAGCTCTCTGTGAACTTTTTCATCTTCTTGTTGCTTTTGACTGTTTTCTTCTTTTTTTCTTTTCTTCTTTCTTTTTTTTTCTCCTGTCTCCTGGAGTGGCCAGGAAAGCATGGTGGTGGGGGGACACAGCATTCACAGCTAGCCTGAGACACAAGCCAGTTTATTTACTTAAACAACAAACATCCAGCATGCCAGGAGAGCAGTGACAGAGGGCAGTTCCTGAATGGGATGAGACAGTATGTCTTCTAAAGCGCCCACCCACGTTGCCTGAAAGGGTTTAGTGGTGCTGACTCCTTGTGAGGAAATAACAGCTTGTGTGTTCAGAAATGTCACAGGCAACCCAGCAATGTGTGTGATGTGAGGATCTCACAAGCTGTCTGCAAATGACCAGAGGCAAAACTCTGCTTATTTTCCCTTTATTTCCTTCACAGCTCTGCGTACCCCTCCCCCTGCCCTCCTTTTGGGGCTGTCATTCTTCTCATCATCCTGAATGCAGCTGGCATTAAGCAGCAGAGCACATTCTCCATCAGATGGACAGAGAAGGGGGTTATATAAACAAACAGAACAACAAGAACATTTCTAGGAGCAACATCAAACTCGACCTTTTGTTTTATGGCAAAAAGTAACAAAGATGTTCTTGGGAAAACAGCTTAGCTGAGAGAGAAAAAACACGAACCCTTGAACTGTTGTGCCTATGAGGAGCTGACCAAGCAGTGATTTGCTTTCTTACCAGGGCTCTGAACTCTGCTGGACTATAAAAATGTACATTGTCATTGTCATTCTGTAAAGCTTGGTAACCTCAGAACTCAGCTGAAATAAAGCAAAACAAACCTTTTGCTATCTGTTGTTTTTCTAGCAATCCTGGAGTTGGATTTTTGCTGACAACTCCTCAGCATGGCAGTGTATGACACCAGTGCTCTGTGATCTCCATTGCTCGCCTGCTGCTTTTCCAGATTGAAGCAAAGGTGTTGACTTTGACCTACAAAGCCCTTGATGGCTTTGGACTTTCCTATTAGATTTTCTCTCTCTGAAAGCAGTGACCCACAGAGGGGTCCCAGATGTTATGAGACAGGTTTCTCATTAAGGATACCTTGTGGATGGCATAAACTTCCATATCCACTCCAAAATATTCTCACAAATCCTGATCATGTGAAAAGTTTGCGTAAGAGCAAGTCATTTCCTCTAGCTCTTGTCAAAACTCTAATGCACCCTTGAAAGAGGACCAGGGAATCCCAAGATTTCATCCTCAGTCTTCTAAATGCTAGCTCAGAAGCTCTGTTAGAGGGTTTTTTGAACTACCTGAGTACTGGTAATGCAGCACCAACTTTCCTTCAGTTTCAATGGCATTTGAGAGGTTCATTACCTCAGTTAAAGGGAGTAAAATTAATTTCATCTTAGTTCAGGTGCTTAAAACTTTATTTCAATATTTATTATCTAATTAATGAGGGCTTATCACTTAACACTGCTGCATCTAAGCTTCAGTTAATATGAACTATTAGACTGGACTTCATCAGCAGTCAATGGGGAGGATTTTTTTGTGAGCTATCTAGACACTGCCATGGGATTAGAGGACCCATGCTATAGAACTTCCTCCTTCTCTGCACTGATTAGAGAAAGTGTCAGTGAATACTCAAACACATCTGAAACTCAGTTACGTAAATACATTTAAATACATAGATCTCAGATGGTGGTAGCATCAAAACTGGAGATTTTTCATTCCCTTTTAACTAAAATACCTTTCTGTGATGCATATTCTTTCCCAAACTGTTTATGACTTCTTACTAGCACTGAGTTCTTTTCGTCTACAACTCTTAGGCTGGGATCAACAACAGTGTTTAGCTCTCTCTACCCACATGGCATCTAGATAGCTTTCTGGATTTGGACTTTACTATCCTAAGTTACAGTTTATCTATCCACTCTTGCCTGGCTAGCCTTGGCATTATACAAAATCACATGCAGACACCCCCTTCTAGAAAACTAAAGCTCATTCTCAAAATATACATTCTTGGACAGTGTTGAAATCTCCTAGAACACAGAAGCACTCCGTGTTTTTAGGGGACCAGTGAAATCATGCTCTGAAGTAGTGTAACAGTACAGCTTACCTGACCACTGAGAAGGGTACTTCTCTCCCTGCTTTTCCCACAAAACACTGTAGCAAGCTTGTATATAATTGGTAGATCTGCAACAAGCTTCACAGATAATTCCTGCAATACTCACAGTTTAGCAGGAGAAGAATGACATGTTTGGAACAAGGAAGGCCAGATTTCTGTGCCTATGCACACCTGCAGTTCAGGACCTATGTCCTTACATGTGAGAACAACTCTAAATGAATTAAATTAAATTATTTGAATAAATAGGAAAGCTAATCTCCAGAAATAGAGACAGACAGAGCTGATTTTCTGCACTCTGACAAGGCCATCAAATCACAGAAGCATATGATAATTTGTGAAATGTACCTATCACATCCACAGAAGTCCCTGGCTGAACAAAACTGGTTTAAAAAGTACTCTGCTTCTTGCATCTAGCTCTCCCAGAAGAGAACATGAAATAAAGAGTGTCCTTCCTTTCCATGTGGAGCATAAAAGGTAGCTTGTCTCTTCTCATAAAACTGAGGTTTATCAGCAGATATAATCTCACTTGGCCACGTCACTGAACACCATTTAGTGGATTGTTACCTGTGCTAGAGCTCACAGCTCATGCCTGGTTTTACCATCAGTCAACCTGCCTGTTCTGTAGTCTCCATGCAGATCATATGCATAAATAAACAGTCTGCCTAAGAGATGTAACCCTGCATTCCTCCCTACACACAGCCCGATGTATTGAGAGCTGCAATCTCACCTAACAGACCATTTTGAGTTTGTGCTTCCTCTGCCGCTGTTTGCTGTGTGTGGATACTTTGTCTCACACAGCACCACTGAAACACCAAGCTATTGCTAAATGTAGCCTTAAAAAAAAAGGGCAAGGGGCATTTATAAACATTGCTACTTTGTTTTGGGTCTCTGAAAACATTTGCCCTGCACATTACACCATGCAGACCGTCATATGCTTGAACTTGGACTACAGCAAATATGTGCCTCAGTGTTTCATTAATAAACTGTAGCACAGCCAATGCCTGGTGTAATTTTAATTGGAGAATCACACTGTCCCTGAAAAACGGGTAAGGAGAGGCTAGTCCAGATTTTTAAACAGACTTTTCTACTGTACTGTACTGCACCAAGGGAGAAGAAACAGTCTTGTAATGACCAAATCGGAACAATTACCTTTAGGTATACATTTTAATTAGCAAATTTTGACTCATTTCAAAGTGATCAGTAGGAATAATTTCTGTTCACAAGCCTCAAGTGAATAGTAAACCTCTAAGCTTGTATCATCAGTGACACACATTTTTGTTGTGCCAAGAGTGTCAAGCCTTCATCAACACCTGTCGTCCAGGAAGAAAGAGATAGGAAACATATGTGAGTTAGTGGGCATGGTGGTATTGGGTCAAAGGTTGGACTTGATGATATTGGAGGTTTTTTCCAACCATGGAAAAGATTCTGTAGTTCTGACACTCAGAATTTGTTTACAGTTTAATAAACTGTTGCCTTCTGCCCACACCAGCCAGGAGGGACAGAGCTTTATGGAAAATGTTTTGTGAACAAGCATTTGTCTCCAAAGTTTCTCTGAATATTTTTTGGTACAGCTCCACCAGCGGACCTCTGTAGACTGTGTTTCAGCTCATTTTGTGCCCAAATTACCTAAACCACATGACTTGTTCTGGAGCTAGCATGGAAAATCTTGACTTCAAAACAGTAGAGTAGATACAGGCATGAATGATGAACAGCTCTCCCACATAATAAGGATACTCGTAATACCTTAATCCTAAAATATATAGAAGAAAACAAGGCAACATCTTATTAATATATACAAACTGCCGCTCAAGCATGTGAAGATATGAATGTAATTATGACCTGCCAGCTCTCGTTCTGAATATTTTAGTGTGGTGGGAAGTCTGCTGAAATCTTTGTGGAATGCAGATACATTCCAATCATCCAAGTAGCTCCAGGACAGTCCAAGACTCGTGATTTCAAATAAATTAATGTACTTCCTGAGTTTTAGAACTGAAAGATGTGTGTAACATCTGTACAATCGGAAATTTGGTTATGAAAAACCTGACTCATCTATGATTAGCAGAATCCTGTATTTGCACTATCTCATGGATTTACAGTATTATCAAATTCAGACTCTTGAAGTCAGAGACACAATCCACTCATGCCAACTATCTGACAGGAGAGAAGAAGGCTGTTTTCTGCTGAGAGATGTGCCACGTATATTCATTTTGCATTCTGGATTGAAAGTTTCAGGCAGACACTGGCTATCATTGGCTTCACTACAATTCTCAGAGCAATTATTACATGCACAAAACTTCTCCAAATGGGGGACCACAGTATTGTAAATGATGCAGGATTTTTTTTCCAGGGAATTACTACATCAAAGGAATAAGTAAATTGTAATAATATTCTCCCATAGCCTTAAAATATATTACACCTAAATAAATCAAGAAATACGTGCAGTTAGAGAAAGAGGAACTGCATTTTATTAGTTTAGAGTTTGTTTTGATAATGTTTTGCTCTGTAAAAGTGAGCTGGAATTCATGTTGAACATGTTGGGTTGTTTTAGCCCCACAGAGAAAAACAAAAGTTTTACTAGACATCCTAAATAAAAAATTGAGAAGTCTGGTTTCACATTTTGAAGTGACATGGTGTTTAGAAATGGATCCATGTATATTTTACAAGAGAGAAAAAATCTCTGAATGAAACTGCATTGTAGGGTTAAACAAAATGCCTTGTACATTCTCTCCAACAATGGTTTTACAACTTCCTGGTTTGTCTGTGATTGAAAATCCAACTGATCCTCCATGTAAATTTTGAGGAGATGCAGTTTGTTAATGAAATCTGAAATTTGTTCTCAGAGACACATCTTTCCAGAGCACTGCAGCAGCGATGAATGCATGGCACAGCAGCATGACAATGAACTTCCAACTCCACTCTTAGCAAGAAATAAGAAGCTGTGGCACCCAATCCACTGCAGATTCCCTTTCAGTTGGATAAAGCAAGGCAACTGATGAGCCTAGGCCACACGAGTTGTAAATATGTTTCATCTCCACCGTATTTCTTACTTATTGACTCTTAGATGAGGAGAACAGAACTGAGACTAAAAAGATTTGTCTTTTTTTTATTTTCTGCTGAAACAAACACAAGAAATTCAATAGGCTGTGTGTTAATTTGTCATAGTGTTCATTAGATAAATAAATAAATAAATAGCACAGATGTCGCAGTGACCGCTGCTGGCCACGGCCCAGGCTAGCTCTAGCGGTGTGCGGCAGGAGTGGGGAGCACCCAGAGGCACAGAGCTTTAAAGCGGCTCCTCTGAAGCCTCTGCTCTACTCAGGGGAGCGAAGGCTCCAGGCACTGTGGCTGTCAGCAGCCCTCGACGAAGGGAAAGATAAAAAGTAGCAGGGAGGCTTGCCATGGGAGGTAATCCAAGCTCATCGGACGGTATCCACGGAGGACAAGCAACAGGCGCAGTGCAGCTACAAACTGCTTTAAGAAATTATCTCTTATGTGTCCTGTCTAATAGACACAATAACGGAAGCCTGTGAAAAACATGACGAAGTTGCACACAAGGAAGACCCACCACAGCAGAGCATATTGAACAGCTGCTAAACCTATAGAAGTCACAGTTTCATGCACTGACGGTTTGAGCATCTGATCTTATTGAAGCCAGGATGATTTGGAACAGCTTAGAGAGGAACTATTGACTGAAGAGACCTTTATATGGAAAACCATTGTTCAGTTAAATTTTATGACTTCACAGCTATTAAACTAGAGAAATTTTAACAGAGAAAATTTCCTTCGAGGTTTCTTTATGAAGTGAGTAAGCTCAGTTCCCCATTTTTTCACAGATTAGGCTCTGTTTTAAGAAGCTCTCTCATCTTTCATCTACTGGGAAGAACAAAAAGCATAGCCTGGGTTTAGTAATGCAAGCCCCTTATCGTGAATGAATCTCATCTACCTAGAAAGAGGAGGGAGAATTCGCAGCAATTCTACTGTTAATGTTATGATGGATTTTAGAGAAGCACGCAGGTGGTGACCAGAGTTTCTCTTCTGGGTAATAACTACATTATCAGGAATGCTATATTGGCCACAACATTTGCCATCAAGAAGTTTCCCTTTACCTCTGTGTCATTCCAGTAGCGGCATAGAAGGAGCAATTAATGACTACCATGTCACCTGAAGCCTTGTCCTGCTGGCACTCAATTGTTCAGAGGTGAAGGATCTTTCACGAGGTGCCAAAAGGGGAGAAGACATGGCCTATCAAAAGACACTATCACATGTGTTCATGGGTTCTCTTGACTCAGCTGACTGCTGAAGAAAGGTTACAATATGTGGCAGGGCTTTCTTCAGTGGCTTTTTCCCAGGGGACAATTCAGCAGCTAAATCTGCACAATACCATGTGCATGGTAGCACTCATTCGGCTTTTCTGATGCAGTCACACTCGACCTGGAGTACATGGAGGGTGAAGCAGATACCAAAATATGTAGACTTCAAAAGTACCTTTACTACATTCCAAAGTCATATTAAAATCCACTCTAATCTTCCTTGCCGGGACCTTTCTGCCAGACCATCATACATGGTCTTTCTAACCCATTCTTGTAAACCTGGGGAATTATGTTTCATCTCTTGTTAGATGTTAAATGCCATTTCTAAAATGCTGATATATGTCAGGACCCACCCAGGACACTATCTGATGAGAAACTACTGTGTAACTTTTTATTATACCTTCAAAACATATCTGAATTGAGAACAAGACTATTACACTTCTACAAGCATAAATGTATTCTGAACTACCATGTTCCAATGCCACAGATTTTTCTTAGTACTGTCCTTTCCTGGTACCAGAGGCTTTTGCCTGATTATATGTCCTTTATGTTTCACTCTGTTCTTTTGGTTTTTTCCCTGACTCATGGAAACCTCATATTTATTAGAGTAAGTCAAGTTCAAAGCAGAGGATATGAACAAGCCGAACAAAGTGAAGACCTTTTTCATAATACTTTAATATTCTAAAGCTTCACACTTCGTAAATTGTGTCATTGTAGGATTTATTCTCCCCAATTTTTCCAGTGTTTGGATTTGATAGCAAAAGCTAGCTGTCTCAAAAAAAAAAACCAAAACAACCTGCATCTTGAAAGGCAACAATTGCTCCCTATGTGTCAGTGCACTCCCACAAGTACAAATTGATGTCAGTGCACCACACAGACTGCTGGGGGTAGGGGGAGGGCAGCTAGAAACACACCTCAGGATAAATGCCATCTATCTCTCATTCTGTTGTGGAGCAGCATGCAGAATGTTGCCTTGACAAGATTGCAGAGAAATGGCAGGTGCTTTGGCACTCTCTTTTTTTGTGGTTTTTTGGGGGGTTGGGTTTTTTTTGTTTGTTATGTTTGGTCGGCTTTTTTTTCCCAAATCATGCACATATTTAGAGTAACACCACGGAAAATATTTGAAAAAGCCATGTTCAAATTTATTTCCTTTTCCTGGCATTTGATGTTCTGTGCTCTACCAGCAGAGTGGAAATGTCAGAGAAACCCACCTGCAATGCCCTGGCATTGTGCTGTGTGGGGAAACTCCCAAATACTGCCATGTAGGGAGCAGTGGCAGCTACAGCATTTTTCCTGTACACTTGCACTAGATCTGCCATTGCAGCTCATGTCAGTTTGAATTTTGGATGTCATAGGTACTGCCACGGTTATCGTGCTTGATATGTGGTCTAAAAGGGAAAAGGCACTTCCTTGGGGGACAGCAGCACAGTGCCACATGCTTCAAGCAAGACAGCTTGAGGCTGCTGTAGTGTCATCTCACTTTTGTAAACAGGGGGAAGCTGCTTTATTTGGATCATTTATGACTCATTCTTTTCAGAATTTTATTTTACAGTACTTTCTCTGTGTTGGGACAGCCTTTAAAAGGGAGTATGAGTTTTACAACTTAACAGAGTGCCAGGAACATGAATGGTGCCACAAACATAAGAGAGGTATATTGTCGCCGCAGCTTATTATGAAATCAAAGCTATTATTACAGCAGCAGTAAAAAGATGAATTCCAAAAATTAGCAGTCCAGCACTTTCTTCAATTTTGTTATCTAGAGGCTCAACATATATTTTATCCAGCAATATTTCTTTAATCAGACTAAAATAATTGCCACAATTCCAAAACCTTATGGAACAATACTGAAATTTTAAAAGAAATTATGGGAGAAAGGCAAATGTATAAGAATTGCAGCACCACTATGGCCAGGTGCATGATAATATTTATTACTTTATAACAGCTGAAAATAATAGCGAATATGCAAGCTGTGTACATGAATAATACTGTGTCTGCTTGGTAATAAAAACCAAACAGCATTATAAATGACCCGACAGCCTCAGAGCATTCGTGTCATGCATGTGTGTCTGTGTGGGGAGATACAACATATGTTTCACACATACTTTATTTACATGAATGCTAAAATGTCTAGTTCACCTAGAAAAGGAAAATGACTTACATGGCCCTGAGGGTGCTTGGGCTTAGCCCAGTGTAACGCTGGCCTCTAAGCTTAGGTGTAGCTTTCCCTACATCAGTGCTTTCCCTACATCAGACTTCCTGATGCTGGAACCATCAGGAAGTCACCCCAGCAGGGTGAAAGCAGCTTACCAGTGCCTAGAGGAACTCTGCTCTCCTCTTGATTTATGTTGCCACATTCAACAAAGAAGGCAGTTTCTGAAGGTGAAATTAGCTGAATTCCACTCTTATATATACAAGCTGTGCGTCTGGCCAGGTAACTGGCCAGATAACTTGATGATTGGTGGAATTAGGGGCAACACCTCATCCCTAGAGGCGCTGACCTGATGTGTCACCTCATATCAAATTACATGGCACAGTTTCACATTGCTCAAGGCCAGGTTCTTCAGCACAGTGTTTGAGTACCAGGGACAAAGAGTAGTCCTGTAAGACACAGAACGAGGAACGCTCGATGCAGTTGCCATTCCCAGAGAGAGGCAGGGAACAATGCCCAGACCAGAAGGGAAGGATCTCAAATCCTTTAAGAGGCTGTAGGTACTCTGCACTGCTTCCCTGGGGAGGGAATAAACATCCTACAACAGAAATTAAGGTTTCATGAGAAGATGATTGATGGAGAAAAATGAGAAGGCCAAATGCAGGGACAGCTTTAAAGCAGGAAATAGCCATCTCCAGCACAGACATGGATGCACCAGCTGGATGTGCTACAGTTTAAAATAGGGTGTCAAAATGCACTGAATAAGCAGTTGTCACTTTCTTGCTGTGTTTGTGAGCACTCCCACCATATCAGACATATCAGACAGTGCTGGATGGCCCCTCTTTTGCAGAAAAGGTAGAAAATTACTTCACGTTTAAATGGGATTAGGAATATGCCCACTGCTGGAATTACAGGGCTCCTGGGGAGCCAGAGGCTGTCTCTATAGAGTCATTAAGAAGCTGTTAAGGAAAGACAACCTGTTGCTGACATTAAGCAGAGTTTTGCATCTAGATCAGAGAATATATGAAAGTGTTATATCTAAAAATTAAAACAAAATTTTGAAAATACATTGATTTTCATTTTTACTGTGAAGCCTGTAACATTACAGAATGCAAAAAAATAAAAGGTGAGATGGCTGAGAGTGTATCCTCAAAAACTCCAAAAGCAACAGCTGAAATTATCAAATAAGAAACAAATATCTGTGATTGTTGCTCACGGGCATATGAATTCATTATACCAAGGAATGTTGTGTTGATGTAGCTGTGATACAAGATACAAGGATAAAAGTAGACAGTGTTTGTCTGGAGAGGTAATATCTTTTATTATATTAGAACCTGAAGGAGGGCATACATGTCTGTAAGATTTCCTGGTTTATCCAAGTATGACACTCAGTCTAACAAAGGACTATCTTTCCTGAAACATCTTGCTTTACTCTTATTAAAACATGAAGTTTACTTTCTTTTTGCCAGACTTGCTTATACTTAGAAAAAAAAAATTACAAATTGTTTGTGTGCGACATTAATATCTCTCTCAACAGGTAGGGGGGAGGGAGGGCAGCAAGGAGAGAGGATGTTCTGCTGTAACGTCTTTTTCTCCTGACAAACCATCACAAGTAATTTAATAGCAATGGACTTTTCTGGACTGAAACTGCTAGAAACAAGCTAAAACAATAGGCTCAGAGTACAGCATGTTGTTCATGTGCTTGCCATATGCCTATGTTGCAAGCACAGCCAGATCCACACAGTTATTAAATATTGAAAGAATATTATTCAACTTTTACTGAAATTCTCTGTGATTTCATCAGTAAAATGGGTTTCTGTAATCCAGATGGGATCAGTGACACAGTTTAATAACAGAAGCAACTCTGGAAATTAAGGTGATTATCAATATATGGGCCACCCACTCTGTGCCATTGATGGGAATCTGCCAAACAGAACAGGAAGAGAAATTGGCATCTACTGTGTATCAGCAGCAGAGATATTTTGTTACTTTATTTATTGATCTATTTATTGATTTATGATGTGGGTGGAGCTTTGGGAGAAGAAAGCTGCCTTTTAAAGCCTAGATCTATAAAATCAGCATATGAGGATAGTTAGACAGTGTTCTGCAAACATTTGTCTCAGACACCAAGAGCTTCTGCTGGTTTTGTTTTTCTTTTGATACAGAATTAATCCTTAACCATTCTTCCTTTCAAAACTATTCGTGCTCTGAAAAAGAAGGCAGAGTGTGCTTTGTTTTTCCAGTCTGAGTAACTCACTTTGGGTGCAAGTGGTTAAGTGTGATATACATATAACATCTTCAGAAGCTTGTAGTCATTGGAGTCTGGAGAACTTCCTTACAAACAATTCTCAGGCTTTAATTAAAACTGTGGTATGAGGGCTGTACTACATTATCTTGCAGGAAAGCAGCCCCAGAAGACTGACTGGAAGAAATACATTTAAAACTCAGGTGCAGCAGGGGCCACATAACCTCCAACTCATTCCCATTATGTGACTGAAGTCATGTTTGCATCACACACCAAAATTGCAAAGAAGGAGAGAGAAGAAACGGGATTGGTGTTGGTTTTGCCATCTGACAAGCACACATTTCAAGCCATGTAGCAGTGAGGAGTTTTAGGAATAAGAGTGAGCTGCTAGAACAACTCCACAAGCCTGCAGACTCGTGGAGAAGAAATGGGACAGTTGGAATGGGACAAAATCGAACTGTTTATAGATTTTCATTGCTTTTAAAGCACAGGAGCCAAAGACAAATGACTTGCCTTTTGCTGCTTTCTCAATTTCCCATCTACAGAAATTCCATCTACTTGCCTTTGGGCGTTACGCATTTACCTCACAAGTGGATTTCCGTCTTCATGCCTACATTTTTTGATCTCCTAGGTCTTTGTTCTAGTCCCTCAACTGTGACACATTCCTAAACTTTCAGTCTGCAGCTGTAATCTTTTGGTTGTCTCACTGGAGGTTATATCCAGAACCCACACCTTGCAGCCATCTCTCCAAGCTTCTTTTGCCACCAGGATCATTTCTTCTGTAAATCTCCAATCCCTTTCCCTAGACATCTCATCTCTAGGTTTCTTTCTTCTCCACTTCATGCCTTCCTAATAGGCATACCTTTATTCAGCAAAAGGCTTTCTTTCCAGGTGACCCAGATATTTTGCCTCTACAAAATGCACTAGAGAAGAGAGAAACTAGTAAAGAACGGCCCATGATCAAAGTAACAAAGTATTCAACTCTTCACTAGTAAAACAGGTTTCATTAGTGTTCATCTTAAAGGGGCTTTAGTTTTCACAGATACTGGTCCCATCTAAGGACCAAAACAAATTAAAGAAGTCAAGAAACTAATTCACAGCATGACCTATCTATGTACCAGAGATCAGTGAAAGAATCAGACACAGACCAAGCTGCAGAAAGCCCTGGAGGAGCCCACTGAGATGAGCTACTTCAGTTGTTTAAGCTGAGTTGGATTCTTCACTCTAAAATATCAGAGAATCAGTACTTACTTGTTTAAAACAGATACTATGTGTTCAGATGACTTGAAATGGCTGAATTTACAAGTTTTACTTGTCTCATAACTTTCACATGGGCTAAGAACTTCATTTACATTTTTAGAAAGTCAGCCCTGGACTCTAAAATTCAAGGTGACTTTAATTTAAGAATGCTTTAAAAATGCTGCTGTGAAGTCTATGTGTGACTGTCTGGCTTTGATGTTGAGGGTGGCATGAAGCCTGGCTCTATGGCCTTTCTAGTTCCTGACCATGCCCAAAAAGCCTCCAGACAGCTTGGAGCTGCCAGTCTGCCCTGGAACTCCCCTGTCTGGCTACCAATGCTTAAATTCAGTTCCTTTTCCAGCCTTCGTTTATTTGTCCCACTCACATGCACACTCAAGTCCCTCTGTCACTGTATGTGAGGGAGAATACTATTGTGATGATATCTGAAATATTTCCATCTTGTTTGCAGTGAAATATTTACTATAATCTTAAATCATCAGTGCTGCTCAGCACAGGCTGGAGAGTAGGGGGTGGAGTGGATTAGAAAGGAGATGCAGGTGAAAACCCAAGATGAAATAAAAAGGGGGTGTAAATACTCAGTTACACTTTCTCACTGAACCTTATTTTTCAAAGCTGAGATAAAACCAAAGGCAGACAAACTATGAAATTTGAGTGACAGATTAAAGCAGCCTTACATGCTGTAAATGTTAGACAAATACAACAATCTGCATGTGTAACAAAAAGGGCAATATAACCGCCTTTGATCAGCGAGAAGATATATAACATTCTTTTTTGTTCTTCAAAGGCAAAAAGATGTTTTATTTACCCAATGTCACTTATATAATTGTTTGCTCTACCAGAGCAAGATCTAGAAGTATTTCTGCTTGTGTGGAACACGGTGAAAGATAAGAGCCCATAAAGCAGTCAGATGATCTGACTCCCAGCCATATGTTAGCCTGTGGGTAGGAACGGAACAACACAGGGGATTTAGACCAAAGTCTGCAAGCAGAGCAGACATAAACCAGAACCAGGTGTGCCCCATGGGCTGATCTCCGGTAGTGTTGATCCTTCTTCAATACTGTGTTGACATTAGTGGGCTTTTGGTATGAGCATGCCCAGTCGGCTGTTTCGGAAGTTATTAATGTGGACGGTATGCTGTTGAGAGGTGTACAAAAGGCAGGACTTTCGGCTGGATTGTCAGACCTTCCAGCTAAGTGTGGAGCTGCAACATGCTGTGGTCTGTGTATGGCTGAGGTCAGAAGAGAGATCACTGATGCCTTTATCTGAGTTTCACTGAGTTCTGTCTTAAGAAAAACACCCTCGAAATCAGCATTTGATTTTTCTTCTATTTCTCCTTTAAAAAAGCCATATAAACAAAAATCCCTCAGTATATATCCTGAAGAGAGTAGGTGAATGAGTGTACAAAGCCTGCAGTGCCATTAGAAGAAACAAAATAGGGTGAAAATGGTAGCCAAATCAGTCAGGATTTTATTTTGTAGTCATAGTGCCCCCCGGAGGTATCTGTTCAGTTAGCTGCATGGCTCCCTATAATTTTAAAGCTCTTTTTATTTAAACAGCCATGTACATAAAGCCTAAAGGTCTAATTTGTTCTCTCAACCCTGACTTGTTCTGCTTTTTGTACAGCTCGGTGTTCTCTTGAGCAACCTCGGTTTCTGTAGGTTTTAGCAACACACGGTTGCTATTCTCCGCACACAAGCTGGCGTTGCACTGCTGACTGTGTTTTAGTTACACGCTCTTACAGCACCTCTCAGTGGTGAGGCCAACTTTTGGTTTGCTGCTTCCCAGGAGGCAGTTTCAGGCACCAGGCAAGGCATCTGTTTTCCAGTACGACACGGGAAGGGATAGTTCCTTATGCCAGCAGTACAAAGGCATCTCTGCATCACTCACCTCCCTCACGCTGCTCAGTTCCCTGAAGAGCACATCCTTGCTGTGGCTTCCAGGAGTGAAGCCAATCTACATCTCACTCCCAGACACAGGTTCAGTGGTCCTGGCCTACATAAGCATTTAAAATCTGATATTTTGATCTCTTAGTTTCAATAATAGCACTTAATTGTTCAGTAAGAGGTATCAATTAGTCTGATTAACTCAATCAGGTCACTTTCCTGCAAGAAATTTGTGCTGTTTAAAAAACCCTATTAGGACTGACTGTCTAAATAAGACGGATTACAATACTATACTTTTGCTTGAAACACAGTACCTAGTATCACTAGTAGATGTCTTGTTTTATGCAGATGCATTCTGTCTCAGTAGGGATTAAGCCAAAGCCACTGAGGTCACTGGAAGTCTTTCTCCTGCTTACTTTCCATGCTGACACATCAGTACTTTCCAAAGCACACTTGTAGAAGTTAGCCTACCCTGGACAGGAAAATTCAAGCAGCTATAATCCTAATGTAGGCCGCATCTATTTTCCTCAAGAAGTCATTTTAGCTTGTACAATCTGTAGGGAAAGGATTAAGCTTTCCAGCACTTGCAGTGTTATCATATTCTGAGCCATTAAACAGCAGTAATACTAACCAGCTGTCCCTATGTCTGCAATAAGTCTTCCAAAAAAAGTGGCTCCACATCATAGTATCTCTGATGTGGGATAAATGTTCTTGTCTCCATGGAGCGACACTTTGCCCCAGAGGTTTTAATAATCACAGACCCCCTACTGAGCCCTGCAGCATCAGTCCTAAGCCCAGATCATTCCCCTTCTATTGCTCCAGCTCAGGCACTGGAGCCAGCCATCTTCCCCTCTCTCTTGCACCCCAAACAGGCTTTAGTTTGCATCAGAACAGCTGCTTTTGACTTCTTCCTTTCCTTTGCCAAGTATTTTTGCAAAATACATTTTTATCATTGTTTTTTTCACTGTTTACTTCTATAGTAAATTCTAGGTCAATGTCTATTTGAAGACAGTGGAAAGAACTTTGATGATTTTTTAATTTTCATTGACCTGTTCACTGAAGGTATTTCCCCAGCATAAACTCATACTGTGCTCACAACATAACAAAGTCATGCAGCAGGAGGATATCTCCTCCTAGGTAGCAATGTTTCAGCAAAGTCTCTCATTGTATTGAAACAAGGCCTTTAGTGTCTTGAGCAGTAGCAAACACAATTGTTTGGCCACACAGATTTTCCAAAAGGTTCTCTGGGAATGGCCAGTAGATTTTTAAACTGTTCATAGGGAGTAACAATCCTAGTTGCCTCAATACTTCAGGGCGGTACAAACTGCAATAGGTCATCCTCCAGTAGATTTTATACTCTCCCCTTGAGCTAGCAAAGCTATCAAGATGGGACTTCAGTGTGTAAAGCCGTGCTTGACCTTGCTCCCCACTCACTCACTCCTGGACCATTCAGCTTGGAAGTTTGCAGAGCAGCAGAGGAAAGAGAGGGGGAGAGAGGAATGCAATAGTCCTCTTGGGCCATCTTCCTTTTCTGTGTTTTTCTTGACCAGGCAAGTAGCCAGGAATGCTAACCAGCTTTTTTTTTTCATGTACCTTTCTTTTTGGCAACAACAACAAAAACCCACAACCTAACAAACCCCAAAAAACTGTCATAACTAAACCAAACTGAAAAAAACCAACCCAAAACAAAAAACCCCAACCCACTAAAATCAAAACTCCAAAACATTGTGGAGAGGCAGAACTCTTTTACATGTGGTCTTCTTTTTGGTGTGAATGCCTCAGATCTTCATGACAAATGCCCGGATTCAGTTAGATTTGAAAGACTGGAGAAGTTTAGATTGCTTTAGTTCAAAATATGCTTTATATAACATTTCAGTCACTCTTAGTTTTGATCAATTCTGAAAGGTTAAAATACACCAAAATCAATGTAGGAGACTTTAGTCAGAAGTGTATTTTGCCATCATTCTCTCAATTCACTCAGTAGGCTGGACAGCAATTTCAATGTAAATCACACATACTGTTCTAAAATGGGGACCTAAGTGTGTAAGTGTGGATGCTGGTATCCAGCTTTAATATCCAAGACTGAAAACGGGACTTAGGAAGCTCTCATTGTCCTACAGCTGTCCCAGGAGATGCAAAGGGATGTCAAGGAGCAGTTTATACCAGCTGTCTGCCGTGCTTCTGCTGCAGCCACCGACAGTGACCGATGGTCTGCCTCACTTTGGAAAACCCTGGGTTGTAATGTTGAACTCTGCCTTTGCCTTCAGAAACCCATATGTACCAGGATATATGCTCCCATGGCTTAAAGACCGTGCAGAAGGTCTGCAAGTAGGCTCTTAACCAAGAATGCTCTTTAAAAAGAAAGGGGACAGGAGGAAAGATAACTGTCCCTTTACACGTTATGGTCAGTTTGGGATTCTTGAAATGCCATAATGCTGGAAAGATCAAAGGAGAGAGCAGAATAGCCAAGAAACTATTTGAAGACTCTCTATTCTGTGTTTTGGGAGGACTGACATTTCTGAAGTGCATACTGCAGTCACTGTCAAGGCCAATCCCATCAGCTGCTCCCTCAGCAAAGCACTCCTCACTTGTACAGCTCTGTCATGCAGCTACCACATTCTGGGATATCATAAAAAAATATTTCAGGCAAGTTGCCATATCAAATTCTTTCTCTTGTGGGTGGTCCTTGAGAAAAGTAGAGCCCTGTCTGTATTACCAGCCCTGATAACAGACTGTTTACAACATTAGGATTCAATGGTTTAGATTTTTTCCCTCGTTGTAAATTACTTGTCTAGACAGATTTGAAACTCCAATCTTTGTGAAAGTAAGGCTTTGACTCAACTGCTGATGTAATCCACTGATTGAATACAACATATTGTTAAAACCAATCCTGCACTGCATAGTTCCTGTTTTCCTTAATCTAGTAGTCTTGCAGACTGACTAACTGGAGTGACTTTTTTCTGAGTGATTTTCTTCTTTGCCTGAGCATGTGACTAATGTAATAACCAAAATCTGTGTGAGTCAAAGATTTGCAGTTTGCATCCCACAGCTGTAAATTGTTTTAGCTTTACTCAAAAAATAGTGATTTGGGGAACAAAACCCCAGTGAAATAAACAGAAAAACAATCAAAACTAAAAAAAAATTAAAATAAAACAAACAAACAAACAAACTCCCAAACAACCCAAACACCAGCCAACCAAACTAGAAACGAAAAAAACCCAAAACCACCCAACCAACCAAACACAAAACAAAACAAAAAACCAAAAAAATCCCACAACCCCGAAAAAAAACCCAAAAAAAAACCAACCAAAAAACCAACAAATCAACAAAACCCTCACTCACCTCTCTACTGGCCTGCACACTATACATTCAAAACCCTTAATGACTTGCACTGTTATACCTGAAAGGAGCCTCAAGGATAAAAAGATCTGACTTTCTCCAATTTTCTTGATTTTTTTGTGGCCTTTCTTGAAGACCAACTTCAAGGTAACTCAGGCCACCAACACTATGGCATCACACATGGGTGACTATGCACATGCACACACACTGGGAAAAGCAGGGCAATGTAACCATTGTGAGAGTGTGAAAGAAAGTCAGATCCTTTGCTTTGTGCACTACACTGTATTTCTGACGCAGTTTCTTTTTTCCACAGGTCCAGTGCTCCTCCTTCTATCTTTCTTCTGCTCTGTCATTGCTGAGAAAAACAGGCTAGGTTTAGTTCCTTGCAGAAAAATCAGGAAACAAGCCCTCTTTGGGAACAGCTGTAGCTACAGCACACTCTTGGAGGGCCTGCCATCCTGTGCCTGTCACTTAATGCTTTTGCAGTGCCATTAGCTGGGTAATTGTCTTACATGGTGGTTGTCTTGCATCCCCAACAAAATTGTGGCTCAACATCCGTAACACCCAGCCCTTAAGGAAGATGGCCATGGTCAAAGGCCTTCTTCCATGAAAGTGCCACATCTGAGGGGAACTGGAACTGATGGTGGTCTTCCTGGTGGCCTACCCCCATTGCAATATGATGGAGTTTTCAGGATATTTTCTAGTGCATGACACTGGTCGGGGCCAAAATTGGCATACTGTATGTAGACAGTTGTTGAAGCAGCCCTAAGACACAGAAGATGGCCAAATGGAGTTCTTCTTCTGGCTGAAGAGATCACAAAATTTCCCAGGATCCTGTCACTTGAGACCAGTACAGGACAGTGATATAGGGAAAGGGATCAAGTGCATCCACAGCAAGTATGTGGATTGCACCAAGGAGGGGTACAGTCCACACACTTGAAGGAAGGGACCCTGACAGGCTTTGGTGGGCAAATGTGAACCTCAAGAAGTGCAACAATGTGGATGCTAGGAAGTGCTGGCAGAGGAATTTTCCTGTGAAACCTTTCTTTCTCATGAGAGGGCAGTTAAAGAAATCCAGCTTCTCACAGCTTCTCTGTGAAAGCTTTCGTTCTCATGTGAACTGGACGGACAACAGTTTGAGAGAATGTAAACCATTTTTACACCTGCAGGTTGTTATGAGAACTGTGAAAATTATTTTCCTTCTTTACAAATAATATTTGGAAATGGGTGTCTTACTGCTCAACCTATCACCTTGAGAGGTGGTGGGTCAATAGGCCAATAACGTAATTTCTCTTTTGTGAACCATGCTATAAAGGTATGGGTGATTAAACAAGGTTGCTTTGGCCATACCTTACAACCTGGACTTATGTCGTGATTTTCGCTGTCTCTCTGGGGATAACAGTGACACAACAAGGCCAAGTACAGGGTCCTGTACCTAGGTTTGGGCAATTTGCCATATCGGTACAAGATAAACATATTGAGAACAGCCCTGTGAAGGACTTGAAGATACTAGAAGATAAAAAGTATTACCTATGAGCTGGCAATGTCTTCTTGCATCCCAGAAAGCCAACCATACCCTGGACAGCATCAAAAGAAGCATGAACAGCAGGGTGAGGGAGGGGATTCTCATGAGAACAGAGGAGCAGTGCACCCAGAGTGCTGCATCCAGCTCTGGAGTCTCCAGCAGGAGAAAGACATGGACCTGTTGGAGCAGGTCCTGAGAAGGGTCACAGTAATAGTCAGAGGGCTGGAGCACATCTCCTAAGAAGACAGGCTTAGAGAGTTGGGTTGTTCAGTCTGGAGAAAATAAGGCTTCAGGGAAACCTCATTGTATCCTTCCAATAGATAAAGGAGTCTAATAAGAGAGAGACTGTCTATCAGTGTCAATAGTGAGAGGACAAAGGGCACTGGTTTTAAACTGAAAGAGGGTAGACCTAACATTGTATATAAAGAATAGTTTCTTCACTGTGGGGTTGGTGAAACACTGGAACAGGTTGCCCAGAGAAGCAGTGGATGTTCCAACCCTGAAAGTGTTTGAGGCTGGGCTGGATGGGGTCCCGAGCAACTTATTCTAGTTGAAGGTGCCTCTGTCCATGGCAGAGGTGTTGGAGTAGATGATGTTTGAAGTTTTTTCCCAGTTGAAACCATTCTGTAATTCCCTGATTCACTGACCCTGGGAAAAGGAGGCATAACCCTCCATTAAGGCATGGACGGCAGCTTTTCATCAGACTCCCAGGTGGAGTCAGGATATAAGCACATAAGCACAACAAAGTTTGGCTCTAGGTGGATAGCCATTATTTTTGTTACATAATTTGAAGACATTTTACTTTCTGAGGCATGGGTCTCCTTAGAAGGCACAGGCTCCTTGGAGGGTGGGGCTGAGGAGAGGTGAACAACCCTCTGCAGTGCTACAGGCTGGGGACAGAGTGGCTGGATTGTGCCCAGGCAGAAAGGGACCTGGGGGTACTGGTCAACAGCCAATTGGACATGAGCCAGCAGTGTGCCCTGGTGGCCAAGAAGGCCAACAGCACCCTGGCCTGTATCAGCAATAGTGTGGCCAGCAGGACCAGGGAAGTGATTCTTCCCCTGTACTCGGCACTGGTGAGGCTGCACCTTTAGTGCTGTGTCCAGTTCTGGGCCCCCCAATTTAGGAAGGATGTAGAGATGTTCGAACGCATCCAGAGAAGGGCAACAAGGGTGGTGAAGGGCTTGGAACGCAAACCCTATGAAGAACGGCTGAGGGAGATGGGGTTGTTTAGCCTGGAGAAAAGGAGACCAGAGGTGACCTTATCACTCTCTACAACTGCCTGAAAGGTGGTTGTAATTAGGTGGGGGTCAGCTGCTTCTCCCAGGCAACTACTGATAGAATGTGAGGATACAGTCCTAAGGTGTGCCAAGGGAAGTTGAGGTTAGACATCAGAAGAAAATTCTTCACTGAAAGGGTGATTGGGCACTGGAATCATCTGCCCAGGGATGTGGTGGAGCCACCATCCCTGGATGTGTTTAGAAAAGACTGGACGTGGCACTCAGTGCCATGGTTTAGTTGATGAAGAGGTGTTAGGTCATAGGTTGGACTAGATGATCTTAAAGGTCTTTTCCAACCTAGTTCATTCTGTGATTCTGTGAACAGTATTTGTCTTGAGGTGATCCTCCTTCCTCTGGGTGGCTTGGGGCAGGTGGTTTACCCCTCTTCACCTTTTCTTCCCACTCCATAAACAGGGGTAATACTGAATCCTTCCACAAAGGGCCACTGCTCCAGTGTGCAGACATGTTATTAGCAATGTTTTAGCACAAAAGAGGAAATCCCGTGCTATGGGTTCTATGGGAAAAGCAGAGTGCCTGACTTGCTCATCTGCTCCTCCACCTTCTCCCTAGGTAGGAAGTACTGGGAAGAACTCCCATTTTCCCTTCTGTTCCCATTTCCCCATCAACCAGGTCCAAGTTAAGCAGGAAGAGCAGATAATATAATTTTTGAGTTGTTTGTTCAGCACTCCGAGAGAACACGTGGCCTACAAAACGAAGACGAAGGTATGATTGCTCCTCCTCCAAGCTCATATACTGGTGGCTAATCTACTCACTAACTTCTCTGAAAAGTCAGTGGAGGAGAAACCTCTTTTTTGCAGACTTAGGTTAATTTATCATTAGAGAGAGCACTTCTAATTTATCATTAGAAGACTGGAAGTCAGCAAGATTCAGCCTAATATTGTGCAAATAGAATCATAGAATCCTAGAATATGCTGAGTTGGACAGGACTGATGAGAATTATTGAGTCCAGCTCCTGGTCCTGCACAGGACACCTCATGAATCACACCATGTGCCTGAGCCAAAAGGTCAAACATAGACGTATTACAGACTGACCATGAAGGAGCAGCAAGTAATAATATCCTTCTGTTCATCAAGAGATCTGTTCATCAAGAGAACAATCGACTCCAAGCTGATTGTTCAGCTTAACAGCCTGCAAGACCCATGCAGAATGCACAACCATAAACCAATGTGAGACAAGAAATATGGAATTGTCATTTGTCACAGATTACAGAACTTGCAAACCTTGGAAACTAAGTCTCTTACTCACTAACCTCTGGCTGTGCCAGTGGTACTTCTGTGTTACTAGGTTCCCTGTATGTCAGATAAATATTCGTTTCCAGAGACAAACAATTGTCATTGCAGGAAGAGTGAAAACATGTTCTTTAACATGAGTTAGGTAACTCATGTGAAAATCAGAGAGAAAATAAGGGGATTTGTAGCTATATAGTTGGGATCGTGACGAGCAGCAGGCAAGGGAGTCCTCAGGTTTTTTCTGCTGTGACTGAATCCCTAAGTGACCCCCACTAACTCAGGCAGAGTAGGAGCAGTCACTGCTCTGTAGGGGTTGCTTCAGCCTGCAGGGACTGCTAATACATGTAAATCAAACATGCAGAGAGCTGCCTGTAGACAAGGCCTCAGTATGTGTTTGGGAGTGGATGAACTGGGAAAGAGATGTACAGCATTTCATGCTGTATCTGAGAACGCATTGATTGAGCCCATACATACATGGTGAAATAGGCACTTCTGCTAACGACAAATACAAACCCTACATTTCACACTTGGGCCTCCTATTCAATGTGTATTTCCCCCTGGAACTTCAACAGCTTTTGGTGTACATGTAATACGTAACATATCTTGTATTCTCTATTTATTTGCTGCACAGCTGCACAAATATCACACTTAGAAGAATATAGTTTAATCACTTGAAAACGTAGCCTTTATAGAGTGATGAACAAACCATTTCTATTCCTTGCTTTTCAAACCAGCAATGCTGAAATGTCCGGCAGAGATGTCTCATTTTTATTTCCAGATGTTTTCTACATCGAGTGATAATATTCAAGTAGTAGTTCTACTTCCAATTCTGACATGAAAGAGTGCAGCTTCATTGAGTTCAATGGCAGAACCAACTCATAGGAGCCCATGTGAGTAAAGTGATTTTTAGTGACTGCTTGCAGATCTGGATCAAATCTTACTATACTGCAGGAAAGATACATATCATTTTATGTGTTGCAATTTTCATTTTTTCAGTTCAGAGATCTCAGCTCAATCCTCACTTGTTCTTTTGAGACTTGTAACAACAAGTATAGGAGACATGTGCAGAAACCTGGGATGTAAATGGTGCCATAATACAAGTCTATGGTGTGCTGTCCATAGATGTCATTAGCTTCAATGCAGCAGACAGGAATTTCTGGAGGCAGGAGGATACATTTTGTGGTTTCTCTTTCTTCTGCATGGCAAAGATTACAGAGACCCATCCCCACATTTGGCAAAAAAATCTCAATAATTTATTAATAAGGTCCTTGCTATCTTCATGCTGTTTTACAAACACTTTTTGAAATGCTGAAGTTAAATAAACATGCAAAATTAAAATATACATGAAAATTACTGATTTTTAATGAACAGAAATGCATCTGATTAAATAGCACAGATGAGCCTAGCCTAGGATATAATAGTTCAGGTGGAAAGGACTTACAGAGATAATTTAGTTTAGCTGCCTGACCACTTCAGGGCTGACTAGGAGTTAAAGGCAATTATGAAGGGCTTTGGCCAGAGGCACTGAGGACAGGCATGGGGCATCAACCACCTTTCTAGGAAGTCTGTGAGCATTTCATCATTCTCGCAGTAGAGAAATGCTTCCTAATATCCAGACCAGAGAGGAGGTGAGCACCTCCCTCTGCATGTCACCTCCTCAGGAAGCTGTACAGAGCAATGAGGTCACTTCTCAGCCTCCTTCTCTCCAAACTAGACAAACCCAGAGCCCTCAGCTGCTCCTCACGGGATGTGCCTTCCAGCCCTTCCACCAGCTCTGCCGTCCTTCTCTGGACCATTCAAGGACCTTCCCGTCCTTCTCAAACTCTGGGGCCCTGCACAGCACACAGGACTCAGGGTGAGGCCGCACCACGGCTGCATCCAGCAGGATGATCCCGATCCCAGCTGGTGCTGCCGTGGCTGATGCAGCCGGGATGGGGTTTGCCCTCCTGGCTGCCCGGGCACACACTGCTGACTCACACTGAGCTGCTGCCCACCAGCACCCCCAGATCCCTTGCTGCAGGGCTGCTCTCCACACACTCCTCTCCCAGCTTATCCTTGTGCCCAGCTTTCCTGCGTCCCAGGGGCAGAATCTGTAATTGTTCTTGTTAACCTTCAAGCCACTGATAACTACCCAGTGCTCCAATCTATTCGCATCCCTCTGGAAGGCCTCTTGTCTCTGAATACAGCCAAAGAGCATCTCCTAGTTTAGTGTTGTCAGTAAATGGTGCATTCCACTCCTGCATCCAGATCATTGATAAACTTGTGAACAGAACTGGTCCAGAATGAAGCCCTGGGGAATACCACTGGTGATAGCTCACCAGGCAGATGTAGCCCCACACACTACAGCCCCTGAAGTTCTGACATTCAGCCAGTTCTTATTCCAGCACACTGTGCACCTGCTCATCAGAACTGCTTGTCCAGAAGGACATTGTGAGGGACAGTATTCAAAATCTTACTAAAATCTTACTAAATATTACTAAAATCAAGAAAAGCTACAGCTACCACCTTGCCTTCATCCACTAGGCAAGCAACCTTATTGTAGAACGGCATCAAATTAATTAGGCAGGACTTTCCATTTATGAACCCACAATAACTGCCTGGTGATTGCATTGTCCTTGAAATACCTTTTAATAACACCCAATTTGATTTCACAGGCATCCAGTCAAAACAGTTGTCTTCTAGATTCATTCAGCAGTGTAGAGTTACTGTGCATCCTTTTCCTCTGTTGCTGCCTTTTACATCCCATATCAGATATTGCTGAGTCATTCACAGGCTCTGGATAGAAATACATTTTTTTATCATTATAGACTTCCCAAAGCCCAGTGTGTACTTTACATTCTGGCAGATTTCTTTTTTCCTTCTTGCAAATTTCCTTGACTTTTCCAAAGAAACCAAAGACACAAAACACCCACTGAAAGCATGAAAATATACAGTGAACAAGTTGGAAATAAAGCAAATTATTCATAAACATCAAAAAAGCGTAATTACTTGTGACCTCCAAGAGTATGTTAAAATAGTAATATAAATTTCTTAGAGCCTATATAAGGCTCACAAAAGTCACTGGAATAGCTTTAGCAAATTTTATATTCTTTGGGAAGAGATAGGAATTAATTTACTTAAAAGATTCATTGTATCAAGTCACATTACTTGATAGGTCACTCAAATGGATTTATGGCTCAAACTCATTTGAATCACACATAGAGAGACTCTGTAAAGTGCATCTTGCTGGGTTTTCCCAGAACACATCTTCTGACAAGAATGACTCTGTTAGGGGTTTCTGCACCCCTGCCTCAGCCAGTAAATGCATGCAGGACTGCTTCTGGAAGTCTGTCTCTGTGGAATACCATAAAGGAACAAACTGCAGGATACAAACCTTCAGAATAACCATGCAAAAACAACACAACGGCAAAAGGTTATAGAAAATTCTCAAAAGAGATCAGCTGAGTGTTCAGAAAGGCCATAGCATTAAATGCAAAAGCTTTTACTTCAGGCTTTCAGTAACTACATTTCTCTTAGAGGAAAATATTAATTTCTCTGTTTTCAGCAAATCTGTTCCCTTCCTTATACTTGCATGTAATGCTTATCATTAACAGCTGCCATGTATAAATATTTATGTTATTTTGTTAGCATGGTATCCAAGGAAATGATGTTTCTGTGATAGTTACATTCTGGTTTTATGTCCTTCCTCTCCCCCACTAATAACTTTTGAAATTGCTGGCCAATTTTTGTGAAGGAGTAGAGGTCTTGGAAAATTCCTTAACAGAGTCATGAAAACAGGCAGCTGGAGAGAGGGTGAAGACTAACCAGATATCAAACTGAGCTCAGCTCAAGTCTCGTAAGTAGACAAAACTGTCCTGTGCTGTTACCACTACACTTTACTTGTGTATTTCTCTCTTCATATTTTACTGGTGCCATATTAGCTTTAACAACCCATTCTCTTTCTCATTTGATGTCCAAGGTCTATGAAAACAGAGATAAGAACAGGCTGAGCGCAGACAGACTTGGCTGAAGTCTTTGGAACTCATTTATACACAACCAAATTAAATGAGAATTTCATGGGCTAAATATCCAAAAATCTCATCTCCAAAGGTGACATACTCCAGTGATTCAGCAACAAACTCTTCTGCTGTCTTTGTAATAACACCAGAGTTTTGGTACATTGTCATTGGAGCAGAAGTACCATAAGGAATCACTACCTAAAATAATAAGTAATAATAATAAAAACAGTGTAATGCCATCTAATATTTACATAAGGCACTCTGCAGAATCCCACAGCATCTGACACATTTTAACAGATATTTGCAATGGATTAGGGCACTGTGTGGAATAAGTGATAGTACTATGGTGAAATAAGGAAAAAAGCTGCATAGAGGGAGAAGACAGAACTTTGGCAGAGCCACTCAGCAGTTCACTGAGGACAGCTACATGATACAGATTTAGGCATCTCAAATATTCTTGAAGAATTTGCTAAAATGAAGGCTAATATGGCAAGATACAGCACCACCTGTATGGTAATTACTTTTACCTTATACTCTGCTTGTACTGGTTATAAAAGTGCTTATAAAAGCCTGGAACATAACCAAACCAAGCCAAACAAACCGTTAGCATAGGAAACTAAGTACTTTCACTAAATTGTTACAAATAAATTAACCAAAGCAAAACCTGAGCCAAAACAAAAGAAACCCCTAAGTTAAAAGATACAGAGAATGAAAAAAGACAAGACAACATAATACTACCAATGTACCATATCATTCTGAAATAATGTTAAGTAAACATTTTTAAGGATCTAAAACTGTCTGGTTTGAATGTAGTTCAAATCTGGAGCAATGAGGAATTTATATTAAAAAGAGAAAAAGGAAATAGAAAACTAGACTTTCTTATCAACAATAGGTCTTTTTTTTTTTTTTTTCCAATCTAAACTTTAGCTATGTTCAAGCAAATATTGTTAGAATTTTTCATTTGAAGGAAACCTGAGCCAATCAAGTTGCTTACGGAGTTTTACTCAAAATCATTCATTCCTCATTTTTTATAAGTTCCAGGATTCAAATTCAGAGCAAAAATTTAAGGTGAAATCTGCGAAATCAGGCAACTCACCTCCCACCTACCAGAAATTTTATTCTTGGTTCCATAAGCAAAACCTAGCACTTTTGTGCATCTACATGTTAAGTAAACTAGCCAAGTGAGTCTAGTAAAATTCATCACTTCCCAGAATGAGGACAGATTGTGAGCACTGGTGTAATACTATTCAATCAAAGGCAAAAGTATTCCAGGGGTCAGACATATCCCGAGCTGGATTTCATTTACATAGTTTTATGGATTCTTAGTTCTCAGCTAGTGCTAATTTACATTACTTCATTATTTCAGTGGAGCAACATAATTTGTATACTGATCATTTGTTATCCTGATACAATGCTTTAGTAAACACTTAATAGGGATTTCTTCATAAAGCAATGTGAGAGGTTTACCTTAGTAGCTGAGTATACTGTATATAATGGACAAGGGAAATGACTCAGACCAGAGGACAGGTTCAGAATTAGACCTTTCTGTCTGAAATTTAGTTTAAACAGCTACATTCAGTTTACACTTTACAGGATTACAGTAACAGGCTGCATGAGTGGAAAACTCTTTTTTCCCCAGAAGGCATAGCTCTCCTATTATACTATCAATTACACTTTCAAAAGATCCCCTTTTTACAGATTAGCTTGGTCTAGACCAGCTAGGAATAATGTCATAAATGACATTTAAATGCCTACAGCAATCACAACCATGGGAACATTGTATATGTAATTGTACCTCTAACAGAGAAAAAATCAGTGTCAGAGGAAAGTTTTTATTCTCCTAAGTAATTGGTAGATCCCCTTTTTGCTTTGGCCAGCACATCCTTTTTCCTGCTCCATGGATCTGTTGTTATAGCTTCCCCATTCACAACTCCCTGCACACATCACTAAAACCCAATGCATTTAGCAACAACCAGGAAAAAACAAAACAAAGCAAAATAAAAATTAAATAGTAAGAAGTAAATTTTTTGCCAAAACTAAAAGCATGTACTGGCCTCTAGAACGCAGTATTTAATAGTGCTTTCTAGAAAATTCATCCAAAGGTCCTAACTTCTAATTTAAGGATTCCATTAGGGTTAATATACATAACATACATATACCTACATACATACATATACATTTTAATGTACATAGTATTAAAAGGAGAACAGGGATCCTTAATTGCATAGATGAATTCGTATCTCTGATTAGTAATATGGGCATTTCCAAAGCTTGAAAAGCATTATTGCAAGCCCAGCTACCACTCTTAGAAGAATAAGATAATACGTTCAAATGCTGTTTCTTGCCTGATTAGGCCCATCACATCCCATTTTATTTCTACCATGTTTTTAACTGGACACAGACATATATTTTATGTTTTCTGCCTTGTTCTACAATTGACTGACAACTTGTGGGAGTTCCTATACATATACTCATACAGCACTAACAGCAGTAGAAGAAACCTTACTGATTGATAGACTGTAAAGTCCAGAAGTTAATGTAAAAGCATAACTACCACTAAAGATACTGAAGGTAGAAGCTAAAAGCAATTCGATGTTCTAGAAAAAATACCCTGGTTGCTTCTTTTCAAAATTATTTTTGTCACCTTTAAGACAACTATTTTAAGAATTTTTCCATCCCCCATCTTCCTGATAGCATTTTTCAACCAATTTTATTTTAATCGCGAGTTTTTCCACTTGATCAAGCCATACGTATACAACTCAAATAGCTAAAATATGGCACATTCAACATTTTGGAAAATATTTTAGAAATGCTAGTGGCCTGAAAATCATATGAATTGTCAAAAAATCCCAAAGGTTAGTCTTGTAAGCAGTGAGAGTCTTATGTTTATCCAAAGCTTTTAAACAGTTTCTGAATTTCATCATTCTTCAATATGGAATCATAACTGCAAGGAGAAAGTCAGCTCCACCATGTTCTTTTTGCAGTTTCACTTTTGCTTACAGCTGGATCAGAAATTACAGAAAATCATGAAGAGACATCATTTTTTTTCTGCTACCAGAAAGAGCTTTAGGATCTTTTTTGATGCTAATTATTTTATTTTTTTTCATTCTTATTTTAGCAATAGATTTAATCATGCATCTGATTTTTAAAGTGAAATTAAATGCATTTTTTTAGGTCAGAAATCTGCTTTTCTTTGTGCCTTTTAAGAGTATTATTGACAGTAAGCCTAAGTACCAAGGAGAAGTCATACTTACATTATGAATCATCTCAGGACAGGAGTGTGACCTAACTTGTACAGGGCAGTAGTGAAAAGTAGTGCAAATTAATGGTGAAATTTAATTGAATACTTGTTATTTCCTGATTGTTTTTCAATAGTGTCATTGTGCTCAGGAGGATAGTAGGAGCAGTGTGGGGTTCACAAAGCATGACAACACCGGTCGGTCACATCAGCTTGGGTGAAGAGGAATTTCGAAATAAAGTGTAAAACATGAGAAAAGGTCCTTCTTTTGCATTGCTGAAAATCCCACTGATGTCTGTGGGAGGCAGGATACCTGGATCTCAGGCATTACACTGCAAGAAATGGTGAACAGGATCTTAGCAGGAATCCAGACAGGGAGGAGAAAGGAAAACCCAAAAAGATTTAAAGATTATATGGACCTAACCATGAGGAATGCTGGTTAGGAGAATGCTTTCTTCTTTGTAATTTGGAGGAAAGTGAATATTCGTGAAAGACTGAAAAGGATGTGATTGCCGCAGTGGGGAAAGGAATCCCCAGGCACTGCAAAAACAAAAGAGTTTGATTCTGAGGTATGTGTAAGGTGGGAAATGATAAAGAGAAAGACCTTTTGTATCCACACTGAGAGGGTACAAAATGGCATATGTATACATATATAAAATTCAGATATTGCAGATATTTCTGTTCTTTTGACATATAAATAGAATAAATCCTAGGAGCAGAAATGTCACAAATCTACTTACGGAATTTCCTTCAATTGATTGCTAATATGTGATTTATTATCTTAAGTCATTAAGCAGGAGTAAAAATTTGGGATGTAAATTTTGCTAGCCAGAGAAAGACAAACATCTGCTGTTAATTTTCATGTCATTTTTAGAAAGACATGAAAGGCATGAAAGCCAAGGTTGAGATCTTCTGCTCATGTTCATGTTAACATGCCGCTTGCAAACAGCAGAGCAATACAAATCTTAATCAGAGTTGAAAAGCATGAAATACTAAATGTTCTTGGAAGGGAAGTAGCCAACCAAAATTAGCACCAAGGGGTAACAATACAGAATTGAGAGGCAGTTCCTGGAGTTTCTGTCCTGCATTGATACAAAAACATTTTGGCAGAAGAGAATTGTGACAAAAAATGCAAGTACAGTGCTAAAATTCAAACTGATTTACCTGTCTTGAAAACTTTAATTCTGTAGCAAATGTCTCTGTATACCAAGACAAAAACAATTTGCAAAATGTTAAGCTGCTTCAGCTGTAGTGCAAGGATGGGTTTCTTCTGAGAAATTGTGTTAAAAAGTTTCCAGTCAGCTCTGATCAAAATATTTCACAGGCACTAGAAACAGGTGGGTTCCTTAAATTAACCCTGACATTCCTGATGAAAATCACTATCTGCTGATGAACTAAATGAAAATACACGGAAAAGCTAGTTGGTCACTCTAATGTGGGACTGATTTTTTTTCCAATGAAATACATTACAGACCCAGTACGGATGGAAATGTGTCACATACTGTGTTGGGTTGACCCTGAGTTGATGGACAGTCTTTAAGACCAATTACGCTTCTCACAATTTACATATTTAAACCGCACCGAAAGGCGGGACTTCCCCTTTTTTGGTCGGAGCTCGCCTGCTGGAAGGTGGGGGGGCTCCGAGCCTCCCGGCCCCGCTGGGCCGGGCCGGGGCCACTGCCCCTTTCCCCCTTTCCCATCGCTGCGGCACGGACCCTGGGTCACTGAGGGGGACTGTCCCAGAGCCGCAGGCAGCTAAAACCAGCCATGGACTGCTCACAGCTAAACCCATCCAGCGCGGCTTCTGGGGACAGGCGGGTCCCTCTCCCCTCCATGCGGAGCCGGCGGAGCCAGCGGGAGCCGGCAGAGCCTCCTGTCTGCAGCCAGCACACTCCGTGCTGAACTGAAGAGGACACCACGCAGCCAGCAGCACAGAGGGAGCGAGGCTTTCCCCACCGTAAAGCCCGAACAAGAACACCCTTCAACATGGTGGCGTCAGAGTCAGAGAGAAAGAGAAGTGAGTCCCGTGGGACGGAGCTGAGCATGGCGACGGGAGAAAAGAGGGCGGTGCCGCGATTCTGGCGCGCAGCTTAAAAGAAACCTTCTTGCATGCCGTGGTAAGAAACTGTAATACCACAAACTGTTTGTCTCTTTAATCCATTTGAAGAACATGGGGGGGGGGGTGGAGAATCAACGTGTGCCTATGAAGTTTGTGAAGAGTGCCTATGCCAGGCTATATAGAAGTAGTAAGAGGCTGTTAGAGACTTGTGGCGAAGAAAAGCCTCTGTGTGCAGGCCAAAATAACTTATCCTTAAAAAGATGAATAACCCCATGTGATGGCCCATGTTCTGTAGTGTGAAAGAACTGTGAAATTCTTCATGGGAGAGATGTTCTACACACAGCAGACTGTTTGTTTCCGGGCGGGTCTGCTATTGGTGGCAGTTTGGGAACCACGTGCAACTGAAGGAAAACCCTTTTTTCCTTAAGCATAAGAGAAAGACTTTTCAAGAACTGCAACACTGACTAACATCCCATGTTCTGTTATCCCTTGTGTGAGCTGGATAAAAGGAGAGAAGTGCTGGAAAGAAGGGGGGGGGGGGGGAATTTACTTTAATTTTGTTTTGTTGTTTTCTCTTTACTTTTAATTCTGTTAGTAATAAAGCTCTTTCATTGTACTGCAACTGTTTAAGGTTTGTGCCTGCTTTGCTTTTCTCCTAATTCTTATCTCACAGAAGGAAAATAAGTAAATAATGAATATTTTGAATCAAAACCACTACATTTAATTAGTGTTTCCGCCCGGTTTCAAACTCAACCCGCTACACATACCTACTTGTAACAGAAACAACGTTGCAGTTGACAAGGTCCTGCAGGAAGCAACAAAACCGTTAATTCATCCTTAAGTGAGAGTTTGAGGCAAGCAGCCTGCCTGAGGCTCTCTGATTTGGAAGAGATGATGACATAAAAACTGAATGAATCCTGAGACAGGTGCTAGCAAGATACGCACTTAGAAATTCCAGCTTTTTCATTGCAAGTGATAGTGGGGTAAATAACTATTAGGTAATGGAGAACTTGATCACACATCCTTAATCCTGTCATCCTATTCAACCTGTGTAAATTAATTCTCCCCACAAAGTAAACTGTGTTTAAATTATGTTTCTTTTTTCTTTCTTTTTTTTCTTCTTTTTTTTTTTTTTTTTAAATTTGATTTGTTTGTTTGTTTCCACATATTTAAGCAATGGTGTCCCAAAGAAAGTAAGTTTCAATAATACTAACAAGAACCCAATATTTTCAGCTGTGGCTGTGAATAGACTGGCCCCATTACACTACAAGCCAGCAGGGAGTCAGAGGGGTCTGCTAATCCCTGTTACAACCAGGCCAGCTATACTCTCCCCTCTATCACTGGATGCTTCCTGCAGTTTAGCTGAAATCTACCATTCTTTTTCTCTTTCAAGCTCTTCCAAGCATTAAAACCAAATCAAAATATGCTTCTTCAGGCCCAGTTCATTTCCAACCCAACTGAACAGTTAATACTTGATTGTAGCAGGGGCAAAATCTGTGCCCCGTTCAATGAATTACAATTCCTCGTTGTTATATTAGATGTTGAAATCCACAGAATAATCCTACCTCTTCTATGTCTTGCCCATTAAGGAAACGGCATGGAAGAGGATTATGAAGCATTCCAACATTGTTAACTAGTCAGGGAAAATACAACGTTAAGAACCAAATCTAGACAAAGTGCATAGTTCATCTAGTAAAACAAATTGCTTCTCCTCACGACCCAGAAGATTTTGAGCGGCATGTGAGGAGAAACACTATTTAGCATCAAGTCTTGTTCTCACTGAAGTCACCAATACTGATGACTCTGGGGAACAGAAAAATAGACTGTTGCTAAGGTTGGTTGTGTTTTGTTGCTGTAGTTTCATTTGTTTCACTATTAAAAGGATGATTTTCTTTAAAAATAAAAAAACCTTCCAAACCCCCACCTTTTCACTGTTCCTTCATGAATAGTACCAGACAATGAGCCACAGGCTCACTATGTATGCTTGGTTTAAAGCATTGGCTAATAAGTTGTTATGACACATCATTTTTACAACGGTCTGTTTAATATACTACAGCCATAAAATACTTGTCAATTAACAGACCTTAATGACTGACCCAAAACACCAATATCCAAGTCTTTCAGATCTTTTTCAGTGTTCTTGTACACTGAATTTTTAGCAAAATCAGCTTGCATAACCTTCACCTTTTGATCTGTGGCCAGCTCTGTAACTAACAAAAACCCCAAAACCAAAGACAAACCAGCCTAGAAAACCTGTTTGTACCTACCAAGAAAGAGGGAGAGCTGTAATAAGTAGTTAGAGAAATAACCAGATGTCTTGTTAAGTAATGTCCACTATACAGTAAGCAATTGTTCCAACTTTCTTACTCTAAGAAATAATGCAGCACAGGCATAATATTCTCAGTTTACCTGATTGTTTTCAGGTAAATGGTCTGGCAAATATAGGATGAATTTATGCCCTGAAATCAATGGAATTTTTCTTATAAAATCTAAACAACATTTAGTCCTTCAGTAAGGTAAAACAAAACAAATTCAGAAATAAGCCACATGGGACTTCTTTCCCCGGTTATCATAATATTTATAGATGAACACTGTCAGCATACATTACATAAATGACTGTGGATGACAGATCCTGTATGTAAGCACAGCTCTGCAGAATGGTTTAAAAGACTTTTGACGGATAAGATGAGCACTCTAACAAGTGGAACTTATCTTTTTACACAGGAGGAGGGGTAAACAAGGCTGGATGTGATGCAGCATTTTCTGCATTATTTTCAAAAAATTCCTTGCCTGTTTTGACATTTACATTTCCATAGACTGAACCTTCTTTGGGATTTTGCAGCACTAAAAGGCATTTTAGAGAGGCTATAGCTTAAATTTTACAAGGTCAATTAGAAGGGAAAGGGAAATGTGTGTGATTTTTCCAATGTCATTGCTATGCAGGAGTGGAGCCCAGCTGTACATTTCCATTTTTCTCAGCAGTTGATTTATTGCTGTTCATATTTTCAATGAAGTTTCACGAGGAAAAGAAGTAGAAACTCTTATTTACTCATTTTTAAAGGCAAAGCTCCCCTTTAAAGGGGCCCAGTAAGGTCTCCTCTAACTAGATGTTCACATTGTAAATTTTTGCTACTAAACCTGCTTTCATGTTTTATGGGCAACCTGAAATCCAGATGAAGTTTGCTGAAAAAGTGACAGGCAAACTTGGAAATGTCAATAGAATATCGGATTGCAGGCTCTGTGCAAGTGGCAGGAATTCAGGTGCACGCACATGGCAAAAAGTGCATACGGCTTTCGGGAAAATGTCTCTGCTGGTTTGGATTCTGATTTTATCATACAGAAGATGGAGAGCATTGCCTTGAATAGGAATCAGACTTGCTGAATTATTACCCAGAAATTTTGTCTCATCCCTTGGTGCTCACTCAGTAAGAAGAGGCCTTGTGCCAGCCCCTGCAGGAGAGCAAGGATGCAGAAAGATGGCTTTGGGTCCAGCAGGACAATCTGCAACAAATAAGAACCTTTGTTGGAGGATGAGACAAAGTTGTTCCTCTTTGCCCCTCAAACCTCTTTGCAAACTGCAAGTCTTGACCATCCTGCACTACTCAAGTAATGCAGTTTGAGGAAACAGCAAGCACTCTGACTGCAGATCTGAGATGTAGGTTGCCTCTTGAGTGCAGTTTTAGAGGACATCTGTCTCCATGACAGAAGAAAGGAGGAATGAGTGCCCTTTTTCTTGCCCTCTTTCTAAGCTGCCGTTCTGTGTATGAAAGGGACAAAACATCCTTTGAACCTTCAACCTATAAAAGCAACTCTAGTGGCAAATGACCCCGTCATGGTCCCAGGCTGGGCGAATGGTGAAACTATAGATAAAAGGACATTGTGAGTGTAAATGCAGTGAGTGGGAAAGAACAGAGCAACAGCTGGAGCAGACACCTACAGTGACCTTCTGATTGAAGAGTTCTATAAACGAGATGATCTTAAAAAGTGTAGTGATGTTGCAGCCATCTTTCTCGCGGGCAATCAGAAGGGCAGCCAAAACTAGAGCAACATGAAAATGAGGATCAAACAAGCCATTTGGACTTTCTCTGCAACTCCTTGTCTGTACAGAACTGTACTGCTGCAAACAGCACGGTCAGCCAACAAACAAGTACTCCAGATGGCTTTCCTCTGTCTCTTTTATGAACAAACCAATATTTTAAAAAACAATAAAACTCTCATGCTGACAAATGAATTATCCAGGCATAGCTCTTCAGAAAATTATAACAATTCTGCAAAGGAGAGAGCCAAAAAAAAATTTCCGATGTTTCATATGTCTCTCCTCTCTGTGACAAAGATTTATGTTTGTCTTTGAAGACACAAGCCATTACATCTCTGTTTAAAGTCCTAAGTGTGCCAGAAGCAAAAATCCTAGCTTTTCAAACACCAGGACAGGTTATTGTCTTTTCTTTCCTCTTTTTTTAATAATGGAGTAAAAACTAATTCAAGGAAAATTAAAAGTGAAAAATTAAAAGTTGGTTAATTCAATGTGTTTTAAGATGTATCACTAAGGTTTATACATCTAACTCCTTCTGACCTCAAACTACTTGGGAATCCACTTATCAGATAGGTTAATGTGCTGCTTTTTGAAATTTACCAAAAAGATAATAAATCAGAATGAAGCATGAAGTTGTTTAGGATACACAGCATTCCAGAATCACTCCCCTTCTAGAAAGTTTACAGAGTTACAAAAATGTTCTGAAAATCCAGGTAGCAAAATGGATACCTGATTGGCACGAGAACCGATCTTTGCAGAAAGTCCCTTTTGAAGTACTACAGCAACATTTGAATATGAAGAGAGAAGCACTCATCATATTCCATGGAAATTGGCAGATAGGAGAGCAAATTGAGGAGTTTACTTTAAGGGATCAGCAAGACACAACAGACATTTTTAACAGCCTTTTAGACTGCAGAAAGGATGTGCAAAATGAGTTGTTTTATGCTAGTCAGTGAACTCACTTTGTTACCTGCTTATTTCTTGGAGCAGGCAGGACAAGAGGCAGAGGACACATCATACTGGAAACTCAGCCTACGGCAGGGAGGACAGCTGAGTGAATTAGCACCTTCACAGGTCTTTGTGGGAGCAAGGTATATTTTCTTCCAGGCTGTGTGGGTTCCTTTTTTTATTCACTACTTTATTCTATATTAGCAGGCATAATTTCTGCAGTTTCCTGCATCACCAAATCCAAAGTCATTAACTGTATGCTCCACTAGTTAAACTGATACAACTGTAATTTTATTGTATCTGAGGATCACACACCTTATTTTTCATTAAATAAAGATTTGTTTCTACAAAAAAACCCCCAAACTCCACCAAAAAGAAAAAACAAACAAACCACAAACCAACCCCAAAATAACCAATCAAAACAAATAAACAATAAAAATCACTATCAAACCCTACAAAACCTAACCACACTTGTGATGAGGAATTTTATATCTTGCAGAAGTGGCTTTTTTGTTTGTTTGTCTATTTGGCTTTAACAACAAAATGGTACAGATCCTGGTCATATAAATACATACTGAGGTATCATTTTGCAAACAGGACCTAGCTCTGCCTGTACAGCTTGCTTAGGAAACTTAAGCAGAAGAAATGAAACTGGACTGCAGTTAGTAGCATTCCATCATTTCTAATCCCCTGGTATTGTTGTTTGATCAATGTTTCACAACCAGAGTACTAAATGTATTAAATGAGCAGTGTACCCGGGGTAATGGTTCTGTCTGCCCTCTGTAACACCTACTTTGGTACCTTTTATCTCATTTTAAAAGAGCTTTCCAGTCTGAATGAATGGAAATCTGGTTTTCAATTCCAGTGTGTTTTTAGAGAAATGTTTTTCTTACTGTGGATTTCTGCCGGCTCCAGCTCTGAGTACTGCTCTCAGGCACACCTGTGGCCCACAGAACTTGGAAAGCCAAACACTGAGATCTCTGTAATTACCCACAGCTTAGACTTTTTAAATTTATAGTATTCAGTATCCAAACAGATGTGGCAGTATAATTAGGCAAATAATACAATCAGTTTGAAAATGGAGCAAGTCTGTTCAGTATAATGTCCAATAGACTGCAAAAAATGTGTGGTGTAAATGTTAAAAAAAAAAAAAAGGAAACAAGAGTAATGTATCCAGAGCTCCCTGCTGATTTTAGTGCCTCCACATCAGATACGCTATGCTTTTCATTGCTGTATTTTTCTCTCTTTCCTTTTGTTTGTGCCATCTACTTATTGTTAGATATTCATTTCCAACCTGACACAATAAATAACAGATGACTCACTCTGGACTTCAGCCAAAACCAGCTGAAAACAATAGAAAGATCTCACTGGGATTTGCTACCAATGTCAGCAAGCTGTGAGAAAGGCTATGCCCACAACCAGGTAGAACAGTGTCAAAACCTCATCAGTGCAGCCTGACTGCTGGGATCACACCACACACCTCCCTGCACCTTGGATTACATGGATAACACTGCTGCTGTGAGAGAAGCTTCCTCACAACTGAAAAACCATGGGTCAGTGCAGAAGGTGTAGGAGTGTTTGCAAGGTAGGCTATCTCAGCAGTACCTTCGGAACAGGCAAGTCCTTCATTACCCTCAGCCAGGAAGGTGTCCAGTGGATGGCCTTGTAATCAGTCATAGTGTGGAGGCTTTTTTACAGCTTTCCTCATCAGACATCCCTTGGTTTCCAAGAGAAAACAAGTCTATTCAGCCCCACAAGAAAAAAGAGAGGCATGTTGGATAGAAAATTTCTGGGCCCAGTCCTTGATTTTGGCAGCTGCATGTTGAAAATTTGCAGACTTTTTCACCCAAGTCTGCCACATCCCTGATAGATGTGCTGCTCTCTCAGGTGAATATCCTGGACCTGATGTACTGTTGGGAGTCAGCTGCTAAGCCTCCTTAAAGGCAAGTTTTTCCAACTGAGGTGTAGTCTTGGAGTGACACATACTTTTAAACATGTTAATCAAGGAATCTGCTGGATAGAAGCCATGTATAGAAAAAGAGACAGTGGAAAGAATTATTTTTATTATAGCAATCTGTAAAGTTAATGGAGGATAAAAACTCATTTGACTCCTAAATAAATTCTAACTGTCAATCTTAAAGTATTTATACAAAACATTCACCAGGATTAATGGCTAATTTCCTTTGAAGAAAAGAAAGGGGACATTAATTCTAAAGGCACTCTATTTAACTGTTTCATCAAGAGCCAAATGTAAGTTGAAAACCTTAAAAAACCAACCAACCAACCAACCAACCAAAAAACAAACCTGGCACTTGGATTTCATTTTTAGTCCTCCTTTGCTGTGTTCCACAAACTACTTTACAGGTAAACTATTTATTTGTATTTACAGATTTTAAGGGCAGAAAAAGGTGGTAAAGAGCACACATTCACTTTTTTCTAGGCCATTACACTCTTTGAAAGAAAGCATATACTTTTAGAGTGATCCATGTCTAGAAGGGCTCAAGGGACACAGTAATATAAAAAAGTTTTTAGTATTGGAGCAAGACCTGCAGGTACAGCTGTAGCAATATCCAGCACTCTGCTGTGCTAGATACTGTACCAAGGGAA
Organism: Corvus hawaiiensis; assembly: GCF_020740725.1. Lineage (NCBI taxonomy): Eukaryota > Metazoa > Chordata > Aves > Passeriformes > Corvidae > Corvus > Corvus hawaiiensis. The sequence continues at coordinate 38,176,442 of NC_063255.1, read as the reverse complement.
AAGACCTGCAGATCCCTGTAAATGGGAGGAGAAGTTTTAGACAAACACCAAATTCATTTTTTCAAAAGTTCTCCCTATCATCACTATAGTTAATCCACTTCTTGCCAGATACAAGAGAGGAATATAAAAGTTGTCAGGAAACAGTAAGGTGACAAGAATCTTCCCCTTTTTTACAGTTTTTCAAAAACAGCAAAAATGAATTTTTTAAATTCTTTTCATTCACTTGTCACTTGCCTAATGGATAAACAAGAGATATTAAAACCAGGCCAAAAAATAATCAGTCTTCTACAGACGTCCAAAATATTTCCTTCACTCTATAATCTTGGACCCTTACAGGAAAAATATACTGGACAACAATTAAATCCCATAATATGAACAAATATAAATAATTGGAGTCAACTTCAAATGAATGAGTGTCTTCAGGGAGTGAAAACCACATGACATTTCCCAGAAACACATTTTTATTTTTATTTTTATTTTTATTTTTATTTTTATCTTAATCTTTATTTTTAACTTAATTTTTATTTTTATTTTTATTTTTATTTTGGAGCCTGGACTTGTTTCTGACTTTCCAGTCATTTTACAACATCACCTTCCATCATCACTTTTTTTTTTCATGAGGAAGTACATTAAGGCTATTGAATTGAAGGCCCAAAGGCTAGAAAGCATTTGGACTTTATTAACTTTTATTTAATAGAAATAAAATCTGATGCAGGGTAGATGGAAAAATTTTAACTGGTTTTTTTTCATTTTTTTTAAGTAGATGCAAACTTAAAAGGAAAAAAAAATAAAGAAATCAAAGAAAAAAGGTGAATTATATGCATAAATACTCAAAATAGTCACACAAATATACATCCACAAAGATGTTGGCAATAGCTGGAATTTTATAGCTGCAAAAACTATTAAACATAACAATCCATTTATGGTCAGTTTGGTATTACCATCTGCAGAACAAATGAGGAACAAATAGAGAATGGTTTTCTCCTGTTTTTCTGAGGCCTCCCATGCCCATCAGATCTTTAGGCAAAGCCAGAGAAAGGGAACACACCCTCAGTTTTTGAAATGAGGTTAACAACAAGTGGTAGCTGAGCTGACTTGCATGCATAAAGAAAGATAAAACTAGAACTAGAAAAATGCCCATGAGAGAAAGGAGAAAGAGAGCTAAATTAGCCATCACAGAACATAAAGCTCATGTCATCTGAAAGAACCAGATTTGCTTAAAAGAAGAAATAACTGGCAAAGGCCACCCACTGAAGATCTATTCATTTCCATAGCTGACTTTCTTCTTAAAACTATTTGAGGAAACAGTTTGTCCTGTTGGGCTCTCATGAAACAACACACAGAATGTTAAGAAATTAGGATCTTCTTTCAAAAATTTTCTCCATCAAGAGCACAAGGGGATGTCTTCCTGCTAAAGGCATCAGCAACAACCATTTGCATTTTCAGCTTTTCTCACAATTCTGCACTTTTGGAGATCCTCTAACATTAATTGATCAGTGCTCCAGAGACATCTGCACAGACTTGGGTGCTTTGGGGTTTCAAAAGTCTGCTTTAAGTACTCCACTTAAAACTCTCAAGAGGAGAACTATAGTTGCCTACATATTGGTAGACTTTGATTTTTCTTCAAGGAATTTGACCCAAGGCATTTTCAGTCAGATATGGTCTCTGTTTCCAGGATCACTTGCTCCTTTCTGTCATTTGGGGGTGTTTGGATAGGGATTGTTTTAATTTTTGCACCTTCAAACGCAACACCAAGTATCAGCCATGTCATACACAAAAAAGTTCTGCTTCACTGGGCTTCTCAGTATCATATCAGCTTTGTCTCTGTATTTCATTTGACAGAAAACCCCCTCCTAAAACCTAACTAAAAAAGGATTCCAACCGCTAAGGTTGCGTTGTATTTCAGCTAAAAGCACATGTTTAGGGCAATCTTATAAAATTGTTACCTATCAGGTCAGAGGAATCTCTCTTGCTGCTGTGCACCAGACTAACCAGAAGTATAAGGCATTTCTCAAGGCAAAGGAGGCCATCCACCTGAGGAGTCTGTTTTGCTTCCTCACCCACGTAGAAAAGGTGCATGCTTTTCAAAAATAGGGTTTGTAGGACATTGTAGATACTGTAATATACAAACAGACCCTCAAGCAAACAAAAAGAACTGTGCTCAGAATTCCCTGGCCACCTGCAGGAAAGGTCAAATCTGGCCTAATATTTCAAACTACGGTAATTTTTAGTGTCGATGTCTTTAGCACAAAGAATTTTCCTAATATACAAAGACTTTGACGTTAAAGAATGGTGTTTCCCTTCACAGTAAGGAATAAGTAAGCACTGCCTCCCAGCACTGCGTAATGTGGAGCTGCATATGTTAGGAAATCCTGACTCCCAGTGGCAAAGGACTAAAATGCTCCTGAGACTCAGTCTGCCAAAATGTAAGATCATTACTACCAACTCCAGCCATAACGAATCACAACAACTAAGAATTTAGAAATACAGCTAATGATGAGGAAATTTCAAGCAGAATCAGCACTCTGGAATCCCAAAAATACATGATTAAAAAGTTTAAAACTACATCAAACAAGTATTAAGTCCCTCTGCATTTTCTAGCGTGTTTTTACAGCTCAGTCTGAGTTGACTTTTTAAACAATAAAGCTTCATGAAAGGCAAGGTAGGTTTTAAATTCAAACCATGCATATGACTGCTACATTTACCTTGACAAATTCATTATAGTCTACATGGGTCATTAGATGTAATAATTTAAAATCCTTAATAATGCTTTGTGGAATCTGTAGCTGCCTACTGTAATTTCCTACCTCCTAGAAAAGAGATCCTTCTCTCTTCTCTAGGACTGTACAGACATGGTCTGTGTGTCATGTTTTGTCTTTCTCTAACTGGGATTTGGAACGGTAGGGTCCCTATGAATCAAAGACTCATTCATTTTAAGTATGATTCAAATATTTCAACCCTGGTTTTGGTCCAGCAGACCAGAACTGAGATGACAAGGCAAAATGATCTTGCAATCTTTCTGCTAGCTCTGTATGTTCTGGACACAATGCAAGGACAATAGCAGTATTTCCAGGAACAAATCCAAGATAAAGTGGAGAAAATAGAATACTTTGCAACCAGAGCAGGAAAACTCAGATCATATTTAACAGGTATTATACTGCTGGCAATAATACACAGAATTTCAGGAAAAGAAACAAATATTTAAGACTCGAGGAGCTGTTAAATTAACAAATGAATGAAGTCGTAAATGAATGAAGCCTGTCTCAAAACGGTCTCCTGAAACACTGCTTGAACACAAGCACTGGCCTGACTTGTAAGAGAGTGATGAACCATTAACAGTAACAAGAATGGTGACCACGTGAGCCACAACACCCTGCTTATGCCCTGACATCACATGAGAAGAGTGAAGAGGCCAAACTATAAATCTCAGAGTATGCCGTGGCCTTGTCCATAAACCCAGTATGTCTGAGGTGCTATGTCAGTAGCAGATGATAAAACACAACTGTAGTTATTACACCATAAAAGCAGAACAAACAAGACTACATCAGTACCTGAAATGCTAATCTTTGAGTAGAGATGTGACAGACTAGCAGCAGGCTCACAGATGACTTGCTTTTCTTTCTTCTTGTAAGTCTGGTGAGTTTAAACCCTATCAGCCCAAGAACTCACAGACCACGTAACAGAAGGGTAACAAGTGTAACAGAAGCCTGGCTTTTCAAATAAGTATAGCAAACTAGATCCAAAATACCAGCACTCTGACATCACAACAGTCAATTAAAAGGTCAGGGTCTTCATCCTCAAAAAGGTCAGTCATTCAAAATCACTCATCTACACAAAATACAGGTAGAGCCTTCAGGGAAGCCTGGATATTCATTCAGAAGAGGATAAGCTCAAGTTCTACGTGTGCTTGCCTCTCAATACAAGCTTGGGAAACTAAAGATCTGTGTCCCAGCATCAACTAAGTAGTGTTCTGAGACCTCACAGCTGCCAGGTTCTTCACACAGCTGCAGGCAGCTTTTGAGCTTAAGAGACTTCACGGAGTCCTGCATCTAGCGATAAACCTTGGAAACAAGAGTAGTGAACCTGTAGATATTGCAATCTCTCTCTGGACCTCAGTCTGCTGAGTTTTACCCAATGAACCACCTACTGAGATCTCCACATAAAACACTGAACATAGGAAACTGCATTCCACTAGCCTCCCAAAACACAAAACCTGCTCTCCTTAGAATCCTGTAGCATATGCTACCAAGTGTGGACTCCTTAAATTAGTTGTGACTCATTATCAGCCGATGACTGAGCTCAGGACATCAGAAAGAAATTCATCATGTGACCTCAGAACTAATGTTCTAGAAGACTGTGCCCTCCAAACAAGGCTTGCCTTCACACCAGCACATAACACCAGAGGAACCTACACCAGAAGAACGTCAGAGAATTTTGTACCCTGACATCAGAGTAGTAAGACAGTGGTGCTGAGCCAGAAATTCTGAAGGCACACAAATATTAAAACAGCAGGATCAGATTTATTTATCCACAAGCCACACACAAGCGCGTGCTTCAACCTCAGCCAGCAAGATGATGTGCCACGCTATGAGCTCATGTGGTGTGGGCTTGGGATCTGTCCCACAGAGCAGCAGCTGAGCACAGCTTCAATCAAAGGGACCACCTGGACAGGATGGTACATCTCAGCACGGAGAAAGATGACTCTCAGTCATCCCACAAATGCCAAAAATAATGAACAAATGTTCCACAAAATCTAGCCAGCTCCAGCCAACTTTAAAAAAAAAAGGACAGTAGCTGGTTTACTCTTTTTTGTGGTATAATGCAGCCATTCACGTGTTATAGCTGGCCTTTTAATGGGATTTGTTCTTGCATAACCCATATAGCACAAAGGAAGCAGAACAACGACAGAAGGTCCAATCTAGACATTCACAGGTTCTTGCAGCCTTCACATGGATAAAATATCACCAGATGCTCACACAGAAAATTAGTTCAGCAAGCTGCATAAACAGGGGACTTTCACCCAGAAACATGGTAATAATGTTTAGGCATTTCTGATGACTGCTTTCCCTGTATTGATCCCATCCCATTTCCCCTGAGCTATGTATTCATCAGACCCTTCCCATTTGCTTATTACTACAGCAACTCAGTGAGTAGACGGGAGGCAGCATTTTCCTTTCTCTCCCATGGGATTTTTATCACAACTAGGCTAAATGTTAAACTCTAATACATGGTATTGGTCTTTGAGCTTCCTACATTCAACGTTCTTTCAAAAGTAGCTGTTGTATTGCCATTCCCAGTAAAGGAAGACATAGTTAGGTAGGTGTTTAAACAATGCACAATGAAAAGACTAGTGTAAAAATCCTGTAAATCAATAAAAAAATCAATTTGTTTTCTTTTCCTGTGAAATGTATTTTATAATCTATAAGAAGGCATCACATCTAAACTCTTGCGTACAGGCTCTTGTAACTCTTGTTACAGGCTTTGTTACCCGGTCACCTCAGCTCGCAAGACAGCAACTTATGATTCACTGCTGTTTAGCTTCTAGAAAGGAATGCCGTTTAGAAAGAAGAAACGAGGGAGAAAATGTACTGCTCAGTCATGATCAGCAATAGCAAGGCTGGTACAACACAGTACAAGGCCAGCCTGCCCTGAGTGCTGACCAGCATGGGTGAATAGGAAGGTACACTTCCTAGGAAAATAAACACTGCACAGCAGTGGCTACAGGGACAGCACAGAGATCTTCTTCCTCCTGCAGCCTCCTAGAGCTCCTGATTTTGAATTAAACCATTAGAATTCTTTATACTTTCCATAACTTGCATCTTATATTAATTTATACAAGATTCTGCCTTTTTGGTTATTTCAGATATAACTTTCAAAATGTGTTTGCAAGTGTAAGGGCTGGAAAATTACATTTTGTGTTTTAATACTGGACCAGCTCACTGCAGATTAGCCGTGAAACTGGGAAAAAAAGGGACAATTTAGGAGACTTCCTTCTCTGGACAGACAATAGGCCCTCTTTTGAATCACTCATTTTAGTTCCCTGGTTTGCTGAGACCACTGAGGCCTGAATGAGTTTCCTCTGAAATGCAGCACTGGTTTCCTTCCAGAATCTGATTAATGTTATTCTGGCTATACAGGAGAGAAGGATTAGCACCATGTTTGTCACAGTTTGAATTCTAGAATAATTTTACTAACTTTAGGACACTGATGGAGGGATAGCAATTGCCATTTTGCTAAGAGAAAATGAAGGGTAGGTGATCTATTTTGCCTGAAGGAATATGTTTTTCCCATACATCCTGCTCCTGTGACCACTGGAAAAAGCAAAAAGGATAGGGATTACATTTGGAGTTCTGGTTTAGCTTATTCTCTCTGAATTGTTTAATCTTCATCACCTGCTTTTCTTGAATAATGCAACCTAAATATCTCCATTGAAGAATAGAATCAATCTTCTAAATTTTTTTTGCCTTGTGACCTATGAATGTCAGTTCATTCAGCACTTTCTGTCTTCAAAGCAAATCTCTCCCCAAGGTAGCCCATGTGGTACAGGAGGTAGTTATTACTCTCATTTTCAGTGGTGTCAACAACCAGCAACAAGTCAATTGTCTAAGAGCTGGCAGAATTTTCTTCCATATACGTATTTTCACAAATTCTATTTTGCAAGATTTGTACTTATATGCTGGTGGCAGAATGGTAGGAGATAAAGACTGGTGACTGAAGCTGATAAAACAATTTCTCACACAAGATTTCTGTCTGTAAGGAAACATCACAGCAAACTTGTCACCATCTATAAAATGCTCTTCCTTCAGAGCTGTACTACACAGTTTACTTTTGGATTTAGTCTTACTGGGAAAATAAACAAGTCCTGGCATTTGTCAAGCACCGTGAACTTTAAACACTGTGCATATAAATACCAAAGAGGAACTATAGAAAGAAAAATCCTTATCACCTTAGAAATACAGAAGAAATAAAGTAGCAAAGCACCAAAGCAGTTCCAAGGTAAACCTGGTAAGTTTTAGAGCAAATGAAAAATTAGTCATTATTAAAAAAATGTGGATTAAGGACTTCTGCATTGCCAGAGGCACAGAAAGCAAGGTGTTTTTGAACAGTTAGGTGTTGCCAACAGAAGAGCAATTACTCTCTCATTTCACAGGGAAATGAGATCCCAGTGAAGCAGCAGTGGATATTCAGCTTCCTAGCAGACCTGTAGATGAAAAGCAAAGAGTCTGCTGGGAAACAAGCTTCCACATGCCAGCTTTAATTTTCATGATTCTCAGCATCACATGACACAGAAAATTATCTGAACCTTATGAATTTTAGTGGGGCCAGAAGACTTCGTTTATAAAAACACAGCATAAAGGTCCATTAAAGGAAACAAGTGTTCCAATCTTAAGTGGAAAGAAAGATTTTACACACAAAGTTCCACATGCTGCTCCTTATCTCATACACAGTAGGGAGGTCCTTGCCTCACTTAAATCAAAATGAGACCTATGCACTGCCTTGGAAGTATCTGGTATTCAGGCAGGTCTTCTACACATGAATGGATTTAATTTATTAGTCTACTATAAGATGTGGTAATTAAATATATATTTAATATTTAATTATATCTTTAATTAATGTATTTTAGAGATTTAATAAATTAATATATTTTGTCACATCAAGTCTAATGCAGGAAAAAGGAATCAAGCATAGGTCTACTATTCAGGTCACTTCTTAGCAAGAAACTGCCATCAGCAACACCGGCATCTAAGGAACCCAGGAACAGCAGCACCTGTTCATTCCTGCTTTATACTCATCATCTAACAAGTTTAAGAAAAATATCAATGATCAATAGGAAGAAAAAGGTGCTTATTAAACTTTTTGTTATTTTATGAGAATGTATACTATCTTTAAAAAAGCACTGCCAACTTGCAGCCTTTGAAGATTTTAGACTAAAGTACATTTAGCTCATTAACGATATCATTAAGGATAGGTCAGCAATTTGGAAAAAAACACACTGGAGCAACGTCACCAGGAACAAGAAAAGTTGCTTTGAAAGCTGGAGAACATATGCTAGACATAAACTAGCAGCTTCACATACCAGGAAACTGAGGATCTAGGCAATGCTATTAAAATGAAAGCATTTGCAGCAGAGAGAAAACATCAGAAGTAGCAACAGGGAGAGATTCACATCTACACACTGGGGTGTGAGCTGTTACTGGTCTGACTAGTTTTCTGTTCTCCCCAAGTACGCAAAACCTTCAGGCTCCAAAGTTTTAGGAGAAAAGTAAAAGGAATCAAGCAAACCATATGTAGTGGACACTGTTTCATCCTGAAGGAACAGGGTAAAGAAATGCAAGGAAAACCATTCCCAATTAGTAATGTAACAATCCACCACTCAATTACAAGTAGAAGATGATGCAGTTTCCTTTACCTGCCCATTCTCCCACTGACCGAAAGAAAGCCTAAGGCAAAGAATTCCAGATACGTGGGGAAAGGTATTTCATAAATCTGATGCACTTTACTAGAATCCAGAAACACATCAGGCCCCCGACAAGACTGAGTAGCTGATGCTGGAACACTTCCATGGCAAGTGAAGGTAGTGAGCCTGTAAGAATCAGACACTCTTTGCCTGGAAAATGCCTCTTTCCAGCACACTGCTACTCTCTGAGCCTTGGCAGAGAAGTGAGAAGATTAATCAAATCATATTATTTCATTCTTCCCAGGAAATGTCCGGGACTTAGATTAGAATAACATCACTACATTACACCCAGATTTGTGAACTAGTAAGAAAATCCAAACTAAACAATGATTTCTGATGTTGGCCTGAGAAGAAATGTTTCACTCCTTTTCTGGAAACTACACAAATCCAAAAGACTAATTTTATTGTAATTGTTTACCATTCATAGAGACCAAAGATAGGTTTAAACCAAATTTTTGAAAAAGAATACTCTAAACAGACATCAACACTACTTCTTACAGTGAAGAGTTAAATTATAGCCCAGACATTTCCAGGACAAATTCATACTGAAATGAGAAAAAAGTATTTATCATGTCACATTACTGACACCTTCAGACAGAAACCCACAATTGTGCTGCTGCTTGATAAGCAAAGACAATGTCTGAATCACAAGAAAGGTAACATTAGCTTATCTGTAACAAGATAAAAAATCATTACTGTTTTAGCTTAAGAACCCAGTTTCCTCACACTAAAGCCGTCTTAATTTTCCCTTTATGCTTTTCCTCATAAGTAAGCCTGGTCAAATGAAAAAAAAGGTGTAAATATTACATTTACGAAAGTATTTACAAACACTCACAAACAACCCAAAGAATCACCCACTATTCAAGGAATACTTTATATTTGAAGAGGTTTCACTGTTTCTCACATGTAAAAATAATGCCAAATAACTCCTTTAAATCAATGCCCCTAAAATTTTAAAAAATCCCTTCTATTTGATGATGGAATCAAAACACAAACTTCCACAGCTGCCAGTCTTCTCTTCTGTACTTCCATGTTCTGTTTTCATTTTCTTTTCCTGTGGTTGGTAATAAATCTCAGATATGTCTACAGAACTTCAAGGGCATAGTATGAGTAAATCAGACCAAGATTATGAGAGGAAAAATTTAAAAAATCTTAAGAATGTGAAGAATTCTTCACTGAGCCCAGTCTAAGTTTTTTTTCTGGGGTGTTTTTGCCTCTCTGACTTGGAATCACTGCAAGAACTTTACACAGTGAATGGGTAGAAAGTTCCTTGGGTGACTACATTTTCTCACTTAATCTCACTTCCCTACAGCCAGGTCACTGCTAAAAAATCCCCATAAAATTTAGAGCATGAACAGATCAATGTACAGGACAATATTGTTTTCTGGTCCAGTAATTATTTTTCGTTGTATGTTTCCTTGTAAATACACCCTGACACCTGTAATGGTACGAATGCAATTTTTAAAACCTTAATTTCACTAATATGAAATCTGTATAAAACTAAGCAGCTGTAGCCTAACAAAAATCAGTTTTAAGTTCTTATCTTATTAACTGAAAGACACAACTACTGAGGTTCTGGATGAAACAGCCATGCAATTTCCTAAATTCTAACATGACAGTTGTGCCTGGTTGAGCCCATATTTCCAGAATTTTAATCAGCAAATTTAGTGGAATCAACAGTATCTCAGTAATATAGTAAGTGACTGAAGCTGAGTTTATTTGTCAAAGTATGCAAGCACTTGCAATTACTTCTAGGTAGTACTTACTTTTTGTTATTCCTAAATTTATTTTATAAATGATTCTGAGCAACACTGTCATAAAGACTATGATTATCAGGTCTGTGTTTCAGATGAGAAACCTAAGTCTGAAGCACTTCAAAAACATTACATGAAAAATAAATTAAATAAAATCACTTCCACTATGGTACAGAATGAACTAAAGAAACTACTTTCTTTAAAAATCTACAGCAGTTAATAATATAAAAAGCAAACATTTGTGTTGTGCATGTGCTTGGGACAATTATATGTGTCTGTCCAAAGAAAAAACAACCCAAACAAAAAACCTGTTAAAACTGTAATCTGCATCTTTTTATTTATAAAAAGTACAGCAAAATATTAATGAATTTATGCATACATTAGGTGTTCCTTTGTGGGAACTACATCTTATTTAGCAGGTGCCATTGTGTGTTCATCAGAATTGCAATCAAATGGCACTCATACTAATTTCATAATTAATGAAAACCTTCCAATACCTTGTCTCATGACAGAGAGTCAAGGTTCAGTAATTTGAATTGTGGAGGTAGAGATGATCTGAAGAAAGAGGAGTCTTATAAAGGAATACTCTCAAAAATATTGAAGGTTTTTTAAGCATAAAGGAAATCTTTAAAAACAGAAGATTACTCAAAAATATTTGCAGCAACACTTTCCCTCCACAGGTCTTCAGAAGATAGAAAATGAAAGTCGCATTCTTAGCCAGCTGTGAGAAAATGGATAGCTCAGATTTCTCTTCTCACTTTGACTGTGCCTTTAAATGTCAGTTCTAGTATTTGCAGTCACTGCTCCTCTTGCAATTCAAATCCATGCAGGCAGTGGGAAGCTCAGTCACTCCCTGAAGCTTCTGGCGTGAGTTACCCAAGTGTTTCTTAGATGTAATCCAGACTGGTCATTCAGGTGCTACACAGAGAGTAATGCTTTTCAGATTTTCTTAGCTGCATCTTAATTCAAGTGGGGATCAAACAAGTCATTAGACCACCCTGCTTCCATGTCAAAGTCTTTCAAAATCTTCTTTTGATTTGATTATTTTCAAAAATCTTGGCTCATGCTTGCAGGGAATTGAGAACTTCAACAAGATTAATTACTCTGCTGTCTTCCATCACTTCAATGCTTCTGTCATGTTTTCAAAGGTTAACACTATCCTCAGAGATACAGGTAAGCATTAGCAAGTATTCTCAAAGAAAGAAATATAGATACAGGGCATTATTGTCCCAGATGATAAGTCAGACTGTCACAATCTGGGCCTCTTAACCACTGTACCAGCTGTGCCTACTGTAGTAATCCCCTCGTTATGATTCTTTGCTTAGGATTTAAAGCATAAACTAGTACCAGATAAGCTTTTACTGTATATATGACACAACAGGACACTAACCATTTCTCCTCATTTAAACACAAGTCGGTCTTCCATCTATGTTTCCCTTCCCTACTATGTTTGTACATTGTAGCACCACTTCTCTGTAGCAAGGTAGTTACAGACAAAATGTCAGAGGAGGGGACTGTGATATAAAAAGAAAAATGTACCTAAACAAAAATAGATTTACCTTTGTTGGCACTGGCTCACAGACACACACACACACAAAATCCTTAAATATTCAAAAATCCCCTGTCACTTCCCTACTCTCCTTGATCTGCTGCAAAGTTATGAGGGCTCACTTTTAACTACAGTGCCAATTGCAGCAGAACACCATGGTGTGATTGAGGATGAGAAAAAACATAGAGAGAGGATGCCTACACAATATACACTGAACACACATGCACATAGCCTGACTTTTTTAGATGACACACAGGGAACAATCTGGGGCCACATATCCTCTTTGCCCCATGTGTTCCACATCACTTACCCAAGAGCAAATACATGTGTGAAATCAATCTGAACCACTAGGATCTTTCATCTCTTCACTGATATCAAGGATTGCATATGGCATAAGGCAAAGGTGAATCAAGCCTCATGATCTTTACAGGGAGTTTTGTCTCAAGAAACTACAGGCAGTCACTGAAACAGAACTCAAACAGGTCTTGTTGAAACAGCACCAAGTACTGGTAAATGCAGAAATTTACAACTTGAGATTTGCTCACAGCATTCCTTCCTATAAAATGGCTTGCAGTGTAAAAAAAAAAAAAGCTGGAATCAAACTAGTTTACATGTAAAGAACATGGTGTGCAAGAATACTTCTGTGTCAGTGAATTGTGTGCATGTTTGTGACAAATGAGGTAGATATTTTTTGTTGTTCCAAATATGTTCCAGCATATACTTATTTAAGGTCTTGGCCATGCTAAACAAACTTTTATCTTCAGTCTCTTTCAAGGCAGGCATTTTGTCTAACTCTTGGACACTGGAAGTGCATTCTCTTCATCCCCAGGTTGTGCAGGCTTGCTGTTTCCTCTTAATGTTAAAAATGAGTATCTCAGTCCTCCTGCCATACTAAAGAAAATGAACAGTGGTGTCACAGATATCTGATGTTACATATGTCACTTAATAGGTACACACCTTTTCTTCCAAAGGGCTAAAGAACACTAGCTATCATAAACTAGGAGTGCCTGAGAGCTATGCAAACCATCTGAGAAAGCAGCTCCGAGCAAAGATCAATTACCAAGATTCACACACATGGATGTAACAGATCATCCAAGCACAGAAAGTAACAACTCACAAGTTAGAACTTATTTTCAATGGGTACAACTCATTCAGTCAGTGTTCTCACTTCCCATACCACACTTGGCTTTTACTTGGAAGCCTTGCAGCTCAGGAATGCTGCTCATAACAAAAGAAAAAAGAACCAATTCAATTCCACCCAGTAAAACTGCAGGCATATTTCTACAATTAGGCCCTACCACAGTAGGAGTTAATACCTGAAAACGGACATGAAAAGACATAACTAATGTCATAACTGTAATGAACTTTACATCCTGAGGCAGTGCTTCTTCAGGCAAGTAGTTTCAAAACAGCATCACCCAAATGAGTCAAATCAATGAAACACAAAACTAGAGCTCACTAAGAATTTGACAGCTTTAATAAATAAAGGCTATTCAAGTTTCACTTACCAAATATTTAGCCCTACAAAGTTTAACATGGAGAATATGTAATCTCCACCAATCAACATTCCGATGTAAGCAATGGATATATTCTGAAAGGAAACAAAAGTCATGCATTTATTTAAGTCAGATTTCATCTCCATGAATACAAGTGATACCAACTAATTCACTTTTCTAAGGAAATAGCTATACTGTGTTGCTGACCACTCTAAAATCAGCCTTTAAATTCATTTCATGGGATGTCAGCCTTATGGATAACATAACAATGAAAAGAATAATAAAATCAGTATGTTTTCTAAATGCATACAATGCACTGAGAGTGATGAGTGAATTTCTGGGAAAAAAATCAGCTATTTGATATTAGGTAAAATGAAGCTAAGGTCACCTTTTGAAATTTATTTCTTTATCATCTTCGGAATTCAGATCCCATTCCTTAAAACAGAGGTTTGGGTTCTCCAGCATAAAAAGGATGCCTTAAAGTTACAGTAAAATTACTTCATTATTACCTTAAAAGGGTTATCTGCTTACTTTTCCAACTAAATATGCACTGAAATCACTTGGTACAGGTTCAAGACAGGAACAGTTTAAAGATTCTACCTCTCACCCACCCCAATCAAGTTTTGGAAAAATTGTCCCCTAAAGACAGACAGAAAGCTGCAAAGCGTGTAAAAGTTTACCAACACTTTGTTGCTTTCAAATGTTTTAGCAGCTAGCCTGGACAATGACATCAGTCTCTGCTTTCTCTACTGGAAACTGCTGCATCATAAACTGCTAGTCAACTTTAAAGCTGCCCAGAGTGTGTCAAAGACTATTACAGCTTAGAAAGTAGGAATAGTCTTGCTCTGACTTAATGGTTTGATGCAGACATATAAAATTTAAAAGAACACTTTCAGGGCCACAGAATGAAAACTAGATTAATCTTGCAGTTTTCAAAAAACTAAAAAGAGAAGTACCATGCTTCTTTTGCAGATTTTGTTATGCTAAAGGCATTGTTTTCCTTAGTCATGGAAGGGAGCACTTTCAGGACTGTTATTCCTGTGCCTAAGCTAGTTTGAATTCTGAAAGTGTTTTGCCCACAGCTGCATAAGTTTTATCTTTTACTAAAGCTCTTTCAGCTTTACAGCTCTGTGTTTCTCTCCAAACTGGCCTACAAAAAAAGTGCGTGAGCAGTAAGGGATGTTCCCAGACATGCAGTCCTCATCAATACAAAGCAAGATGCACGGTTTTAGATTAAACTGGGTTAAAGAAAACAGACTGTAAGAACACAGGGTTCAGTTTTTAAGACATGCATGTTTTGGTGTTGATCAAATTGACCAGAATTTGTACAAACCAAAATGAAACAGTCCATTCAGCTAGAACACAAGTTCTCAAACAGAGGCTGAGGTACTTAACCATAAAGCACACTCTGTACTTCAGCTTAGTCGTTATTCTGTACCTATGAAAGCCCTGTGTATCAGCTGCAAGGGAAATTAGTTCAGCCCAAAGTAAAAGCAGGTTAGTCCCTATCAGTTCACCTGGATTTGCATCAGGGCATCTTGACTAACACACAATAACCTAATAAACAGAGGCAGGGGATAGTACCTGATGAAATGTGGCTAAATGGACATCTTTTAATTAAAGTGGTTCAAGTTTCTCTTGTAGGAGAAATAAAAAAAGATCAATACAAAGAATGCTTTCTAGAGCATACCTGACCTTCAGTGCAAGAGAACAGGGTCACTTTGCGGTGTGACCTTGCTTGGCACAAACAGTGTCTGAGTATTAGCCCTCATTTTGAGTTTCCATCTCAAAGTACAATCAAGACCGCTGCTAAGCCAATGATCTTCCCTGTCTATCTGAGCATTTTTATTTCCCTCTTCTACTCCATAACTCACCTTGATGGCACCAACTACTGTTGTTGTGAGCGCAGAGTTGTAATGACTGCACAGGACAGTAGAATACATCAAGAGAAACCTAAATAAAGGAGAAAATTTTATAAATTCCTCCCAGGGAGCCCAGAAGTTTAGCAACACTTTGAGATGTTCAACATTTTCTGGATCAATACTTTCCTGGGATCTATAATCCCACCTGTTTCAAACCCTAAAAGAATAATTTCTGTGAATCTCCATTTTAAGTTAATGATGTGCACATAGAGGATATTCAAAATAAATGTTAAAATGTGCTACTTGAGCTCTAGCAGAGTCATCCCTTTTCTCTGTGCTTTTTATATGTCAGTATTTGAAGTTTGTTTGACCCCTTGGTTGTGACATGTGGAAGATAAGAACATGATGCAACTCATTCTTCGTCTCTGCAGTTTCAACAGAAACAAAGCATTATTTCATTACTTTTAAGTCTCCCACATTTTTCCAGCTGCTTTAAAGGATAAACACACTGAAACAGTTCCTATACTCAAAGACTTACATGCTATTAACTGCAAAAAAGTTAGATGATCAGAAGAGACAGTACAGAAAACATAAAGCTAAATGTCATGTTGTTCAGCACTGTACTGTGAGGTCAAAAACACAGATAGCACTGAATGGTTATTTACACCATTAGAAATAATTAAAAGTCAAGACATAACCCTGGGGGAAAACCATTTTCTTTGAACTTTAACATAACTTACTAGTGAGTCTTACATTTGAGATTTGCAATTTGAAACACTGTCATGAAAACATCCTGCTTGATTTCCCTGTGTCCTTACCCCAAAAAGCAGGAAAGAATAAATTGAAAGACAAAGAAAAAATTTGTCCAGTGCTGGAAATGTGTTGCCTATTAAAAAAAGAGAGAAAGAGAATTATGTGCTATATAATCAACTGTAAACACATATAAAATATACTTCATATGAAAATATGTAAATTCACAAAATATGTTTAATTCTTACCAAAATTATGAACCATTTTTATTACTACTGGAAAGAATTTAATGCATCTAACTCGAGAGACAACAGAATGACAGCACCCATGATACCTAGACACATGTAACATGTAGAGCAGTGCAGATACACAAGTGCATGCTGTAAGCAATGAACATAAATGCAACACAGAAAGCTGGTTTGGTATTTACTGACAGATACTAACACTATGAATAATAACACATAATAAATAGTGGTGATATGAGACAGACGGAAACAGCAAATACATAAATAATTTCCTCTAAATCTATTCTATACCACAGATATGTTCATGAGCTGCTTTAAAGGCCCAAGCCTGCATTTTTGAGTATTACTAAGGTCTCTCCACAACGCAGGTCAATGAAAAGGCTCAATCATCACTTTGAAGACTCCTCCCTAGGGAAGTGCAGCAAACAAACACAGAGTGCCACACAAACAGTCACTAAGAAATATGTCACAGATTATTTTACATCTCTAGTAACTCCCAGATATGCCTCATTTTAATCTGGTTACTTTACACTCACTACATAAGCACTAAATTCAGCTAAGGCTGAACACATCCCTGAGAAACAGAATAAAGGCCATAGAATAATAGAATAATAGTCCATGCTGAGCCTTCACCATTTGAGGTAATAGGTAAGAGGGAACTTGAGCAGCTCTGCCCTGCTATAATTGTGCTGGCGTGCAACAAAAACCTGCAGAATATAACAGAGAGCCATTCTGGGGCTTCCTTCCTCTTACATGACATCACGCTTTTCTGTCCTCACAGTGAGCCAGCTGGTGAAGGAGAAATTCCAGGAGTAAGTGGGACATTCACTTACAAACGGCAATCTCTACAAGATTACAGAAGTAGCTAGGGGAGCAGAAGCATGTCCGCGTGTCCCTATCACATAGACTTGGTACTGATGTTTTGACTTCACAGCAAAAGACATGCTGTGATGGGTCAAGGCAAGACACTCCGCCAGGGTAAAAACTGGTCTGAAAATCTGCTAAGTACAAGGGTTATCTACAATCATTTCCTGACTCATCATTGGTATTTTTCCATTTCTCTGTTTTCTCTGCTATTTGATTTCTGTGTGTCACACTGACACTAGTTATCTGCATCATTTAATAGGACTTCTATTGTTAAGTGACCAAACCAGCATGATGCACAGCAAGCACAATGTATTTCTCTAATAAATACTTATTCTTTTCAGGTAATTGAGCATTAAGTTGTTTGCAGCAAATCAGCCAGTGGGCACAACACACTCTTTATTTTTCCCATGAACTAAACCTAGCAACAAGGTAAACTTCTCTGAACAAGTCTCCCAAAATGTCTCCAACCCTCTGCACTGGAAAAGCAGTTGAAACCTTACAGATATACAAACTTGGGCCCCTTTTCCAATATGGGCAGCTGCTGCATTTTCCTAAACTGGCACAAGGTCATGCTGGACTGATGTCACAAAGAGATTTCACATTCACACCAGACCTGTTTCCACCACTTTCAAGGAATCATAATTTTTCTGCTTAAAGCAGAATTCTAAGAACAAAATGACAAACTCATGTGAGTTCAAGGCACAACAACATACAACAAAGAACATTGCAATGATTTATTACATCCTGCAAAGAATTTTCAGTGGCGAATGCCACACATTTCTAGAAAGAAATATGAGTGACTAGACTCATTTTACTATTAAGAAAAAGGCACCTCAGCAAGTATGTGAGGGAGCCAGGAAAACCTTCTGGTCTGATACTTTATGTATCAGGACATACTGCCTACGACACTGTACTAGGATTACCTGGGGAGAATCTTGCTCTCATTCTATGAGAATGCAAAATGTAGGTTACCAAACTAGACTGAGACTAAACAGAAATCTGTCATGGACATCAGAATGAGAGGAGGACTGCAAATTGTCTGTATACTTGCAATCTCATTTTAGAGCATGTGGCAAATCACACAGAGCAGCTGGATTCTCAACCAACTGTTCTAGCTGGGGGCCTCCAGACATATGTTAGTTCATAGACAAAGAGTCAAATAAGGACTGTCACACAAATTCAGCTTCCCCTTAAGTGAATAATGACAAGCTCTTACCTGTGAAGGGCAAGTCCAACTCACACTTTTCAAATACTCATCACTAACATGGACGTAGGATTACCTCTTTAGACACAAACAAGAAGCCCAACCCACTGACCAAATGAAACCTTAACAAAATAACATTATTAGTCTGAGATATGCACTATTGCTACTTACCTGCTGAAAGTCTCCAGTAGAAAAGCTAATAATAACTGTTGGAATCACCATGAAACAAGCATTATAGAACAGGACACCATATTTTCCCAACTCCTGTGAGAAATGAAACATGATGTTTGGCATTAAAAGCCATTTGGGAGCAAAACAGTACATATTACTCTGGCAATTCTCCTGACATTACTGTCAGTGAGTAAACAGAATATAACACATCTCAATTTAAAATACAACCTTGCAATCCTTGGATTCAGTATTTCATACTAAGCTGAATTTCCACTTCAGTCACTTTGTGCACACAACAGAGTATTACTACTCTGTTACACCTCGGACACTTTCTATACAACACCAGGAACTTCCAGAAGCACGGGTCTAAAAGTGCTTTGTGTTGACTTCACGTAAGTCTCTGCCTGGCCAAGGAATCACCCAGTCCCTCTACTGCAAATCAACCATGAAAACACATAACAGGAAAAAGAATTCTTCCCCTGGCTGTTCTGTATCAAGAATGCATATATCAACTGAAATGTGAAAGTAAACAAAGTTATTTATTAGTTCATAATGGTAAGTACATAAAAGTCATATAATAAGTAGTCCACTGTTATTATATTGTCATAATGCTAAATTCAATCTAATCACTCCTCAGTTACCTTTGGATCAATTTTCTGCTTTGTATAAACTCCATTTGCTGCTGTGAAGATATCGTTTAGCAACACAAAGATATAGCCCTCCAGATTGAAAGACAGATCAGACCTGGGAAAGAAATACTATATTGCAAATAAGCAAAAAATATGCAATGCATTGCATTGCCTTTCTTACCTAGATGAATATTGCAAATGAGGATATGCAAATCCTGTGAACTCCAGCCAGTCACAGGCTCTGCTTCAAGCTTTCTTTGTAAGTCAAAGTACTTTACATTTCTCAGTCACAGGACCATCACAAATTAGACATCAGAGAGTTCCTAGTACTCAGTGTGAAAGTGGCAGGAAATGTTCGGTTTTCATTCAGAGAAGAATTCCACCCATTGCAACCCTGACAACCAGTCCAATTATAACTGAGTATACTTACCTATTTCTTTTAATACAAAAAATACCTAGGGAATAAAATCTAAGTGGTTTTTACAGTCAGACCAGACATGTTGTCATCCTTTCTATTTTGACTAGTTACCTCATAGATATGGACTAATTCATTTAATAGGACATGGCTCTATCAGGGTCACATCACATTGAAATTATTTTCCCTTGTTCATAGCAAAGCCAGGAAACAAACAAACAAAACATTACCTTTCCAGTTAGGTAAAGGAATGTTCAAACAGAAAACAGAGGACAACAGCATACGAGTACTTTGTGAACCTTATCTCACAATAGAACTTACTAAAAAAAAAAAAGTGTGTTTTTTTGTGATTAAAAAAACAGACAATGCCTAACTCCATATTTGACAATCAAAAATACACTTTTCAAAGATTATTAAAATACACTTTTACCATGAAATAAAAGCAGCATTCCTCACACAGTTTTAACTTGCTTCACTCACTATCCTGCAAACATGGAAAACCTAGAGGTGGAAAAAGACACACACAAAGACTGCCAGCATGAATTGGATTTTTTCCTTTGTATACCTGCACCTTCTAGTGATGTCACTACAGAGATTTTCCAAATCAACTTTATCCAGAGTAACTGATCTCACCTTAGGTTTACTTGGAACTAAACAAGGAAAAAATCCTCCTGCTGTCCCTCCCCTCATAATACAGCTTTGTATAGAAAATTAAAACCTTACCCAGCAGCTATGAAAGCCCCAAGAATGATGGCAAATACGCTGACTATAATATTCAGTGGATACCGCTTCCTGCAGGCAAAAATTAAACAGTTCAAATTTTTATTATTTGAAGGGGAGATTAAATGGCTGTCTGCCTGAAAAGTTTCAAAGCAATTAATAATCACAGAACATTTAACAGGAGGGCAAAGTCTTGATAACCTTACAGAAACAACGTGATTGCCCACGTGCCACACTGTCAGACATTGGCCCTGAGAACGGAGATTGAAAAAGCACTGGGAGCACTCTGTTACTAGACAATTATATAAGTAAAGATCAAAGGTTTAAAGTAACAGCACTGAACCAAACTAATTTAATGTGTCTTGATATCCATGATAGACATAATTCAGTGTCTTGCAGCAGTCCAATAAAGGAAAACCACTGTACATCTCTCACGCAGTTTTTCGTATCACCTTTGTTGAGGAAGATGCCACACAGTACACTCTCTGGATTATTTTCAAATAGATACTTATTTTGAACTCCAACTGAAACTTTGTACTAGAAAGGGAAAACATGGTGCTTATAACACTCTTCACTACTACATCACTGTTGCCACAGAGTAATGAAAAGCATACTGTAAAACTATCCTGGTTTTTATATCTACACTACTTTACTTGGAAGTATCTTAAGTACTCATTTTTTGCACAATACTGCAATATGCCTTACAGATATTCCCCTGGACCTTATTCTGTCAAGATAGACTGAGATAGAAGATCCATCAAAACAAAATGCACAACTCTCTGAAGAAATGCTCTTGGAGAAATCGTGTGTGTAAAAGAGCACATCTGTGGACCACTGTCCCAACAATAAAGAACTGAGCAGACTCTAGATAAATTAGGCTTTGATCATAATGACTCTCAAGAGGAACAACCCAAACCTTAACTGTTTAGAAAATCCTGATGTAAGCCTGCACAGACTTTCTAGAGTCCTTCCACTGTCAGCCCTGAGAAAATACACTGTGTCAATCTGTACCAATACAGCATTCTGCTCCCAAGCTTTCCTTTGGTTAGGATGCTGCTTGCACTCATAGCCCACAGTGCCGTTCTCCAGCTGAGCACGTATGATAATCTCACAGACTCACATTTTTTTCTCACTTGCCTGTGGGAGTCCTCAGGCCAACAGAAGACAGCTAGTTTTGCTTTCACTGGGAGAACTTAAAATTACAAAATAATTCCAGAGCATCCCCAAATATGAATCACATTGATCAACTAAATGCTGCTTCAGCCAAAAGGAGATGACAGTTTACTTGGGGGTTTTTGAAAGCTTTCCCCCGACCATCACTCTTGTATTGCCTGGGTTCAGCTTTAGCAAGCTGGTTTTCTCCTCATGAGTTCATCTTGTCCAGTACCAGCCATGTGGATAGAACTGTGAAGTTCTAGACAAAGTATGATGTATTTGTACTCCTGTTCCTCCAACTCAGTACAGTTGAAACGAGAGACCCTGAGCAGCTAGCATATCCTCCTTACTTTCTCAAGAAAAATAACATGGGTGTCTGTAAGTAAGGAATTCTCTGATTCAACAACTGGTAGATACTCTTTTGCTTCATTAACTTGGTATGTTTTCAGACTTGACCCAGACAGCTACTCTACATAAGCAGACTGCCATGCTATCAGCACTGTTTGGAGACATAAGGATCTGTCTGTTTAAAGCAGCTTGCAGTTTCGAAGCCTCCAAGGTAAGACACAAACATAACCACTGAAAGTGTCTGAGTTGTGTCTGATGACCTGAAATCTGTGCAACAGTCTAGAGAATGAATTTTTCTAGTGAAAATTAAGTCAGGCTGATATTTTTCCTCTTCACTAAAATGTATATATCTATGCCTTCAAGAAAGCTACATAAAATCACTTTGCTTTTCTCTATTTGTAAGTAAAAATCACTCATTCAATATTCTGATGAGATGACATAAGTAACCCATTTGATATGATCTAAAATAAAGGTATCTTAAATGAAAAAAAGAAAAAAAAAACAAACAAAAAAGATCACCCAAGTATGATGATTTCCAGCAGTAAAGTAAGTGGAATGGTAAACTTCCTGAGCACTGTAAACATCGGCAAACTGTCAAAAAAACAAAATAAAATCCAAGCAGAGTATCAGATTAACAGCATTCTTATATTCCAATTCTTATTTTACTAACCAGGGGATGGAACATTCAGTCCATCAATAAGAAACCAAACCAAATACCAAGTCACTTAGCACATATATAAAATTCAGTCTGACATTAGATGCACATTAGACAACCAAATCATTGAAGGATAACAAGCTTTGCCAATTTGTAAACCAGTGCAACTGGCTATGTTCTGAAGGTCACTCTGCTTTACTGAAATGGAATATAATAGGTATTTTCTACCTAGCATAACCCTGATGAAATAATTCTTTCTTCAAAATCCCCAAGCAGAGTTAAATAAAAAATATTTCTATTGTAAACTTAAGAGGCAATAAACCTGTCTCTGAAAACATGTAACAGAAATAAAATACAAAGAAAACATGCTTAGTAAACAAGCTGTACTTTGAAAAAAGTAAAATTAATCCATGACCAAAAAATTAGAGGAAACACAAGAGACATGAAAGGTGGGACCAGCTGCAACTACCAAACAAAGCGCTACTTTTGAGCAACATGTTGTTGATCTTCATGAAGTAATGCAGTTGGAAACCCTTCTGGGTGAGAAACACTTTCATCTGACACTTTGGAAATGTGACAGCATGGCCATATGGACCAATTAATCCCCTGCTTAAGATAGCTATTAGCAATTGCATTAATAAATGATACAATTCCTAACAAAATGTTTAATAACTTTACAACAGGCATTTTGAATTTATGCATAGGATCATCTACGCCTTCCAGACAACCCAAACAAGGTGGAGAATTCCATAATGTAAACAAGTATCATGTATTTTAACAAAAGGCAATGTAACAAAATGTTAGTGGCAGAAACACTGCAGGCATTTTTAAGCTTCTGTTATAAAAATTAGTTTCAACTAGTAAATCTAAAAGAGGTACACCAGCCACAGGAAAGGAAGAAGGTTCATGTACCCTACAAAACATTTAAATTTACAGTCAGAGAAAAGGGAAAGAAAAAGCCAACTTTCACAGTTTTGAAATTATTTTCATATTCACAATAGCTGAAGTGCTACTCTGGCGAGTACCGCCTAAATCTTTATGTCTATTTCAGTGGAAATAGTGAACACATTCAACAAAGAGTTGCAGAATCAGGCATCTAGTGTTCATAGCTAGAGAACATAAATTCTATAAATAAAAAGAAATGTTAACAAATTAAAAGTAATACATTGGGGGACCGCATCACTCATCATTCTCTACAACTCCCTGGAAGAAGGGTGTAGTGAGGTGAGGGCAGGTCTCTTCTACTGTGCTGCAGTGAGATCACCAGAGCAAATGGCCTTCAGCTGAGACAGGGGAGATTCAGACTAGATATTAGAAAATAATTTTCACTGTTAGGGTGGTCAGGCATTAGAGTGGGCTGTCCATAGAGGTGGTGGAGTCACCATCCCTGAGGGTGTTTGGATCTGGCACTGGGTGATGAGGTCACTGGTGCAGGGTTACAGTGGTAATGCTGGGTTGATGGTTGGACTAGATGATTTTAAAGGTGTTTTCCAACCTTGACAATTCTATGATTCTGTTATTCTATTTTCTTTCCTAGCATCTGTCTCATAGTTATGAAATGCACACAAACCTGCAAAATTCTGTTTCGGTTTAGCTTAGTACCAAACCCTCAGGAACCTGCAATGACAAAAAAGCCACCACAACAGTAGGGCTGTATCCTCCAGTGCTGGTGCAGCCATCACGCTTCTGTGCTCCTCTTTCACAGAAAATAAGTCATTCATTCTATTACAGCACGCCTACATTACTTACACCTTTTTAGCACTGGCATGGAAACAACTCTTATGGATCTACGCTTACAGGCACATGGGAGTCAAGGCACTGTTCAGCAGTGCTCCCTGACAACCTGCTTTTGGTGCTCAGCAGGGCTCAGCCACCACCACCACCCCACTACACAGCAGTTTTTTCATCTCTTGGTGATTCCTAAGTACCTGCCATGACATTGTGGTACAAATATTTTCCTTGTACTTCTTCCTTCAGAAACATCTTACAGTTTTCCAACTCTCTGGTTAGGACACCCAGGAAAAGCTGGACGCTTAGGCATGAAGCACAAGTGAAAGCACTTTCATGGCCACATAGGAGTATAGTGATTTTATGTCAGTACAGCCCTGGCTAAGCTCTCCTTAAAGGAAGCAGACAACTTGTAAAGAGATCAAATGTTTAGGTAAAAATTTCATAACAGTACCAGGGGTTTAGATAGACAGGCAGACAGACACCACATGAATTTAAGACTCTAGACAATGACCTTCTGTAGTGTTTCTTCTTTACCCCACAAGAGAAAAGGGTAAAATCCAAACAGTCTACTTATAACTTCTATTTACTGTACCTGAGTTTGCTGGTACTTGATAATCCACTTAAGTGGTTTCCAACATAAATCAGAGGCAGAGGAAACAACTGTGATAAAATTAAAAGCACAACTCAGATTATTATGTTTAGAAGTACTTTTGAGAAACTTTACTTGACAGAATTTGGTACGTGTAATATCAGATGTACTTTTAGCAAGAAAGAGGGTTTTTTTAAAGAGGAAAATAATGTAACTATGCTGCTAACTCATATGCAGCTCCCATTTATGTGACTGGTCATGACCACAACTTCCCTGATGTAATTAAAAGAGTTGCAATCTACCACTAATGAGATTTAGAATCCATTTAGAGTAAATGTTAATCAGTTTTATTATAGTTACTATAATCCTCATATTAATACCCATTTTAACATTTAATTTTAGGTATAAAAGTAATATTAGTAACAGTAGCTAAATAAGCAAGTGAAGAGATGGAATAAAAAAATTAATAAACTGTATGCTGTGCTTTTCTACGTACTCTACATATATTCGTATAGCCGGAAATTGCAACATTTTAGATCTAACAAAAAAAATTATGTGAGATACTAGAAAGGAAAGGTAAGTATTTATGAGTAAATTAAACTTTACTTCTATAAAAGAGACTGGCTTGCACAGAAACATATGGTCCATAACACAATACAGAGAAACAATAACAGAACTTCAGAGCCTTAAGAAAATGTATGAGAAGCCATGGATCCCTACAATAATCAGCTGCAATTCAAAGCCATTAATTTTCTTCTGACAGAAAAAATTACAGTATCACAGAATGGGTAAGGTTGGAATTTGTAGAAGATTTAAACCAACCGAAGTAATCAATGGGGACAAAGGCAGTGTGTACGTTTGGTCCCACTCACTATCAGTCAAGAGGGGCTGAAATGGCAGAAGACATAACAGAACCTCTATCCGAATGTGTAATAGTTGCTCTTGTTCCTACACAGGGACACTTCAGGTTTGTGTTTGTCGAAGGCTATGCATTCTTAAAACTTTGTCTGCTGGAAAAGCATACAGAGGAATGGGGTGTTTTATCTATGTTAAAAATTCTGCCTTTTTTTACAGCAAGAGAGAAGAAAGGTGAAATGAAAGCTAACTGATAGTCAACTGAAGTTAACTTTTAAGTGAAAGTCACAGTAAAAGTAAACAGGACTTGTAGTGGTTTGGTCCAAAATACTCATTACTGTTTACTTCTTATAAATCATTATCACCGAGCACAGCACGATAGAAATCCTGATTTGTCTCCCTTCTCTGTAAAATTTACATATCAGGGACAAGATTGGAGCAAGCTGTGGATAGGCAAACAACCTTAGGGACCAAAAAAACACCAGTACCTCAATGAAGCCTAAGGACCAGAAAGACATGAGTACATTGAGCCAGAGAGACATTATGAACTCAACCAGCATGGTGACTACTTTACCCCAACACAGAATAAGTAAATTCAAACCAAATTGTAATTACTACAGGTTTTTTCACTTTCCTTCGAGCCACGCAGTTGGTCGCCACTAAATTTGTACCGGTTTGGCCAAATTTAGAAAGAAAGAAAGCAGGAGTATAAGTAACAATAAATATTCAGCCTGTCAACATAAGTTTGCAAAAATTTTGTAATGCACTGTCTCATCTACAGGTTTTTATTTAGAACATTTTGGTTCATTTAATCTATAGACTGAAAACAGCAGGAATTACATTACCTTTCCTCTGAGATTTGTTCCATTGTAAGGACAAAATTACAACATCCAGCACAACAGCAGAGATCAGTGAATCATTTACTTAAAAAGGGTCAGGAACTTCAAAGCTTCATCACTAAAATAAGCATTTCACTACTTTAAAACTCTAGCTGAAAGCACTGAAGACATAAACCAGTTCAGGAGTGAAAAGTAATGATTATCTTAGTGTCAAAGCAAAAGTTGACAAAAGTATAAGGCGTTGACCTAAGGGTTCCTTAAAAAGTAGGGAAATCAACAATGAGTAATCCAGCTGATTCACTGTGACTAGTTAAACTCAGCACTACAAGCAATATGCAAGTCCTGGGTGCTAAAATGATGACTGCTCCCAGCCTATCCAGTGAAGTCTCCCAAACAACAGATATTATTAGGATAAAGAAAAAGGGTGCTGTATTTTTTTAATGACTTTGTACTTAAGTTAAAGTGAAGACAACAGCAGTTGGACTGGGGAGGATGGAGGGAGGAAACTTCTCAAGGTCTCAATAAGTTGTTTATAAGTCGAACTCAAAGCTACCCACTGGGAAACCTTTCTTATTCTGGAATAAAGAAGGATTGTCCATTTTATGAATGATACCACAGATTTTCCTCCAAGACTTGTACATGTAGAAATGCCAATGATTTCAACATGCATTAAGAATAAGTACGTCTCTGAGACATCCATTGTAAACCTCACACTGATAGTAAGACATGATTCTGCAGTAAGGACGCTGGCCTGAAAAGCTATAATATCTGAGCCCTGCAGCAGGGCTGGGAACTGTGTGTCCTGGAGCAAACATGACCAATACCCTGCAACAAGACATAAACACACAGGCTAATGCATCAAAGACACACTCCAGCAACATTGTATAGATGCAAAAATCTTCAAGGATCATTGCTGTAGTCATTTCACATCCTAGTTCACAAACTGAGGTAAGAGGAGACCCTCTCACATTTGCTCTGTCCTGCCTCTTTAGACCAGACACATTTAAGGTCTGTATGATGCAGCTAGTCACTACCTACAGCATTTTCAAGTGGGCATTATTTTAGCCCCTATGGAACGTAAATCTTATACAGGGAGTCAACCATTGTTTCAGTTTCTCATCTATCATATTATTTTTCTATTATTTTATTACATGCTTCATTCATATTTCTAAGCAGCCTTTCTCCCTTCATGCGTGTTCCAAAGTCTTTCACAAACATAGCTCCCATTGATCCCAGAGAGAGCTATATCCAGAAAAAACACTTCAGGAACATGAAAGAGTTCATCCAGCTGTATGAATGTAAAGCACCCTTCCCATGTGCTGCATAACAAAATGGCACCAGATTTCTCTGCAAAGAGTTTATCTCTACAGCCCAAACACACTAGAACACTGGAGAGAAATTAAAATTATCAAATCCAATTTTAAATGAAACAATGATACAAATAATCTGATTTGGAAAAGAAATGTAAATATTTTTCTTGCCTCCATAAGAAAGAATGGTACTATAAGAAGTAACTCTTTCCTGTTAATACCAGGACATATGTAATCCTTACCTTCACAGGTATACTTTTGTCAAAATCAGGAAAGTGAACAATCTTATTTAGTTTTGACACATACAAGATAAGTATAGTGGCTGCCATCTAAACAAAAAGAAAAAAACGAGAAGTCATGTAAGAGCAAAATTGTAATGTATGAATGAAAAAACTGCTTCAAAGAAAAAATCTTTATATGAATTTGACAAATGCTAGGTTTTATGTATTTCTCTAAAAGAACAGCACAGAATGTGATTAACAAATTGAAATAATTTTACTCTTGTCAATTTTGCCAGCTATTTATTTAAAAGTAAAATACACACTAATACCTTACTATCCTGAAGAAAACTAGTGGCAGTCTGTGAAACAATGCATGCTGAGAAGGAGCTGAGAAAATAAAATAGGACACAATCCCAGAAAAACTGTGAAATTTTTACTCAGAGAGTTTTTGTTTAGTCTGCAGAATCACTCCTAAAGCATTTTTTTGGTAATGCAAGATGGAAGTTGGACATTGATCAGTCTGTTGACAACATGAGGAAGAAACAGTAAAGATGCATACAGAATTAAGGAGAATACCTGAGCAATCATACATCACAGATGTTAATGCTGTCCCCAGGGAGTCAAAAAAAGGGTCAAATTTTCCTAATACAAAAATACAGTAATTGACTATCTATAGAATGAGGTGGAGTCATGTTCTGCAGACTAAATTATACTATATCATATGTACTTCATAAAGTGATCAGCAAAATCTCAGAAGGATCAGTCAACAAAAAAAAATAGAAATGCAATTAAATCTTAGGTTCTGCAAAGAAAAAAGGTGCAAAATCACGTGAATTATTGCCACATTTTCTAGTCTTTCACTGAAACATGATCTGTGGTTCCATGAGCTGTACGGATGTGTAGAACTCTCTCTAGCACCCAACAGCAGAGACACCAGACTTGTGGTACCCTGCTTTCAATTCTTCCTCACTACCCCCTGGTGTGCAACCTTGGCAGAAAGCAAATTCTCTGTAAAATGTATTTGCCTAAATAACATCTGCTTCAAGGCTCAATCTTTATCAGTGATCCCTCTGCAGTGACGCATTCCTCTTTATGGACCCAGTCCACAAGCATTTGCCTCCTAACAACAAAAATAATAAAAAACATTTCTGCTGCAATACTGCAACTTACCCTCGGGCAAATAAAGCAACAAAGAATCAAAATTTTGCACTGGTCCTACTGGAATACTGCTGGGAAATGAGGAGAGATTTATGAGGAAATACACGGTTTGGCTACAAACAGGGGCAGTGTCTCTGCATATAGGCCACAAGTGCTCAAGGACCCTCATAGAATGCATGCACTTGCTAGAACAAAGCTGGACAGTTTTGAAGGCCAGATCTCTTAATTACTGAACTTTACAAGGAGAAATAAATAGCATTCCAGTCTTTTACGTGACTCTCCAGGCAATAATTCTGACTCAAACTCAAAGTTGCCTGTTTTCAATGAAACAAATTATAGATCCTTATAGTGTATCTAATCCAGAAAGCAAGCAGTTCACTATAACTGATTTTGCTCCCTAAAATGTACCTCTATTATCATTAGTTTAATTTACAAAATAATGAATACTTTTATTATGCTTTACTTGTGAACATACCTGTCCAATTCCAAGAAACATTGGTGATGGAAAGCTGAAAAGCATGAACAAATATTTAGTACTGAGGAATGGGAAAAAAAAATTAGGAAAAATAAAAAAGTTAAAGTTTAATACCAAAGTCAACAATTAAACACGAGGATGACTGGCCTGTGCTTTGGAAGAGCTCAGGACTACACCAATTGTAGTAGTAGTATTTTATTTCTGCAGCCCAAATAATACAGCCCATGCACAGTTGATCAGTTCTGAACTGCTAGTTGTTTGTAAGTGAAGGTAACACACTTAGAGAACTCTTAATGCATCATTTCTTATGTAGCCTCACATATACTTCATGCATCCTGAGATGGGATAGTAACTTAAACCTCTTGCACTTGCTCTAACTTGGAAGCTTACCTCTGTAGTCCAAACATACTAGCAATATGTTTTTCTGAAAATCCAATTCTTAGGTAAATTTTGTAGAAATGTCTATTGTCTACTAAACCAGCTACATTCCTACCATAACCCTTCAGTTAGCTTTAGGTGAAAGCGTAGATAGAATCATAGAATAGTTTAGGTTGGAAGGGACCTTTAAAGATCATCTAGTTCCAAACCCCCTACCATGTGCAGGAACACCTTCCACTACTCCAGGTTGCTCAAAGCCCTATCCAGACTGGTTTTGAGCATCTCCAGGGACAGGGAGTCCACAGTCTGTCTGGACAACTTACTCTGGTGCCTTACCACTCCCACAGTAAAGAATTTCTTCCTAATATCAATCTAGACCTGTCCTCTCTCAGCTTAAGGCCATTTCCCTTTGTCCCATCACTACATGGCCTTGTGAAAAGTCCTCCTCAGGCTCTTCACTTTAGGTACTGGAAGGCCACAAAAAGGTCTTCCTGTAATATTCTCCAGGCTGAACAACCTTGTCTCTCTCAGCCTGTCTTCACAGGAGAGGTGCTGCAGTCCTGTGATCAGCTTAGTGGCCTCCTCTGGACTAGTTCCAATAGGTCCATGTCTTCTTTGTTTTGGAGGGCCCAAGACCTGGATGCAGTTTTCCAGGTGGGATCTCACCAGAGCAGAGGGGCAGAATCCCCTCCCTTGACCTGCTGGCCACATTTCTTCTAATGCAACCCGGGTGGTTGGCTTTCTGATCTGCAAGCACACAGTGCTGGTTCATATTCAGCTTTTTGTCCACAAACACCCCCAGGTCTTTCTCCCCATTCTCCCTTCAGACTATATTTGTGCCTGGGATTGGCTCAATCCAGGTGCAGGACCTCATACTTGGCCTTGTTGAAGTTCATGACATTTGCAGAAACTGTTGTACTCCTACTTGGTGTGGTGAGAAACGTACATCTCAAATGAACACAGCTGGGATGGGAACAAAGCATTGGCGAAAGAAACAAACACACTGAATCACAGCAGGAAGGCCATAAGAGCATTACAGTCCTAACATAGAGTTAGGAGCAACCCATAGCAAAAGAGATTCAGGGAAACAGAGGTACCAGGGGCAGGAAAGGCATAAGAAATAACAGGACTTCCATTTATAATCATGTGACACCTAAACTGTCTTGTTTAGTACTTACAGCTACTCCATATAAAGATGGAGATTTCACCCACCTGTATTACACAGGTTTCTCCAGACGTTTGTGATTTGTAGAGGCCTAAATATTTCCAGCAATGCTGTAAGGTCTTCATACAAAACTTAGGCTTATCGATGGACATACTGTCCTTGATTATCTCACACAGATGTGCTAGATGTATGCCAGGGACTTGCAGGGAGCTGCAGTTTGTAGGATAAAACCTACTATAAACCAAAATCTCGACTTGCACCATGTGTAATTTATGAGACATATTAAATACAGCTTCTACACATTCAAATAGCACTGAATGTTAGAAAATGACAGCAAGTTTGGCTTTTAAACTTTTTCATTTTGTTTTTTTCTTTTTCTTATTTTGATTCAAGATGAGCTAAACCACAGCAAAAACAGAGCAAAGATTTTAAGTAAAACATATCAATGGTGAGAAAAATGGCAGTCACAGGACAATCACAGAATCACAGAATATCCTGAGTCAGAAGGGACCCACCCACAAGGATCATCGAAGTCCAACAAGTACAAATTTAGACTGGAAGAGTATGAATTGGAGGTGAATGCTCAAGTTCCTCTAATTCCCACAGCTGCAAGACTAAGAGTAAAACGCAAAGCGTAAGAGGTCTGCAGTTAATGCAGTTGCTTTACACAATGGTAAGAGGATGCTAATGATTCCATATGGGTACTGGCACCATCAAGTCAGAGATGGACTCTTTCAGTGTTTTTATGATTAAGCCATCTTACGAGGTTCACTTTTCATTTCTGGCTACCTCAGAAAAGAAAGGTGCTGGAAGGAAGACACTGTTCGGCAGGAACAGTTAGGGAATACGCTGTTTCTCTCACGGGTGCCTGAGGTAGTGTGATCCCCTGGGAATAGCGAAAAGCCCCCGAGAAAAGACCGGCGTTGTCGGAACTCTGCCTGCCGTCGGGTGGTGCTGGAGAATTGGTACACACTGGGCACATACTGTGTAAATACTGGAGACACCGGCCCGGCTTCCAGCACATTACCCACCAGCGGGCTGCCCGGGATTTGAGCTGCACGGGTGCCGTGGGTGACGACAGCGGGAAGGGGAGCAGGAGCGGGAACGCTTCCCCGCCGGGCAGGGGGCAGCCTGGCACCGCCTGGCACCGCTGTCCCACCACCCGCGGGCGGGGGGACCGGGCCTGCCCCGCCGCCCGCTCTGCCGCCGGCGCTCACCTGTAGGCGCTGAGGAGCGCCTTGTTGACCAGCACGATGAGGAAGGAGCACGTCCCGTAGAAGAGCGCCGAGAGTACCCTGGGCAGTGCCGGGGACGCGGCGGCAGCGTCCGCCTCCTCCCCCGCGGCCTGCCCGGCGCTCATGGCGGCGAAGAGCGGCGGTGAGCAGGGCCGTACCGCGGGCGGCACCAGGACGGCCGTGGGGCCGCCGCTCCTCCTCCTCCTCGCCGGCCCGTCCCCGAGCGGCGGCGGCGGCACCAGATCCCGGGCGCGGCGGCCCCGCGGGCGGGTCTGGAGCGGCGCCTCGCCTCGCCTGCGGGGGGCGCTGCCGCCGCCAGGGCCGGGGCGCCCTGTGAGCGCGGCCTGCGCGGCCCGGCGGCGGGGCGGGCACCGCGCGGAGAGCCCAGCGGGCCGGGCCGCCGCGGCAGCAGCTCCCGAGCTCCTGCCCGGTCCCCGCCAGCACCCGGCACCACCCTGCCGTGGTGTTAAACCAGTCCGGTGGCAAAGCAAGGCCTCTGGTGCTCGCCCGCGGAAGGGAGACGTCTGCAAGTTCCTCAAACTGTAAAAAACTCTCTATGGAATTTGCCTCGGGTGGTTTAACTTGTGTCAGATTTCAAGGGACAGGGAAAATAAACACCTTCAACCTTCTCTTCAACAAGTCGGGTTGTCAGAAACAAGGAAGAGGCTGAGTATTTAATAATTACCAAACGGCACACATTAAACCTGAAAATTAAATCAAGTTTTATTCAAAGCATCTATTAGAATGACAGCACATCAACTCTTCTGCTTTTAACTCATGCCAAACTACAACTTAAATCTTTCAAAGCACTGAACAATTTCTTGTATGTAATCACTTAATAAAACAAAAAGCAGTCTTCCACATCCCGTCTTTGCTTTTTTCACTTGGTATTTTACCCAAAACTTGTCATGATCCAAAACTGCTTCAGCTGTCTGAATTTTGTCTATGGCAAAGTACAATCCAGTGTACTTGTCATACTTAAAAGACCTGAGGAAATATTCTGGCTGACTGAAAAAAAATTTAAAAAAACTCAAACCAAACAACAAAGAAACCTGCCAAAAAACTCACAACCAATCCTAACGAAGTAAGATTCCAGTCTGCAAGAGGTTGGTAATTACAGAGTCTCCTACCCTGTGAAATACTACTCAGGAGCAATTCTGAGTTATGATTGAGAATTACAACAGATGTTATGTTCAGGGCTCATTTTGGGATCAGACTATTCACATGAAACCAGATGAACAGTCAAAAGCATGTAATTTTTTTTAGAAACCCAATACCTACATACCTGAATGAATTACCAGTTTTACATAGGCTAAGAAGCCTAGTATGACTAGTGTTTCCTGTTTTTTTCAGAAGCTGAAGCAGAAGTTAAACCGTATCACTGGTGCAAAATTATTTACATTCAATGAAAGAGACTTTTTTTTTTAATTATTCAATTACTTTTTAGTTAAGTGCATCAACACAAGATTTAAACAAACTGGGTTAATGAGATTTTCAACCACAACAGGTTATCAGAGAACATACTTCAACAGCTGCAGTTTCTGATGTAAAACCATGCTACTTTTCTGGAACAGCTGTAGGCATCTGGTCAGCCTATATCAACTGATCAATAAAACATTTTCCTCCTTTTCAGTTTAAGTGAGAGGGAAAGAGGCTTCCCTTCTCATCTGAATTTCCTGACTTCCAATGAGAGGAAGAAGTTAAAGCAAGCAGGTCAGTAAATACACATTATTAATATCCCCTTAAGCAGTAGCTTAACAACAACAACCACCAACAACAAAACCAACAACAAAACCACACACAAAAAGTCCAATCTGAAAACAAAGTTTTGTTAGCATATTAGGAATCTCTGGCTGCCTTCAAAGCAAAATATGGAAAAAGATCACCATGAGGCAATGCTACTGAAAGTATACAACATTCACAAAGTGACAAGATACCCTGTTAAACATTTTATATCAGCATCTGAATACTAGGCAGCGTTCTGTAACTTCATTTATTTGGGAAATATATAAAATCACACTGTTAACACACTTGTAACTACCTTTGGAAGCCTATTTTCTAATTGTATAGTGAATACTTTTCTGCAGTGTTTAATTTATAGCTGTGCTATGGTTAGTGAACAAAAAATCGGCATGTTATCCTGGAGTAAAGCAGTAAGGTGGCTTTATGCACGGTAAGTATGGAGGCTTCTATTTGCTAATCATTATATAAAAGCAATACTTTAAAACTTAGTGTTTGCTAATAGAAGACCTAGCATAGTTTACTACAAATTCATACCACCCTGTAAATAACCCCTTTGTTAACAAAATCAAGTGCCAAATCACTACAGGGTCCAAAAACACCTGAAAAAATATTACCAATTGTTTACCTTTTTCTAGACTTTGCAAGACTAATCATTTTCAGATAAAACAATGTGCAAAACTTCCCAACTACACATGTTAGGAGTAACAAGTGCTACCAAGAGATTCTGCTGAAATCAAATCAAAAAAACATGAAGCAGCAAAGTCAAGCCTCATACCTTGAGCAGTCACAGTGAAGATATTCCCTGCATGAAGCATTTTCTTTCCCTGTACAAGTTGAGATAACTAACCTTTGCCCTTCACCTTGGAGATGCTAGGTAAAGATATACCGACATTAGAAAAACATGGTTTCATTGCTGTTTAACAATATCCCCAGACCCATCACTTTGCTTAAATAGTCAGATAAATACTTTTTTGTCAGCCTTCTTTGGCCACATGTACCATCCTGCTAATCGTGAACACTTTGCTCAGAAAGTGTTTCCTGTGAAATCTGCTTCAAATAAATGAGTTAACCTTGCAAAATCTAGCTTCCCACGACACATAAATTTGTCAACCCTGCCTTACGCAGTCCCATATTTACAAAATACTTAGAAATTTTACATCTGTCTTCTACCTTATCAAAAGTGCAATTCTCTCACCCCATGTTATGGGGCAACAACATTCTTCATAAATTCTACAGAATAGCAGCCTATTATAAGCAAATAAGGTGCTTAGCTTATGCTTGGGATCTAACTGGTTAAGTAATACCAGAAAGTACATTTTTTATGGGCAGAGACTGCTCCTCCTATCTACTGTCGCAGGGGTGCCACAGCTAAGTTTGCCAGCTCAATGAGTGCCAGTGCACCATGCATGCGTTCACGCTGCTCCTGGAGGCGGCGGTGGCGGGCAGCTGAATGAGCGCTGTTTTTCTCTTCATCATCCTCCTCATCAGACTGAAGATACTCCATTGGGTCCTGCTGTTCCTGATCCGTTTTCTGGATTGCTTTGGTCTTCAAAGCAGGGGCACGCTGCTCTCTAGTCTCCCAGTATCTATAACATCAAATGTGGGGAATACTTGTAAAATACTGACTCGCACACCAACAATTCAAAATGCGCAAAAACCTCCCTAGCACTAGCTTGCATCCAGCTGGGTACTGCATTTGGCTTTATCTTTCAGCCCTGATATAGTAGTATTTAAGCTGTCAGAAACCTCCTTTATTCAGTATTTTAAGTGTAAAGTGCCCAAGTGAACATCTGTGACAGATTTTGTGTCTCCATGGTGTTCTCAGCAGGCATTTCTCCCATGGCATACACAGCCCCTCATAAAAATGCAAATTCAGCAAAACTGTAGCACTAGCTAATAAAGTATTAGCAGGTGTTGATCAAGCAAAGAGAAGTATTTAAGCAGAGAGCAAACACAAAACAAAACAAAGCAAAACAGTAAGAAAAAGATTTCATGAGGAACTGTGTCTTGACGAGGAGTTCATAATTCTTCAAGGATATGCAAAGCTGTGCTGATGTGTACTGGAAGAACATCTAGTTTTGGTTTCTTGGGGTTTTACTATCCTGAAGAATAAATGCTGTGTCAGACCACCCTTTTAAGTATTTTGAGAGAAGTGACACCATGAGGGAACTTACTTTGCTAGCCACTCAGCCACAGCTTTATTGTCAGCCGTCTGCTTCTTACTCAGCCTGTCCGTGAGCTCCTCCCTCTTCAGTCGGGCGTATGGATGTTTGGGACAATGACGGTTTGCATGTGTGAACCTGCTTAAACAGCCTTAAAAAAACACGAAGTGACAATGAAAAATGTGTTACAGAAAGCAGGCAACCAAAGAAAGTGTAACATCTGTGGGATGGAATCCAACCTTCCCATTCACAAAACCCCTAAGTTTCATTGAAAACTGAGTGATCTAGTTGCAGTTCATAACATGCCCCATCATTTTATGCATTAGTGTCCACTGACAGAGAATGTATGCAATACTTAGATACATACTTGCAGAAGAAGTAGGCAGATTCTGCATGGCTCTTCCCTGCCCTAAAAGTTCCACCAAAATTAGACTCCGAAGCTTTCTTTGGTTAAGGACATACATTTCCAGTATTAGTCTGACTCCAGAAAGCAGCAAATTGTTCTCTGATAACTCACCATTCTCTGAGCAGACAAAAGGTTTCTCTCCTGTGTGGAGTCGCTGGTGAGTTTTGAGCTGCCCACTCTGTACAAAGGCTTTCCCACAATCTGGGTAGTCACATAAATAAGGCCTTTCACCTTAAAAATAGTAACAGAAGAGATTTGTGAAAGATAATCAGAAGTGCCATAGGATCCAGTGGTGGTCCCTGGCTTGAAACTTGCATAAGCAAGCTCTCATTTTACCCACTCGGAAACTTACACCTACTTAAAAAGTCCTGGTGTACCTTGAAATGCATGCTCTATGCCACTGGACAATATACTTATCTCCAAAGAGGAGAAAAAGAAACTGTATTTTTCCTTGTCATATTTTCTGATTTAAGACTCTTAGATAGCACTACATAAGCTTTGTCTTGTGAAACTGTGCACCTGTAGAGCAAGAAATATATGAAGTAAATGGACAAGTAATGTAATTCAAGTTGTAACCACAACTTGTAATATCAAGTTGCAATAAATTTTATCCTTACCATAGCCTGAATTAGCGTAAAATATCTGAGGTCAACATTTCTATGAGGTTGTAGAAATATCTCATTAGGAGAAATATCTCACATTTGAGAAAAGTTACAATGATGGAGGCTGCACAAGAAAACTTATACCAGGTTTAACTTTTCTTAGGACAGTCATCAAGGACGATTTCTCCATGCAAAAAGCAACCAGAAGAACAAAGAGAGCAGGTGTCTCCTTCCTCATGCAGATCTGACTGAACACGCTACACAAAGGCATGCCATGCCACCAGCCTCAGGAAGGCAACAAAATGAGGGTGAGTCTGGTCACTAATTCAGAGGAATGACACCAGGGTAAGCTCTACTCAGTTAAGTAGCTCTTACAAGTTCAACACACTGTACGACCAAGTGAAGTAACATCTTTTGACCAAAAAACGTGAGGAAACTGCTGTTTAATATCATTATCTAGATTAGTCATAGTGACTTGAGTCAGAAGGAGATGGTGAGAGCCAAGGCTTTTGTGGGATTTTGTTTGGCTGGTTTTGGGGCAGTGCTGGTGGTTGTGTCTGTATTGTGAGCTACATTTGTTCATATTTTACTGCAAATATGGAGAGCTGTTGAAGAAAAAAATGGATTTGCTCGGTTTAAAGAAACCCCAAACAACATCTTCAGTTCAAGCTCAGCTGAGTATTGAGTGAGTTCATCATATATTTTAACTTAACTGCAACTTTCTTTCTCAATACAGTTCAGTAAATTAGGATGACCACCTCCACCCTAGCAAATGAATTGTAGGTGATGGGGAAGAAACAACTGGGTGGTGATTTTAAGCATGTGAACTCTTCTCTCAATATTTAAGCACACTTCTTAGGATGTCACAGTTCTGAAGTTGCCAGCCACTTCTTAAGTTACTGTAACCTCTTACAGCAAAACTTCAATTGTAATGTGAAAAATACATCAGCAACGAGGAAACAAATCACAAAAAAGAGGCAATCAGGATAAAAAGTGCTTCCAAGCTCAAGTACAAAGCACCAAGCTCAAGACTAGTTCTCTCTCTTATGAAGTAAGCCCGTGACATCAATAGATAAAATGTTTACACAATTTGCCTATACTATTATAGCCCAAATCGCTGCTACACTTCCCCACGACAAACATGGTTACAAAGACTTTGATTGACTAACAAGCACTGGGAGCAAAGTATGATTAATTTAGCAGTTACAATAAAATCATAACAGGTCAAGTTCTTTGGGGTTCCTTTATGCTTGTTTGGGGGGGGGGGGGGGCGGTTAATTCCTTCCCAGGTGCTTCCTAAGTGGCTCACCCCAGCTATTCACACCTTCCTTTTACTTACCGGTGTGAGTTCGTTTATGGGCTTGCAGTGACTTCTCTCGTGGAAAAACCCTGTTGCAAATATTGCAGCGTATCCTGCTGGAAGAGTGCTCTCCTTCACTGATCAGGTCTCGGACGGTGTCTGCTCTTGGACGGCCACGTCTTATTCCATCCTGGGTGTAAATAACGAGGGAACTAAACTCAGGCACTTCCTCCCCCCTGCAGTTTGGCCAATGGGCACAGCATCCCGTAGAGCGACAGCACGACCAAGGATGGTGTTGTGACAGCACAGAGCCACACCAGACTGTGCCCAGCCCATTTCTAACTCACTCCTAAAGGCTGTGCTGTGGCCGGTACAGGAGGAGAGACGACAGGCGTGCTCAGGAACACGGGAAAACTGACAACAGGATCACAGAATGGGTCAGGTTGGAAGGGACCACAGAGGGTCATCTGCTCCAAACTCCCTGCTTAAGCAGAGTCATTCTAGAGCACATGGCACAGGATTGTGTCCAGGCAGTTCTCGAGTATCTCCAGTGAGGGAGACTCCAAAACCTTTCTGGGCAACCTGTGCCAGTGCTCAGTCACCAACGAGGTAAAGAAATTCCTCCTCATATTGAGGTGGAACTTCCCGTGCATCAGTTTCTGACTGCCGCCTTTTTTTCTGTAGCTTTTCACAACCAACCAGAGCCTGGCTCCATCCTCTTGGCAGCCTTGTTAGGTATTTATATACATTAATAAGGTCCCCTCTCCGTCGTCTTTTCTCGAGGCTGAACAGGTCCAGCTCCCTCAGCCCTTCCTCATAAGAGAAGTGCTCCAGTCCCTTAACCATCTTTGTTGTCCTACACTGGACCCACTCCAGGAGCTCCATGTCCCTTGTACCGAGGAGCCCGCAACGGGACAAAGCACTCCAAATGCGAGGAGAGAGATAACAAGGGGGCTTTTCTGATGGCGAGGATGCTTTTTTAAGGGTTTTTTTTTTACTTTTAAAAGGGGGGGAGGACGGGCAGCTGCTCCGTCCCCTGCCTTTCCTCGGGGCGCGCGCGCCGCTGCCGGAAATGACTTCACTTTAAATGCCCGGGCGGAAGCGCGGGAGGGGCGCGCGCCGCGGAGTCACCCTGGAAGCGCGCGGCCGCCCGCCCCCGCCCGCCGCGCACTCACCTTCAGGTGCCGGTGCCGGCCGCCGCTCCCCGGGCTCCCCGCCTGCTCCTCGTCCCCGGCGGGGACTCTGCCCGCTCCCCCGCGGGGCGGTGGGAGGGCTGAGGGGCCGGCGGTGCTGTCGCCGCCGCCGGGGCTGAGGGTCACGTTGTGCGCGTTCTCGCCCCAGCGCCACGGGTAGACCATGAAGTCGCTGAAGCCGGGGCTGGTGGGGACGGGCGGGACGGGCATCGGCTCCTCGCC
The DNA here is from genome assembly GCF_020740725.1 of Corvus hawaiiensis. NCBI lineage: Eukaryota > Metazoa > Chordata > Aves > Passeriformes > Corvidae > Corvus > Corvus hawaiiensis. The sequence goes on along the minus strand of NC_063255.1, from coordinate 38,136,580 downwards.
CCCGCCCCCCCCCGAGGAGGGTTTGATCGGGGTGATTTTGATAACGGAGACCAGGACGCGCTTCGGGGAGTCCTGGCAAAAAATCACCGGGGGGGGGCCCGGCTGGAGCCGCTCCGCCATCGCCGACCCCTCGCGGAGAGCGGCGAAGGGAGTGCGGAGAGAGAGAGAAAAAGGAGGGCGCTCCGCGGCGGCACGGCCCCGGTGTCCGCGCCCGTGTCGCGGGATGGACCGTGCAGCTGCACGGATGTCCCGCGGCCGTCGCCACCTGTCGCCGTCCGGGCCCGCCTCAGCCGCTCATCACTGAGGACGGCGGCTCCCTGTGGTCTCGGTGCCTTGCCCTCCGCCTCCGCGGCCACCCCGAGCTGATCCGCCAAGTCAGCGGCGGCCCCCCGCCATGGCAGCAGTTGGAGCGAAGCAGTCACAGAGTCCCCGCACCTTTCCGAAGCGAAGCCGGCCCCGCTAGTAGCCCCGGTCCCGGCGATACCCGAGCAGGAGCCGCCGCCGCCGCCGCGGTACCTCCGCGCTCGCCGCCCGGGCCGAGCCCCAGGTTTTCCCGCGCTACGTTTCGCGCCCGAGCGCAGCCAATCATCCGGCCCGGCGCGAGTGTCACGGGGAGTCTGTTCCCGCCGGCCAACCGCTGGGCGGGAAAGTCGGCGGCCGCGCCTCTAGGGGCGGGGCCCGAGGGCGAGGCCGTGCGGCTGCTGCCATCCTATTGGGCAGCCGTCGGGCGCACGGCGCCGGGAGAGGCGCTGATTGGGCCGCCGCAGCGGGGGCGGGAGGAGGCAGGGTGGCGCGCCCGGGCAGGTTTGGCGCGCTGTGGCTGTGGGCGGGCTGCGCGGGCCAATCCCGTGGCAGCGCAGCGGAGTTGGCGCGCCCGGCGGGTTAAAGGGGCCGCCTGGCGGTGGGACAGGGGTCGTGGCTTCGCTTCCCTGGGGGGGGGGGGGGGAAGCCCTTCCCTTTCCCCTGCCGGGACCCTGCCCTCAGCGGCCGACAGAACTGGGAGCGAACTTGCCGGCTGGGAGGGTGCCCCCGTGAGCCGCCTCCGCGGGGGTCGTAGGGCGGGTGGGCGCGGTCTGGACGGCGCGGCCGTTATGGCGCTGGCGGGGCCGCCCGGGGAGACGCCCCGTCCAGCAGCGGTGCCCGTGGCAGTAAGGCACCCGTAGCTCTACAGCTACATTCACCCGGCGGTGTGAGAAGGGGGCAGGAGACGTTGTCACGGGCCTCGATTCGGGAATTTTAGGAGTTTCTTAAGGCAGATGGTATTTTATGAGGATGGTGCCAGACTCTGTTCAGTGGTGCCCAGCGTTAGGACGAGGAGCAGTGGCCCTAAACTAAAACACAAGGAGTTTCACCTCAACATGAGGAAGAGCTGCTTTACACTGAGTGTGGTAGAGAACTAAAACACAAGTTTCACCTCAACGTGAGGCTGCTTCAGCCTGAGAACATAACTTGCATTTCTTACATTAGTAGCTAAATTTTGAGGCCAGCACCAGGAGCACAGAGAAGCCATGGAGCTGTAAAAATGGCGAGGTTTTTTTTTCTTCAGATCTATTTTGTTCGCAGTTCGTATGCTGCAGATTGCTGCCTTGTAAGAGTGTTAGCAAACGTCACTGCTGGCAGGAATAGAAAAGTGCAGGGAAGAGCAGGTTTGCAGCATACAACTTATTAACTAATGCCCCTTTGGATAACGGGAAAAGTCTGCCAGGTCTTCCAATGCAGAGGCTATAGTACAGGGCTGCAGTATTCCTTATCCATCCTGAGATCAGCAGCCCTTTCATTATGAATTATAGTTGAGTTTGTCTTGACTGCTCTTTTAAACTAACTAAAAATCCTCAAATTTTTGCTTAGGCATATTCTTGTTTATTGCAACGCTATCCTAGCTTCTCAAAGTCAGTGTTACACGGTAAAGTCCTACCATTACTGTGCCAGGTCAGGCATTGCTTACCAGGCCAGAAAGAAAATGCTGCAGCTTGTAACATTTGTTTCCAAAATGAGCAAATAGGTTTCCACATGCTTGGACCTGACTCCCTTAAAAACCCTTCAGCCCTAAAAATAGTCCATGGTAAACAGTTCTGGTAATCTAATGTTGTTGTAGGGGAGTAGTAATTACACCCAAAACCAAACTGCAAATACTCTTCATCACTTTCCAAAGCTACATGCCTAATGCTTCAGATAGCACGCGTAGCTGCTAAAGAACTCCAGTGATGGATGGAATTAACATTATGAGCTGTCATACAGAACTGTAGATATTGGGAATGGTGCAGTGCATTGTGAGCACCTGAATATCTCCATATTTAACCTATGCTGCCCCAAGGTACACATTCTATTTTGTGATGACATTTGAGGGCCTGGCAGCAGATTAACTTCTTTACATGGATCTTGTAAAGTTTTCTAATGCCAACTGATAGAACTTTTTTAATAGAGGCAACACAAGAGAAGGAAGAAGTTAGTTGATGCCACATCTGATATTTTAACTGTTCAGAACAATGGTCTTTCATGTTGTAATAACAATAACCAGAAAGACGTGAACTTTTCCACCAGATCCTGCCCCTGGAAGAGAAAATGTGCATATAGAATGTACGTGGCCTAAAGGGCTTAAAACACACTGCTTTTCAGTACACAGTCATAAGTATGTGTTAAAGCATTAATGTTTTAGTGTAGAAACAAAGAAAAGTTCTTTCTGAGAGTTGAAGGGCTGAGATAATGAAACACAGTACAACCTACAATCAGATCAAATCCTGCTTATTACAACAAAGAGTACCTTTTATCATACATGACATAAGACAGAAATTGTGAAAGGGTAGAGAGCAAGGATTCAAGAGTAAGCAGGAAAAATAGCTGTGTTCTATCTGGCTAGTTAGACTTAAGATGGAAATGACAATTATGAAGTTTGAGGATAATAAACTCTTCCGGAAATAAAACCAACTAACCCTGAAACAGAACACAAACATGACAAATAAAGATGAAAAGAAGTATTCTACCTCTTTAAAGCACGCACTTTATGTTATGACCTTTAGGTAGATAATAGCAAGCAATCACACTGCATGTAACTTTATTGTTACTATGTCATAATATGGACTTACATAAAAACTTCGCAATGGTAATAAAATCTTTTATCTAAGTCTTTATTATTACATTTTTCAAGTTTCCGGATTTCCTGTCTGAGCATTCAGATTCTGCTCTAGGAGTCACATTCACAATCCGTGAGATTTTCACTGCTGGGACTGAGACCCCTTTGCAGTGGGTGGCTCTAGTGACCTGACAGGTGCCCCATTTGAATCCCTACACACACCACACTCACACTGTCAAACACGTTTCCTTTACCATGCTGACCTCACATTTTCCATAGCAGAGTCCCGGAAGGTGGGTTCCTTGAAATATTTTAATTGTTACGCAGCGACACCATAGCAGCACACGCCGCTCCTATGGAATCGCTGGGCTTTTACACCCTTACAGTCCATACACCCACCCTTCACGCCCCTTGCACGTGCCTCTTGGTCCAGTGGTGATATTTCGGCTGGGGTCTCCTCCTTGTTCATTGGGTCCTGCAGAGTCCTTAGGCCACCCCCACCCCTACCAGCCAGGACCACAGGTCCCTGTGCCCTTTGTTAGCGGAAGGTCAATGGCTGTTCATGGCTCTTTGGGTGGGGCTCCAGCCATTTGCTGCCAGCCAGGGCAAATATCCAGCTCACACACAAAGCTCTCAGCATTAGGTGTATTCCTCTATAAGCATGTCCATCTTTGGTGATGCAGCTCTCTGTTTGGCTTAAGATTTCATGCAGTGAAGTTTGCTTAGTAGGTTTGCGTTGCTGGAAAATTTAGATCTTCTAAGTGGCACAATGTTACCCTCTCTACCTGTTCTGGTGTCCTGCCCCAGAATGGGACCTCGAGCCATGTGATGTATTCAGCATGTTTCTTCCTCAGGCAGGAGAGATGTAGGCACTAGAAAATGAAATGTGCAGGGATGAGAAAGTGTCTGTAAGAAAGGTCAAGGTGAGGACGACCCTTGCTGGTGATTAAGTACTGAGCTGTAAAGGTCAGAGAAACAGCCTCCGTTCTCAATTCTGTCTCTTGTAATTAGGCATTTTTGCCCCATGAAAAGAAAAGGGAAAAGGAAAAAGAAAAGAAAAATAAGTAAGAGCTCCTTTGGCAAAGATGTCATATTCCACATCTACACCTGCTAGGCCAGCTTGTGTAGGGTTGTTCTGTGCATGTGAAAAATCCAGCTGTGGAGAGAACATGGATGGAGTAGCCACTTCGTCAGGCAGCCCTCATCTTGACTTAACATGACTAACCTGTTGTCAGGAAGGTTAGACACCTATGCCTAGTACTGCAACCATGAGGTTCAGGCTTTGCATGCAAATAAGTAACCATGCTGAAGCCATCGCTGTTACTTTTTTGGTGTAAAATTCCAGGCAGAATGTTTGGGTTTGCTTCGACAGTAAAATTCAGGTTTTCCTTGTCAGTCTCTGTTGTTTGTGTAAATTCGTAACTTCACAATCACACACTGATTTCACGTAGTGAAAAGCCGTGAAAGGAATGAGAGGGAGGTGTTTTTACAAACAATGTGCCTGCTGGTAGATAAAAGCCAGATACTGATAGGTGAAAGAAACAACGGGAGGAACCATAAATTCCAGGGGAATTCCACTAATTGACACAGACAGTTACTCATCCAAGGCCATGCTAAATTCCTGGACTTAGAGAAAAAGAATAGAGATACAAAGAAAAAGGATGGGAGCGGGGAGGGGGGGATGCACATTAGAAGGGGGTCTGTTTGAGGTGATTCGGGAAGTCTGTACCTCTCAAGTACCTCAGCCAATGGGGAAAGAGAGAAGGAAATGTGGCCAGGAAATCAGGATAAAAAGGAGGCTGCATCCTCCAGCAATCTGAGAGACCCCATGGGAAATTGCCCCATGACCTCTCCCTTTATTCATGAATAAAGCTACGGGACTCCTCTGTCTCCTTTTTGTACATAAACTTCTGGTGTTGTGATGTGTGTGATGTTGTGGATTTCTGACAGCTGCAAGCAAATGAAGAGATTGCAAATTACTTTCATCTGTCATGCAAGACTTTTAATCAGTTTGGGGGTTGGAATCTCTTACAGAAATTTTGTTTTGATTGACAGCTCAGAGCATCAGAAAACTAAGAATTTTTCTAAAGCTTTACATTAATTTTATAAAACAGAATTGTACAGATAAAGGTAAGATATATTTATAGCAAACACTGGTTTTGGCTGTCATTGTGGAATCTCTCTGAGCAGCTAGACTTTTTTGTTTTCTCTTTTGAGACTTCATGAAAAAAAAGCCAAATCCCACAGACCACCAAATCTCTAATCTTACTGCTGAAATATTTCTGAATTCCTCATATTCATCACTCTCCAGAAATACTGTGACCTTCAAAGTGCCTACTAAAGCTGCAAGGACATTACAGTCAATGATGGCACCCTTTTGTCTGTCATCTTTCATATACAGCATAACTTTGATTCAAACTTGTAGAATATTTAAATAAAAATATTTCAAAAATTTCTAAAAAACTTTCTGAATACAATGCATCCTGAGGAGATCTAGTGTAGATGCAGCAATTGATACCAAAAGGCTCCAAAGAGGTGTGCAAAGATTTGGTGAGTTTTTTGATATGGTGCAGTAATGTGATGGTGCTAATGTCTTTCTCCAGATTAGAACAGGACAAAATAGCTTTCCAATTCCTTCTTTGCACTGAAAACACATGTAGTTTAATCCTTCTACTAAATAAATCAACTGTTCAGAGCAAGTACAGTTATCTAAATGAACATTTTTATACAGTATTTTATTACTTTTTCATATTCATGAAAATTTCTTCATGAATTTTTGTTTATCATGGGTAGCTACATTTTACAACATAAGAACTGTGCAGAAATAATATTTTTCCTTTGTTGAGTTAAAATATTCTGCTTTTAATTTGAAGCATTTCAGAGCCTGAGAGATTTGACTCGATTACCAGGATTTTGTAAAGCTTTTTGTGAGGTGATAATTGCCTGAACTTACTGTCATTAATTCCATTGATGCACAACAGTTTGTGATCTCTTGAATGAAACTGAAGCTTCAAAGGACACTAAGCCCAGTCATGCCCTGCAAAAGTGGGTCTACATGAAAGCCAGGAGAGATGTAATGATTATGTTCAGGGCTTGGAATAACCTGAAGAGGATACACCATATTTTATTTTATGGTGGTGTGCACAGACCTATCAGCACCCCAAAATGACGAGAGAAGACAGTTATAGTGACAGGGCTGTCTTTAATCCTGCCTTTTGAAACATAGCAAGAACACTGATTTGGTTTCAAGTTCCTGTAATATGGATAAAATTAATTTCAAAACAAGGTGGTATATACAGTGAAGTTATGATAGAGGAGGTGTTAGTTTCCCAAGAACGATCAGGATAAAGACAGCCTCATCACAGAAATCAAGACTGCAATCGGCATTCTTTGGGCAATTGTGGCTGAAGGGCTAAGATTTTGTTGTTACTGTGGCTGATGAAAGAGGCACTGATATTTCACCTGCCTAGGAGCCCGTCCTCTGCGGAAAAAAGCCTGGCTGAGTCTCCCGGCATGTCACTGTTGGTCTTACTTATTGAGACATTTTTATTTTGAGACAGTGAAACTACTCGCAGCTCGGTCCAGAGCTGTGATCAGCCGACAGGGCTCCTACAGGGAGGCTGCACGGAAATCTCTCACCATGGGGGCATAGTGACCCCCGGGGAGCTCCACCCGCGGCTTTGGGCGGACGGAGCCGCTCTCCGAGCTAAGCGGCACTGCCACCGCGCGGGACCGCGGCGCTCGCTGGCCTGACCAACATCACTGCTTTTCTAAGCAGAAGGGGGCGTTTCAGGCACTTCGAGGGAACACAAGATTACTTTATGCAAGTATGCCGGCCACCCGCTGCAGAGCTACCCTTGGGAGCGCCCAGTGTAGCGAGCGCCTCTGCCACTGGTGTCACTTGTTAGAGGATGTAAGTTGTACCAAAAGACCCCAAAGACTAAAAGACCGTTGTGTGACGGCACCACATTCGAAGCGCTTGCTGCTGAAGAGTGTCCCCAGCCTGGGGCCGTGCGCCCGCCAAGCCCTGTGCCCGCCGGGCCGCGCGCCCGCTCACTGCTGCTCCCGAGGAGCGCCGGCCGAGGGCGCGGCCGCGGCTGCGGCGCCGCCGGGGGGGCGGGGCGCGCACTCATGAATAATTGAGAGATGCATCGCATTGGTCAGAGGGTGTGATTGACAGCGCCGGCGCTGCACGTTAATTGGCCGCAGCCTGGTACCCGGGGCGGGGCGGGGCAGAGCCTGGCGCCGGGATTGGCTGCTCTATTCCTCGCCGGTCGCGCGTGCCGGCGGTGGGCGGGCCCGGCCGCGCTTATAGGCGGTGGCGGCGGCGGGCGCGTGGCGTTCCATTGGCTGTCGCGGCTCGGCTCGGGGCGGGGCTGCGGAAGGTGCGGCGGCCGCGAGCGCTGGGGCGGCGGGAGGGCCGGTCACCGCCGCTGCCGCTCTCGCACGGCGTGCGCGTTGTTTCGGCCCCGTGCGGCAGCGGCAGCCTCGGCAGGGGGCGACGGCCGCCGGAACGCGGGCAGGGGTGGTCGGGGGAGGAGAGGCTGCCGCGCGGATGATGACGGGGCTGGTGGGCAGCCCGGTGGCTGCCGTCATGCAGGAGAACTTCGGCTGCTCCGTCGCCAATCGCTTCTACCAGCTCCTGGACGATGAGTCGGACCCCTTCGACATCCTGCGTGAGGCTGAGCGCCGCCGGCAGCAGCGGAAGAAGCGCGACGAGGTGGCGGCCGCCTCCAGGAGAGCCGTGCCCGGCGGCCGGGCTGGCGGTGGCAGGAGGGAGACCCAGAAGGAGCGGAGGCAGCCGGAGAGCTCCCCTGCGCCCGCGGCGCCGCCGCAGCCAGGTACACGGACAGCGCCCTGGCGGGGGCGGGCGGGACCGGCGGCCGGTTTTGGGAAGGAGGTGCCCGGCGGTGCGGTGCCCGGTGCGGGCCCTGCGGCGCGGCGTGGGTGGCCGCGGGCTCCGCGCTTCACCGGCCTCTCGGCAGCCGCGGTGTGGCGTGGGTAGCGGTGTCATGGCAGGGCTGAGAAAACCCGGTTCCAGGTGGGGTTGTTGTGGTGAACGCACCTCAAGGTCCCCTTAAGAGAAAGCAGTGATGCCTGGGCACGGTCCCGACACGATGTTGCGGAACACTACCAGCCGAGGAGGCCTTTGGATGTGTAAATGAAAACTTCAGCAATATCCCCAAGAGACAAGTGCAAGAGCATTAAGTCCTACGCTGCAGCATCTATAGCTTTTATGCACGTTTAGCAGCCCTGTTGCTGCCTTTTATTGCTTGTCACTCTGGGCCGTATCCTTCAGTGCCTGAAGTTTCCAGGCGTGATTTCTCAGTATCTGTGTTTTCTGGCCTTTCAGTGTCTTCAGGGTTCTAACGCGTCCAGGAATCTCTGCTTATTTTGCCTCAAGCTTGTATTGATGCACCAGCCTTTGAATTAAACCTTATTTCCTGGGGTAACTCTTCGGCACGGTGTTCAGGAATGGTCAGCTGCTGGGTTTTGACGTGTAGTAATTCTTGAGGAAATAGGGAGTCAGTTGGCTTTTATACCAACATGTCTGTCACAGTCCTCTTTGCAGCTGGAGGCTTTGCTGGGCTATAGCTCCTTGCATTTGGAGGACTCTTTGTGGGTCTTATTGTTACGACTTACCGGTATTGAGCTTCAGGTTACTGGATTCAGTATCTAAAGTATCTGAGAGCTGGCGGGTTGTTTCCAAGTATTGAGAATCTCTGCACAGAAGATTGTAGTTTCACCCTCTTGAGTTGTAAATTCCTGTTCTCCAATGCAGCAATGAAGCCTAACAGGTAATCTATTATTATGATGTTTTCTTCCTCTAGTAAAAGCTCTTGTTAAACTCACAGTAATTGTACTGTGTGTTTTAATGCCCTAGGAAAAGGCCTTTGAATCGGGGTTGTTGCTCTCTCAAGTTGTTGCCAGTGCTACCAATTCTATTGCTTAGGCTTACACTCTTCCCAAAAGCAGTTGATGCAGTTGTAGCAGTTTGTGGAGCAGAGAGCCTTTCAATGCTAAATATGTGCTAGATAATGAGCACCTTTGTAGAGGAAGATATCAACAAGTTGTCACTGTCTTTTTGGGCAGTTATATGAAACTAGTCGTTTTGAGGTTTCTCTGCAGTTACATGACTTTGTCAGAGATCACTTCCCCTAAGACCAATACTCAGACTATAACACCTTATTTTATTTAAAGGTACTTTACTGTGGTTATCAACAGAAGTTGAATGAGTCTGCTCAATGAACAGCAAAGTCTCAAGTTCTGATGAAAAAGTTCTTGAGCAAAAACTGGTGGTTATCAGTAAACTACCAGGAGTGTGGTAGTATGTGAAGACCATCCGTTACCTCCTGCTTGCCTATACATATCTTAATTCTGTGGCAATACAATACCCTGTAGAGTGTCTTTGACTATTCTCTGCAACCTTGGTGTTAAGAAATCTATTTTCTCATACAGAGACAACGGGCATGTGCGCCTTGTTTCAATTTCCTGCTAATTTAAAATGGAGAAAAGACTGCTGACTATAGTACCCTTAGTGAAAGGGCATTAAGATCTATTGTAAGAACAATTATTTCTCTTCTATATTTAAAAATGCACTTTCTTCTTTAAACATAGCATCTGTTCTGAATTTTGTGTGTTTGTCTTGTGCTTGTTAGGAAGGCCTGTAAAAGTACAGTGCATAAGATGCTAAACCAGTGTGGATAGTCAAGACTTGGTCTTGACTGTGTGTTCCTCCTTTGAATGTCTTAGCAAGTCTGCTCTGAACCTCTGAGTTAGGGTAGTGATGGTGTAACTGGTGTAGCTGACAAATGTTAAGCAAATGGCATGTTGAGAGAAAAATCTTGTGGTTTTTTGGAGGGGAGGGGGTCAGCTCTTTATTTGGGCCATGCAAAGTTGATTTGTTACATAGGGTTCAACCAGAAAACTTCTGGATTTTACGTAATATTCATGGGGCTATCAACTTAGCAACTGAGAATGACCAACCTCTGTGGAATGTCCTTGTACCCCCTCAGTTTGGTATAAAGCTTCTAATAATGGATGTGTTACTAGAAGAGTGCACCTCTGTTTGGGGAAATAAATAATAGTGATTAAAATTACTAAATTGTTAAACTAATTGCTAAACTTCTGGGTTTTTTTGGCCGTGATTTTGCGCATAACTACCACTAACTTCATTCCACTTATTAATAATTAAACAGTATAGACTAGCATGTAAACCCATCTGAATAGCGGAATCAGATTTTGGTGGTATTATGGTTGAAATGATGGAATTCACTGTATTATACTAGTGTTCTTGGAATCATCTCATCACAGAACAGGGTTGAAAGGCCCATGTTGGAAGGGATCTCAAAGGATGGTCTGGTCCAGCTTTTCCTAGGAAAGGCAGCCTTGAAGATCATCTGCTACCTTGTCCAGTTTCATTTTGAAAACTTTCTGTGATGGGGGCTTAACCCTGAGAAGGTTGTTTTAGTGAAAGGTAGCACCAGAAAGAAGTTCCTAACACATATGAAATCTCTTCTTGTGCAACTTGCCTGCACTTTAGCCTCTTACCTCCATGGGGCTCCTTGTCAAGAGAGCCTTCATCATTGTAGCCTTTCAGGTACCTGAGGTGCTGTGATGTGGCTTATATGAAGCCTTGTCCAGGGAGAAGAGAGATGGCTCCTTCAGTCTTTCCTCGTATGGCAGTCTCACCAGCCTTTTCATAACCTTCACAGACTTCTTTTGGATGTTCTGCAGCCTGATCATCTTCATAATCCTCCTTTGGACTCCTCCAGTCTGTTTTATCTAATTACTAGGATGTTTGCTTGTTTGGGCTACAAAAAGTCTTGTTAAGTTTAATGATTTTTGTTTTATTCTAGTATTATTTCTTGAGCATATTAAATCTGTAAAAAAGGGTCTTTAGAAAGGCTCAAAGCACATCTAGTCTTCTATCTTGCAATGTAAGAAGTTTTACAGTAGTCAGATTTTTTGTGGTATTATGTTTTAATGTTTGGAAGGTTTAGTCACAAAGTTCTGTAAGTTAGCCATTTTTTAAAGATAGTTCTTCACTGTATTTTTCAGAGCAGTTTTTACTAAATTTCTGGAGGTATTTTCAATCTGAAGCAAACCTCCTGAGAGGACTTTATCAGATAATGCAATACTTTGACCTTTAGAATCAAAACTATTTATTATGAAATTACACAACTGTAAGGAGACAACTTTTAAGCTTTGTTTTTTATGGAGAAAATTGACTCCTATTTCGCTGCCTACGAAAACTTGTACTTTTGACCTAAAATGTGTGTATTTTCTCTTCTACTGACTGTTGCTTTGTGATTTTTAGACTGTATTAGCTGAGGGTTTGGGTAAAGGCTGGTTGTAGGTATTGCAGCTCTTGTAATTGTAACACTTGATGTTAACTCGGTTCATTCTTACCACAGTGACCAAACTGCATTTGCCAGCTCTTTATTCAAAAGGCCCAGTTGGAGAGCTTGCATTCTTTACCGGTCCAGGAAAATTAAATTTGTTGATCATGCAGTAATACTCTCTGTTCTTTTGAAATCTCTAAACCTTTGTTGCTAATACTTGTAAAAGGTTTTCTTCTTTCATGTACATATCATGACTCTGGTAACATTTATATATAGTTCCTGAATACTGTGTTTTTGAGTTTGTAGCTGTGGTTTTAAGATGGCATGGAAAGTTTCTATGGAATTTTATCTTAGACTGCCTGTAATTTTCTTATTTTTAAATTGTTTATCCCAATAGTATTCTTTCAACTACAGTGTCATAAGGATTGTCTAGAGGGAAGCTGTGGTAGGCAATTCTGTAATTCAGCGAGTACTGGCACACATGAAAACAAAATGCCACAGGACAGAGTCTAACTTCGTGTGTCTCTTTGGTGTGTTGCTTGCAATAGCTGAAGCCTTTTTTTTTTAATATTCTGAGACACTCTGTTAGTCTTCTGCAAATTGTGTAATTAACCGTGCTTTAATTCACAAGATTAATTGTTTGAAGTTGGTATTAGAATCACATGGACAGACAGATTTAAAGAGGAGAAAGTAAGATTGTTTTTGGAGTCATAATTCTGCTACAGTCTGATATTTAGCAAAATAAGAGCCTGAGTGTGTGAATTGCCTTTCACTATTTCCAGTTATGAAGTTTTGTTGTTAAGGAAGATTAGTTGCCTGTGTATAAGTTGTTTAAGAAGTTTATTCACCCTAGGTGTCCCACAGCTGAGTCTCAGACATCCAGTTTCTGGGGAAAAACCATTAATAATTGTGTGGTACTGCAGTAGGGACAGCTCAAGCTAGGTGCCTCACTAGGGGAACCCAGAACAAAGATATACCTGGGATTTTATACCCTTACAACCTATGCACCTATTCTTTGCACACTTCACACACCTTGCATGCACCTCTTACTCTGATGGTGATTTTTGTTTTGGGGTCTTTTTGTTCGTTGTCACATTTTTTCTCTGTAGCTGTTTTTACCTGGATGGGTTGCAGCTTCTGAAGATAGCCATGACTTCTCAATCTTCTAGTTTGCACTGGTCTCAGAGCCTCCCTTCATTGTAGCTAAACAGTAGTACTAGACTTATTCAGCATTTCAAGGTGAAAGTTTGCAGCTTGTGGCCTAAAGCTTCAGCACTTTGTCTGCTTGTGCTAAGCAAAACTACTTAGATAAAAGAATCCAGTTAAAAGAATTCAGCTAACTAAACCCAGTCTACAACAGTCATCCCTTTGTTTTTATTAAGCTTTCCCACTATTATGTCAGAAAGAACTCATGAAGTCTTTCAAAGCATTTAACTGCTATCCATAATGTCAAATACAGTGTTATTACAAGTAACAGGCATAATATATCCTGAAGCTTTAACAGCAAAATAAGTGCACAGTAGGACAGTATATGACCATTTCCATTTAGGTTCTATTTGGACTTTTGTGAAACTACCGTAATTAATACTGCAGTAACACCATTGAACATGTGGGTTTTTTCCTCAAAGCTTTTTTTGCATTTATTTAGCACACTGGGTCAACCACTGATCTCCAAGAGGCTGGTCCTGGGTGTTACTAGTCCTGTTCATGACAACCCTAGATGTTGGTGAGGGATATTTCCCGATATTGCATTATATCTCAAAGTATACTGCTTCCTAAACTTACATGATAAACCTACCTGACTACAAGTTTGAGTAATTTTATTTTACTTTATTTTTTTGCATTTTGTTGGAGCCTTTTGTATGAGCTGGAGAGTGTACTACAGAAATTTCCCTTGAAAGCTTAACAGCTACCAACAGAATTTGGATTTAAAATCCATCAGAAATATTATTTTCTGCTGAAGCGAGGGACTCTCATTCTTTCCATAGCATACCTATTGCATGACACACTCCAAAAGCGTATTAAGAATCAGTATAAATAGTCACTTGCTGGTCCTGTCACCACCAGGCTGCTCTTACTAACTCAATTAATTCAGCCTCTTGGGCTATCACCAAGGGTGTAGAGGTTCAGTTTCAAGTCCCTCAAAGTTTCTCACCAATGCATAGCCTCTGTGTTGTTTTCCATTTATATAGTATGAAGGTCCACTGGTGAACAGTGTAAGATCTGAGGTCTCTAGAGGCTGATTTTACAGATCTGTCCATAGCTGGCTGGAGTGAAACACCTTGCAACAATCATGATGTGGCTCACAGTTGGAAGGAACAAACAGTAAAGTTGCTAAATTCCAAATGTGACATGCTTTTAAAGTAATAGTAAATAAATTAATGATCTAAAATTCAGAACTATTGGTGTTTTGAGGGGGCAATGTTTCTGTAGCATGTTGTTTAAGAATCAGTTTCACTTTGTGTTACACACACACTTATGTGACCTAGAACCAATATTCCTTTTACAGCTTAGAATATCCCTTCTTTCTCCAGACTCCAATTCCACTTCCTCTGCCTTCGTAACTTCTTGCAATGGTTTACTTTACTGCCCTAGCCCTGGTAGTTGGGGGTCATCAGTACTGTTCCTGAAAAAATCCTCACAGTTGTTTTCTTTGTTGGTTTGTTTGGTCAAGGTATTTCTACCATAGCCTTGGACCTATTTTGGGTCTACTTTGTCCTTTTGAAATATACTGGGAAGAAGGATAGTATTTCAAAGCTGGTGGGGGTTTCCTCCCTTTGGTTTTTTTTTGGTGTTTGTTTGTGGTTTTTGTTTTGTTTTATTTTTTTGTTTGTTTTTGGTTTGTTATTAGATTTCGGGGGGGTGGGGTTTTTTTGTGGTTTTTTTTCTGTTTGTTTTGTTGGGTGTTTTTTTGTTTGTTGTTTTTTTGGGGGGGAGTTGGTTGTTTGGTTTTTGTTTTGTTTATGGATTAAGCCCAAGCTATCAGTTCTACATCAATGCTGATTTTACTCCACAGCTTTGTGGCTATGGTTTTCAGTATTTCTGGTATTTTTAGTTCCTTCTGTAAGCTTTTGGTGATCACACTCCTTCCCATAATGATTAGGTCTGTCCATTCAGGGAACAAATGTAATTCCCTATCTTGGGCCTGTAAGAGGTCTCTTTGTATGCTAAGGAGTCTTCTGTCAATGTGAGCCTTCCACAAGCACTCTTATTCTCATTTGCTCTTTGCAGGCGGTTACCTCCCTCAGCTTGTGGATTGCATGCCAGCTGCCACCCTCATATCCTAATGCCCCTTACATTAGGGAGTCGGAGAAACAGCAAGGTTTCTACTTTAGCTTATACTCACTGATAGTTGCAAGCTGGGCTCCTTTTGGTGTTTGTCTAAAGCCAAGGCTTTCTACAAAAAAAATTAAAAAATTTAAAAAAGGCGAGAGCACGCTCGCTCTGTAGGGGCCAGTGAAGAGCCACAAAACACAGAGAAATACCTCTTTCCAAGTAAAAGTCTCACTTGTTTGAGGATCGATGGTATGGATAGAGAAACTTGCTGAGAGCTAGACAGCAACACTGGAAAGGCAGCTAGATTTTGCTGCATTGTTTTAAATCCATCTGTTAATACAGAGATATCCAGTGTCCGGCAAACCAAGCAATGCAGTTCTTAAAAATACAAGTTCTGCTTTTCCAGTTGCAAGTTCTGTGTACATACTTATTAAAAATACTTCTCTAGAAAGTCTTCTTATCTAAGTGCTGCAGTGTTAGCAGAACTAATACTAATAGTAAAGTAGTATTGTGGGGAAAGTGAAAATTACTTAAGTATGTTTGGTCTGTATGATTTAGATGTCTTGTAAAACTGAGCTTTTTTTCTTTAGCACTGTGTAGTTCTAGTAGTACTGGTAATTTTAGTATATAGATTCTTTCCCGCTAATAATAGCTCAGCTGCTTCTTCTGGGAAAAAAATAAGCTGGGTCTGTTGAAACACTTTAAGCATCAGATTTCTTTTCTGCTTTCTCAGTTGAGAAAGTAAAGTGATAGGCAACTTAGCCAACAGACTGGGCTGCTGCAGTAACCTGCCAGAGAAGCTGTGGTGATGTGGAAAATCGTGGGACACGCATTCAGGTGAATACAGGTTACAGATGTAATTTTAAGACACAAAAAAACCAATTTAAAGAGATATTAAACTAGGTAACTAGGAAAGAGTGATCTTCAGTTTTCAGAATTGTTTGTAAGGCCTCCAGTAGATGTAGCCCAGTTCTTTAACGTATTATGTCAGTGATGTACAAGATTGCTCATGCTTTGTCTTGATTTTGTTGCCTTGTTTTTTTGTCCCTAAAGAGTAGGTGGCCCTTAAAGTGCTGTAAATTAAACTGAGTCTGTGTTAGGACGTACACATAGCAGAGGATTAAAATTGTGTAGCTTATGCTATCACTGCTGCCAAGCTCCAGTTTGGTTTGAACTTGGGTAGATGCAGAGCTGAAAGTTGGGCTGGTTTTTGAACTGATTCACAAGCAGGTCACACAAACTCCTGCCCTGAGGGTGACTTGTCCTGCTAGAGAGATACAGATGCTGCATACTGCTTTAATCCACTACTTCTGGATTGACTGGTTTGTCAAACCAGTTAAAGATGTTTTTGTGGCACTTATTACCTGTATAAAATAGTCTTTTTAGTGTTTAAAATCCATCTGCAGTAATTAGAGCCACCTGTTAGATCAAAGCGAAATAGCCCAGCACTGAAATTGGAGTAGAACAGGCTACTTTGTCCAGTGTGCTCAGTGCTGCTGACATGTAATACACTGACATATATGGCAAGGAGGCTTGTTCTGAAGTACTTCTAAGAGGTACTGGGTAATAGAACCAGACACTATATTTTTAAAATCACTTCTTCATCTTTTTTTTGGCATTATTTTGCAAGTTCTAAGGATCTCTTTGAATCTTGTGGTGAAATTGAGGTTAATACTAAGTATGTAGGGATGGGTGTCTCTGACTACTGCATTCTTGCCAAAGGAATCTATTTGGAATAACTGATGCTTCTGATAGCCAATGAGAGGATCAAAAATTAATAAAAAACATAGTCTTCTGTTGCATTCAGTTGTGCATTCAGATCCAAACAAAATGACTAAAATAAGGGCAGAAATAGTAGTCATTTTTTTCCACAGCAAGATTCCAGTTTGGAATTAACAATTGTATAGTTGGTAGTGTAGTAGAGATGTGTGTAGAGCGGATGTTTCCCAACAGTGTGTACAATTCTGTATCTTTTATAATTTTGCTTTGTGTTAAAGCCTCCTGATTTGAAAAGCTTACTCAGAAACTGATTTCAAAAGTTGTCCTTTGTTCAGAGATTACATCATAATTTGGGTAATGCAAATATGCTCACTGCTTTAAGGATAGAGTAACTCCAAACCTTGAGAAGAGAGAATTACTGGAATGCATTGTGTCAAGTGGCTTGTAGTTTAAAGAAAAGCAAAGCTGGAGTTGTTTCTGCACAACAAATAAAACTGTCTTCTCTGTACAAATATGACTGTCCTTACTGCATAACAAAAATCTTTTTTTACCACTTATTCACCAAGTGGATAGTTCTTTGAAGTTTTCTCTTTATGAATGGTGTTTGACTTCATCCTCAGCACCTAAGCTTTGATCAGAAATCTTCTTATATGGGCATTTCAATGGGGCTATGAATTAATTTGCATTTTAATATTGTGACATAAAGTAGCCTTTTTTCTCTCTATGTGCTAGCAGCAGAGGCACAGTAGCCAGGACGGTCATTTGTCCACTAAACTGAGTTCAGTTATCTGCTCAGTGTTCCACAGGTATTTCTTGTGGAAACAGTAGCTCAGTTTTGTTTGAGACCAGTCTTTCTGTTCTTTACTTGAGTTACACTGTTGGCTGAAAAAGGTGTTGGTTTACATATAGAGGCCTAGCAGTCAGAAAGCCTTGCTTGCTTCTGGAGAACTGTGTCCCAGATAGAGCACAGAATTTGGGAAAATGGGAAAGGAAGCACATAAAGAACCTTAATCTTCTGCTAGATATATACAGGTTGAGTGGAAAACCTCAATTTATTCTATTATAATGCACAATTTCTTTCCATTCATTCTGCCCAACCCGGTCCTCCTCAACCTCAACAATGGCTGAAAGAAATTCTAAAAAGCTTAAATATAGTTTCTCTTGGAATATGTTTATGTTCTAGAATTAGTGGTGTTGAAGTCTTTCTGCTTATTGCTTGGGTCTCTGCCACCTGAACTCGGTGACCTTTAGTGTTGGCGAATGGTCCTTTCTGTCATAGAACAGCAGTGTGAGGAAGTGACCCTGCTCTGCTTGTTTGCTACTGTGGCCATGAGCTTAGAGAAGCTGGAGGCTTAGACTTCTAAATTGAGCTCGTCTGGCAGGAGGTGTGTTGTTTCACCATAAACACCTGTCTGAAAGGGTTCCTTCTCTTTCCCTCACCTTCATTGCTTTTGCAGCTTTCAGTTAGTCTTTTCCACTGGAGCTTCTCCAACTCATCCTGTATTACACTTTTAAGATCCTTGAAACCATGAGAGAAACAGTTTTTTTTCTCCTTTTCTGTGACTTGTGAGCAAAATGAGATTTTTCTTTAGATTATCTTTTCTGGAAGTCTTGGACCTATATCAAAACCCATAGCATTTTTCAGATTCGTCAATACAGAAGGGAAAATAAGTATTTGTCTTTCAACCAACAGTGTCTGGCAACATTAGCTTTAAGGGCTTTTAATATTTTAGTGGATTTGGGATTGGAGACAGTAAATCTGAACGCTGTAAGGTGTAATCAACTCACTTCAGTCAGTAGTTTGGTAACTGCGGCTGTGTTACTATTGAGCTGTCAGTAATCCGTGTGTGTTTGTGTAGGCCCGAAGCGAGCACCCAGGCGGGGAGAACAACAAGGAGTCAGTAACAGAGGCACGGAGGCGAAACAAGACAAAACTGAATGGAGACCATCTTTCAGGGAATACCGTCCCTATGGAGCACAAAGACAAGTGGAATTCACAGTGGAACGGTATGTATCATGCAGGGAGAACTAAGGCCCTCCCGCCCCACCAGAGTATCTACACGAGCGAGGGAAGGGAATGTTCACGTTAAAACAGATGTAGTAGCCAGATGTGACTTGAAGGCATGGTTGCATTTGTTAGTGTGCAGGTTTGTTACAAGACTACTTACTTCATGCCTGTCAGAGCTGTGGTTTCAGCTTCCTTGGGGGTTGAATTGGAGCATTTTTGTTGAATGTTAGAAATATAAGGCAAAATGAAAAATGGAAAGATCTGAAAATGCACCCTCTAGTCAGCAGCACATTTATAATATTCGTTTCTGAGCTCACATACCAAGCTTTGCAGAACATGTGGAAGTTCCAAGTTGTAACTTGCTGCTTGGACAGTGAACGCATATTGATTTTGCTTTCTTCATAAGTACTAGAAAATTCCACCTAAACCTTTATTGCTTCAGAGTGTGGCTGTTCTTACTTTACACCACAACAGTTGGTATTTAACAAGTTGTCTGAAATTTTTAGCAGTTGCATATAAATCTGGGTTTAGATGGTGGAGCTATTGCATGATGAAGTTGTGAAGATTTGACAGTTTTATAATCTTTTGTTTAATATCTGTAATGTTTTCAGTGTTAATAACAGCTGATATTTCTGTTCCTGTTTGCTGTAATAATTACTCCATAATTCAGTTTGTCCATTTTTAATGATGAAGCTAAAACAGCTGTAGTGTGTGCTGCATAAAGATGCACTCTAAAAATTGTGCAGTAGCTGTTATGTACTGATGTGTCCCCCAGCTGCAGAAATATAATAATATTACTGTTTTCCTTCTTGTTAACTGTTCTATAAAAACAAAAATGACTAATTATCTTCTTTTTAGACCAGTGGAAAGATTAGACTATGAAAGACCAATAAGAGGTCGTGGTGGAGGAAGAGGTGTAATGCGAGGTAGAGGAAGAGGTGGTGGATTAAACAGAAGTTTCAATGGCTTTGACCAAAGAGGAAAACGGGAACTTGAAAGACAAAGTGGGAATGATAAAATGTAAGTGTTCTGTGTGCTGTTTCTCACTTAGTATACAAGTAAATAATAGTCAGCACTGCAGTACTGTATTTTAGGTATTCTGTTCCCTTCTACTATATCCTGGTTGGCTGGCAAAAAGTCAATACCGGTTTTAGTTATAGGTCCTAAAAAAAAAAAAAGGAAAAAAACCTCTAAAACTCACAGAATTGTTTTCCTCTCTTGAGGAGTGAAAGCAGATGACAAAAAGGGTGGAGGTGGAGCTCGCAACTGCAGAACAGTTAAAGATGATATGAGGTACATCATACACTTGTGCCCGTCATAGAGCGTATGTTTCTGTGGCCTACCTTAGATCATCATTTTCATCTGTTTCATGTCCATTTTGAGATTTATAAGCATCGCTTTCTATTATTGTCATAATTAATGTAATTTTACAGTTTTTTAACTTGGCTCCTTCATGATGGTGAGATTAAATTGAAGCAAAGGCATGATGATGTTTGTTCACTTAAGACTGCCAGAATCTTTTGACTGGAGCTGAGTTGTCTTTTAATGGAAATAAGTTATTGCTTTTCTCAATAGTCAAGTAAGTGGGACTCTGGTATTGAATGAAATTGCTCCAAAATGCTGATTATAAGATTCAAACTCTGTTAATGGGCTTAAAGTCCAGTCTTTTTTTCTTGATCTTTACGGATAGTTTCTGAATTGCAAAACCGTAGTACAATTCAGTGTGGCTCTGAAGGTAATATTTAGCTGACTGTACCACTGAAGTACATTTTAAAGTGCTAGGAAAATCAGTAGCATAAAGTGATTAATGGCCACCTCAAGTTAAAAAAAAATCAGGAATTTTCCATTCAATTCTGTATATCTCTTAGTGGTACTGGTTTCTGTTCATATTTGTAAAACCTCACTGATTATGATTGCTTTTGTCCATTCTCTGCACCTAGCAATATGTTACTCTTTCCAGTAACTTTTATTCTCATATACCTCTAGAACTCTTTAATTGAAGGCTGATAATGGATGGAGAAAAGGCAGTGCTTTGAACTTACAGCAAATATCTTGGTCCACATACACATTCATTGACAAAAATGCTTTTAAAATAAAATTTTATTCTAAAATAAAATCTTAAGTTTTAAAACTTAGTGGATTCAGACAAGCATGCTAAAAGTTTGAAAAATACAGCCTTGATGTGTAAGAATTTTTGGGTCTTGATATTCCAAATTCTTCTGAAAGGTTTTAGTAACTTCTCTCCGTTCTACAGAATTTCACATTAGGAATAGATTGGTTAGGTACTCTGGCTTTTCAAAGGATTGGCTAGGTTAACATAGTTCTGAACTGATAGTACAAAACTAGGTAGCAGAAAACTATCTTCTGTAGGATATCAGGGAAGGCTGCATAAACTTGCAAGGTATTTATTGGCCTTATATATTTTCTCCCTAGTTAAGGTTTGGTGGTTTGTTTTTCAGTTCAGTAGCATCAGACCTTATATCAATGTTTGCTTGTGATGTGGTAGAAATGACATAAAATTAAAGCACTGAAGGATTCTAAAAGCATGTTTGTGCCCTAATTGTGCTAATTATGCATTGAAGCTAACAGGTGTAAATTTTAAATATGTATGCCTGCTAGTGGAATGAAGATAAGTTACTGCTGTCATTTGGCAGTGAATTAAAATCCATGTTACAGAAAATACAAACTTTAAAAGAAGCAAAAAGGCAAACCTGAACATCAGTGTTACAATGTAATGGTTAGTATTCATGATTGAACTTTCATCTGCATACATGCTTTTCACTTTTTTATTTAAAGGAAATAAAAGTTGTATTTTCCTAATATTTCTCATTTTGTTAGTTGCTTGGCTTGTCCCTTAGTACACCCTTCTGCTTATGATGAAAGAGTTTTCCTTTTTTTTTTTTTTTCCGTCCTTAACAAGGAATTCTGGAAAAAGAAGTGATGTATTGATTTGGTTTTTTTTCCGGTGTGACTCATGAAGACTGTGGTTTTGTTTTGTTTTTTTTGTCTGTGTTTTGTTTGATTACTGTTTTAGTGGGACAGAACAGACTGCACCTATGGAGGAGACCGTGGAAACTCCTGAACAGCCAGGGACATCTGAAGGAGAGCCTCTGAGCAAGTACAGTCAGACAAATATTTTCTTTCTAAATGCAAAGGAAACAATTAACTCTTACTGATGTACTTGTGTTGAGGGGCACACTTGAAGTGTAAAGTTTTGCTAGTGCATGTATTAAAAATAGAAAAGCTTTGTCTTGTATGTGCGAGTATGGAAAACATGTCCCTGATTCTGACTAAAGCTTGATTTATACAGTTGGAGATTGCATTTAATTGCACAGTGATGCTTAACTTCCTACGATTTGGTGATAATTTAAGGTGGAGCTACATATTATGTTTTACCTTTTTAACTTGTCTAATTTGTAAAAACTACCATGCTTTTTGATGTTCTCTGAGAAAAGGTTTTCAAAGGTATTGGCGATACAATCATACAAACACTTTGAAAATACACTGAGATACTGAGTTTGTATTCATCAATCACTAATATCATGGAGATATCATCTATTCATGAGAGGCTGTGGCAGAACCTGGAAGAACTTTCTGCAAATGCAGTGAGCCTTAGAAGTAGAGAAATTGAGAGAGAAATCTGTCCCTTGTCTTCTGGCTTTCATTCTAATCAGTGTCATAGCAAATAAATGAACACTGGCTTAAGAAAAATAACTCGGCAGTCTTTGTCCAAGTAAGAGACTTAAAGAATAATTAAATAGCATGTGAGATGAGTGAAAGATGGTCAGTGCAGTACGTCAACCTCTTCTGTTGCTGTGAAGCCTTTTTTACATCATGATGCGGCTCCAGATATTAGTGATATGGGTTCATTTCTTAATTTTAAAGCTAACTAGACTACAAAACCTGTTTTATATGTTCAGTTTGTTTAACCCTGTAACAGTTGATACAGCTTTGATTCTTTTAATTTTAGGTTAGCTTTTAAGATATAGCTAAAGGTGTATACACATAGAGAAATCTGTCTTTGAATGACTTATGACTGAAAAAATTATTTTAGGCTAACTTAAATCAGATGGGCAGTGTAGGTACACTGTCAAAAATGCATTGTGTTCTCTAAATATGAGAACAGTTATTCAGCTTTTTAAAAAAAATTATTTTGTCACTTGTTGGTACCTTTACTTATTTCACACTTGTACTTGTTTCTACTTCAATTCAAGCTCTTTGTTGCTATGTCCCAATATCAGTTCCTTGTAGAGCTTAAGGCATGAGAAGTATATACAGTGGAAAAGGCCTCTGGCAGAATCTGCCAGTTATCTTTAATTCTTTCATCTTCCTTTGAGAGCACTAGGTGTTCAGTCAGACTGGGAGCCTTTCTGGAGATTTTACTCCTGTTTGTGTTTTTTTAAAAAAGATTAATTTAGGAACAGTCTGCTGAAATTAAAATGATTCAAAAAAGCAAGTAACCTACAAGTACAAAAGTGTGCGCTGTGTGCTCTTTTCAGTGCAATAAACACTGTCCTGAAGGGTTACAAATCTATATACGAAACATGAGTTACATATATCTCACTGCACTTACCTTGGTGACCCCTGTGTTTTAAAATAGGAGACATTGTGTGAATCCCTAGTGCCTAGGTCATTAGGGATGGTTGTATGGCATGCACCTTAACAAGATGGAATTGTTGTTGTTGAGCGTTTAAAAGCAAAAGCTGGTAGGATATGGTGTTCGAGCTTCAGGATGTATTTAAAGGTCTTACTGCTTAGGTTGCCCCTGCTGTCCAGGTAACACAAATTAGGCTACCTTGTGCTTTTGCTACAGCCTCAATATTATAAAGGGTTGTGTGTTTGCTTGGGCTGCTGCTAGGGTCTTTCTCATTTTGAC
Organism: Corvus hawaiiensis; assembly: GCF_020740725.1. NCBI lineage: Eukaryota > Metazoa > Chordata > Aves > Passeriformes > Corvidae > Corvus > Corvus hawaiiensis. Next base: position 38,113,286 of record NC_063255.1, on the reverse strand, counting down.
ACTAAAATGCAGTGACTGCAAGGAAACCATTTTCTACTGCTTTATTGCAGTTGTGTGCTTGCATTGAGAAAGCAATTGAAGACTTGGGTTTGTTTCTTCTCATTCTCTTTCTTCTTGTGTTTCCATTTAAAATTATGAGTAAAAAAATGTAATCCTGGAAGTTGGGAATAACCTGTCTGCATGAAGATGGTATATAGCTTTCTGACATGGTACTGGCTAATTTCTATGCAACTCTGGAGAAGAGGTTCTATGGGCTTCTGTAACTTATGGGGTCTTGTCTTTAGGACTCTGTTTTGCCATTCCTGAGCTTCTATTTGCAGAGTATTGCAGGATAAGAGTTTCTTTAATACTTGTATAATATAAATCGAGTTGTTTATTCCCATATCCTCAAATTTTCTTGAGTGTATCAACAATGTTTATCTCTAGTTACATCATCCCAAACTGCATGCTACCAGCAGGGGGTTTGTTTGCTGCAGAAGCAAAACCTAACCTTAACCCTGTATAAAATACACAGGTAGTGCAGAAGTATAAACTTTCCTCACAGCTGCCTTCTGTTGAACTTTTTAAACTTTTCTTACAGTCCAAACAATGGACTTCGTTGACCAATTCAAATTGGTAGATATTTTGCTTTTATTCAGTACAGCACATGGGCTAATCAATTCCTGTTCCTAAAGATATTTGCAGAACTTGTATTTAATCTGTGGGGTTTTCTTACTTTTTTTCTCACGTAATAGTCTTCCTTTTTGGTGGAGCTGTGTATCATTTTGGTTATATAATAGGAAGCTTTAACAACTTATCTTCAAGATTTTTTTTTTTAAGCTGTTTATCTAATTTGTTTATTTGTTTTGTTGTTGTTTGGTTATTTATTGTTTTTTTGTTTGTGCCGGTTTGGACACTGTTGTTGTTTAATGGTGACATAAAGTTCATAGATCAGGCCAGAGCTTCATTAGTACTTGATTCAGTGTTTTTCTTCCATAGTAAGTTTGTATAATTGTTGTTTGGTCTTACCTTGTTTAACTTTAAATTTTTCTATATCCGATGATAATGCTCTTGTGAATAATGTTTAGTGGGAAAGCTTCATGTCATTGACTTCTTGATAAAAGCTGGCTAAGCATTTGCTTTGTGCAGTTGAATAATACAAAAACTGATCTGAGAGAGATCTGCTGTCATTATTTCTAAAGATATGGAAATAATAGCTGAATAGCTGAGCTAAATGGCATTCCTTTCCATTTGCCTTTCTTCTGGTAAAAAGAAAATGTATTTTGTTTACTATGTGCACAGTAATCAAGGCATAGTTAAAGGGTTATGGTCATCCATTGAAAACACTGAAGAGTAGGAACCATTACTGAAGGCTCTCATTTGGTGATTTGGTAGGACTTTCATTGTGAATTCAGTTTTTTCACATCCAGAGGTTGTGCTTAGTTGTCTGGCAGTGTTTTGTAAGCATAATTGCTGGTGTGCCAAGGAGCTTACTAATTTGATTAATGAAAATGCACACCAAGCAGTTACTAAAATTGTGTAAGGTTAGAAGGTAGAAAATAATGCACAGAATGCACTTCCATGCTGGCTTGGTGCCCAAAATAACTTGCTGCAATTGAGTTTCTGTCTAAAATGTGATATGCAGGTTCCTGTTGCTGTGCTTCACTCATAGGTGTTTCGCCTTGCGAGGCTTGACATCCTAAAACAAATTTGTACTGCTAATAACCTAGCAGTTAAAACCATCCTTTGCAGTAAAAATCAAAACCATATTTTGAAGTTGAAAAAACCAAATATTTGCAGTGTAAATCCACAAGTATTTCCTTTGGAACTGGCAAGTGGGTGTTTTTGATATATGTGTGCCTTTCAAAGCAATAGCTCTGTTCACTATTTTGAGAGGTCAGGTTGCTCTGTGGTCAAATGTCCTCATGTTATCTTATGATCATAGCAATTTAGACCTGAAAAGGGTCTTTCTGACCCAAGGCATGACCAATTTTAATTGTGCCTTCTCAGACCTGTCTAGTTGATTTTAATGTACTCTGCTAATAGAGATTTCAAGGTCCCCTGATGGTCTTTCTAATACTTAGAAAATAGAAACTGCTATGTTAGGGTTTTTTCCCTCCTGGATGTCTTGCCTTAATGTCATGGATATGCAAAATTTTTTATTTTTTCAGCATTATGTATTTTCCTTTGCACATCTTTAAAGGCTTCACGTGTACATTGTGCTTTAGACTTCTGCCTTGCAGTGCTATTGTGGACTTCTCACCTGTTCCCACACAGAAGACATTATTTAGTTGAGATTTAGTTCCACCCTACCAGTAATAACATCTGTTCCAAACAAAACTGTTGATGTGGCTGCTTATCATACACAGTATGATGTTGAAGAAAGAACGGATACTTGACTGCAATGCTCCTGCACAGTCTGGGGAGTTGGGGTCCCTCCTTCAGAGCTCCTGCCTTGTTAGTGGTTCTTTCTGTGTTTGGGTGGCTGATACTTTTGCCTGAGTGTACGTATTTCTAGTTGTTCTTGGGACTTTCTGGTGATTGTTGTTTTGGTTGCTTGTTCTCAAATCACTGGGTTGCTTTAGCATCTCATACCACTAGTCAGCCATTCAGTATTATTGAATGTTTGCACTATTGCCCTTCTTTCGTGCAATATTTGTGCCACAGAAAATGCAGTAAATATTACTTTACACTGTTAAACTCCCACTTGCATTCTTGGTTTTCTTCTGCAAATTAAGATATTAGTAGTTAGTTCTCAAGTACTTTTTGCAATCAGTTCTATATCTTTCTACAGCTCTTGCCGAGAGAGAAACATTACAGAAACATTGTCTCTGTAATGTGGTAAAAACTTCATGGGAGAGGCAGAAAAAAAGACTTCCTAAAGTTCAGATATGCAATTTACTGAGAATAGTGGCTTAGGAAAAAATTAAACAGATTGTAATGAGCGTGGAACTACGACTGCTGACCAGTCTTTTAACCTTGAATTTCTGGTTGATAAAGCTGGAATTGTCAAAATAACAGGGCATAAAGGCATGTCAGAGAGCAGGCATGTAGTACAGGACTTCTGTATTTGTTACTCTTCTGTGAAGTGAATTTAGAACTGTGTTAATCCTAGAACCAAAATTCAGGGCTGCCGTAGTGTTCGGTTCTGCTTCTCATAGTCGTGCTGGGTGTTCAGAAAAATACTGTCTAATTTTGGCTGGCAAGAAACATGAATGCTTTGCTGCAAGATCAGGTAAGAAGAGGGACCAGGCCTGTTCCTATATAAGTTAGTCCTATAATGTACAGAACTGTCCCAACAAATGTGTGCAATCCAATAAGCTGCTTGTATAACTTTAAAAACAAAATACAGTCATTGATTGTCATTTGACTCTGCATCTTCCCATGATAAAAAACTTCCTACTTGCACCTAATAAAGTGTATATTTACATTGGGGAAATCATAATTATTTGGTAGGACTGTGGAACTATGACCGAATGAGGAAAACCAAATCCGTAACTCTCCCAGTAGACAGGTTCTAATGAGAGGGCTTTCCAGAAAAGTCATTGTTAGGGAAATACTTGGCCAACTTCAACTGCTGTTGTAATGCATAGCAGTTTTCTGTGTGAGGAGAGAAATGGTTTCTCAAGTGTCTTGGAGTAATCAGTGTGGGTTTTCTTGTAGGTCATGGTATTTGACTTGTTTATGCAGCAGATGGTTATGGTGATGGAGTAAGTTGTGCTCCCTGTATGTGATGCTGGTTAGTAGGAAATGGCTTTCTGTGGGTATCATTAAATGTACACCTGCAGTGTTCTAATAGCTGCTGGTCCTGGGCAGGCCTGTCATGATCAGCATCAGAAAAGTGGCAGAAGAGTACTCAAGCAGTGATGAGTGGAAAAGAAGGTTTTTTTTGCTTATGTGTCTTGTCTTATCTCTGTGTATCTTACAGACATAAAACCTTCTGTCTTTACAGTTCAAAATATGCAAGGCAGCCTCTGACATTTCATATATTTTTCTAGGATGTATTGTTATTTCACTTAATGACAAATGAAAATGTGACTTAATAATTTTCATTTAATCAGGATTAATCTGCTTTTGCCAAGTGATAAATGCTGTCTGCTTGTCTGTTACTACATCTGACAAAAAAAATTCAAGGAAGCATCTTGTGAAATACACAAAGAAAATGTTAATTACCTGGAAGATGGCATGGTCTGATCATCATATCTTTTTGATGACTGAAAGCTACACTGAAACATGAATTCATCTCATCATTGTGCAGTACAAGGCAATGAAACCATGCAACTGGGGTGTTTTAAAACTGCTGTGTGCCTTTTTTTTCAGTATGGCTGTATTTGCTGAGTAGATCCACTATTAAACTGTAGGGTTAAGAATATGCCAGATCAAAAGGCAGAATGATTTTGTCTAGAATCTAAGTGCTTGAATTCAGGATGAGACTGGATGAGTACTAATACAAGAGGCTGCAGACAGCGTTTGTTCATATGACTAATTTCAAACAGTACATAAGTATATACTCTAAGTTACATTGATGTAAAACTATCACACATAAAGTTACTGTGGGGAGTAAGTGAAATTAATGACAATAATTTGGTGAGAAACATTCTAAATGTTTTGTTTAGTATCCTTACTTTGGAGATGAGTATTCTTGTTTGTCCTGGAATGTTGCAACCTAATGTTTTTTTACTTTAAAACCTGTGAACTTCTAGAGTTGCTGAAGGAGAGCCAATGGAAGAAGTGGTTCAAGAAATGACATTAGATGAGTGGAAAAATCTTCAGCAACGGAATCGACCAAAGCCTGAATTCAATATCCGGAAGCCAGAATCCACTGTTCCTTCCAAAGCAGTGGTGATTCACAAGTCAAAATACAGTGACAATGTAAGCACTGCGTCAGGAATTCTGTTGTAAACTCTCCTTTTTGCCCAGGGTTAGGAAACTGTCTCTGTTTTTTTTCTACTACTTTTAGTATAATCTGAATAGGCAAGAAAATAGTATCTAAGCTTTATCACTGTAATGACATGTGCCCCAAAACTGGCTTTAAATTGTGTGTTCAGCTTTTTGTCTCAGATCATCACCCCTATTTTCTCTGCAAATATGTAATATATCAGGTTGTTCTACCTTATGGCTCAGCTGCTGCCACCTGTATAAGTCTCTGGTAATGCTGCTAGAAAAACTTGGTTTGTGAAACTGTTTAGCTTACTTGCCAGTATGCATCTGCATGTATCTCAGTGTGCACTTGGAAATATGAATTTTTTTTAGGATGTGGTTTCTTTGGGTCCTGCTTCTTAGAACTATCCCTGGAGAGCTTGTGGTGCTGTAGTGTGCACCCCCTCCCCACTTCCCCTAGATTTTATTCCAGGATACTGCTTAGATTGAAATTTCAGGGAGAACTACTAGTTCTGAGGAGAGAGGGGAAGCTTCTTTCAGATTCTAGCTTACTTAGGTTTCAGATTTTGGGGGTCACAAAAGTATGTACATATAGTCTAGCATGATGGAATTTTGATCCTTGAAGTCTACATGCATTTATGAATACACATCTTTTCTCTAGTTATAATATTAGCATCAAAACTTGCTTAATCACTTTAGGTCATTGTGTCTGCATTCTTTTTAGTGAAACTTTTAAGGTCAGAGTTGCTGTTACCCCCTCTTTCTTTTCTGAGAGAGGCAGTGGTAAGGGTGGGGAGAATACCTTCCACAAGCTCCAAAGAGAGGACACAGCTGTGTGAAGAGTACATACAAGTTTCTGTTCCTCTTGCCTGTAAAGTTTCTCTTTTGGTAGTATCAAGAGACCTTGTTAAAATGAACACAGAACAGGAGGTACCGGAACTGTGTAACATAGGCAAGTGAAATCCCTGAATTAGACACTGAATAAGTGATCGTTGTAAAGGATGAGTTAACACATACTTTATCATAACTACAGTCCCCATTAAAGTTACGCTGGGAAATAGTCTGACATCAACTAGCTATTAGGAACAGTTAAAACAGTAATCTCATAGCTGCAGGCATGTAGATGAATACATCGGTTAGGTAGCTTTGGTATGGCCTTTTAACCATTATTTGGAGATAACTGTAGGAGTAAGTACCTTAGGTCTGACTCTCTCTAGTCCCTTTGAAAACCTCCTAGATTACATTTTTGAAAAACCTCTTCTGTATTATGGAGTCTGTACAGAAGCTTTTGTTGCCAGGAATCTCTGAGCCGACAAAGAACTATCCCAGGCATCTGGGAAGCTGCAATTACCTCATCTATGTTAAAATCCTGTGCAAGTTAAGGCTTGTCTTGTGCTTCAGATGCTGCCTTGGTTCATCTGCTGCTTAGTCTATAAGTGTGCATGTGTATCTGGGAAGTGAGAAGCTCATTCATACATGGAAACTGTAGGCTTTAACCAGATATTCTTTTTAGTTGCAAAAAGAAGACTTTGAAGATGATTCTCATGTCTTTCGAAAACCAGTGAATGATATAACTTCTCAGCTGGATATTAATTTTGGGAGTCTTCCTCGCCCTGGCCGTGGATCAAGAGGAGCACGGGGTGGTCGTGGTCGTGGCAGAAGACCTGAAGAGACAGGACCTCGACCAGAAGTAGTGGTAATAGATGTTACGGTTTTGTTGCTGTTTCTTGGGGTTTTTTTTCTGTTACTGGTGGTGTTTATGTCCTGCCCCTTTCTGTGTGGAATTTCAATTTCTGTAGTGACAGACGTGTTTTTAATTCCCGTCTCATAGTATGTTGTCCTGCTTGAGTTCCTGGCCTATATTATGTTACTTGAAATTAAATACTGATTCAGGCTCACAACTCAGAACACATTTCAAAAGGTCTGCTACTGATGGTAACTAGAGGAAGGCATGCAATGAGGATTTTTTTTCTGCAATGAGTTTTGATATAAACTGGGAAGTAATTAAAATAACTGAAGGCTTGTATCTCTTTGAAAAATTTCAGTGTGATACAGTAATACTTTGATTACTGACAGTGAGATCAGTAAATCTATGAGAATGATTCATGAGTTCAATATAACCATTATAAAAAACTTCCACTTACCTTTGGGGGGGAAAAAAAAAAGCATTGGCATACTGGAAAATGGCATCTTTATTCTACATACTAACAGGATGTCTTTAAGACCAGGAACTTTCAGAATAATATGGAAGAGTTGATGCATTTGTTTCATCTGGAAGAAAAAGGTTCTTTATGGTAACAGATCAGAGAGATTAAAACTACAATCCAATACATTCAGTAGTTCTAGAATGTAGAAATATAGTAATGGTGCTTCTAAAAATATGCAGTATTTTGCTTAAGACCGCTTTACTTTTTTCTTCATTCAGTGCTGCAGAACTTGTGACCTTCTGGTCTTCTCCAGGCAGCATTATAAATACATTCACACTGGAAAAAAAATTACAGTAGTCATAAGTTCTGAGATAAATGTGCATGATAGTGATGGATACAATTTGAGTAGAAGTAGCATTTAGTAGTAGTAGCATTTGAGTATAAGAATGAACCCTTTTGAGGGTAAAATACATAAACATAGCTGTGAGATACTTTTGAAATGCATTCATTTTTATAAAACTTCTTACTTCATAGGTGCAGCTTGTTGCTCCAAATCCTGATGATCCTGAGGATTTTCCAGCTTTAGCTTGAAGAACCATCCTGCATGGTGGTATCTCAAAGTTGCTTTGTAACTATGAAGAGACCAGTTCTATGCTGGTGTAGATTGAGGAAGTCTGTTTCCCTTCTGGAAAGTTGTTTGGGTGTTTGGTGCGGAATGATTGCAGCTGTCTGCTAATAGAGTTGGGTTCTAGAAATACGGGTGGACTGGCATCCTGTCACAGGTTTCAGTGTCTGCCTCCAATTGTGAAACCTGTGGGAAGGCTTACAGTACTTCCCTACTAGGCTTCAAGTGAAGTTAAAGGGAAGAGTGTTTAAAAATGTATATATAGAGATTATATCAAGTTCTCCATGACGCCATGATGAAATGTAAACTGTACAACACGATCTACAACTGGGACTCAATTTCACTGTACATTTGAAAGCTGGGTTTTTTTGGGTGAAGTGTATATTTCAGGCAGTCACAAGTTGCAGTTCTTCAGGGTTTGGCGAATAAAGAAAAGTGCACATTGGTTTGGGTTTGAGGTATTATTTTAAGAAGTCAGAGTGGTAGGTGGAGGCTTTTGCTATTTGGATGTACTCTGGGGTAAAAAAAAGAGGGGAAAAAAACCCAAACCCTAAACAGCAATCAGTACTCACCAAAAAAAGTGAACATCTCTCTAAGTGGAAGTGATCTTTAAAATCAAGGCAGCACAGATGCTTTGAATTGACACCTAACCATAAGTCCTACTTCAGTAACAAGATATAGTCTAATTACTTTGAAGAAAAAGTAAAATAATAATTTTGATCTAAAACCAGAACTAAATTATTAAGGAAGCTTTTAATTTTAGCAGGAGCAACTATAAACTAAAATGTTTCATGCCTTACCAAGAAGTTTGTGATATTGGGGATGAGGTGCAATGTTCTTTCATTGCAGCTTTAACATACTTGAGTGAGATTTTCTAACTTGTTTCCTGTCCAAGGGGACACTGAGAGCCATTGTGGGGGATCTGAGAAAAACAAGAAAATGGTGCCAGAGGTGATGACAGAAATAAATGAGAGGACAAGCATACTGGACATTTTGGAAGCAGCTGTCAGCCTCACAGGAGTCTTCAAATGCCTGCTCAACTTGAATACATTCTTTCAATTTACTGGGAAAGCAGATGAATATAAACCTTTCACTTTTTCCAGTTCTGTGCCTCACTTCTAAGCAGTCTCCTTTGAAAGCAAACAGTGGATGAAACTTAAAAGAAAAAAAAGTTTTGCTTTGGAGTAAGCTCTAAGAGTGCTCAGAATCTTAAAAGACTTTTCTCACTTACAAGGCTTTGCTCAAATAGGGTGTAGTCATCCTAGAAAGACTCTTTTCTATATGCTCCAAACAGATGGTCTGCAGAGTAGTTCAGCCCAAAGGATTTTTTCTTACATTGTTAAATTACTTATATGACAATTTGCTATAACATGAGATTTTGTATTCCACGAGAAGTTCATCTTAGTGGCATAGAGATGCTCTGACTTGTAGTAGGAAGAAGTGCAAAAGCAAAGTGCTGGTGTTAAGGGAACCCATGCTGCTGCTATTTGAGTAACTGAACTGGATGAAATAATGCATGACTCCTTCACTTTGTAGTCACAGGATGTTACTTGACATCATTGCAGTTTAAGATTTACCTGCTGCTGCCCTTTTTACAGGTGGTGTTTGTTTCTGCCAAAAATGGCAATTTAATGAATGTGAAAGTGATTTTTGTCAGTGGGATTCTTGGAATATTTTGCTTGTTCTTCCCTTCCTGTTCCCATTTTCCCATTGGACAGGGAAGAATGTGTCTGAATTTTTGTTTATATTTTTACTTGCCAGAGTGAGTGTGTGCATAGATGTGGAGAGCTTCTTTGCAGGGCTTCTGTTTCCTGTCATGTTTTGAATGTAGCCTTCTCTTCTACTAAGAGCTCTTTTCGCTATGAAAAGTGGTCATGTACTTAAAAGTAACCTCTGTTCTTCTACTAAAACTGTCAATCTTTGCTATGCTGTGCTACTGGGATCAATCTGCTGCGATGTGTTTGGTTTAGTTCTGAATGTTCTCTGGGAAGGCTGAGAGATTTTCATTTTTTAGTCTCCTTCCTGCTGTTGCAAAGTTACTGTTTATTCCTCTAACTTTGATCATCTGCCTTTCAAAACAGAATGACAAATAGGTTCTTTGGGGAATACTTTAAAGGACTTGTGAAAATTTATCTGTATAATCTACTTTTGGTCAGCAGATTGTTAAACTCCTGGTTAAAAGGGAAAAAGGCTGGTTACAAGACTGTTTAATTAAAAACAGAACAAACCGACCAACACTAAAAAATACAACCCAAAACTTTGTGAGAATGAGATTTAGTATAGTTGATTACTGCTGAAACAAGAAGTTTCTTAGAGCAGCTATGTGTGACAATTTTATTTTTCAGTCTGTCAGACTTGAATATGGCTTAAGAGTTTCTCTAGTTGATGGTATATCTGAGTAGAGAAAAGAAATTATTAACTGTAAGTGATGACAGTGATTCAACTTCTTTGCCTAGCTGTGATAAGAGAACTGTAAATCTCAGTCATCTGTCACATTTAAGGTACCAAAATAGCTGTATCTGTTAAGCACATATTTGCTGCTGTCACTCCTGGTGTAGCTTTACTCCTTCATGTAAAGCAGCTGGTAGCTGGTGTAAATATATACACAAACACTAGTAGAACATGGCATGCATATTAAGAAGAGATTAAATTGTGTTGCAGGTCTTAGTCATGTTACTCTTTAATGCACTGCTACCAGCAACTCTTTGGATTAATGTAGTGAGTGGCCTAGGAAAAACTGCTGCATTTCAGGTTTAAGTTTTAGATTAATGTAAGTCGCAGTAAGTTTGCAAAGAAAGGAATCCACCTCTCTCCATGACTGTCATTTATATATGGTAGTGTTGATATGATGTAGTTCAGTTGAATCATATGCAGTGCTATGGTTTAGGATTGGCAAGAGTGAGATGAAAGTGCCTTTAGAAGAAAGAGGAGAGGAATGTCTGTGTTTTAAGATAAGAGTACCAAAGAATGAATAAACAGACTCAGAAGTAAAAAACCCTGAGCTGATAAATAGGAATATTGGGCATTTGAGCCCACAGGAAATGAGCTTATACCTTTTTTGTAAGAAAACAAGTGTTGGGGTGTAAGTGTGCTTTGGGCCCAAAAACCCTGAATCTGTACCTCTAGTACCCTTATGCCATTAATGTTAATCTTGTATTACACAATTTTCACATAATTTTTTCTTTTTTCCCAGAGCTATCACAGGCACATACACATTCATATAAGAAAATGAATATATGTGTATCCACACACACATATATATATGCAGTGTTGAAAGTAATGCAACGCTGACTCATTATCAATGGATCAATAATTGAATGTGAAACATGATTATCTTTGCATAAACAGTACATTTAATCACTGAATAATGGGCATGAAATTAGAGCTTTTTCTCTTTCAGTAGCATATGCTGAGCAAGTATTGAACAGTTTCTGCTTGGAGTGGGGGAGCCTTCAGTCTTTGGAAGAAGTAACAACTGTTATGCTTTGACTGTGTTCTTAGAATTTAACTTGAAATACATTATATCTTCAGCAGTGTTTTATTTCTGTGAAAACAAATACCTTTTTGAATATGTGATACAAGTGTTTCAGATAGCTGTCTTGAGCACAGCCTTAGATACCGCATCACTTAATGACAGCGTTATGGTGGAGACGAGCTATCCCTAAATAAACAGAATAAAGTTTCTGCTCTCCTTGTTTAGGTAACTAGTATGACTACTCATAATCTGTGTTCCTATTGTCTCTATGATGTTTTACAGCTAGTTAGCAGGACTTGATAAGCTGTTGCCTTTTAGCAATAGTAGTTCCTTTGTCTAGATTTGTACAGTAGTTACTGTTTGAATGAAAGATACCGAATTTTGCATAATGTAATTGAATTAGCAGGATAGCTCTGCCAACACATAAAAATAACAAGGTACAAACTTCTTTCTCATGCCAGAAGAGAATAATAAGCTGACATACGCTGATCCAGGAATTCTATACTTGTTAGTTGTTTGGTTATATTTCTCTTGCTTATGGATTGAGTGCTTCTTTTCTGTTTTTCTGAGCTCTAGCAAAGACTTTGAACCTTAGAAGCTCTTGTGGGAAAAGCAAAACCTAGTAATCTTTCCAATGAAGCTTCCACCAGAGTGAAAGAAGACCAGAGGCTGGAAAGGTCTGGTCAGTGGGAGAAAGAGATAGAATGTGAACAAATCAACATTAAACAGTAGTTCACTTTAAAATAGGTATGATAGTGGTGTGAAAGAGATGGACAAAAAGCACCTAGAAGCATGACAGCACGAGAAATGTCACGTGTTGTGACTGCTGGCTAGAGATTCTCACCTGTGAGTGTGCCATTTTGGAAAGAATGGTGAAAGATCAATCTAGTAATGCCAAAACATGAACTTGGGAAGAAATATGAGAAGGTCTAGAGAAAAGCTGTATTTGAAGGAGGGATAATGAGGAAGTTGAGCCCTTCCACTGAGTAGAAAACCAAGGAATTGTTCTGCTATCTATCTTAAAAGAATGGCATCAAAGCACTGACAGAGGCAAAAGCAAGCTCACAAGGGTAAGAAGTGATGTTTCATAATTTACCCTCCTGCTGCTGGCATCACTCTCAGTTTGGATTTTCTCACATTAGTAATAGCTGATGCCAAGGGTCTATTCCCGTTGTGCTGTCAGGGTACGAGGACTCTAGGGTTTGCCACTTTTATCCTGTTTGTGCTGTAACTGAGCTGCAGCAACTGGCATGGTTAGAAGAGCTGGGAGTTGGAGGTGCTAGTGACACAGAAGAGCTTTTTATCTGCTGTGCTATGCTCTTACACAGCAGGGCCACCACATGCTGAGTTGAGGCATCAAGAACACCAGCAGCTGCTTGGCCTGTCTGGAGTCTTCAGCAGCCTTGTGAACTAGGACAGTTTGGTAGGAAGGACATGGACCAGGAATGGAGCTGTTGAAAGGACAGCTTTCTAGGTGCCTTCTTCCACTGCCTTTGTGACAGTCCAACACTTGACAAGGCTCTTGGAAATATCCCATGGATGGAGAGTGTCATGTTTAATACCAGATTTATTTACTTGAAGATGGTTCATGTCACATGGCATTTCTGGTTTAGAGTGATACAAAGTATACTGGAAACACAAAAGTATACTTAATACAGCAGTTGCAGTACACAGTTCAATCATAATACCAATATGACTCCCCTTACTGGTCCCTATGAAATACATCCTCACTGTCACTATATTCCCTGGTGTCCCCAGCTGTCAGGAAGGAATGGGAGGGTTGATGTTTAAGCTCATGTCTGTCTTTGAAATTCTTATGGCAGTTGTCTGGCTCTTATATTCTATGTATTCATTCTCCCCATGCGGGTCTGGTCTTCACTCTTGCTGAAGAACTACTTACTGATCCACTCAAATGGCTATCAAAGTTTATCCAAAACAAAGGCCACCCCATGTTCCCTTTGAGTTGAGATGAAGTAATCTTTGCAATTGCTGTGGTCCATTACTCCCTAAGCTTAAAAAGCACATCACCCTTGTATATGTCTTATTCCATATTCAGGACTTACTGGTCAGTCACATCCATGTGAAACCAACCCCAAAACCAGAAGTAAATAAAGTAAAAAACATCCCTTCCTCAACAAACCCTTGGTGCGGTAGGTTTAAAGCATGCAGTTTCTCTCTAGGACCAGACTCGAATTTCATGTATAACAGTGCATCCTTTTTGCTATAGCATGTTTTTGTCTACTCCTACATAAGCAGTGTAGGAACTGCACTGCAAAGGTGGCTAAATAGACCAAAATTCAAATTATTCAGAACTACAGTGAACAGATCATTCTTGCAGCCCATTAACTTCTCAAGGGAATGGGTTTGGGCCACTGTTCAGTTTTTCTCTGTGGGATTCTTTTAGTCCTCTGCCCTCCCTGGCCCAGTGCCAGTACTCCTTACTCCTAATGATGTGATAGGACTTAACTGTGTTTTCCTGTGGGAATCACATGCATAAATTGGTGTTCTCCCAGGCAAGACCCACCATTCATTCTTCATCAGGCAACTTGCTTGTCAGGAGAAGGTCCTTAAACATCATGTGAATTTGGAAAGGATCACCTTACATCAGAAGAACACCGATTTTCCAACTATAAAACCCTATCTTTGAGGCAAGCAGAAGTTTACTTGCTTGTTAAACAGGCTCTGCTTGGTGTGTGCAAATTTTGCCTTTTCTAATATAGGTAAGGTAAGGGTGACAAAAAGTGTTTGAGTTGGTCACTATTTTTTGCTGTTAGATATTTTTTTAAAGGGCTAAACTAGGCCATCACCTGTGCTTGTGCAAAAATCAGTGTTCCTAAAGCTTTAGTTCTTCTGAGAAGCCTTCACTGTCATGGTAAGTATCAAAGTATATAGTATTTAAGATAATGCCTGTTTCTAAAAATTATATATAATCATAGAGGAAGGAGAAGAAATAACTAAACCCCCATTGTTGTGTCTTACTGTGCTTTTTTTTACTGTGTAACAGTATCCCAACAATTCAAATAGAGTTACTGTTTTCCAAAGTGAGTTCTCTGAAATGTAGAGCCAGAAATTCTCTATTTTTGAAATTTTAAAAGTATGTGTTTTAAGAATCTGTGCTTTAATTAAAAGTTTTCAGGCAGCTGAGTCTGTTGTGTTTTTTCAGTGCACACATAGTCTGTCTGGTACAGATATGATCATACTGGAAATAAAACAGGAAAAAAACTCTTCTGATTATTTTTAATTTTACACAATTCATGTTTACACTTCTCACTATGCAGTATTTTGTATAAAATCAAATGCAATCTATATTGTTTTCAAATGAGACACAAATGCATATTGAACTAATTAATATTACAAGATAATATGAAGCTTTATCTTAAAAATACCTTCACCAAAATAAACTTTCATTCTTACAATCTAAGTTAAAAAAATATGATTAGAAACACAGTTTAAAAATAATCAGGATGAACAGTACTGATTAGTCAAGAAATTTAAGACCTTGATAGCCTATACATGAGTTTACGTAAGACAGTCTGCAAATGATTAATATAAAAACTGCAGTGCAACAAACTGGTGAATATCACATTTATGTGTTGTGTTGTTTTTTTTTCTACACTCTCTTACTGTTTTAAATCAGCACTGCTTCCTCTGCTGTCATACTGGGGCAAAAAGACAAGATCTGGTTAACATCTGAGTTAAGTTTTTGATGCTGTAATGGAAAGTAGTGTTTTCACCCAAGATATTACAGCTTTTGAGCATGTAGTATCTTTTGAACTAAGAGATTGAGGAAGAATCCATCTGTCACGTATTTGAAAGAGGAAAGGATTTCTAAGGAGAATCTCCTAACTGTTGAGACCAGAAATACCTTCATTCAGCTGCTCTGTTGTACAAAGGTGATGCAGCTGCCACAACACATTCCATTTTGGCGCTTAATCCTTCACAATTCAGAAAAAATTCAGAAACCAAGGACTTCCTCACCCATGTCCATTTTTCATTCTTGTACCTAAGACAACTTTGGTATGGTATATTAAAAATGTTAGACAAAGTAATAAAAATTTGTAACAAACTAAGCAGTACAATTAGCTGGGACACAATGAGGTAATGAGTTAATTTTCCGTATAAGGCTGTTTGGAAAGTTCAAATGTGAAGTCCCTTTGACACTTACATGTTTCTCACTAAGATACTGGGTGGTGGATGGGGTATCCTGAAACACATTGATGCCAAACATGCAATTTTGGTTTAGCTAGTTGCTACTGTTTGTGCACTTGCGTTATGCAAATGTACTTCTGATGAACCTAAAAGTGCTAATGATTCTGCTGGTTACTTTAAAAGAGGCAAATTCTAATTTGGAATTTGGAAGGGGTGAGAAAGAGACCAATTAGTTTTGGTTAAAAAAGAAGATGCTAAAAGAAGCTCAGCTGAGGGCAAAGCCAAACACAGTAAATATTACAAAATCTTTATTTTGATTCTCACTTAACGACTTACATCCCTTCTCCCTTCCAAGATGAGGATTTTTTTCAAAAATAAACAGATTCATATTTGCACAACAGACTTACTATTGTGACTACCTGTACTTCAGCTTTTTGCACAAATGGCTTAATTAAAAAACCCAACCAACTGAAAAACCAACCCCACCCACAAACCCCCACTAAAAAACCCTAACCAAATAAACCAAACCCCAAAACCACTAAACCAAAACACTGCCCCCCCCTCCCCCCCAAAAAAAACCACCCACAAAACAGCTAAACCAACCCCATTCAAACCCCAAGAAATTTTAATTGCCTTATCAGGATGAAATCAGTCCCTCTCTTTTGGACGCCTTTCATCTAGAAAAAAAGGGGGGGGGGTGAAAAGTTTAAGGAGAAAACAAAAAAAATACTTTCAGTCTGAGCCTTCAACGGTCCTTTATTTTGCATCAAACCTTTTCTTTTTATTCATATTTTCAGATTTTGACTATCTAAGATCATGGATGTTACCTCTAAGCTTACTTAAACTTCACATCCTGTCCTGTCCAAGTCATGATGCTCTTGCTCATACTGGCATTCAAAAATCACCAGCCTAACAGAAGGCTTAGTTTCCATTTAAAAGGACATAGATTGAAACTAGTCACTGAACATTTGCATTCATTGAAATAAAATTCCGTCTCTCACAGAAGTAATCTGCGTCTTCAAAAACTTGTTATTCCATTACTAACATTTCAGATTTCCCCATTTCTTCTACCTACTGTAAGAGTCACTAAGTCAACAGATAACTGATTCATATTTAAGGCTATGTGGTAACAGTCCTCATCTGAGGGATATGCAGCTATGACATCAGTTGGTGGACAAAGGTATACCAGTTTTGAAATTTCATAATGTGAAAACTAGTAGGAAAAGACACAGTTTTCCTGTAAGGGATGAAAATTTCAGTCTCAAGCAGATTCCTCTAAAACTTACACTGCTTTTTAACAGAGGTAAATTGTAATTCCTGAAGTGTTAGATGTCCAGATTTTTACCTGCCCCTGAGTTCCACTACCTCAGTTGTATGGCAACCTTATTTTCCCTTTTTTGTGTGCTGCACTCATTAAATGCCCCAAAGCTAAAAACCAGCAACACCCACATGTTACCCAGTGTACCAGTGAAATCTGGGGGGAATTCTTACCTTTCATATATGGCAATTTAAAGTTTCACCTAAAGGACTTGATAGGAAAGGAAACAATAATGTAATGACATTTCAATATGACAGCACTGCTTTAAATGGTACACTGTTTTTCCTCCCCTTTAAAATCATACCAGATTTAAATAAGTTATAACTAGTTCAAAGAGCCATTGGTTGTAAACAACTAAAAAGCTGTCACTATTAAAAACAAGTTAATCATTTACAATTAGTTTTTCCTAAATAAACCACATAACCTTTGACAATAAAGCACTCTTTGGTGGACAATAGTTACGTTGTGTACTCAATACTGCAGCTTCATAAAAAACTTCATACAAAGTAAGAAAGAGCAGCCGATCAACACAGAAGAGTACCAATACTATTAGAAAAAAAAGCTTTTGTAGTTGATTCTCAGACTCAAGTGAAGACTTAAGCCCTGTCTGAATAGACACCACAGATTTATATACTTAAAAGCTCCCACCATCTTTTCATTTCTGGTGGTCAGCAGCTAAGTAAGTGATTGCCATCACAGTTTATACACATGCATCATACATACTAGCAAGCTCTCTTTATAATAGAGAGCTTAAATATTTACACCTGAGTCTGAATGTACATAGATTTTGTTGGTTTTGTTTGAGAAAGTGGTAGCATGGTAGAAAAAGGTCTACCAAACATGTTGACAGTTCATTTTATTCTACAAGTAAGGAAGAGATTGTTCTATTTCATTTTTTGCTGAAAAATAGAGCCAAAGTGATCTTCCTTGAATTGCATTAAGTCCCCTCTAGTCATATCCCCTTCACTCCTGAATATCCTCTTCAACACTGGTGGCTTATTGGAAATTCAACGCAATACTGTTCTAGTCTTCGTGATGGATTGGCTGTTGAAATAAAACATATTTGAGGGAAAAAGTTAAAGATCACTCAGTATGTATTTCAAGCAAATATTTCTGGCAAGGTAAAATGAACAAATGAAACTTCAAAGAAAGAAACAAAAGGTAAAAGTCACTGCATTTAATAACACAGCAATACTGATTGTCAAGAATGCATGGACTGGTCTGATCACAGATAATATGAAGAAAATTCTGTTCCATACAGAAATGCAAAAGAGGATTCAAAGTACCATAATTTCATTAAGCACATTTGTGCAAAGCATTCCTTTTCTTTTCCTCTCTCTGAGGTATTAGACCATAGGAAAAGTAGGAATAATAGTAAAGAAACATATTTTTTTTTAAAGCTAGGATTAGATTACATATAGAAAAGTTCTGAAATGCTGCAGGTAGTTTTCAGTATTTTTCAGTATTTGAACAAGGGTGCAGAAGGCTGCTTTGTAATACCCAGGAAAGCAAAGACATGAGATTTTTAAAGTCAACTCCTCTTTGTTAGGTTTTGTGATATTCCTCTATACAGTTTTCATACTTCTTCCCCC
Organism: Corvus hawaiiensis; assembly: GCF_020740725.1. NCBI lineage: Eukaryota > Metazoa > Chordata > Aves > Passeriformes > Corvidae > Corvus > Corvus hawaiiensis. Next base: position 38,095,120 of record NC_063255.1, on the reverse strand, counting down.
ATACTCCCTATTATAATTTTTGTAATAAGTTGACCTACATTCCCTTAAGCACCTTTACACATCAAAATGCCTTTACCACTTAAGATTTCATTTCTAATCAACTACTTACCGTAAGAATTTAATTTTAATTCTGTTCTGTGTGGTAACATGGAAAAGACCATTTAACTTGTGCCTTATTGTGACTCAGTTGGTTTGGATTTGAAGTATGCACCTTGTTAAAATACAGACATGAACTTCACAGTAACTGGCACATTTACAAGGAAGCTATCTTAACTGGAGAAATAAGGGCATCCACATTGCCAGTCTGTAAGCCAGTGACTTCCTGCAAAAACCAGTATTATGTCAATCACAAGATATGTGTTATGTCCATCAGTACTTTCAGTAGAAGGCAGCAGACGTCTAGAGATGTTCCACAAAGGAAATGCAGTGAGTGTTTTAAATAGGATTGAAATTCTGTAAGTTCTCTTTGCAAAGCCAGAATAGTGTTTTAGCTGTAAATAGCTGTTTTGGCTAAAAAAATCAGTCTGAAGACAATCCATGGTAGTGTCTGAAGGATGAAATGGCAAATGAATTTCCTAGCTCTGCAGATTATACTGCATTAGGATGGGTCACAAGTGTGATTCACATACAAAAAGAATTGACTAAAGTGACATAAAGCAGCAACAAATGAGATTGATGTAAAAATGGTGCAAGATGTTTCCACTGGAATGTATCAGACGAGAAAGTAAAAGAATAAGGATATACAGTAATGTCAGAAGTTCAGCGAAGTAAACGAAGTCTTGACAAAGACAGATGTTGGTTAGGGCATGATATCAATATTGTAGAGATAATTATTCTCTACCCTGCAATCCACTTGATCTGGATTAGGTCAATGAATCTGAGCACTCTGAGGTAGTGCAAACTGCTGATACTTCAAGAAATTAAGATAGATGAAAAGGCATGCTTAAAAAAAGAGTGATACTTTTTCAAATGCTACAGGAAAAATAAAAGGCCATCTACAAGACCAACAAGAAGATACTGGATTCTAAATCCAGTAAGTTATATGGTCATACCAAAACACCCTTCAGAGGGACCAGCACCAAATTAGCTCTTGCAGATTATAAAACAATTAAGAACTTCATAACTGACAGAACAAGGACAAATTTGATTATTGGATGGAAATATAAAGTAACTGAACTTCTCAGACCCCCAAAGTTAGAAGAAAAGAAAGAGTATATGGAATGAAGTATTTGGGGTAGAAGTTTAAGAAAGTCCATTAAAATATGAAGGAAGTAATTTATGAAGTTTTAGATTGACCTGATCCTTGGCCTTCAGAGTCATACATCTGGCACCACACCTAAAGGACTCTAACAAAATTAATGACATCTTCTGTGAACTCTTTTTTTAGGGATGTTGTTTTCTCCTAAGGATAGGTATTCTCAGTTCACACAAAACAAAGGTCAGCTTGGAGAAGTGCTTTCCAGGAACTGAAAATCTCTCTTCAGATTACACATGTGCATGAATGCAGCCACAAAATGTTGCAAGCAGATTAAAACTTCAAGAGGCATGAGGAATAGAAACAGCAGGCAGAATCCCATCAATTCTGTTTGAACCAAAACTGACATGGTGAAAATTAGGCAAAATGGAGAAAAAACCCAACCAACCAAAAGGAAAACCTGGAAAAATACTACTAATTTTTAGTAAAATATCTATTTCAGGAAAAAGACATTATATTTTAACATGCTATTCAGTAAATCAAAACAAAGTCATGACTAAAAATTCTCTGAATAGAATTTACTGCAGTCTACTGACTATTTCCATTGACAGAGTGAATTTTTCATAACTTTGTTACCTTCGAGGTAACAGGATGAAGAAGGAGAAAGAAGAGCTCTGTGAGGAAACAGCTGCAAAAGAACTTAGAATTTTCAGTGATATTTATAAATCAAGCCACATAACATAAGAAGTAGTTACGTGTCATCTTTTACTCTTCCCAACGAAAATCTCTTCAGCACCTGACAGACTCATTTGAAAGTTTTTCACTATAAGTTTAAGACAAATTCCAGTAAATTGCAACCAATGGAAATAGTTTGGATATTGTTTTAAGTTATGCTCTCAGGCTCATCTTTTATAATGACCTGGGGAGTTGCCACAGGGGGGCATGATCACATGCACATACAAAGATACATAGCAGTAGTCCGGCCATATGCTTCTGGGCCAAAAAGCACTTTCAGTCTTGCATAAATCCATTAGAATTAAAATTTCATTAAGCTTTACCAAACAGGTTTAGTTCAGATTATCAGCCATACTCTCAGTAAAAAAAAACCCTCATACCAGTATACACATGCATTTTACATGGTTCACCTTTCCACAATCACTGCATTTCAGTTGTCCATTGAATTTCTCCTAGTTTTGACTTCATGCACTGACTGGTATTTGACTTAATGCTGTGAGCAATTTTTCCGTCTCTTACTCCAGGCAGAGGGGATTTCATGTTACCAAAATCCCTCATTTTCAGTAACTCTCATTCACATTAGGAATTACTACATAAAATTTTCAAACTTGAAAGACAGAGCAACATAAATAAATTACCTAAGATGTAAGGTTCCAGATATTCTCAGTACATGACATAAACCATTTAATTGTTTCTCACTTTTCATTGCTAGGAGAAGTTGAACTATGGCAAAGCTCCTGCCAGCACTGGATACAACAGCTCGAAGTATTTCCCTAGAGAACAGTTACAGGATCTGTAAAGAGGATAACTCTCACCTTTTTAAACTGTTTTTTCTTGCAGCAGACCTGGTAGTTCTTTTAGTAATGTCTGTACTGTCAGAAATGCTAGGTTCAGGGGTTTTATTTTTCTGAACACTGGACTGCAGAAATACTCTGTAAAGAGTAGGAAAAAAGAATGATTATCTAATTGGAAAGTTTCTAGAAAACACTGAAAAGAGGGTATTATAGTTGCAGTAAAGCTAACAAGTATCAGCTGGCTTTTCACAAATCCTTCTGAAAAGCAAACTCTTCTGCTGAAACATACCCTTCTCTTTCCTAACATTCCTGTAATAACTAGGGTAATGCAAGTTGTTTTTATTTGGAGCATAGCAGCTTGCTTTGCTGGTTGGTTTTGTCAGGCTTTTTTTGCTTTCAAAGAATGGATCAAGTTAATAGTTTTGAATTTTCTGTTAGGTTTTTGGAAGACAAAAAGATCCAAAATTGCATTTTAAATTATGCTACAAATTAAAAAAAAGATAAAATCTGAAGTATGCAACAAAAGCAAGTATTATTTTCCAGACTGACACAGAATTCCCAGAATAAATTCAAAATAAACCCCAAGTAATTAAATTTGTGAAGGTCTAAGTCTAAATCTCCTTCAATTAACCATGAGATATTCCCTTCAAATAGGAAAATCATTGCAAATACTAGCATTTTGCTCCTAGAGGAAATAACTGAGTTTGAAATACTCAAAACTCAGCTTTACATGCTGGTTGTACACAAATACTTCTCTGAAAGAACCTAGAGCAATATACTGACTATTTCTTAAACAGGCAGATAAATCCTAGTGCTGTTTATGCTAAGAAACAAAGAATTCCACATTGTGAAATGCAAACAACTATTTTTATCCACCAGACAACTGGTTCACAAGAAAATGACGTTTGCTCTCTTCCTAAATACTTGTAGTGAAATTATGATATTGTGGAGACAGAAAGTGACAACTGGTCAATGGAGCCCATGGATACCTATTTAGTGCTTCATTTTATACATCCATTCTCTAGTCGTTCCATCTGTTCCAGCTATGAAAGTATGCACCATTTTAGAGATTCTGAGCTACGAGTAACTTAGCTATTACTGTTCCTTCTCCTGCTATTATAAGACTAATTTTCAGTGGCTTCACTGAGTCCAGTTGTATGAGCAGCTTACATTAGACTGGAAATCAAAACCTTCATTAAGTTGTGTAAGTTACAGTCTGGTCAGTTAACACTCTGAAGAAACTATTTTCACAGAATCCTAGCTATCAATACTGAATGTTAACTTCTGGAGCAAAATACATGGGGAGAAAATATACACTTACATACTCAGGTAACATACTCACCAAAAACAGAAATGAAAAAACCTCCAATGTTTTCATTGTTTTATATGTGTTTGATTTTAGAATTAGAACATCCATTTGAGATAACACAATTTCATCCAAAATATATTCTTTATTCAGTAAAACTGATCAGCAACCTTATTTTTGCTATACTCTTCTTGATTAGCAAACAAATGACTACATAACCACAAATTCCAAGAATTTTAAACTACCTGAATAAATCTCTCTTAATAGTTCAGCCTTGCAAAATATTGTCACTTGATTTGCAATGTTCAAACAAAACAGCCAGTTCCTCTGAGCTATCTTAATACAAGGTTTTAATGAAAAGTACTACCAAAATGCAATGCAAATTCTACTGTAAACACAGGTCATTCAAAGTTGAAGGAATTGCTTATACAGGAGGCAGAAAAAACGGCCCCCAGATACCTTCAGCCTCATATCATACTTCTTTAGACAGAACAAATTCTTCTAATCAAAATGTTTTCCTTGCATGCCCAAGGTGAAAACATTTAAAACCTGAAAGCTTACGTTATAGTTTCTACTGTGATTGTAAAACAGTTTTAGCAAGTTCTAATATTATAATTCTTCTTTCGGTGCCACAGTTGTCATACAGCATGAACAAATTTGGTCTACAACACTTTCAACCAAGCACTAAAAATTACACCAGTGGTGAAAGAAGACTTGCATTATATTCATTATTTGCATTACTTCATTTGTGCTGATAGAAACTTCTGGGAATGAACAGAAAAGTACAAAGTCAGCTTAACCTCATAACATTTAATCACTGAAATATAAACATGAACAAATCACGGCACATACTGGTTTACTACTGCTCATGCAGCCAGAAATACGGAAAAATCATGTTTTCTCCTTAAATACATACATTTGGTGTCTCTCTGCATAAAATGCATGCAAATGTACATATAAAAGAAAGTGAAAGTTATTGGAATGTAATCTAATGTTTATAATCTTTCTCTCCTAAACACCCTTTTTTTTCTAGACACCAGAAGTTCATAAAAACTGGTCAACATACATGGCGTAAACCCATATACTTATCTAACATGCACTGAAATATGGACCAGCAGTGTGCCCTTGTGACCATGAAGGCCAACGGTGTCCTGGGGTGCATTAGTAAGAACATTGCTAGCAGGTTGAGGGAGCTGATCCTGCCCTTTTACTCAGCCCTGGTGAGGCACACCTAGAGTGCTGTGGCCAGTTCTGGGCTCCTCAGGACAAGAGAGACATGGAGCTCCTTGAGAGAGTCCAGTGGAAGGATATGATGATGTTGAGGGGACTGGACATCCCTCTTATGAGGAAAGGATGAGGGCGCTGGGTCTGTTCAGCCTCCAAAAGAGACGACAGAGGGGACCTAATCAATGTCTGTGAGTATCTGAAGCAATGGTGTCAAGAGCCAAGCTCTGCTCGGTAGTGCTGAGCAACAGGACAAGAGGCACTGGGCACAAACTGAACAGGAAGTTCCACCTGAACATGAGGAACCTGACCTGAACACCTGAACTTCTTTACTGTGCAGGTTACCGAGCACTGGAACAGATTGTCCAGAAAGGCTGTGGAGTCTCCCTTACTGGAGATATTCAAGACCTGCCTGGATACAATCCTGTGGAATGCATTCTAGGATGACTCTGCTTGAGCAGGGAGGTTGGAACAGATGACCCACTGTGGTCCCTTTTCAACACTATCCATTCTGTGATTCTGTGAAGCACTATGAGTTATCAAGATACCATTTTGCACAAACACTTAAATATTCATCTTTTCAACGTATCAAACATAGTCCTTACTTCCCAGAGAATCTCATCTTATCTGTTCAAAACAAAGAAAGAAAATAAAAGAAGTTCTAAATGGAAATGTGACTTATAATAAAAATAGCCACCAGGAAACCAAAACAACCATCAAAACATCCTTGTAAGTTTGCTGTATTTGCCAAAGGGAGATAAGGAGATGCCTTATGGGATCAGTTCAGAGCCAGCTGTTAGCAGAGTAGAACCTTTAACATTGTCTGCTCTTCAGTTGATATGCCATTTTTACATCTCAAATATATACAACTTCACTGGGCTACTCTACAGGAAAGAATAATTGAAATCCCTGTGAACAAAACATTTGCTAAGAGAGACATTCGCTAACAGAGAGATTTTTAAATCAGACTAGAATTCTGGACTTCCAAGGCTCATAGCACCTCAAGGAAAAGAGAGAAGGTTCCATTTATACCACTTTCTGACATGGTGTTGCAAATAAACACCCAGAGCTGTCTTTGAGCCTGACAACTGTCAGCTGAGGACCAGCAACAGTGCTACTACAGCTTTTATTAGAATGCTACTGCATATATGTTAAAGGTGAGAGAAGAAACTAATGTATGGAATTTTGATTCAGCACAATTAGACTAACAGCTTTGCTTGATAGCAGGTTCAACAGATATGTTTTATAATGGATGTGAGATGAGGCCATGGTTCAGGAAAACCTGCCAAAATGTCAGCACGAAAAAAATATCCCAAACTGTATTAAAGAAGTGTAAGATCTCAGGACACCTCAGGACACCTACCTTACTGCTTTGTAGCTGTTCACATAAAAGAGTATGTCATACAGCATCCAGAAACACCAGCAAACACATCTGATGTACACAAATGGGATACACAAATGCACTCAATGGGATATGATTGAAAAAAACCAAAACAAACAAAAAAGCCAGGCTATAGGATGCTGTAACAGTCACACTATTAAACATACATTTTCATTGTAAGAATTTTTCATCTCTGGTTCATCTGTAATGGAAACATCACTTGGTAGCTCTGATCTTAAATACACACAACAAATAACAGACTAGTTTATACAATGCTTCCTTATTCAAGCTAATACCTTGGTCTTTAAACAAATCAAAACCTGTTTAAATGGAGCAGTGTTCGGTTCAGTAGCAGCATCTTTTAAATAACTCACAACCTTTTCTCACCATTTAACTCAGTGCAAGGGTGAAACATAGGCACACCGCCAGGACACAAAAGCCCAAACTCCACAACCCAAGACAAAATCCATAAAACTTGAAGTGCAAGCAATATAATACATATTGGGGAGAAATCAATCGACACAACAAGCTTTTTTAAAATACATGATTACAGTATCCTAAGGAAGATACTGTAAGGAGGATAAAGAAAAGAGAGGTTACACAGGTGCATGTCTTCTCTGTCGGCAAAAGCCATTTTAGTCTTGCCAACCAGTCTAGGCAACCTGTATTACAAGATCTGCTAAGTACAATACTGCTTTCTCCTTCATCATCTCATGATTTTTAAGAAAATAGACCTGAGACCTCTACCACTCTTCCAAGTCATCAACAGGTAAGTGACTGATAACTTCAGCATACAGGGCTTCAGCCAACACAACTGCCAGGCTATCCCAGAGAGATCCATAATCCTTAGAGGTAGTTTGAGCTCTTAAAACACGAGACATTAGCTGCAGAATGGAGAGAAAGTTAGGCAAGCTTTTAAGAAAAGCCTAAGTGTTTTCTCTCCCTATACTTAAACCAACATTGTATGATTGTTAATCTTGAAAACCAAGCAATAGCACCAGGAACTGGAAATTCCCAGTAAATGGGAATAACCAAATTGCTTGCATCGCATCTACCAACATCAAACAGTCTTTTTTCCTCTAGCAAGGAAAAAGTGTTTTTAGTTTTTATACAGAACACAGAAACAATAAGAGAAAGAAAGGATGATAGTTGACTGAAATTGATCTTACAGTACAGCAAAACAAAGCACCGATTGTTTAATCTCTTTAACCTGTGTTTTAAGTTTAGCTTTTTAGTATGTGTTCAGAAATCTGAAGTCTGACTTCTAGAGACCACTGAGAACAGAAATAGTCCTACATTCAGTGTAAAACTTTGAAAATATGCCTCTCACATTATTTGGAATAATGCCTCTCAAGTAGGTTATTTGAAAAAGTTAGGAGAAAAGAATTAAGTTGAAGTGATCTTTATTTCTTGATCATTTTTTCCCCAAAAGAACAGATTAAGATGACCTCAGCAAAGGCTAACTGAATAACTAAGCTGTCCAAAGTCCCCCAGTTCTCATTCTATAGTTATTCGGTCACTTATGTTAGAGAAAGAGTTTCATGCTTTTTAAGAAGTGCAGACAAAAAGTTGCAAGGCCAAAAGTACAGATGACAGAAAATCTCAACCTTCGTGTCTGTCAGGAGAGAATGCTGATTCTTACTCAGTACTCTGGTGTAAAAGACTTTCTGACCATTTCTTCTCCTTGAGAGCACTAAGGTTTCACCCCAAGTAACCATTTTACTTGGAGGGTGGTGATGACAGAGGAGCTCCAGGGAGACTCAGAAGGAAGCAAAAAGTTCATTTGGATTTCCTGACAGATCTGCGTGCCGTTGAAATTTTTGTTTGACCAAAGGATGTAAGTTGTCATTTGATGAAAAGACTGCACCTTTTAAGTAGAAGCAAGGCACAGAAATCACTGTAGCTATTCTGATGAAAGCAGAGTGAAGAAAGAGTGAAAACTGTACTCAGGGAACTGATATGCTATTAATGTTTTCTCAGCTGCTGAATCCAAGTTGTCAGAATGAATGAATGTAAGTAATCTCCTAAAGCTCTATAAAACATAATTATGAACAAAAGAGGACGAAACCAGATTGTCTGGGTAAACAAGTGATCCTTGACCTAACACTGCAACCTGTCCCATCTTCTGCTATGTTAAAAAGGTAAAAAGAAGTCCTGTTTTATGCCATGGCATATAATGTTTGATCTCTTCATAGAAACAAAGATCTACTGACATTTCTACCAAATTCCAGTTCTTGGCATTTCATGGGAATAAAATCATGTGTTGGGAAACTAGCCTACTTTGCAAGTTCATGAACTTCAAAGTAAAACTGAAGCTAACATCTGCATCTGCAATATGCAAAGGATAGGATCATATTTTAAAGCAGTACTTTTTCCTTCTTACAGATAATTTTGCTTATGTACTTTTGCTTATCTGCAGAGAAGAAAAGCTTCAAAACTAAAAGTTATTCTAAGAGCTCTTTGCATTTGTATATTGCATGCCAGCCATAAAAATCACTCAATTATTCCAAATATTATACACAAAAAATAACAAAGCCAGAGCAGTGAAATTTACCCTTGCAACAAAGCCAGTAAGAAACATGACATGAAAACATGCATTTATGAGACATACTAGACAGAAAGGTGTGAGATATTATAGAGAAATGGAATGGGACACTTACACAGTGGCTCTCTCTCAGGGGGTCCTGATGGTTACTATGTTCTTAAACCATCTAGACAGAATAGCAGGCTGGGCAGAAGGGAGCCACATACAATCCACCAGATGACAATGCTACACAGTGTAGACACCAGCATAGCTAGGAGCCATCTAAAAGGGATTGGAGGGGGAGGTAGAGATGAAAAAAAAAAATCAAAAGCAAAAGCTATTGGTGTATTTTAAGCTTGTTTCAAGTTCTTCAAAAGGATACTGTTCTATAACCTTTGCCATGCATTTCTTACTTTCTATGACTAACAATCCATGCAGCCATAAATTGCCAAATGTAGTACCCATGTGCTGGTGGAAATCAAAGCAAATTTTCTGAAATCCTCACCAAAGTCACCTATTTCAAAGAAAGTCTGTATCACTCTTGGAAGTAAGTGCACGCAGGAACAATACATCTCTGACCACTTGCTGCCATCTCTTACACAGTTGGATCAGCCTGTATTCACACATCCTACTTCACAATCATACATTTTGATCCTAAAACTTTAGATCAGAGACAGGTAAGTTTGCAGAAACAAACAACCAGATGATGGGGTGTATTATCTTCCTGTGTAAGAAGCAAAAGCCAATTCATAATCCTTTGCTACAGGTGCAGAATATTGCTTATTAGAACATATATAAAACATCCAGTCATGAAAGCATAAAGAATTCATACAGCCAACTTCAATAAACACTCTATACAAATCCCTTGTGACTTAAAAGTAAATAATGCCTCAGTTTTCAAAGACTAACTGTCCAAGCTTCTGGTGCTCTTACTTTGCTCCCCCCCACTTCTTTTTTCCTCTGAAATAAAACTACTTAGAAGATTTAGAAGCTTCTGGTTTTTTGCTTAGATAAAAGTAATCAATTTTACTGCAAGACTAATTATTTTAACAGACAACTGAAAAGGAAAGAGACTAATACCTCTTGCAGCAGAAAAAACTTCTGACTCATGTAATGCAGCCAAATATTTCTTGCAATAAAACAACAGTAACACAAAGAATGTATGAATTTACACATTCATTTTTCACCATATTATTTCAGTACAAGTTGCAAACCATAAAAATAACTCAGGGGAACAGAAGGAGGTAAATTGAAACTCCTTGAGCCACAATGCACAATGTAAAAAGCAGCTATAAGCTCCAGGTAAATTATTTTAATTCTACACAAGTACCAGCTAACTAGTTTTAACTAGAGCAGACATGTTGCAGAATATTTCATGAGTGGAATAATATTTTAACAGTAGATAGGTCTTCTGTTAAGAAGATATTAACACAATGGCTCTGAATAGGTTATCACAGTCTACAATCATCGCATGGAATATACAATAAGTGTGTGGCAATTAAGTACTTGACCACTAATGCACTTCTGTGCCTTAATCTGCAAGGTCGTTTTTTTTTTTACTGTGCTGTTTGAGGTAACTGAGGTGATGCGTTTTGGCATTTTTTAAATGTCAGCTGGGCACAGGCTTTGTTCCAAATATGTTGTATCTTACATGGCTGCCTGTGTAAATGATAAGCATGAACAAAAGAGAGAATTTTAAAACAAAAGCAGAAATCACACATAGGAATGTGTGAAGATTTCCAAACTCATGTTCCTTTACCTTCACCATATTTTTGCTATATACTTCTCACTTTTTCTAAAAGTCTGATGACAGCAGTGATCTTAGAAAAGAAGAAGAAAAAGAAAATAAAAATGCCAGCAGGTAGCACCATCATCTCCTACAGAATGACAACACAACAAAAGTCAAGTTGACTGTGGTCTGCGACTTCGGTGATGTGTCATTTGCAAAAATCTGACAGCTAGGGGTCACCATTTCTTTCCTAGCAATCTAATGAGATCCAGCTAAGTTTTGCAAGTGTTGCATTGTCTTGCAGTTTACTTAAGGGCAGACAGAAATTTTTTGTACCTACAGTTGGTACAAGCTACAACAGATGCAAACTTGCTTTTACAGGTGGTGTTTCAGGACTTGTCTAAAATAAAGATTACCAGTTTCCCTGACAGAAGTGCACTTCTTTGAATTTGTTTACTGAAACTGTTACTAGTCTGCCTTCCAGATTCACCAGACATTACCACAAAGCCCACAGGATTTAGGGAAAGTTCTTTTCCAAGGAAGAGAAAATGAAAGGAAGCTAAAAATCCTTCTTTCAACTCTTTTTAGGTAGCTGACTTTACTTCAAACACCAGCATGTATCTTACTTGATCCAATCAAACAAGACCATACAGTCATAGTCCTTCATTTTTATACTACCATCGGAAAGACAAGAGAATGTTTGTGATTAAACTGAAAGTAAAGCATTCAGAAGTACTACAGGAGCTTGTAAAGTGCAGAATACCAGCATTAAAAACTATACAGAAAACCAGAAATTCAGTCATGCAGCTCTTTAATGAAGTTCTCCTGCCTCCTCAGCACTCACCAAGTCTTCAGAGAAACGGTGAATCTCATGTTTGTTTTAAGGGAGTAAAAGCAGCATTGGTAACAAACCTTTGGGGGCAATGGGAAGTATTCATGAAGAGGATAAAAGTGTTTCTGGCATTTTATATATTCAGAAACTGACTTACGCTAGTGGAGATGCAGCTGGAGCTTTTGCTTGCCTTTTGCTTTTCAGAGCACGAAGCTTATCCCCTTGTGTTAGACAGTTTGTTTCATCATCATCACTGTACTGGATAAGTGGAGGGGGGAAAGTATAATTCAAGATTAAAATAAAGACACTTTGATATTTAAGAATTAACTTTATTTTAAAGCTTAAAATTAGAATTATCTCAACAGGATAAGGTCAAAGGAAATTCATTTGCATAAATACAGTTCTATTCCTTCCAGTTTCCTGTTTGCTGCTTTTGAAGCTGTAAACCATTAAGTGGTGTCATGAATTACATGCATCAGAGTATTGTCTACTTCTAAAACACTGGAAACAATACTTGATCAAATCTTTGCTTAGGTACAGTATAATCTTCACTAAATACAGGATTTCCCTCCTTCACTTGCTTTTTTAAAACAGCAGTACCGTCTTTTTCAAAAAGCACCATCAAAAGGTATTACAGAAGCTGCAATTACTTAGAAACTAAAACGAGGTTAAAAAAAACCAACAAACCCTTTTATCCCTTCCCTTTAAATACACACAGTGAAGCAACAGACAATCCAAAATGAAACCAGTGTTTTTGATTGCAGATTGTGAGTACTTTTTTCTATTATTGACCTAATTACAAAAGACTACAGCATGATGATGCTCCTATTTCACCTGTGTTCTGAACTCCATTTTTCATAATTGCTGTCCATACTTTTTTCCCCCATATCCCTTTATATAAAAAGGGTGAACATAAAAAAAAATCTGATTAACAAAGTTTTAGTGTACCCACAGGTTTGTTCAAAACCTGAGAGATTTTCAACAGTTCCAACTTTTACAAGAGCACAATATTTGGATGGTTACCAGTTCAATGTCCTTTTGGATGGTTCTCCTGTTTCTTGTGTTATTAATTGAAATATCATCTACTCCTGACAGAATTCTTGTTACAGCAATTTTATGGTTTCGTTTCAACTTTGCACGGAAAATATCCCCTTCTGTCCAAAGTTCTGCCTGTTTGCTATCATAACATGGAAAAAAAGGCCCAAAACACAACAAATTAACACTGAAGATTGTTAAGTGTACAATAGAAGAAGAAGAAAAAGACATCTAGATTTATTTTTGGCAATAATTTACACTCAATCTACTTACTCCATCAGGAAATGCTGTTGTGGTCCAATCACAGAACCAGGTCTATTTATTCTGATCCAGGCAATAGTTTCAGCAGCTGTCATCCGATAATGCTTCATGATGTAACAGGCAATAAGTGTGCCGGTTCGTCCAAGACCAGCTGTGTAAGATAAAAGAATGACTTCTTTTATATATCCGTCTTCATCTGGAATCTGCTGTAACTACAGACACTGCTACTTGGACAAGTAGTTACCTGCCTAATTTATCAAAACAAACCTGTACTTACCAAATTTGGTAAGGGAAACTTACCCTTTGATCTTTAACATACAAGGTTACTAACACACTCATTATGGTTTTTTTGAGTGAGGTAACCTTCCAAAGCCAGCAACTTTACAAATATTCGTAAGTTTAGTTCATCTTTATTTACCTATCTATCTATGAATATGCATGAAGGTATGAGAATGTTTTTATGCATGGGATAAAACACGTGACCTTTTTCAGAATTGTCACAGCACCTTCTTGCAAACTAATCATACATTGCACTGAAACCAGCTGTTCTTCCAGACTCTCCTCTAATTAATCTCTTTAATTCCCAATAAAAAGACAAATTTTGCAATAAGCAAGTCTGGGCACTAGCTAGTACAGGCAGAAAGTACTCCAGCATGAGAAACCTTATCTATAATGGCCCTCAAAACAGTTCTATTTATCTGGGGAAACATGAGAAGCAAAGGACAGCTCCAGCTAAGTGGCTTCTCTCCTCAATCACTTGCTGTGAATGCAAATCCACACCACCTTCCCTCACTTAACAATTGACTGATCAACACCAGTGTAAAATCTTCTATATAAAACAACAGCCAAGACAACCACACAGGACTTTCCATGACTTGCCCAGCTTTAAGAACAGGCTGCAGCATTCTACACTTCCTCAAGAGTAAGAGCAGGCTAGACACCATTAGTATGACATCTATCAAAGAATAACTTAATTTGAGTGAAAACAAAGCACTTGTTATCACTGATACTCAATATTCTGGCATAACCAATGAAGTGATATGCCTGAATTTATCACCTCAGTGAAGAATAAGAGCATGCACTTGTTTCCCCACAGTCAAGATGCTGGTTTTAACAATTCTTTCACTTTCCAGTATAATTCTGTTAAATGCAGCAAATGGATGGCAGATCCAGGAACAAAAATGCAGTCTTTCCAGGTCCAAAGCAAACAGGTTAAGAAAAGGCCTGTCTCCTTCAATCACAGAGTTATCAGGTACACTAGTGATGCAAAGATGTAGAGAAGAAATGCCTGATAGACTATTAAAGATGGTGTGGGAAGGGAAACATACTGCCTCTAGAACCACAGAAAACTGAATAACTATACTAGCTGCCTTGAGCATGCTCTTAAAATCTCTGCAGTCTAAATCTGAAAGAATGGACATTCAGAGCATGCCCAAGCTAGTATAAAGAACTTCTGAGGGATGAAGATTTTGGTGGTTGTAGAAGAACACTCATATATTTTGAGGAATCTCCCCAAAATGCTGCACTGTTTTCAAAAGTTAATTATTTGGTATATTTAAACATGTATTTTCAGAGAGAACTCGACAGGACTTCAAACGCCTGCCCAAAGCATCCTTTGAAAGTGCTAACACTTTCTAACAGAAAGAGCTATTACTATTGGAAATCTCACTTTCCCCAGTCCCATTTTGGGAATGGCTGGGAAGATTTTTCTGAAACTTAAAAAAATTAGAATATGAAGTGCTGAACAGAACCATAGAAAGAATTTGAATGGAAATGTTGCAGTTTGGCAGAGATGTTAATAGCCATATTGTAGAATTATACTGCAAAATACCTCAGGAACTGTAATTATACACATCACTTGTAATATAAATTGGTTTTTACACCATACCTTTGCAATGAACGGCTATTACTCCTTCAGCATTTTCACAAATATTTAGAAATCTTTTAACTATAGTATCACTAGGTGTGCTTCCATCAGCAAAGAAGAGATCAAAATGCTCAAATCCAGCATCTGTAAATCGTTTGGCATCATACAGTTTTTTGTTGAGGCGTATTATAGTGGTGACCTTATGCTGCCTGAAGTATGGGAAATAAGCTTCTGGAGCATGGTGGGGATAGCCTATTTGAGAACAGAACATAAAAAAGAAATAGAGTAAGGCTCAAACTGCAGAAACAAAAAAAGACTAAAAAACAAGATATGAAAACACTTTCAAAATAGAGACAACATAAAGAAATAGAATAACTGAAAATGGAATTTTAACACAATCACCTAGGTCAGATACAATTAAACCAAGCATTAAAATTTTACTGCCAGTGTTCTTATAAAAGGAAAAGAGCTAGGGAAAAAACACACTGTTTGAGGAACAGTTTTTACAGCTTGTTCTTACTGATAACAATCAACTAAGAAAGCAGTGGGCTTGTATCCCCCACCTCCTTTTTTAAGCATACCATTTTCAATTTTACTTCTTGAATGAGGTCCACTGAAGGCAATGAATTTGTTTGGTATTATCCAGTTAAAATCTCCATTTTCTGCTCTCTGTCAAGAGAAAATGCTTGGTTTATCATTATCCCTGTATTTTCAGGTTTTTCCTTATTGTTTCAAAATACACGCTAGATAGAATTGATGTACAATTTTTTCAAAGGAAGTTGTGTTAGTTGACTGCTTTCTTTTTCATCATGAGGACAACAGATGCTCTCAACCTCACTTTTTTCCATGTTTCTGTCTTTCTAAATCAGTTTTAGAACAACACAACTGATGCCCTTCAGATGAAAGGCAACTTCCAATTTTTAAATTTTTATAGGCTTCTAAATTATGGCCTTGGTCTTACCTCTGTTCACAAATTACATAATGACTTTTTAAGTTCTAGGAACATTTAATTTTCTCTTTACAGATATCTGGCAGCTTTGCATTTCTGAGACTGCATACAGTCAAGAGCTGTAGTCCAACATTGTCACAATAATTTCCTATGTCCCAAAGTGAATTTTATGTGCTTGGAGTTTCCCAGCCCTGTTTCGTTCTTTACCTCAAAGAGTGTTATTACATCTTTCCCGTGTGTTCTCAAATACATACTTTGATTGTTCTCTAGCATTCAGTTAGACTTGAGCTTGTATGCCCTTTAGTTGTTCATCAAGAGTGCTCAAGAGTATCCAGGGTTTAAATAATAATGGAAATCCCCATTTTTTTCCATTTCGGTTTCTGCTTTCCCCCATGTTTGAGCATAATTACGCTTTAATCTGAATTTTAGTATTCTCTCTCTGACCATGCACCTTTATTTAACTATCATAGCTTAAAGAGACAAAACAGAAGTGGAACTTAATACTACAAAAGAACAGCAAAAATTATAAGCAATTGTTTTAGCATTAGTAACAGCAAGCAAATCAAAAGATTGACACTGAACACTTACTTCATAATGCTCATATTCATTTACATCAAACGTACTAAAATCCAGGAAACCATACTGCAAAGCCTAAAATTCAGAACACAGCTCTTAACAGAGATGCCTCTTCAATGAGGACAGTTTGTAATTCTTTTTGGTTCCATAAAGTCCCTTAATACACACTCTCCTCTTTCTTCACACAATTTAAGAAATACAGATCAACTCAGTCTTGGTTCAAAACAGGTTTGTAAATTTCAATATAAGTGAAGTCAGATGAGTAAATTGACTTTTTTTGTTTCCACTGAATCACTATGAAAATCCCAGATTACTGAAGCATTTGATCTTTTTATTACTGCTAGGTGCACAAAATAAAAAGAACCAGCAAAAAAAATCTATTGAAGCTATGAGTAGATTCTAAAGACTGCATTCAAGAACTGCAAATATTTTTTGTGCATAAATGCTATTTGTTAGTATCTTCATTGATTTCAAATTATTTGCAGTCACAAAGTCCTAAGTAGATATTACTGTGAGTCCATGATGTCCCATAATTAGCCACAACCATAATAATTAACACTGTATAAAAAATGTAATCATTTGGGTAACTAACAGCTTATCCACTTGTTAGAACAGGAAACACAAACACAGATAAGTCCCACATCTGCAGATATTAAAAATACTACATTCTAATTTTCTCTTTTACTATGTAATCTTTTGTAGCTTTTCTTGCCGTTCACCAGCAAGAATAGCAATGCACCAGTCTTGGAATACAAGTAGCCAATTTCAAAACATCCAAAAAAGCTGACAGATCTTCAAAAAGCTGACTTAACCAGTAAAAACATCAGTATTTGGTAGAGATACCCATAATACAAAAGACCATAGTACAGTAGAGTGCTGCAGAATTCCCCATTTCACTATTCATACAGAATAAAAAGAATGTGTTTTAATTCCCCTATCCTTCAATGTTGCATTACTTCACCACTATATTGCTATAAGAACTAGATTATGGTAATTTGTTGTTAAAAAAAGAAGCACCTACCTCCTAACATTTGTTTATCATTATCCCTGTAGATAGAAATTTGTATTTCTATTACTAAAGCAAAACTTGAAATCATTAGCATGTGTTGCAAATGCCTGAAGTGTATAGCAAGCCCATTCAAAACCACTTTCAAAGGCTATGTTCAGCCTAATACATAACACCAGGGGGTATATAATAAACCTAACACACAACTTTTAGGATTAGAGGTGAATTACTGTCCTGAAAGATTACATAAGTAAAACGCAAACTCTGTCTTTAACATCTTAACTATTTGATTGTATAAGGTATTAGTTGATTTCTGTGGATGCTGTACCTACTTTTGTTACAATGCACAATGCACAGTAAACCAGGCAACAATCAGCAAATCTGCCTCTTCACAGCTCTAATTGGATACTAGCTTCCTAAGCCCTCTTTTTCCGATGGGCAATATTTAGCTAACTTTTTGAAATACGAAAAATACTAGTTTGCTGACCTTGTTTATTGCATGAAAACAGTCCAGTAATGTCAGATGAAAACTGCAAGTACCAAAGGAAGCATCCCTGTAAGATATGATGACCAAGACAGTAATTATTGCATTTTAATCCAAGTGAAAGCAATTGAAGATACTTCTCTAAAACTGTTTAAAAATTACTTTAAGATAATGATTATTACACGGAAGTAATTATGTCAAATGATTAATTCCTTTCCTGTACCTTGAATCTTACAAGAATAACAAAACATAAAATAAGTTATGTTAACAGATACAACAGTAAGATTACTCTAACTACAGTTTTGGTAAAGCTGAAATGTTCAATTTCTGACATGGACTGCTAGGATAAACATTTGAGTAAATATAATAAAATATTTTCCTTAAGATGCATAAATAGTTTATGCTTAAACAAGAGGAGAAACTGATTTCATTAAAACCCCTTCTTTCAGTTACAAGTTTTTTAATTCTGCTGATCCAGGAATTGCATGTTCTTAGTCGGTGACCATTATCAAATTCCATAAGCACCACAGAGTAAGCATTCTAGAGGAATACTACAGTCAAGTAAATAAATAAAACTGAATCTACATCAGAGAATATTATGCCTTGGCAAAATACCTTGAGACCATGTAGCCCTTATCAGCAGAGAATTGCTAATGTTTCTAGTAAGTAAAAAAATGTTCATATCATAAAACTGAGAGGAGGGAGAACTTTTGAAGAACCTGGAGGGCTGTCTCTAGTATTTTTTTATATCCTTTCCATCCTCATGAATCAGTGTGAAAAGGGGCAGAAATTAGCAGGGCACAGAAATATAGAACCTTATTCAAGTAAGAGAAAGGACACATAAAGGTGACATTGTAGCAGCTGGTGTCTCTAAGACCACCTGATGAGAAAGAAAAAAAAGGATGAAGCCTTCTACAGACAGACAAAAGCAGCCTCACATTCTCAGGCCATGGTCCTCAAAGGGAATTGCAACCTCTGGTATCTATTGGAGGGATAGCACAGTAGGGCACAGGCAATGCAGAAGGTTCCTGGAATGCACTGATGACAACTTTCCACTTGTCAAATGTGTGCAGCAATCTGCAGAAGCTGTCTTGTGCATAAATAATGCTATTAAGTATTACGAGCCCTTTGTGCTGAATGACAGATATTTTGGTATGTTTAACTATCAGCTACTGGCACAAAATCATTCTGCCACGTGAGAAGCAATGTAGATCAAAAAGCTCAATGAGTGGATAAAAAACACTGTGGCTGCTTCACTTTCTGCTTGTACACTTCAGTACCAGCTGGTAACACCTCTGATTCACTGAGTACCTGAAGTTCAGGCAGGGAGTGTGTCCCAAAACTTCAGCACAAAAAAACCCCAACCAACCAACCAAAACCAAAAACCAACCAACCAAAACTAAAATAAACCCCACAAAAAAAAAACCAACCAAAAAACCCCCAAACAAACAAACACTCCCAAAACAAAACCAACACCCCCCTCCCCCCCCCCCCCCCCCAAAAAAAAAACCAACACAGCAAAAATTAGTACTGAAAAATGTTACATCCTTCTTCAAAATATCAAGGTACAGAAAGTTCTATCAACCTGTTATTTACCTGAAAGGAAGATATGAAACACTTCCTGACAATATAAGCCTGTACACATCTTCTGGGGATTCTCTCAAGTATATTATCTATTTTTGGGGAAAGACAGAAAAGGAAAAAGATTATTTTAAGACAGGTTTCAATAATTTCAAGTCATTTGTATATTACAGAAGGCATAATTAATTATCACAGAACGCAAAAGTGCTGGAAAAGAGTGGCACCAAGAACGAATGTTTGCAAGTGTGCAACAATAAAACTAATATAAACAATAAAAAATCCTGTCAATCTAAAGAAATACATATTTTAAAACTAACTTTATAGATTCGTGCAGAAGTTGTTCAGCTACAGGCTACAGTGAAAAGGCTTCTGTTCATCTGGATTCTTACATTTCAGCTTGGCCAGTTTGTAGATTTTTTTTTAATTAAGCTTTTAAGATGTAAATCAAAACATGAAAACCCGCAGATATATCAGCAAAGCTATGAATCATCTGGTACACAAACTGTCTGTACACTCAGCAGACAA
Organism: Corvus hawaiiensis; assembly: GCF_020740725.1. Taxonomy (NCBI): domain Eukaryota; kingdom Metazoa; phylum Chordata; class Aves; order Passeriformes; family Corvidae; genus Corvus; species Corvus hawaiiensis. The sequence goes on along the minus strand of NC_063255.1, from coordinate 38,075,116 downwards.
GACTGTTATTTATGTATGTTTTGATCTTCCTACATCAGAACATTTACATTAATCCAAATTCTGTACTTCCTCCTTTGCACTGCTGAGGCAATATCCAGTAACTAAATCCAGATGCGATAAACTAAAAGAAAACAAAAAATTAAAAAATAAAAAAATTAAAAGAAATCTGTAGCTTCAGAAGCAAAATCCTACAAACAGAATGAATTGAACTTTCTACTGTCAAAAACACTCAGAAAAGAATTCACAAAGGACCAACTTACGAGAAATATCCATATGGTCTTCCATCACAACATGTCTGATCACTCTTGGATAGCCTTTAACACTAAGGTCTCCTTAAAGAATACCTAAAAGTCCTCTTTTTTGCATATCTCTTCTTCAAATACCATCAAACACCATCCCCAGCATGGCCAGGAGGTAACAACTGTTAATAACAAGCTGTCATTAACAGGTCAATATTCAGTAATTTCAAGTTAATACTTTTTCTTTGAAATTGCTTTAACACCCTACAGAAAGTTGGGGTTTTATCACTAATGTTCAGTAAAATTTTTTATTTCTTTTATGCTAACAACATTTTCTCTTAGAGTTATTTGAAAGTAAAAATCCTCATGTATTAATTAATTATCCCCCAAAAACCAAGGCATGGCATATTTACTTTCTGTTGCTTTGGACATTTTTTCTTTTAAAAGTTGGCATTGCTTTTCAAATTTCTTTGATGCTGCTGCAAAGCCAGTTTGAACAAATGGTTTAACATACCATAAACATCCTCCCTCCACACAAAAGAGTTAGAAAAAAAACAAGAGTTAGAACAGATGTTGCTAAAAAAACCCAACAAACAAACCCAGCTTAAAATATAACCTAAACAGACAGCTAAAACAGACATGGCCAACAGGTGACCCCTTTGATTTTCCTGATTCAATTAGTGTGTTAAGCATTTTCTGAGCATTCTTCCTTTGAAATTGGCAGTAGGAAACAAAAAAATAAATCTTTCTTGATAAATAGCTAAGTAGTGAAAACTGCATGTTTTGTGTGTGTGCTTTCACTGCGGAGAGATAAGTGACTTCTGCATTTATATGTGCAAGTATACACCCAAAACAGAAAAGATACTTTAAAAGCCTTCCCAAGTATCATTGAATAACTTATCCTCAGATGGCAGAGTTCATTTTCTATTCTGCAAGCATTCACTGCCTAATTTGGATGTAAAGGTTATCTTCCATGAAATTTCAAACTGAGTGCTTTGATACAGTCCTAATTTGCATCTTGCAGCACAGTGAGCACATATTGCTAGCAACCATATGAATCAAGCACTTCTTTTTTATCAGGAAGAGAGCCCTGTCCCTGAAAAACTTACAAACCCAAGATGTAAAATGGAATTAGCAAACAGATGGTAATTAGACAGAGTTTGTAGCCAGAAATGAGTCACCTGGAAAAAACTTGGGATTACAGAATCACAGAATCAATTAGGCTGGAAAGGATCTCTGAGATCATCCTAGTCCAACCTTTGACCAAACACCACCATGCCAACTAGACCATGGCACTGGGTACCACATCCAGTCCTTAAACACCTTGTCCACCATCTCCCTGGGCAGCTCATTACAATGTTTAATCAATTCATTACCCTTCCTTGTGAAGAAATTCCTCCTACTGTCCAACCAGACTTAAGTGCTATCACACTGTGTAGTATACAAAGAGTACTAATCGTACCACAGGCAAATAGAAATGCAACTAATACTAGCTAATTTTGTAAGCACATGTAGCTCAGAAATGCCAAGGATTTCTCCCATACCTCAGCTGAGCTTTTACCAGTTTCTTAAAGAAAACAAGATTGAATGCAGAAGCATTTGTTTACAAGTCTAACAGCTGCAGGAGACAAGTTTTTTCCATTCCAGAGTGTTGTATTAAAGTAAGTCTAAATAATGTCAGAGTATACTGAAACATGTTAGTTCTTAGGCACAGATCCCACTTCTGAAATTACATTACCAGTGAAATTGCTAGAAACACCTTTTTAACACACATACATATGTGTATGGACTTTTCTTAACACAGCTATATATGAACACTTGCTAAGTACAAGGACATTTTGAAAAACCAATCTGATTTTGGAAATCAAAAATACAACTTGTATTGTACAACTGAAGCAAAATACAGCATATTTACCGAAGAAGGAAACTTACTCTGAAACAGAGATCCTGCTACACACTCAGCTGTGACACTATGACACACAAAAGACACAACAAGTGAACAATTGCAAGAGACAGCTGTTGATGAAATGGTGTACTCAGTGAAAAGTGTTTGCAAAAAAATTAGGTTATTATGAGAATAGCTGGATGAGTGCAATGGTGTAGAGTGCTTTGAAGGTGAAGAATGACATTCTTGCACAATGGGAAAGACGATAAACAGATAATTACTTCACAAGGAAAGCACCCTGGCAGTAACACAACACAAGAAGCTGTGATAGTCAAAGTGGAGACAGGACCAGTTTCTGTCACAGCTTAAGGGAGTACCCACCTAGAAATCCTAGATGTAAGCAAGGCTGGATGAAGGCTGAACATGGGTGAGGCCTGCTTTTAGGTTGGGGTGAACCAAATTCCAGGTATGGAAACAGGTAAGACTGAAGCAGCAAAGCTCAGAGAAGCAACAGATGTCAAGGCAGCAGAGGCCACACATCTGCATTAGGAAATGGTCTGCACCAAAAGAATTGCATCAGTAGACAGAGAGCCAGCATTGAAGATCTGACATCTGTATTACATACTTTCAGCAGCTTTTAAGCTTAACAGCTGGGTTTAGTCTGGTCCTGTGGACAGAATGCCCATTACCTGTTGAGATTGCTCCTACTTAGTTCCATGAAGTGAACCAAAATGCACTAGTCAGCATTTAAGGAAAGATTCACTTAAAAAAATATTTCCGACACATCTATATAAAACTACATACAATATTGTTTCTGACCTGGAGAAGGCCAGTGAAGACTTAAAGATGAACAGTTTCATTGGAATGATGGGGATGAACAAAGGACTAAAGAAAGCAAATAAATGGGAAAGAGAAAGTAGCAGTGATCAAAGACCTGTAGCAGACAGAAGTGTTGAAAAAGAGAAGGACTTTCTAAGGCAGAAAGCAGAACTGAAGTTTCAGAAAAGAAGAGAATGGAAATGTTGATCTGATGAATAGAGAAACAAAGATATATTTGTAAATTAGTGAGGTATGTAGTGGGGCAAGGAGAGGAAATGAGAGAAGACACACTCCAGAAATCAAAATATACAACAGCTGAAACTAATTTGTCCAGATGCTGATTACAATTTATGTTTCTGCTGTGCTTTCTAAGATAATGAAAACTTTCACAAATAAAGTTGTTTTCTTAGGTTAATGCCAGTAAAGCAACAAACAAAGTGACTATTAAAAATATAAAAATATTAAAATAAATTTCAAGCAATGATATTAGCTCTTATTTAGCAGAAGCAGGCATTCTCTGGGATAATTTTTATCCATTTTTGTATATACAAATGAAGAAATGACTATCAGAATTTTAAAATGATTTCCCAAGGGGCTCCTTTCCTGCAGATCAGGGAAATATTTGAAGAAAAAAAAAAAAAAAAAAAAGAAGGCCTTCTTTCAAAAAAACTTACTCAATGCAGCATGCATCCACACGTTCAGCTTTTAGAATTTTCCTACAGTCACATGCAAGTGCAGATACGAGTATACATACATATCTATACACACAAATATAAACTCTTAAAATCTTTTAGATTATCTTCTACTTATGTACATCTCAGGAGAATTGTTGCTATAAGGAATTGATATCTTTCAAGTCAAATATATCATTTTATCACAATCTGCAATCATTTGTATACAGATAATTTAGAAATTTGGTTTTTTTACGCATACAAAAAAAATATCCTCCTGAACTTCAAAATATAGCCAGGAATTTGCTATTAGCAGTTGAACCACTAACATTGCTCCAATCATCCTTTTCATTTAGGACATCTGTTTCTAATTAAGGAACTACAGGCACCTCTGTGAATGGTCAAGAACCATCCAAGTATTGAACACTGGGAAAGGTGCACTCAAGCACTCCTCCTGCCAACACTGCTGTGCAGTCAAACAGCTGCGTTAAAGGTCACTCAATGAAATACAACCGTTTGCAGGATTAGGCGACCCATTCTTTATTTGTGAGCATTTAAAATCAACCAGAGAATGAGAGCTTTTAGCAAGCCTTGTTTTCTTCTGATTCATTAGTGCTTTCAATTCAGCCTTATTTTTCAAGCAACCATTTCCTAGACCAGAGTTATAATCATAGGAACGGTATTCACAATAGGATGCAAAGTATTCTTGGTAGAAAGGGAAATGAGCCTCTGGTTAAAAAAGGCATCTTAACTTTCAATACATGGCATTGCCAAGTTAAATAATGATGTTGCATACAAGACAAAAAGTGTTTAGTAAAAATAATCTATGACATAACTTGTTGCTCTTTCAGGAAAATTAAATAGGCTATTGAAGTAAACTTTACTGTTAGAAACTATACCAACTCAAGTCCGTAAACAGCACTTTAAATTCATACCTATGATATGAATCTACACATACCTGCACATATCTATGATGTGCTCAATATAACCATGTTTAACCACCTGTTCACCCTCAACTGAAAAATCTACTTAAGGCTGCCACCTAAATCATACATTTTACCAACCATGCTGACTTAAAAGCCAGAAAATAACAAGATAATTAATTTTAAACTGCTTACAAGCAACTTTTATGTGATACAACTATGTTCCAGAAATGTCACTCACCAAAGACAGCTTGGACTGCTGTAAACAGCAAATAATTAAATCCACCCATTCTGAACGAATGCAAGTAACTGCTGCGTGCGACCAGACTCAAACACAAGCTCATGCAGTTGTTACAACTTTAAAGTATTAAATATGTTACTTCATGAAAACCTCCATTGGATATACTAGTCATTTAGTAGATTAAATTTCTAGCAATATTCCTAAGGAAAAAATGTTAGATGTTGCAAAATTAAAATAGAAATTTATTAGAATAGTAAGCTTCCTGTATGGATTTGTGTTGTAGTGAAGAAATGCATGCGGCCAACAGTTTCTTCATTAGCAGAAACATAGTCATTAAGTGAATAAAAGTGACAGAGAATGAATAACTGCCTGTCTCTGGCAACTCTCTTTGTTCATCATAAACAAAACCAAGAAACTTCCAATTACCTTTAAACAACAGAGAGAAAGTATAAAAAAACCCTGAACTGACTGGGCTGGGCACATTACTACTTCATGACAGGTAAGAAAGCAACCTAAGACTATAGAGGACCTCCAAAAGAACAAGCCTTCTTGTCCTACGGAGACAAGCAGTTTTCTAGGAACATCCTGGAATATAACCTAGTACAAACAGCAGGAAAGGCTGCCGCTGTGAAGACTAATCACAATTTCCCAAATACATTTCAGAGAAGGTAGCTTTTTAGAGGACACAAACTCAGAGAGAGACAAGATTCCAGGCAACTTTTGCTTAAATGAAAGGTCACTACTTTGTCCATCTTGTCTTTGCCACTTGCTCGTCAAGCACCTCTCACCAAAACACAGCTGACGGTAAACATGGTTTACCCACTCTAAATTTGAGCACTGCCACAGTTACCCATTCACCCAGCTTGGATCACTAGACAGGTTTATCTCAGGCTCAGCCAGAGATAATTCTGCAAGTGTCACAGTAAGAACAGAGCAGTTCAACATCACACCAGTGGGTGCCAATTGATTCTCCAACCTCCAGCTTCTACCCAGAGTTAGGCCCACAACTAGGAAGGACACTAACATATTGAAAAGGCAAAAAACCAATACTATGGATTAGAATGGATGAAGGAAACGCTGCTTACCCTGAAGAAAGAAGATGAGAAAATAGACAAAGTACAGAGATGAGTCCTGGAGAAGGTGACCTGAATTACAGCAGTTCATGGGGCCGTGCCCTGGGAGGGTCACCCTCCAAGTACATAATTAGTGCCAGGCCTGAGAAAAAAAACACTGTTACTAAGTTAATGTAGCCAAGGGGAGAGGGGGGAGCTTGGGAACTGGGTGGACAGGGCACAGAGGGTACATTTTCTTTCGTAATATAGAAGGAGCAATGATGGAAGAAGCAGACTTTCCTCACCCACAGCCAAGTCCTGGTGAAAATCAAGAGAAGCCACTGTAGATATCAACTCAGAAGATCACTGCTGGTTTGGTAGTGTGGTAAGGCCTGAACAGTGCAGATAGCTTTCAAGGAAAAGATTTTTCTTTAAAAGGTGAAGAACAAAAGCTTCCCCCCCCCTCCCTTCTTTCCCTTTTCCCCCTCCACCCAAAAAAAAGTGTAAACATTCAACCCCAACACACTGAATTCTGGCTACCCTTTGTGTGGCTGAATGTGCCAAATTTTCGCTAATCTACATAGAAGAATATTATTCCCACTATGTCTGTAAAAATGTAGAAACAAAATAGCAAATTAAAATAGATGAAAGATGAACAATAAAGGGATTAAGGTCTAAATAGTTGAGAATTACTCTAAAAAATTAATATTTTATTCTAAAACTGCATATACAACAGTGTATTTGTAAACTTAGTTCTTCACTCTTAAGGCCATGTTATACTGAAGAGCTTGAGTTAGGCTGTGCTGTCACATCAAAGTACACCTGGAAGGAAGCAGCAGATGCAGGAGGGGGGAGAAAGAAGTGTGTAGTCTGGAGAGTTCATAAACTATCTCCACTGAAGAGGAAAGAAAGACAAGTTAGATGAAGGGAAGTGGGGGAAACATTAAAACACATCAACTGTGAAGAAAAGACTGAGAACAGACTTTGCTTGAAAACAAGGACACTAACAGCTGCCCTTACCACACCACAGTTAATGAAGACTTTCATAATTGCCTTAGTAGTCCAAATGAGCATATCCCCACATGATACATGTACACACATATACATTTGAACAAAAGATGACGAATGAGAAATCATGCTAATATATCCCAATTCCTTTAATAGAAGTTACAACATTCTGTTTAAGAATACAAATTGAAGGTCAACAAGCCTTTGAAAAGACATGCTCAGAAGCTGAATGTTTATGAGGACACAGAAGTCTAAGAAGAGAACTAGCCATATACAGTTCATTACAGTTTTATAGTTTAAATGTAACTGTGTTTAAAAAAAATAACAAAACCAGAAATCACGCAGACTCACTGTGCCTTGTTATTCTTGAAAACCTAACAAGTGACTTGTAGCACCTGGACCTATACAGAGCAACTTGCACCCAAAACCGTGCTTAAGTTATCAAACACCTTTCAGCACAAGCAGACAAGCACTATTTTTGTCACTAACCCTGCAAAGGCCACATTTCCTTTCTACTTCCTTGCTCTTCATTGAATGAACCTGAACTCCCCCAAACTAATGCATTGCACACCGACACAGTTCCTCAACCTAAGGTAAACTGTTGAAATGGGAACCTACCATGAAGCTAAAAAATTAGAATCAAACAAGAAAACACATTCAATCCACAGAAAACAAAATACAGTATCAACCTATGGGTTACACTTGTAAGATCAGAAAATAAATTACGACAATCAACTCAAGCAACAAAGGGTATTACCAATGTATATGACACAGTCTGATTAACTAAAATTACAGAGAAACTTTCTTAAAGATTTGACCAGTATCTGTATGGATCTTTCTTCAACAAAAAGCACAGCATTCTGAACTAAAGAAGGTAGACACTTAAGCCTACATATGTTTTAAATAAGGAAGTCATCAATATTTCCTTTCAATCAGGAAATATGCTTATAGAAATGTTTATCATGCATTCTGAACAGATCCTGCATCGCTGCTTGCCTCAAAGAGAACAAACCAATTCTCCCTGCAGAAAGCAGAAATATGGGACAAGTATGTGCGAACACTTGAGCAATGAGCTCTGTAATTAAGCTTGCCTCTTCATGAAAGATCATCAAAGAATGCCACGAAAAAAAAAAGCCTCAGGGGCATAGTTTTTCTTCTATGATCTTTCTTCAGTGAAATCCCTCCTAAATGAAACTGGGAAGAAACTCTACCCTACTGTTAAGAAAAAGCAGTGCCAAAGCCAAAAATATTGCACTGGAAAGAAAATCAGCATCTAGCTGAGCTATCTCACTATCTAAAACTTGCAAATTTGCAAGTCAGACATGCCCACATGCAAGGAGGTGACTGATACTCTCAGTATGCTTCACTTTGCCCTGGGCTTTTCAGGGAAACTGCCAAAATATTCAGTGTGTACAATACAGTAACTTAAGCACATCTCCAAACTCTGAGAACTACTGGTGGTTTTGACTAGCCTCTTCTGCCATATGCCGTGTGTCTGCAACTAGCCCTACCACATGCGTTGGCCAGGCAATCAGGATCTCCGTGCTGTACTTCAGGTGGATCTGTGTGAGCACCCTTTCTTTACTCTGCAACTCCCACTTCCTTCACCACAGCTCTCTAAAGCAAAACCTGCCTACTCTCTGTACAACAGCCTCCATTTTTAATTAGTGTGCTTTGGATTGTCATAATCCATACATATTAATCTTAGAGCTTTATTCAAGTCTGTTGAAGCATTCCTCTTCACCTGCATGTTGTTATTGCAACATGGCAGGGCTACCAGGTGATCAAAAATAAGATTTGTGTTAGGTTTTCTGTATACTTTTGCATAGTCAACCACAGTATTTTCTTATTAGATTGTTTTGCCATTCATTAATTTTCTGTACCAAAATTCTGCTCAGAATGTCAGCTGCTATGCCACACAATGCTACTACTACACATATTTAGAACAAGAATATAGGAAAGAACCAAACCCACTTTTTTCCAAATAATGGCTGATAACTGAAGCCAGTCCCCTCCTCTGGGCCTCAATTATGATCAAGTAATTAGGAAGAAGTAGTTTTCCTAAAAGCTGCAGCTGTTTTGTCAACATAATCCCTTAACTGCAAATAAGCTTTGTAACTCATGTTACCGGTTTCCATGTGGTTTAAGAATGCAAAGGTCTACAGCAACATTCCTAAGTGCCTGTTTTTCGAAGAGTGACATGTTTCGAAATACAGATCTCAATTTGTAAAAAGTGCTAGAGAATACAGGCAACACAGAAACCCTGGGGAACAGAAAATGGACATCCTGCATGATGCAGAGAGGCAGCAAGGAGACTGCCTGCATCACAGAAAGTACTGTGTAGCCTTTGCAGCCAATAAATAGGAATAACCTAAGGCTACATGAACTTCAACCCCTCAAATCTCCAACATCAAAAAGTGCATAGCTTTTCATTTCATTTATTACTCAGTAAACAAGAGAAATGGTTACAACTGAGGTGTGTTACAAGTCAAAACCGAACATGAATATGGTACATCGCATCTTTCATCCTGAAGTATTCAGCATTTTATTCCTTGACTACATTTTTGTGTACCAAATACATGCAGTTGAGATGTAAAGCCAGTCCTTTTCCCTTCTGCAGCCACAGACTTGGCTTAGTACCTTTCCAGCCACCTTGTATCTTCCCAGGCTTTACACAGGCTCTAAGCCTACCACACATGCGCACTACTTCTCCTAGGTTAACTGAAGAGATTACCTTGTATTAGAGAAGAAGCAGCTGGGGAAGGAAAGGTTTATTTAAACATGAATGCAACTAGCGAATGACACATTATACTTTGTGCAAGATACTGTTTTTCTATTTTAGAAAAGAAGAGGTTGTGTGGTTGGGGAAAGGTAAAACTTCAAGAATCAATCATTTTTTCTATATGAAAATATTAATACTGATCTTTTTTTCAGTGATGCTCTTATTCTGAAGAACGCAGATTGCAGTAGTGCGGAAAAAACCTAAAATCATACAATTTCATTCACATACCTGCTAGACTTTAGAAACTTTTACTATGTGGTACATTGCTATAATTACGTTAGTAGGATGATTATTCAAGAGAAAACAATTGTTTTTATCTTGCTCTTCTAAAAATTTAGTATGAAAAAATTAACACAGTCAGCAGCTGATGTAAAAATTTAAATACTTACTGCGTAGGAGCCTATGAGGAATGCAGCGTTTGCTTGCTTTTTCTGATCAAACCCAGTATAATGAATTATTTTCTTCCTTATCAATGAAAATGACTGTATCAAGAAAGGAACAAGATTATAATTTTGCATTTTAGACCTTTTACACCTTCTTTTATAAAATCAGAGGAATGCATTCAGAGGAATGGTTCATCAGTGAGAGAACCAAGAATACTGTAGAGTAGTCCCTCAGAAGCTTTGGAAAACTGTACTGCATCCCTACCCAGGTTTTTCCAGTATTTTTCCCAGTATCCAGCCTAAATAATTTTTGATACAAATTACTGAAATCTTTTCTTTTTCTTCTTAAATGCATTCATATTTTTAGTTAGCATTTTTGACTTCATGCCTTATGTAACAGATAGCCATTTATGAGAATAGAAAGTGGCATTCTCAAAAGCATTACAGGTATATTACAGTTGCAAAAATTTTAAATTTTTAAATAATTTAGAATTAAAAATTAAAGAATTTACACATTTTTATTCATTTTTCAAACCCAAATGTACATAAATCCACTAGTATTTGTTTCTGAGGATCAGAACCATGCTTAGATTAAAATATTTTGAAAGTATTTCTGAACTTTATCATAAATAATTATTTTAAGTGTCATCTTGGCATGGCATACCGTTTCTCCATTTATCTTAGAATGTGGGTGGAATGGAATTGTCCATAGAAAGGACACACACGTGTGGTGGCAGTTATCCCCTAACTGGCTTTTGAAATAAATTCTGATGTGCTTGAAACTGCACACTTTGATCAACTGCTAAGCTATCATAAAATGTCATTTTATGCATTTAAATATCAATGTTACTTGCTCAAGATACTAGATTCAATGCATTCAAGACAAATAAACTCCAGATCAGTAGCAGAAATATGCTCTCAGAAATCCTAACACATCTGTCCAATGTCAAACACAAGACATGGAAAGGGACTATAACACAGACTTGTGTTGCCTCAGAGCATCCTGTATACAAAAATCAGAGACTCTCATCTCTGGCAAACCACAGTTACCCAGCTGGGAGTTTACCATCTCCCAGATCGGACCACTAAACAGGTTTATCTCAGGCTTAGCCAGAGATAATTCTGCAAGTGCCCTAGTAATAACAGAGCAGCAACATCCCACCCGTGTGTGCCAATTGCTTCTCCAACCTAAAGAATAAAGCAAGTCTGAATTATGCAAACTATTATCTGTGACAGACATCAAGGAATGAAGAAAAAAAAAAATACACTCTTAGTCTATAATGTGCTGTATATTTCCCACTTTTCACACTTCAGTGGCAGAAAGATCTAAGGAGATTTGAACGGGCAAACTGTGATTGACATTAAGGAAAATAAGCTTTTTTATCTACCAAACAGGTTTTACACTCCAACATCTACTAAAGGTCAACTAACTTGTAGTCAGTTGTGTTAATTAATTTAAGAAATCCATTTTTAAGACACTACGCTCTATCAAGAGCCCAATCCCAAAAAATTACTGAGCTCCTGTAAGAGATAATAATCTGCAGTAGGAGCAGAGTATCTTCCTTCAGGCCAATGCTATCAATGCTACTAAAGATCAAATGTTGTAAATTACTGAAGAATGTCAGTATCAGAGGAGAAGACCAAGTCAAACAAAAAACATTTCAAATAAAAGCATAGCACAGCACTCTCGAGCTCACTCAATATTGGCAGATTGCCAACAGGATTGAATTCCAGGAAAGAAGCTTTTCATATAAAAGAGACTGTTTTCATTTAGCAACTGATCTTCTAAAACCTAAACGATAGCTACTGCCACAGTTGTGCATCTTTTGGTTCTTAAAACTAAGTGGGTTTTCCATACTGATCCTCCTCCTCCCTAAATTCACCTCAATAAAATCTAGCATTCATATTCAGAATTCAGATGGATTAGGAAAACAGGAAAGCACCTGAACCATAACAACAACAATAAAAGAAATTTTGGCTCATTTGTTTTTGTTTTTTAGAAAGCCAGTAATACTGGCTTTTGAATAAAAAACCCAAGCATTACCTTTAATTTCTTATTTAGCTTGCAGCAGTATCTGTAGACCATTGCCAGATTGAGTGGTCCAAAGTCTGCATAGAAGCTGTTAGAAGAAAGGGGAAGAATTGTACATGACCCCTGTAAATGCCTCTTTTTTTAACAAGATGCACAAAGCAAGGAGTAATAATACACGTGATACACATACATCATTCTAAAAACGAGCAGGCTTTCTTATATAAACACGTACTGATTTGTTGGAGGAAAGGTTTTGTCATCTTTAAACATGGACTGTCGTCTTTGTTTTTCACACAGCACCATTCAAAATACTAATATCCAGGTTTTAAGAACTACTTCGCGCTACTGTATCACTCTGTGACAAGTTTTTAAACTGTATTTTAAGAGGAACTAATAAGCTTTACTTTTAAAGGAGGTAATACATAGTGCCAGAGAAAAGGGAACACAGAGAATAAAGATTGATTAGTGTGTTAAAAACCAGCAAGCATGCCCTTGATCAAAACCAGTTGAAGAATTAGGAACATTCCACATCATGTAAAAGGCAAACATTGTTCACTCCAGGGGAAATAATATATCCATTGTCAGCTCATAAAGGCTTGAATTGACTTTGCCATTTTTTTCCTCTGATTCTAGGAAGTTCAGACATTCCACTTAATACATGAGGAACCAAAGACACCCCCTTTAGTCTGGCAGTTCAATGTGCACTTCTGAATCTATATGGCTGTATCGTGTTCCCGTGTCTTCTAACAGGAATGGGTATAATGAAAGCTTCTGCTTTGAAAAATTTTTAAGAAATCCTGATGGGAAAGCAAGAAACCACTCTAAGGTCTATAAATCATCATGGCATGTTTGGTCTGAGAAGACCCAACTCATGTAATTAGTTCTCCAATGATACTGATTCCTCACTGCTGTTGTTCTGACTAATTTATTTCTGTAAAAAAAACAAGAAAAAAAAAAAGTCGGTACTTACTTCTCATACACAAGTTCATCATCTATGCAGAAATAATGGGTATTTGCAGCTCCGCTCTTTGGTTTTTGGCAGAGAATTGCAAAATAAAGGCGATCTGAAATGCAAGAAAATTGGAAGCTTTTATAAACATCATGCTTTTTTGCTGAAAGTCTGAAGTATTACCTCTCAATGGGACAACTTTAAATGGTTTAGAATGAAGAAAATCTTCTTTTAAGTATTGAATTAGGTATTATTATTTCTCCAGTGTTAAACAAACAAAGCACACAAAGATGGAGGTTTTTTGCTCAGCAGCATTCCCATAATCCCCAGCTCTTAAGTATTCTTTCCCAAAGTGCTCCTTGTTTGATGACTTCGCAAAATAGCAGGACCCTGACTTGCACCCACGCACAGAGCAGAGACCTCCTTCGGCAGGTGGTTGCACTCGAAATACCAATGCACACACCACACCCCCCCAAACTAAACCACAAATCCCTCTGCACCTCTGAGCACCTACGTTAAACTAAATGATGAAGCACACTCACACCAAAGCACAGGCACTTCTTTCTGTAAAGCCATGATTTTGACAGTAGTGCCATGCAATTAAAGCCTGCAGGTAACAGGCTCGGGAAGGATGAACAGGGCAGCCCATGCTGCCCATGGGAACACCAGCCAAGCCTCCACCTGGACATCTCCATTCAAATTTCCATTCCCACCCCAGCTGCCCCTTCAAAGCCTGTGTACCTGCAGGCAGGAGGCATCTTGTACTTGCCCTGGCTTCCTTTGTTAAGAGGGGAAAAAAATACCAGCAATATTCACATAGATATAAATTACTTTTATGGCTGGGGAAGCTGAAGCCCCAGTGAACTTTAAACACTGACTGTACTCCTGCTATAAATTGCTATGCTTGCGGTAATTGGTCAATAAAAATTGAGGCTTGCAGCACCACCACAATACTTGTCTTCCTCCTGCTGAGAAATATCATCATAAAATATTTGGATTAAAATTCAGACCTAAAAGGAAAGCTTTTGTTTCCCCAAATTAGTTCCCTAGAACAGAGATATTATTTAAGTATCAAAACAGATCACCTGCATGAATTATTTCAAAACACGATTTGTGATGAAGAAAAACTCTGTCAGTTTTTAGACATCAGGGGGTAAAAAAAAAATCACTTTAAGCTTCAAAACAACATCATCCATGACCAGCACTTAGAAATCATTACCTGTATCTTGAAATTACATGTCAAAGTATGCCATGAAAGGAGTTACCATATCTATATTTTAACAGTCACATGCTCAGTGCTCATCTACATACACTAGTATCTCAAAAGGTGAAGGCAGACACCAAAAATGTACCAAAAATTGTACATTTTCTTAATGCTTATTTCAGTAGAACAGCAGCCTGATGTGAGTGGTTTGGTTTAAACATTTACATGTCAGGAGCAACAGTAGGATGTACAGTACCTCCTAAGCAAGTCAGGCACCTACTTCCTTACTCTCTAGCAGAAGCAATGCACCCAATTTACTTATTTAATTTCTAATAGTCCCATCGTGTAACCAGAACAGCTGCAGTCCTAGATGGGAAGTGCATTACCTGCTTCTGTACCTCCCAGCATTTACCAAATCATCCCCTGAAAACAAGCCAAAGGATAAAATTTAGAATAATGCGTGCATTTCTAAGAAGTGGCTAAACTGGCCTACAAAGTCAATTATGTGTGGAAAAGCAAGTGCACCAATGCTCCAGCTAGATACAAAATATGCTATGGCAAAAACTACTTCATAGAGAGGCAGTCCTGGGGGTGGACTTTTGGAGGTGGCTCCCCACCATTGTGTTAATCACTGAACTGTGTCAAGGTGCATTTGCATGAATTAGAAACTGTAACAGGTATCCCTAGGCAATACTAAAAAAAAGAAGGAAAAAAAAGAAAAAAAAAAGAAGGAAAATAAAAGAAAAATAAAAGGAAAAAGCAAAGAAAAAAAAGGAAAAAAAGGAAAAAAGAAGGCAAGAAAAAAAGAAAAGGGAAAGGAAAAAAAGAAAAGAGGAAAAGAAGGTAAAAAGCTGCCTTGCTTACTTACTTCCCTCTGCTCTGAGAATGAGAGCTAACATGAGTACAGGAGAACCGAGGGCAAGGGAGGAAGCAGAAAGGAGAACTGAGAGGATGCGATTGTGTTTAAACTGGCATTGCTAGATTAAACACATGTCACGGCAGCCCCAAGCTATAATTTCACACCACTTCTAAATTGATTTAATGGCTAGCTGCCACCAGGTTCCTTACAAGGAAAAATCTTCTGAGTTAGCTTACTGAACCAGCCTGATGGGGGTTAACAGCAGGAACATGCAGCCAAGATTTTTCCCTCCATGGCATCTGTCCTTAAGTGCCAGTCTAATTATTGACTAGACTGAGCTCTCCCTCTTTATTATACACAAACAATAACCGCATCAAAGTCTGGGAAGAATGACTGTGGTACTCAAACTGAGTACCGTGGGTACTCAGACACTACCTTCTTGCACTCCAACTTCTTCACAGAAACTTTACATCATTTTTGAAAATGCCAAAGTACTTTGCAAAGAGCAATCCAAAATCTTCAAATACAAAAGGAGGACAAAAATGAAAGCAAATATAATTTACACAGGTCAAAGACCTAAAATAATTTAGCATTTTGCTCCTAAACAGGATTTGGAATAAAAGAATCACCTGCATCCTCAGTGCTCATATTCTTATTGAAATTCTTCTGCAGCTTGCAAAAATGTCCAGCAAAAATAAGAATTCCTATCTTGAGCAAGCAGCATGTATGTGGCCTTCTGAATTGCTATTGGCAATGGTTCTCTGAACTGTGTTCATTGTTGCTATTCTTAAAATACCTGAAAGAAACTTGAGTTTAATGAGTTTACAGAAGTACCTCACAGTAAGAGCAGTGTGTGTCAAATGCCAATATCCTGACAAGCTGTCCATTCCTGTGCACTGCTAACAATTACTCCCTATTATGTAAACAGCAGGCTCCATCTTTTTAACATGTTTCCTATGGGGAGATTTTAGAAAAAAGAAATTTCCTGTGAGTGTATTTACCTTTCTACTGATTTACCAGTCCAGCATCTGAAAAATGCTGTATTACTCACCATGTCTGTTTTTACCTGTTTTTTTTTCCAAACATATTCCAAGTTCTATTTAGTCAAGGATTAGTGAGTTGATTTTTTTAACAGAAATTAAGAGAAAGTAGAATTCCTTCATTAAGGATCTGATTGCAGGATTGAGAGTTTATATATATAATACACTCAAGGACTGATGATTTGATTTCACTAGGATTCCACAAAGGTTTGGACCACCAGAGCAAGGCTTCCCTTTCATTATCTCCATGTTTCCTTTGCTAATTTTAGCTTTTTAGTATTTCATTTACATATAGAGCACTTAAGCACTTCCTAATTCCTGCAAATTTCTGATAAAAAATCATCCTAAAACTATCAAACTAGAGCAGACCTTCCTAATCATCTCTCAGAAGAACAACAGAGTAGGGCTCACTGCCTTACAGGCTGCATCTGCTCTGCAGTTAGGAGATATGGCTGCAGCATGTTAGATATACTTCAAATACACTTAATTTTGTCAGCCTTATATAACAAAACAGTTAAAATACATAAGCACGGATGTCACTGCAGGCAATTATTTTGAGTAAGCATTCAATGTACAACAAAATAAGCCTACATACCCCTAACTGAGCTACTGCTGGTACCTCAACTAGTGAGACTAAAGCTAACACAAGCATGACTGTCCAAGCTAATTGCAGAGTGTATACAGAAGCAAAAGCACTCTGCTTGTTTATTAGAGCCACAGTGTTCTGTGGAAATAGATGTACAGAAAATGGAGAGGTACCACTTCAAAATCACATTAATGTGAATTTAGAGATGAAAAAATAATCTCCTTCCTTTACTCTCAAAAAGCCTGATGCTTCTCAGGTTGTGCTGCACAGGCCTTCAAGACAGAAATTTCATTAATTCAAGAATTACAGTTGGACTTGATGATTTTAGAGGCTTCCTCCAACCTAAGTCATTCCATGACTTTAAGTGACAACTAAATAGTAAACAGGCACTAGTGGCAAGACAAGTCTGCATATGATCAGCAAACATTATTTAATACAAACAGAAATTCTACAGTTCTATTGTTAAATAGATGCCTTAGAAGAGAAACTCAAGAGACTGACAGTACTACAAAACCCAATGCTAGTCTGTTTTGAATCATCAGGAATGCAACCAAAGAGTTTTTATTATTGTAAGAGGAGTGTATATCTAAACTCAGAGTTGGTATATGGAATTTTGTCGTGTTTGACTTAAAAAACTTCAAAATATTTGAAAGACATGAGAGAAAACGTAAAAGGCAAATCCTGTTGCAATGACAAGACAAAAAGCAAAGTTGTTTAAGATTTTCTTTTTAGCCTTTCTATCCTTGAAAAAATTCATTCAGACATCACTATATTTCAAATTTAGCTAATGATAGAGTTGGCAATTAGAACAACAGCCTGGACTGTGATAAAGGAAATGAAAGCACACTAAAAAGATAAAGGAACTTTTTTTTTAAACAAAAAACTATGAAAGCATTATTTTCAGTGCCATGTTATGACTGATCAACACTGTTACTTCACTTATAGAGAGAGCTTCCACTCTGCTGCTCTTGACTGATACACAAGAATACATATGTTCATGTGCTTTCAGTGCTGGATTAGACACTAAAAGCCTTAAACATGTATTTAAAATCTTAACTTTGGGAAAGACTCAAAAGTAAGTGAAGTCATATTGATAAAAGATCAAGCACAGGTTTGGTACTGAGATAGCAGCATAATAAAAACTAATTGAAAGTGGTGACAGTCAAAATATTGGAAGCTTAATGGAACTTATTAGAAGTGTCCTTAGCATTCTAGAAAAATACACAAAATTTGGGCACACAAAGTTTATAATGACAAGCCAGCACTCCTGGAAAAAGACCATTTAATGGTTTGGAAAAAAAAAACCAAACCGCACTACAAAACCAAAAAACCAATCCACATAACAATGAATACATTAAAATGAATATTTAATTATCAACTCCAACTGACAGTATAAGCAAAATTATTCTCAATGAAGGAAAAAAAATAGGTATATACACTGCAGCTTAGAGCATCCTTTAAGATGCTAGTTCCATACTGTAAACAAACTGGATATACATTCAGCAGGAAGAACAATCAAATGTCAAGAAATGACCCATGACCTTGTATCACTTGAAATTTAATTTCAAGTATAGTTGTTGTAGTTATTTCATTTTAAAATTCACTACTGAAAATAGGTGAGAGAGAAACCCACACCTTTTGCCTGAGGTTTATGCATTATAATTCCACCTCTTCTTTAAAATGTTGTTTATAAAATCAGAGCAATGAGAAAGAAAAGCAGCCGAGGAAAGGAAATGAACAGCTTTCAAGCATCTCACAGAGCATTGCTACATTTTATTTAGATCATATAAATTACTTCTCTCAGAGATCAGAAGGATATGGGAATATGCTTCTAATAAACAGAAGAAATGCATTCAGTTCCAGCAAATTGAATTCATACCAGCAAGCCTCGTGCACTAGTCGACAAAGAGACAATGATAAAGCTTACCATGCATCTTAATAGACCAAAATAAACAATTTTTTTAAAAGGACAGCTTTCTTGAACTAGCCTTAATAGTAAACAAAAAAATTTAGACAGTTCAGATTAATAGTTATTCTGCCACACGGCTGATGCATACAATCAATTACAAAATAAAGAAATGCAATGATTATTGTAAGTCTGTTGGGTATAAAATTCCTAGAATGGATTTGAAACTTTGCTGTTTATGAATGTAACATCACACAAGAAAAGATCCATAAATCTTTACAGCAATTTGGGTTTATGTTCCGCTTCTGTCTTTTGCAAAGATGAAAATAAGGGTAGCCTGCAATGTTCTTAGTAAGTTTGACACTGTTTCTGTAAGTAGATACGCTAACACAGATCTCTCAGCTTTTACAGTGGTTCAAGTATTTACCAGTACATCCATTCGTTAAGAATAAGACCTTATGCTTTAATTTGTCTCCAGTCTATGCCTATTAATTAACTCCTCAGAACCACATTACAAGAAGGCAGAACTGACATTTCAAACTTTGACATAACTTTACAACAGCTGAATAAAAAGGTAAGCCTGTTATCTTACTAAGATTTCTCTTTAAAAAAATAAGTATGACATTGTAGCAAACTAAAAATCAGACTGTAATTCAAATCAGGATTAAAAATTAGACAATAAAGAGCAGCCACTGTGCAGAGCAAGATCAAGACAAAATGAAGTATTGTTAAATATAATAATCTAGTGCACTTTAATCAAATTTACTATACTAGGTACTGCTGCACATAGTGAAATCCCACTGAAAAAACACAGGTCAAAGCCTGGGCACTCTAATGAATTTAAATGGGTGAACATTTTTTGAAGGAGAAAATACAGTTATTTAATGGGCCTGTTGATGCCAGACACACATTAGCAGATCCAAGCAACTGCTTCATGAGAATGGTTAGACAGATCTGTTTGCTGGAGATGTGAGCTGGACAGGGCTGAGTGGTGATCCAGGTAGTGAAATCACTTTGATAGCAAAAAGTCATTATCTATCACATGAGTGGTTTCCACACTTGACCTTAAAATCATACTATCATCATGTCCTATATAAATGGTTGCTGTTATAGAAAAAATACACATATGGGGTTATTGGAGCCTTAGAGTTCTGTAGATAAGTACACCATTATGTTTCTCTGGGTAGACGAGGCCTAAAATGCTGTATTTTTGGCAGGAATGTTTAGGATTTTACTCCCTGACAGTATTAAAGCTTTTTAAAAATAAGAATCTGGTAAGCTCTGGCAGTTTACATTCTTTCTACATTGCTATGCCAAATTTTCAAAACAAAATCTTACGGTTTTCTAAGCATACAGTTATCTAGGAGACACACTAGTTAATTTAAGGACTCCTGCTTCTTGGCACAGAAATAAAAGGTACATTGGTACCTTTTCTGCATGTTTGTTCTTTATATTTTTGCTTGCTCTGTTCACTTTCTGTTCATTTTCTGTGCCCTTCACTGAGATGTGCCGGGAGGTTTATTTCTTGCTTTCTGTGAGAAGTTGTAAATACACTACAATTCTGAGATCGTGACACATGACTTAAAAAGTAATTTTTGTTGTTGTTGTTGCCGTTAGGCAACCTAAACTCAAGGTCGTCCTTTAGCTGGGTAACTCAAACTCGGAATTTTCTGGCTGTGATTCAATAGGCTTCTTAAAAGAGGCAGATTCCTGTGCCAAAACAAAGCGCGGCTGGGAGCCTGGAGTCACGAAAAGGAAGGACGATACTGAGCAAACCTGCCCGCACAAGCTGTTGGCATTTGCGTGTCAAGAAGCGGCGCGACGTTTGCCCGTTATTTTACCCATTAGCCGATATTACTGCATCAGGAGAAACATAGATATGTGCGTGTGTGCGTATCCATCTCCCCGATACGTGGAGAAATGTGTTCCTTTCCCCCCCCCCCCCCCACAACGTGTCGAACGGACAGAAATGTGTTTAACGCTGTTTTCCGTTTGCTCTCTCTCGCAGGCAGAAAACGCCAGCACGAGGCAATTGGTGCTCGGTGCGGCTCGGGCTACCGGGACATCGGCAGGATGAGTTATCCCGCCGGACGAGCGGTGCAGTTCTCAACAACACTTCGCTGAGTGACACGCCAGAGCTCGGGGACCGACCGACCCACCGCCCGGACGGCAGCGGCTGCCGAGCGCCCCAGAGTCCCGCCGGGAACCGCGCCGGCGGGAAGTTTTCCTGCCCCGCGGGCACGTCTCCCACCCGAGGCCGGAGCGGCGCCCACCGCCGGCGGGATGGGACGCGACGGGACACCGGGACACCCCCGCCCCCCGGCACAGCCCCCTCACCCGCGATCCTCAGGCAGGTCTCCGGCCCGGGAGGGGGCAGCTGCCGCCGCCGCTCCGCCTCGCCCCCCGCCGCCCGCGGCGTCGCGCCCCGCGTCCTCTTCAGCGCGGGCGGCGCCGGGGCTGCGCGGCGCCGCGCCTCGGCCCAGGTCTTCCGCTTCATGGCGGAGGCGGCCGCGGCGCTACGATGCCCTCATCCCGCGGGGACCGGGCGGCCGGAGGGAGGGGAGGGACCCCGCGGCGGCGAGGGCGGCGGCGGCGGCTGACGCGTCCCCGCGGACACCGCCCCCTCCCGCCGCACCTTCGCCCCCCGCCCGGCGGAGCGCCCGCCGCACCCCCAACGGCCGCCCCTGATTGGGGCGCGCGGTGTGGCGTCAGCGGCGCGGAGCGGCGGGGGAGTGACGTCATGGCGGCCGCGGTAACAGGTGGGCCGGGGCACGCGCCGCCCCCCCCCGTCCCCGGGCGCCGCCTGGCTGGGCGCGCGCCCGGCCCGCGCTGCTGACGTGGCGCCGGGCGCTGCCGGGATGGGAGATCACGGCCCCGGGGGGGAGGGCTCCCGCTCCCGCCCTTGGCAATCCGCATGGACCCCGCCCGCTCCTGGGGCGTCGCAGTCCTCCAGGTGCCCCTCATGACATGTGCCAAAAGAGGGGCGCAAGGCCTTTGTAAGGCCAGCTGAAAACAGTCCAGTACATGCAGGCTTCTGGTCTGAACATTAAATGAACTTTCGTGGAAAGTTAAAGTAACTGCGTTTGAATCTGCCTCTTAGACACAGCGATACTTTGAAACACACAGTTACTTTAAATAGCTGTAGCACTGAACCAAGCTAGTAGGTAAAACAGCTTCTGAAAACCACTCCCTTCCCACCTCCGTCTCATTGGCCGTGATGAAAGCCCTTAAGGAACTGCTCAATCGTCGCTGAGTGTGCCTGCCTACTTACGGAGGAAAACCTATTGGAAACTAGTTGCCACTTTTCACAGTATAACTTTTTTGAAAATATCTTTTCTAAATAACACCAGAGACCTAAAAGTCTGCTGACACTTCGGAAACAAATTCATCCAAGGATTGTTGGCCATCGTTGTTCCAATTTATTATGAATGTGGTAGTCATTGTCTCGCAGTGCTCCAGCAAACTCTCTGAAGCTGTTGCCAGATGCAAAAAGCAGGGCCGATGCCTTGATTAGGACATTTCAGCTCTTGTGCTGAATCCTCCTCTCTTTCCTCCCTCTTTGTTTGTCTGCAGTTTGTGAGCCTTTCTGAAGAAATTATTTTCCTGGGATAATACAGAGGTTGTGGTATGGTTCTTGTCGGTATTGAAATGGTGAGGGTGGATGACTTGAACGTAAAGAGCTGGAAAACTACAGCTTAATTCATTCCAATACCTTTTAACAGTCCATAGTTCTTTCAGCTATAGTTAGTTAAATGCATTTATTAGGACCAACAGAACTATTACCATTGTATATATTTTTTAATTCTACTAAAAGCAAAACAATCAGGGAGGCAGCTAGAACATTTCCTTTAAAATCAAAAGCACCAAGAACAACAAAAACTGCAAAACAAAAGTGGAATAAGAATCAGTGTCCTTGACTGTGATTATCAGGTGAATGAAGCAGTGTGGAAGCTCTACAAATAAAATGAGTATTCATCATTCATTCTCTTTGAAAATAATTTTTCTGTGCTTATTGTCTTTATTTTATAAACATATGACCACTTTTCCAGCCTGCTTTTGTCTGTTGTTTAAGTAACATAAGGCAGAGAGGCAGATGCATTCCAGAGTTTCTGGCATGCTGAAAAATATTGGTGAGCAGGAGCAGTGCTGGAAGGAGGAGGCAGCTCCTTATTTGTGACTGTAGGGGCAGTGGTTCATGAAGAGCAGACTTCATTCCCCTGTGAGCCTCAGCTGCTTGCCTGTCCCAGTCTGTTATGCCAAGTTTGAGGAAGCCTCTGGCCAGCCCTGAAATCACAGGGGTTCAGAGTCTGCACAAGACTACCTTTAGCCCTGTGCTGAGTGCTGTTAATCAAAGCAGAGAACTTACAACAGTACTTTTCTATTAATAATATCCTTCTTCTAAACGCATAGTATCAAAATAGGGTGTAATGAAGAAGTTGCTAAAGCATAGTATCTTTAATAGAATTACTTTTTTCAGTATTGTTATGTTTCTTAAGCAAGCTTTTTATTTTTCATCAAGGAACAGTGCATTTAATTTCACATGCTCTTAATGGTGTAAAGCTTTGCAGACCTTGCTCTGGGCCTGTCAGTGACCTTAATGGATGCAGGAACAAACATCTTCACGAAAAGCCATTTTACAATTTCATTAAAGCTTAAAAAGGGAGAAAATTTGTAGTTGAGACATGTATGTATGGATGGTAGCATTTTACAGTGAAGGTCAAAGATCAGAGATTGCAGAAAAGGATATGCTCCTCCATAAATCTTGGAAATTTTTTTTTTCAAATTGCTAAAAGGAAGTGTCTCCTGGATGAAAGAGGGCACATCTACCTTAATGAAAGCAATAGATGTTGAACATAAACATTTGTAGATAAATGGTTAATATGAAATATGCCAGAACTGCAAACCAGAACGCTGTTATGCTTACTTCAGTTGTCTAAGAAATAACTAAGGATAATTTTTTCAGAGACCTCTTGCTCTGACAGAAAGTACATACATACAAAGGGAGAACATTCTGCTGCAAATCTTCATAGGAAAACAAATAATTTGGCTTACTCTAAAACTGATAATCTGATCAGATATGAATTTAAGACATACCTCTTTGGTCTTAAAACCCACATTTTTGTACCACACAAAAGAATTGCAGACAATACAGGATGATGTATTTAAAATATTTATTTGAAATTGTGAAATGTATTTCATAACTTCTGCCAGTGCCTGATGCAAAAGTAGGCATAAGCTTAAGTCCAGGTGTTCAAAATTGTGACATACAAAATTGTCATACAGTGGTGGAAGCTTTAAAAGAATTCTGAGAAGTCTTGGATTGAAAGCCCATGTTGATCTGCTGAAGGCAAGAATCCCAAATTCTTCCTGAGCAAAGTCTGATTTTTTAGTTTAGTGCACCTTGAACAATGATTTTTAAAATATATTACCAATATTGTTTGATGAGGCAATAATAAGCTGCAGGATGTTTTGCAATCATTCTCAGCTGAGTTTTAGTTTCTATTATCTTGTATTCAATGGAAATAGCGCTTTTGTGTCTCTCTCTAGAGTCAGGTAGTTTATTTTATGCTTTTATTTTCTACATAAGGTTTCAGATGTCCCACAAAGACACAACAGAACCGATGCTTGTTGGAATTCACTGGAGAACTGTTCTTGTAGAGCACGAATTTAAAGAAAAAGTATATATTACATCAGTGTCATATGTCAATAATCTGGGGTTTGTTTGAGAAATTCACTGTTTTAACTCCTGCCAGCTGCAAAACTGTATTAATGGGAACATGATCCAGCCTGTTTTTATCAAGGTGCAAAAAATGAACTTCATTGCCTGGAATGAGAATAACATGTAAATTATTGAATAAATATTTATTTATTCAAAGATGTAAGTGAATTGAAGCAGCATTCTGACTACCTACCAGTTATCGTACAAATGTGTACTAGTCCTATAGACTGCACAATATACTGTATTTTAAACAATGACAATTGTTTAATTATGTTTGAATTTTAATTATGTTAAAGAAGCAAGAAACACTGAAGCACCTAACTAGTTTAAATCTGCTGTAGCATGATGTTTCCTAATAATGTGATGACTGTCATGTTGCAATTCCCCCTTCACATTCTGCTTCTCTACTAAAACCACATTAAATGCCTCAAATCAAATGTGCAAGCAGAATGTAGGTAAATACCACGATGTCAAGAAAACCCTCCAAACTTTGAGGCAGTTGTTCCATCAGCACTCCAATCAATTTCTGCAGGACTGTGATCAGGTTTATGCCACCTCTGTGGGAGATAGGACTACAAAATGACACTTTGCAGATTCCTTCATGCGACAGAAATCACACAAGTTCAACACAAGACTGTCTCCTTGGGACCCACAGGGACAGCAGGCGAGATGGCAGCAAACAGCGGAATGAGACAGTTGTAACTTTCACACAAAACAAAGCAGCTCACCTGGGCCTATAATCAAAGCTCCTCCCTGCTGAGCAGGGTCTCCTTGAAAATCAAAAGCTGGGCCAGTCATTGCTCTCCATATACTCCTAATGCTTCCCAGAAGTGTGTTTGATTTCACATGAGGGCTCTGAACTAAACAAAACCACAAAACACTCGTTATCTAGAAATACGAAAGTATATAAGAACAACAACATTGAACAGCTGCTGTGAATAGTTTAGAGATTCCTGACTATCAGTGTTTTCTCAAAATATAGCCTATGAGAGACAGTCTGGTGGGCAACTCACTCTTTACATTGTGGCCATACTATTTTATCAGAGCATTTTTGTTTTGTTTGTGAAAGTCTAAATAAGATGAGAAAAGTATTCTTACCTGATACTTTATTACCTTCACCTCTTTTCATGCCAAGTATTTTATAAATTTCCCTTTGTGGATCTACATACATTTCATGTGTATACCCAGTTAAACTGCAAAAGGGCTGCAAAACAGAGGTGTACATACACACACATACACACACAAAAATAAGAAGTAATATCTGTAAGGTTAAGGCAGTAACTAGTTAGGGTCTACTGACAACAGAAAAATTACTGACGCCCTGCCAGCTCCACCTTCCCCCCTTATTTGAAAACTGTGTGTTTGTTATGTTAAAGTGGAAAATTTTTTAGCCTCAAAGCTTCTATTAAAACAAAGCTTCCAGTGAAATCAGGAAAAGATGTTTCCGTAGCAACCCCTGGTGGTTTTTAAACTGAAAGTTTTAATTACTTGCTTTACTCATGTATTGCTATTAGAATTGCCTCATGAATACTATCCTTTTTTATTGCCATTGCAAAAGACCACCTTTTCAAGCAAAACAAATCCCTCAATACAGACCATTAAGACACAATAGAAGATACATTGTATTTAATGTCTACTTTATTTACCTTGATGTGATGATATGATGACTGTCCAATAACTATAAGCCTCACATTTGATTCCTGGAACAGAACATGGGTACTGAAGCTGTAAAGAGGAACTGGGTGTTTCCACATGACTTCAGAACATTAACAGAATCTGGTATTCCAAGTTAGTGATTGCAGAGCACTGACTTAAAATTATTTGACGTTAACATTACTTACATGTTTGGAGACTGCACTTTTGTATATCACCCGCAATTAGCAGCTACATTAATTTATTAAGTGAAAAATTATTTTTAAAGATAACTTTTAAATTACAGGTGCGTAAACTTTGAGTTTCCTGCAGCGTTGGTAGGATTGTCTTTTCAATTGATTAGAACGTATTATGATTTTGGAACTCAAAATTTCCACTCAGTTGCACCTACATCTAAAGAAGCAGCCCAAATGGTGCCCAAACATCTATGATTCACATACGTGGACACCCATTAATAGATATAACTTGCATTCACATGCACTGCTGTCTATTGCAGGTGCAACCTTAGGCCTGAGTCTAAAACAGGGGCGAAATCTGAAGTCCATTTAGGTATCAGTAAAACAGTTAGTAAGTGTAAGGTTGTTCTGCTAGGGTGTAATACTTGCCCTTCCCATATAAAATCATTGCCCATATAAAATCATTTTGCTTGTTATGAAAAGACACCCTCCTAAAACCAGAATACTTGCACTAAGAAAAGTGTGGATATTTTTGACTCTCTGTATACATTTATTTGAGGAGCCAAATTAAGAAAATGTCCTTTTGAGTAACACTGATCAAACAGTTTAGAAATATCTGTCCTGAGAAGGGAAGCTGACAAAGAAATTGCCTATTTTTGTCCACAAATTCCTAGTCCATCTCAGATGGACTTAGAGTTGCTGTTTCTGTCAGCAATGACCTGAGTCTCTGTCATTGGCTATGCTGCTGTTGGGAATAAAGTTTGACAGAATTTCAATCAGCAGTCTAGGAGAGACAGATTGACCTTCCACATTTAGCAGGAGATCATTGTCTTCTCTGGTGTCTCCTACCACCCAACAAATACACATCGATAGCAACCCCTACCCACTCTACTTCTCCTTTCTGTCGCTGTCATTCCTGTTTGTGCAGCTGCCTGGAGAGCAGGATACACTATTAATGCAGCTTACAGATCACCATAGAAAAAGATACTATTTTTAATCCAGATCAATTTTCTGATCTTGTTCCGTGCACAACCATCAGTTAGCTCTACTAACATAATGGAAAGGGCACTAGTTAGCAGTCAGAAGACAGCTGTCCAGGGCACTGCTAATACCAAAAGAAATGCCTGTCAGATGTTGTCTAACTGTTCTGAACACAGCAGTAAAAAGAGCACCAAGCTAATAGGGCAGGGAGAAATAATGCTGCTGCAACAGTGTGTAGTGCCATAAATCCTTTCCTGTGTCTCCTAGGCAGATTCATTATTGCTTTTGCAGCAAACAATGAAAGTGCTTCTTCTGAGCCATTTTTTTATTCCTAGAAGCCTTACATAAGCCTGTAGTTGGACATAACAAATCTGCTTGATTGCAGCCACAAACATTAATGGCAGAGTACTTACTTGTAAAAATGCTTTGGGGACTTTTGCCAGATCTTCTACATACTCCTTACAGGCGTAACACAAAAAATTCTGCAACATACCCAGTTGAATGTGTCAGGAACAGATAAAACTGCACAGCAATGAAGCAGTAGACTTTGGGCTGCACCCACTTTGGAGGTGATCCGGAACAAGGAATGGGAAAGATTCCAGCCACCAAATTTGGATTAGGATACTGGTTTAATCCAAGCCTGAACAAGGACACTGGGCCTGCAGCCTTGCAAATATTTTTATCTCTAGATATTTTAGGAATGTGATAGCTGGCTCGACAGCTGGGAAATCAAGGAACATGATACTTGTTTCCCTAAACACCCGGCTGAAGAAGTATTTCCTTTCTGGTGAATAGTGTGTCACTTTACCAAAGAACAGGGGGTCTCAGGAGCAGCACTGATCTCCTTTGTGCTTTCTTCCCCGTCCGCTCCAGCCGAGCCCGTGCTGAGCCCCCGCACCCCCGCCCTCACACAGCCCCGCCGGGAGCCGGGCTGGGCCCCGCGACGGCCCCTCCTCACCCGCACGAACACCACGATCGCTTTCTGCTCCCCGTACAGGGCCTGGAAGGGGACGCTGCTCCCGTCCGCGTCCAGCACCAGGCAGCGGGCGGCCTCCCGCAGCTGCTCCTGCTCCGGCCGCTCCGGCCGCCGCCCGCAGCCCCGCGCCCGCCCGACCTGCTGCGTGACCGGGGGCGCCGGCGGCCCGGCCATGGGAGCGCCGAAAGGAAAGGCGGAGCTGGAGCGGAAAGGCGCTGGGCGTTGTGCGACGGCGAGGAAGCGACGGGGCCGGGGTGGAGCGGGGCGGCTCGTTCCCGTCCGCGGGAGCGACCTCGGGCAGCCGCGCCGCGGTCCAGGAGGAGCTCGGTGTTCGGATGGACAGAGCGAGAAACCTGCGGCCGAAACCGCTGCGCGTCCATCAGCCACGGCCGGCGTGCGGTTTGTGCCCGGGAAACATAGGGAAGTCACCCGGAGCTTCCCAGGAATGGCGTGCGAGCAGGACCGGTAACATGGTCTTACGGCCTCGAGGTCGGCGTTCGCTTTGCGGGAGGCCGCAGCACTGCGGGCCGTAAGCGAGATAGAAAACTGTTCTTGAGGAGCTGTCGAGCTGCTGTATCAAAGAACACACCAAACTCGGTGTCCCTATTCCTGCAAAAGCAGAGCTTCACAGTACCTTGAGAGCTGAATAGCAGAAGATGCTCGAGTGCACGCAGAAATGAATGAACAGTCCTTAAAATAAGAAAACTGCTAGGTTGTTGGAAGAGTATTGTAGTCTCTTAGATTGTTGTGTCAGCGGAAAGCTTACGAGGATGAGGGTACTTTTCTTAGTGGGCAGAGGAAAAAGAAGTGTCAGACACAATAGGACTGGGGGATCTCCAGAAGTTATTCTGCTTTGTGAAACTCTCTGATTGTATTAACTCCAAAGTTTCTCTTGGCAGACTGCCCCAGGGTCTAAATGTTAATGTTATTTAAACTTATGTCCCCTGTGCTTTGGGTTAAGCCCACTGCTTTTATATTAGGGGGAGTGAGCACATAGTGATGCCTTTTCCTAGTCTTAAAATCAAGAGGCATACACTGTTAGAAGGGGAAAAGGGATTTTACCTTGGTATTTATTTTTAAGGATCCTTAGGTGTACACGTCCAGGTCATATGCATCGAGATGTACCCCACCGAGTCTTTCCCTGTGTCTCTGTGTCTCTCCTCTTCTCCGCGTCCCCCCAACATTGGGTATAACATTATAGGTTTTACTAATTAGCATATCTATCAAAGATTCCCCAATGAGAGGCTCAAGTGAGCCCCCTCCTCCCCAAGGAACCTTCCCCTGGATGGTTCTATCTTAGTTTACAGAATGTGTTCTGGAGAGGACCTTGGGGTCTGAGGCACACTGATCCCTAGCTACGAAGCCTCTAAAATGTTTAGTCTCTTAGCTTAACAAACAAGTCCAAGAATGTAGGCAAAAGCACTAGGAATACAGAAGCTGTAAGAAGGTATAACAGGGGTATAAAAGAAAAGGCAAAAATCTTCATGGCATCAATAGAACATGTTAAATCTTGCCGCTCAGTATGTCCTCACAAGGAATTTGATTTAAAAGGTGATGAATTCAAATTAGTACAGATTAGTAAAGAACTTTGGAAAATTTTGAAATTTAAAATTCTGCTAGATGCAATTGGACCCAATGATTTTAAAGGTATTTTCCAACCTAAGTGATTCTATGATTCTGAAATAATTCGGGCAGTATTCCCCATTGTTGTTCTCATCAGGCTTCCTTGTTCAGTTACCAGTATGCTGTCCAACACATTTCTTCCACTGGCAGTTCATAAACTAAACTGTGAGCTGTGCAGCAGTGCTCTGCATCTCCCTCAGCAGTACTAATGGGAATGTGCTGACTACACTAGACTACTTCAGGACATAACAAAGCAGAGAACTGACGACTTTTGACAGGCTTTGGTCTGCATCTTGAAGCTGTAGGATAGGCTGTAACCTCGCTGTGTTATGCCTGCAGTAAAACAGGGTAGCACTGGGCAGGGCTCTGGGGCACAGCTCAACAGTCGATCGTCAGTAGGGCTTGGACCAGAGCCTTTGCCACTGCAGCTGGAAATCAGAAGAGGCAGTCATATCACTGTAGGGGATCTGCTGCTGCAGCCTCTGACTGGGAGCACACATGGGGATGAGACTGCTGATGAAAAGAATTGGGCATTGTGGTGTCACAAACTCAGAGGATACTGCCCCGGGTCAGTCTGTACATAGTTGATCTTGAGCATCCAGAGAGCTTGTTCTTTCTTGATTTGAAATGAAATCTGAGGAGCCCAAGAGAGGCACTCTGCCTGTCTGGGAGAGTCGGTAATCATTCCTACTAGGCCAATGAAGACTGCCTGCAGACTTTGCTTTATTTATGTAACTTGGCCTCCTTAAACTAGCTGAAGAAGCACATCCTTAACAGCTGGTTTCAGCAGTATACAAGTGAGCAACAGCAACTTTCTTCTGAGGATATTTGCCAAAGCATTCCCTAAAGCCCCTCAAACAGCATGTTTCTAACTTTTAGTGGAGAATCCTAAGTGTTGCTAGAATACAAATTGCTGTCACCCCCAGTTTTACAGAGAAAGAACAGAAGCAAAGGCAGTTGTATTCTGACTTGTTCTCTGAAAGAGGAAACACTCAAAATTAGCAGCCACGTTTTGAAAGCTGAAGCTTAAAGTCTTACATTAATATATACTTAACAGAAGTGCAGACATAAGTTTCACTTAGATGGGAAGAAAGAATCCCTATGTGCTGATACTCTGGACAGTACCAACTGTCAAAGTGTGCAGTCTACTAGAACCACATAATTCTTTAGTGTGTGCTGTGGACAGGGAAATTTCCTTTTCTTTCCTTTCCCATCTTGTCTTTATAGGTTACAAATATAGAAATGTGGATAACTTAAAGAACCACATGTGTCAGAGTGATGTATTTTTCATTGTCTTAAGGAGAATCAATCAGTGCACTTACATTAATAATTTTGATTCAGGATGCAAGTCACTCCTCACTGCACTGCAATTTACAGTTGTAGAAAGAAACTTAGCTAATATTTAATTAATCAAGGATTGGGTTACTTTGTACTGTGGATAAGAAACTCAAATTCCTACCATTTCAAGAGGGAAAACAATAATTACGCAAAGATGGCAGTTAAATTGTTTGTTCTGTATTGACTAGTGAAACAAAAAACCAGCTGTAATTATGCAGCCTTAATTCCTTTATATACAGCAGCTGAACAAAATATTTGACAAGAGAGGTGTGGCCTGTATCAATACCATAAATGCACCACCTAGAGTATATGGTGTTTGTTTGTACAGCAACCTGTTATTATCAATTTACTACATGATGTACTGTTTATTTAGCACAAGGATATTTGTTCTTCTTGTTAATCTAATATTGTTTAGCTAGAGATAACATGGTTATTACTTATCAGCAAAAAATAAATTAGTGTTTACAATTCCAGGGAAAAACATCATGCTAAACACCAGCTAAGAATGACTTGTTTTTAAACTGCTGTTGTAATTACAAAGGAGTAAAAATGTGGACTGTCCTGTAGATAAGACAGTTTTTTCTCTATGAGGGTGGTGAGAGAAGTTGTGGTCTCCCTGTTCCTGACAGTGTTCAAGGCCAGGCTGAATGGGGCGTGGAGCAAACTGG
Organism: Corvus hawaiiensis; assembly: GCF_020740725.1. Taxonomy (NCBI): domain Eukaryota; kingdom Metazoa; phylum Chordata; class Aves; order Passeriformes; family Corvidae; genus Corvus; species Corvus hawaiiensis. The sequence goes on along the minus strand of NC_063255.1, from coordinate 38,043,403 downwards.
TGTAGGGGAAGGTTCCCGACCCATGGCAGGGGAGCAGAACTAGGTGATCTTTAAGGTCCCTTCCAACTCAAACTATTTTATGTTTCTATGATAAGAGGCTTTTTCCTTTATGTCTGCCTTTCATTGTTCCCTTAGTGTCACGATATCCTGGGGGTATGTTTGAATAGCATCATGAAGTGATTCTTCTGACCAGCAAGGACAGTAATTTGAAGCCTTGAAAGAAATTTTGAAAATGGTGAGTTCATCTCCAGTTTTGCTATCTGCTGTGTGTTCTCATCCCGATGTTGTTTCTCATTAGTTTTGCTTCCTGCTTTGTGTTTTGTGGTTGTTTTTTCGTTTGTTGGTTTTGTGTATGTGGTTTTATGTTTGGTTTGGTTTGTTTCTCTGTTTTTGTTTGTTGAGGGGAGGTTGGTTGTTTGTTTTTTTCCCTGAAGGGGGAATTATTGCGGTATCAAAGCTTGCCTAAGTTGTGCTTTTTGTCTCCCTTTAAAAATTCAAGATTATTTACCAGACTAAAGGGCTTCATAAGTCTGGCTGCAGCATCAGAGTATCAGTATGTGTTTCATATTAACTCACTGTTGTTTCACAACACAGATAATAGAAATGTAATTTAAAATCTACTCAAATAGTTCAAGGATTATAATGGCATATGGCAAGAAAATATTTCTTCTCTTATGTCTGATATATTTAGTTTCATAATGCAAACCCTACACAGAGAGCAGCAGTACAAACTTTACTACACAATAAAATAACAGTATTAAGTGAAGTATGCACATTTTATTTAATATAGCCTCAAGGCACAAAGGGCATTTTTAATGCATTTTGTAAGAACTCTCTGAATTTGATCTATTTCTGTTTTTCAGCTACCTACTCTCTGTGCTGCAAATGAGAAACAGAGGTGACCATCTATATGCCAAGAGTAGTAAATTATGTGTGAAGACGCTGTTTATTTACTCTAAGTGCCACTGGTTTGAATCTTTTATAAAAGAACTAAGAGGAAGCAAATTACTACTTAAATAGATGAGACATGGTCAAAAAGCAAACAAAATATATGCTACAATCCAGACTGGCCAAACAGAATTATCTTGTATCTTGTTAGCAATAAGGCTCTTAGAAAGTAAGCTAATTATCATTAGTGTAAACCAGATGAGAAGATTAAAAAATAAAGAATGTGAAGAAAAACAGGGGTGGTTTCATGGGGTGTTCAGGCCAAATTAAGCTTTACTTAAGACTGGTATCTTGCAAGGTAAACAAAACTTCCTTGAAAACTTTAGATACTTTTCCTTTTTAAAGTTCTCTCCTCCCCCCCCCTCCCCCCCCCCCTCCTCCGGTTTTTTGCTTACATTTTTGCCTTTTCCTGGTCTTAAAATCAAGAATCAAACACGGTTAGAAGGGAAAAAGGGGTTTTAACTCAGTATTTATTTTAAGGATCTTTGGGTGCACCATGTCCAGGTGGAATGCACTGAAAAGCACACTGCAATGCCCACCCACAATAGTGTTATAATGGATACAACATTATAGGTCTTACTAATTAGCATATCTATCAAAGATTCCCCAATGAGAGGCTCAAGTGAGCCCCCCTCCCCGAGGAACCTTTCCCTGGATGTTTCTATCTTAGTTTACAGAATGTGTTCTGGAGAGGACCTTGGGGTCTGGGGGCATTTTGATCCCTAACTACGAAGCTTCTAAAATGTTTAGTCTCCTAGCTTGACAAATAAATCTAAGAATGTAGGCTAAAAACCACTAAGAATACGAAAGCTATTAAAAGGTATATAAAGGAGTATAAAAGAAAAGACAAAAATCATCATGGCATCAATATGGAAAAGCTTATTTTGAGAAGGTTGTGGTTCCCAGCTACTATTTCTATTTTCTGTGTTCATAGAGAGCTGAATGTGTACTTAGCAGTAGATTCAGTTCAAATGGCTCTTTTATGTATGGCAACATGGATATTTAGCTACAGTTAGGAATTCCCTTCTTGAGACCAGTGGATGGTATAATATTTTCGCTGGAGGCTAATAGTTTGCTCTAATTATAGCACAAGATCTCATTTATTTCTTGGCATATGATTAAGAGTAGCATCACTTTAGCATCAGACGTATCTCTTGAGCCTCTTTGCTAGAGGCATCAATTAGAAACCCAGGCCAGTTCTCATAAAGAGGTAGATTTGATTTTTTCACAAGATTGTGTGTCTGCTTGTATACTAGGGACTACAAATCCATGGCCCGTGTCCACCCTCCTGCCTTTCAAAATGGCTAATAAGTGTTGCCTAATTCTCTCTTAATATTGACTGAGTGAGACGATGTGTGTGCCATGCTGTGATGAAGCAAGCCACAGTTTTCATTTAGTGGGTACTTCCTTAAGAAATTATTTAAATAAGAAAAAGAGTCTGAAGGTAAAGTGTCTAATGGCCATGTGAACCCTTCATCAGAAGCTTTAGACATTACAGCTTTCCAGCTGGCTCTCTTAGGAGGGCCTTTAAAATCCTCTCCAGTGGAAATAATGTATTTGGTTTGTTAACAATGAAAGCTTTTACTACAGCCAGTAAAATTCATGACAGAGCTGAGGTGGAGGACCTAGCCCTGAAAGCCTGTTGGATCTGAGTTCATGTGGATGTTGGTGTGAATCCTGCACTTGGTTCTTTGAGAGATGATCGTTGGCTTAAGGCTCAAAAATATGGCCCTTTCCATATCTCCAGTTTAAACTAAAGAAAGATGTTTTTCCTTCTGTTTCCTTCTGTTGTTTGCATTGTAATTATGTTACTTACTTCAACAAAAATGTCAATCTGCTCCATATTTTTCTTTCTTAAAGAAGCTACTTATTCTTTCCCTGTTTTTCAGTTGCTACTTTCAATTATCTTTTTTATATATTTCTAATGCAGTCATTCGTTTATGCACAAAGCTAGCAGTTAAAGTGAAGATCAGGATAAAAAGGGGAATGCATATACATTAAATACACCTTAGTTAGCGAAAACCATAAATTAAAATATATTAACATATGAGCTAAACCACAAATTCTTTAACTGAAATGTCTGTAAATGTAAAACAAGTTTATCTTTCTTTGCATATCGGTGAAAGGGCATTCAAATTAGTTCACATATATATACTGTTGTTTCATTACACCATCATCCTTCATGTAAGTTAGAATGTGCAATGTCCTTCTGTCTACAACCTAAGGTTTCACATGTAAAAGCTGAAGAGTAAAGTGCACAAAACCAAAATCTGTTAAAAGAAAATAATGGGAAAGGAATGAAACATCCCTCTAAGCTTTATTTATTTATTTATTTATTTATTTCCCTCATTGTTCCTCTATAAAATGTTTGCAACAATTTTAACTTCATTTTCTGGATGCTGATGCTTATGTATCAATCATTTGTTAAATGCAGCTACTGCAATTTCTGCATAGTACATGAGTCAGATTCTTTTTTCAAACTGAATTGACTTGTGCTTTCTCCAGAGAATGATCAACAGCCAATGTTTAAAAATTCTCCTTAGGCACTTTAAAATTCAAGCTGTGGCCCTGCCATGGTTTCCAAGGTCTTGACATAGAACCCTAGTGATTTCAATGTTGGTTTGATCATATAAATAAATTAGCTAGGTATTGTAACAATCAATCTGCAAAACGTGTGTGTATCTATGCTGCTGCTATCATTAATTCTACAAAAGGAAATCCTTTAAAGAAGCAATAATTATTGTTTGAAAATACCAGAAGAGAGAAGATGTCTGGCTTACAGTCCAAATGGGATCAACACAACTGTGTCTGGAATTGCTGTACCAGCAGGAATCTCTTCTTTCTAACATAATTTGTGTGTCCCTTCCTGAGTAGTTATTGCCATGTTGCTTTTCTTAAATGAAAAGTCCACACGACAGAAAAGAACAAATCAGAACTGAAGAATTCTTATTCCTTCCTCTTGCTTAGTGGACTCCTGATTGCTAAGGCAGGCGAGTCTAGGCAGGGACTGTTTGTATGTATTTATTTATTTTTAAAAATTTATAAAATTTTGATTGTCTCAGTCTATGGACGTATTTATTTTACTCTAAAAATGAATTCAGGAAGTACATGTATAATTGGAAATACATGTATAATATTCTTTTTCTCCATGATACATTTTTCACAAGTGTGTGTATCTGCTTTGGAATGCTGCTTCTGTGGCCTGTCCTCTGTGTCTTGTGGCAGTGACTTTTGCATAAAAGCTTTGATAAAGTACTTCTGAAAATCATACTTTTTAGTTATTTTTCCTTGTATATCTGTGTAGCTGTATTCTAAACAGGTCATTGTAATTCAGGCTCTGTTTCTGACAATGTAATAAGGAGATTGTTCACACTTGAAAGTTAGTTCTGACTAAAGTAGATGTAAATTTAATTTCTGTAGCTTCTGCTGAGTAACTCCACTTGTCGATATGCTTATTGAACTCTGCTTATCTGAAATAACTTTCAAATAATGAGACTAAATCAGAATAAGGAATGATTCTCTAGGAAAAACATGTGAAAACATGAAGGTGTTCAGAATATCTATGACTCATTTTGTGGACAAGCTGTGAGAAGTCTTCAGTGGGACAGCTTCTAGATTTGTTTGGGAATCTCAGGTGATAAAAACATCTTGAAGTATCTTTGTTGTTTTCTCTGATGTCACTTAGATAAGAGACTTTTTATCTAATTTGAAATTCACCTAAGAATTCTCCTTTCTTGGAAGGAAGCAGGTGACAATCTTCTAGAGCAAGTTATTTACCAGATTCCAGTTCCAGAAAAAAAGAGCTCAAAGAGCAGGGAGTCAACAGCTGGCTCACTGAATGGTGAATACACCAGTCTTTTCACAAAAAGGGTGGTATAGTCTGTCTGCAGTTTTCCACACAAATTTAAATACTTTATATAATCCAAGAAAGACTTTATGCCTTCCTCAAGTTGTTAGAAAGAGGTGTCACCCATAAAGTGGAAGAGCTATCTGCCATAGGTATGAAAATTCCATTTTCCTGGATGCACTATCTGTTTCTGTGCATTTTTGAAGCATTTGTGGGGTCTGAACAGTGGTTTGCTTTTAAGTATAGCATGCCACAATACTTGCACTGGAAGGCTTGTAAAAGATGGAGGGGATGGGAAAATTGTATGCCGTGAGTGCAGAAGTGTCTGTTACTAGTTCTCTTGACTACTTCAGTAACATGTCAACCTGGAATGACAAGCTTTCATTAGAAAGTTGCTGGTTCTGCTTCTGTAACAAACAGAAACTCAAAGATAATGACCATGAATGTAAAAATCCAAATTCTGCATAGAAAGAATCACCAGTGTTACACCTTTGAAAAGATTCTGCATCGAAAGCAATCTTTACTTAAAACTGGCAGTACCGAAGTTGCCACTGGCTACTACTTTTTAATGCTTTCTCTAGATGCTGCAATGTCTAGCCTGTCCCACTTCAAATTAACAGTTCATGACTTGTACCTCTAGGGGGAAATGTAGTTGTACCACTCTTCTCAAGTCTGAGTGAAATAAAAGCTCTTTTCCCATTGAAGCTGTGGCATGACCTTGTCGAGCACTTCTTGACATATGGGGTTGTAAAAGCGTGCACAAGTACAGCACAGCAGTTGAAGACAAGAGGCAAAGGAGTGTAGAGTATTTAAACAAAAATGCAGTGTAAAATTTAGTTTGACAGAATGCAATTGCAAAAATGTGATTTAGTCAGAACTCCAGGGAAAACCTTGTTCACAGTGCAGTTGAGATCTCTGAGGACCATAAATACTTCAGATATAAGTTTAATACTGCATCTAAAAGGCAGTGCAGCCAATAATTCAGCCTGACACCATGCTGGCGTATTATTGAATACCATCTCAGAGGCAAGAATACTACCTATGAAGTCATTAGTGTTAACGCCTGCTGTCTGCCTAGAAACAGGTGCTCTTTGACAGTTACTAGTTACCTTAAAAAGAAGAAATCATACAGCATATATTTCATATGACTTACACATAATAAACTTTCAGATTTAATAGTCTTTCAGAAGATTGGGGTATATAGTAGCACTTGGAGGAAACAAGTATTTGTGAAACTCTTAATTCTAGGACTGAAACGCTGGAGCGGGGCGCGGGGGAGTCCTCGCTCGGGGGCCCGGCCGAGACGTGGGTGCAGCGCCCGGCAGCGGCAGCGAAGCTGCGACCAGAGGAGGCGACGCACGGAGAACTGAGCGGCGTGGCCCGGCCCGGCCCACGCAGCCCCGAACGCGACCCCGGGAAGAGCGCGCAGGCACGAGCAGCCCCGACAATTCCAACACGGGAGCGACCGAAGGAGAGAGCAAAGACGCAGCGAGACAGAAAACAGCAGCCACTCGGAAAAAGGAAAAGATCATAGCAACTAAGACCTTAGGGATAGTAAAATGGTATAATGTTAAGCAAAATTATGGTTTTATAACAAGGTGTGACAACCAGCAAGACATATTCGTGCATAGAACTGCTATTAAAAAGAATAACCCTGAAAAATGCATCCCAAGCTTGGGAGATGGAGAGGTGGTGGAATTTAATATTGTAGTAGGGAGAAAAGGGTTACAAGCATCGCAGGTCACTGGGCCTGATGGTGTTCCTGTAAAAGGCAGTATATATGCAAAAAATCGTAGTCATGTTAGACAGTATCTCTATTGTAAGCCCCCCCTACAGTTTCCCTTTCCTAATCCCACCTTTCCCTTTTACCCTATGTCCTATTACCCCCAGTGTATTCCCAATCCCTTTTTTCACCCATGGTTTCCCTCACAAAACCATGCTTTTGCCAATTGTTTCCCCAAAAATCCCTTTCCAATGCCGAGTGGGGGATGAAAAGGGGGAGGGAAGAAGTTAAACCCTCTCCTGCCTCAGTTTCCCCACAAAGCATGCTCAGAGAATTCTGTCTCCCTTCTGTCAGCCCTAAGATGTTCCAGAGAATCTGTTTGGACATTTAAAGACTCAGGAGGGTGGCTTGTTTTGTTTTGAAACGGTTCTTGTTATGTTTATCCAGTTGTTTTCATTCTCCTTTTATTAAAATAAAACGGGTGAGGTGTTGGGGTCCCTCCCCCGCCGTGTAGCCCTGGGAGAGGGGCCCTGAGGGCACAGACACGGGGCTTCCCTGCCCCTGCTCAGCCTCGTTCCCACTGGTTGGTTTGTGTTCCCTGCGCGGGCAGAAGGACCCTTGGTCCCGTGACTGGAACAGTTCCTCGGCAGAGCCCCGGCCATGCGGCTGGAGAAATAAACATCTCTCTGAAACAGCTATCAAGAATCTGTCTGTCCGTATATATTTCCTTTCCACGGGACTCCTGGTTTGATATATGCGTGTTGCAGGATCCCCACTGCAACACTGAAAGAAACCCATTTTCTCTCAGTGTGCAGAAAGAGCCAGTGGGGCATCCACCTTTCATGTACCTCTCACATGGTCTCCTGTAAGATTATCTTGAGCTGGTGGGATTTCATTCAGGGACCAGTCATAAGCAAAACAGCCACAGTTTGGGGAGCCTGAGTTGGCATTGTACACCTAATGTTTTCCTTCTGCCAATCTTTTCTTCTTGTTTTCCTCTGCTCCATATGGTTTATGCATGGGTAACTGTCTCTTTGGGAACTTTCTGCCCTGGCATATGTTTTCTGTGAGTCATAGTCCCTTTGGAAATGTCCTGCTACTGGTAGTGATCATCTATTACTGCAGGCCTAGGCCCTAGGGTATATCACCGTGTCCCGCAGCCGTAGGGAGGAGGAGTAGAGAAGATCCAGCAGGCAGGAATTGTGCAGCAAGATTGATTGATTTAATTATTTTACAAACTCTTTTATAGAATTTTTTCTTCATAGTCTAATCGGACAAGGATCAGCCACCCCTTGGGGTGATTGGCTAAAATTCTAAAACATCCATTGTCAAAATATTTTTCTACTGTACCATAAACAAGACTTTTCAAGGCTGGAGGTGTTTGGCTGTTTACATAACTCTGCTACCTCTTCTGTGAGAGAGAAAAGTCTCTCACAGACTTAGAAAATAGCAAGAAAATCCTTGCTAGCAGCATTTTTGTATCTACAACCATCTATGGGCTGTAGCTCTTCAGGGGTGTCCCTACTCTAGTGTGCATCATTAGTGGACCACAGTCCCTTCAGGGCATCCTCACTGTGGGCTGCAGTCCGTTCAGAGCACCTCTCTCTATGGAGAACCTCCAAAGGGCTCATCTCCATCCATGCTCTCAACGATGTCCCCATCCATTCTCTGTTCATCCTTTCCTGGCAGCTGTCACATTTTTTAAATGTCTGGACAGAGGCACCATACGGTTGATTGAAATTTTGGTGTGGGACATGGGGTGCACAGCTAGAAACAGCTGTGATTACACAACACAGCTGTGGAATGCCTCCCTGCAGGGCACCCTTGCAGCCCCTGGATACAGAAACCCCCACAGTTTGTGCCCAAAACCAGCTGGGTACTGTCTCTTGGCATAGCACGCTGTGCCCCTGCAAGACAAACTTTTACTGAGTGGATTCCAAAGACATCCCAGGGTAGTTCAGGGTCTACCTAAACAGTAAAATCTGTTTTGTTTTGTTTATTCTGTAGCTGTGTCTTGTTCTTTGATATCTATGAAATACTTAAAACTGATATAGAAATCAATTGCATTTCTTGTTCGTTAGTAGAAATGTCTCTTTGGAAATGGTTCCTCCTCAAGGATTTTACTGTGTCCACTGGACATAACAGTGGAAAACAGAGGAGAGAAATTAAAATAAATGGAACTGTGAGTGTGCTCAGAAATTATATGTGATAATGATTTGTTCATGACACTGACTTCCACTGAAGAAAGAAAGTGCCTTCAATTACAAAGATGAGTTTTGCAGAGCAATGGGTTAATATGAAGACTGAGGAAATGCTGCTCATCACTGGAGCATAGCTGCTGTAATGACTTATATCTGAAGCTGGTGATAGGCACCAGCTTTATCTGGTGTAAATGCTGCAGTTAATTTCCTTTTCATAAACAAATACACTACCAGTAGTTGCTATGTTTTCCATGATTCTCCATAGTCTCTTATTTGACTTCTAGTATCCATTCAAGAGCCCTTAATTTTTCTTTTTAATTTTTTTTTGTTACATTTACATCTCGACGCAAAAGATCAAGATGTAAATGCTGTAGTTAAAAAACTCTGGGCAGATGAGGAAGGTTCTTCAATGAAGTCACCTGACTGTGGAGTAAGCTAACGGATGAAATAAAAGTGAATTTAAACTGCAATTTGCAATGCTTGCCTGCTAAGAAAATCTTTTTGGTATGTATGTTACTGCTGACAGAATTATATTAATAGAAAGGTTAAAAACTAGAGAAATCAGCAAGAAAATGAGAATTTGAACATTCTTGGTTTAAATGCACACTGGAGACACAAGGAGTTCAGGGTCCATTGTGAAGCATTCATTGAATGACCTAAAGACTTGAAAATGCATAGGAACTGTGGTGATGGCTGCCTTACATGAAGCAGAAATAAACATAATTGTACTCATTTAAATTGTTGATTAGACATAAAAATTTAAAAGGCAAGTGGAGTTTTTTTTTTCCTGACTACTGATCACAGTTAATAGGAGCAGATTTTTTTACAGCTGAGAGAGTCTGAAGACATCTGGGTCTCAATAATAATTAAATTTGAGACACAAATCATCTCAACAAAATGATGATCATGCTGGCATTTGTTTTGCAATTCTTCTTGGCTGGTATGTTTTGTTTTCTGGCTTGCTTCTCTAATAGCAGTGTTGGAGGGGTCAAGTCTGTTACATGTCAGGCTTGGTTTTAACTTGTGTTGGGGCTCTTTTTTGTTGCTGTGAATTCGTTTTTAAAATTGTAGGTGTTTTATTTCACAGAACGTGCATGTGGTTCCTCTTAGATGGGATCTTTTGAAATACTTAATCTGACTTCTGAATTGAACACTATTCTGGGTATGAATGAAAGAAACGTAGTTTGAAAGGTAAAGGGCTGAAGTGAAATGAAAATAAAGTTCAGGTGACATAATGTGGCCCTCTTATGAAAGACCATCCTAGGACCTGTAACTCAACTGAGAGTAGGCTGAGGACCAGAGGCTTTAAAAGCACCTTTAAATACAGCTTCCTTTGAGGGTGGAGAAGCACGTTCAGGTGACCGACAGAATGCACCTCTACGGATGAACCACATGGTGTCAGGAAAGCATAGCCCAGCAGTGCTCAGGTGTTGTGATTTCAGTCAGGCTGGATGTGGCTAACGTGGTGCCATCTTATCTTTGTTATGTGGCTCCAGTAAAAGGCTGGCCCTTCTACTTCTTTATTCTTACTTTTCTTTTTTTCTTGTTTTTCAATCTTTAGGTTTTCTTGACCCCTACCCCCCACGCTCCCACAGTCTTTATCTTGCTCTTTAGCTGCATATAATTTTTTGCTAAAATGCTGGACATAAATAATGAAGTCCTGCTGGTAAAATAAAATCCTGCTGGCATACATTTGGCAGGAGTTGTGTGCAGGCAACACAAGCCTTTCCTGTTTTTTTTTCTGTGTTCAGAATTTTGCCCAGAATTGCAGCTTGAAAGAATGAGTCTTAAAATAAGCTCTCTGGCTTTAACATTATTTATGTGGGGTAGTAAATAAGTAGGTTACGCATCTGCTCAAAAATTAACAAAACTCCCCATTATTTTAATTAGGGAAAAAGATGTTATAAATTGAGTAAACATCAAGGAGGGCTAGGTAACAACCTAATTTTTCAAAAGGATTTTAATTACATGGTTCTCCCTTCCCTCCCTTCCCTCCCTTCCCTCCCTTCCCCAATACTTTGTTTCTAACCTTTACACATGCGTTCAGCAAGGTCCTCTCTATCAGTCCTCCCCACCTCCCACTTAATGAACATTATGCAAAGCCAAAGCAGCAACAATTTTAATATCTCTGTCCTGGAAAAAGCACAGTTCTTGTTGCACTGTGCTGCCACTGTGCTGCTTTGAGCATGGAAGGGTGAAAAAGAAAGTAAGGAATGGGTCTGATGAGCCAAGAGGAGAATGCAATATAGAAATGTGGACACATTTCTAGCCAAGAACTTCCTCTGTAGAAATATAGCATGCTATATTTAATGTATCTCAAATTAAAACATAGAGCCGTATCTAATACCAGGGTGTGAAGGTATTTTAGAGCATCTGAAATCTAGATGTGTCCCCAAATTTAACAGCTTGTGTTTGTGTTGGAAAGTATTACAGCTTCTTAAAAGCCCTTGCTTCTCCTTCAGACAAAGCAGAACTTACTCTGACACCAAGTAGGTTCTTCTGGATACTCAGCAGTTGCCAGGTGCGCATGTTTTTGTGCCAGCATACTCAGTAGAAAATTCACAGTACAGTTTTGTGCAAGTGCCTGCTGCAACAAAAAAGAAATTTAGGTTGTGACTGCCTTTTCAAGGAAGCATTCATCAGAAGATATGTTTGTCCAATAATGATTTAATTTTAGACTGGGATTTACTGGAGTGATGATTTGGGGAAGGCATGCACTGAGAGAATAGAGTCACAAAACCAGAATGGAGTAGATCCTATTAACTCTAGATTGCCGCTGCCTAAAATGAATACTGTCTGAATGCTGACTCTTTCATGCCACAAGAAACCCTGTCAGAAAAAAAACCCCCAAGCAATTAAAAAGGATGATAAAGCACTTTTGAGTTAATAAATTGAAGCTGTAGTGAGGTCCAGAAAATGGAGTCCTCAGACTCTACTTCTGATTGATGTATTAGCTGGGATATTTTTCAGAGTATGGAAGGAAAAAGTGATACATGCTAATGCAGATTGTATGTCATGTATGCAGTCTTTCTTATTATCTAAATAATTGGCTGTTTACACCACTTTGCTTCCTATTACCTAGCTAAAGCTTCCTGATACTTCAGTGCTATAATTCTTTGAAATCTGATGCAAATACATTTAGAACTCAAATATGAGGTTACAAAGCATTGTGGCTTACAGGGAGTTTCCACATACCACACTTTTAATGAAGCTTCCTATCCATTTCCTTTATGACTCAATTGATCACCCCAACCTTTGGCATGGCATTCTAGTACATTTGCAGCTTTTCCTTTTTCCTAAATCAAAATTGGCCTATGGCTATCTTAACCATTTTGATGTGGAAACTTCAGTTTCTGTCCTCCAAGGCTATCAAAAATAGTTAATTTTGGAAGGAAAAAGTCTTCATGAAATAAAGAAGAAGGAAAAGGAATATATAAAGCTACAGTACAATTTGCACTTATAATATGCTGTATCCCTGTCACTGCCCTTACTCTTTACACATCCACTCTGAATTAAATAGTCATTAACATTCCACAAAGTGCAGTGTATAATAGGGATTGTGATGCTGATTCTGGGCAAGTGGTAGTGTGAACTTCAGGAGGTTTTTTAATATTCATTGTACACACTTTGAAAAAAAAGACAGAACGTGTTTTTCAAACTTCACTGCACATCTGTGGATCATTGCATGTATATTGTGAGCCCTAGTGGCCACTCAGCAAGCTGGGCCAAATCTGCCATTGGTTATAATGTTAAAAATCTGGATAAATTACATTCTTTTAAAAACAGAGATAATCTCTTTACACCACTGTTGTGGAAGGCAGATCAGGGGCCCACTGGTTGTTTTTGGCTGCTGTAATCGGTTGATGGTCTGTGTGTAATGATATCACAGGCCTGCATTCTCAATTGAATTTGCTGTTTTTAAAGACTTATCTGATACTCTCCTTAGGAAGAAATAAAGAAAGAAAAAGAAAGGCATGCCAGCCTCTTCTGCTTTTGGCAGAGCCTCCTGGTCTCGATCTTCTACAAGTACCTGCTCCCTTCAAGGGCTTTTCTTATCCTCCAGGTCAAAGCCTCAGATACTCTCAGATTTTCTTGCCTATAATGCTAGGTTCTAGGTAAAGGTTTTGTATGGTTGAGTATCAATGTGTTTTGTCTCAGAAACTACAGGATCACGTCTTACTGTTTATATTCTGCAGTATATCCTTTGTGAGTGCTAGAAATCAAACCTAGTTCTCAGGTGATAGAACATACTGCTGCACACAGATGTGTGACAGGTAGTCTGATAAATTGATTTTGGTTTTTATTTATCCTGAGTTATGTGGTTCTGGTTGCTCTTTCTGATTTGCTTAGTCTATATTACACTGCATCAACATGATTGTTCTTCTAGCTATGGAAGTTTCAGGGTTAATTTTATACCGAGCTATATTCAAAGGAAACAGATGCACAAGAATGTTACTGGGATAAATGATTTTTGTTTGTTCCTGTATGTCTACTGTCAGCAGAAGCATGTATGAGGTAAGATTCTCTATTTCATGGTCCATAGTACTTAGAATCATAGACCATTTCTGAACTAACTGTAATTAGGGAGAAAACTTTTGTGCCAGCTGACATTGTTAACTAGTTTACTGTCTGAGTATAATGTATGGTGGTTGCAAGAGGTGCTTTGTGAATGTGCCAAAGATGTATTCTTTTTAGTTACAACTTCTGGAATTAGGGGAATATATTGAATCACCTTTATACAGTGACTGGAAAAATAACCTAAGATATTTTTCTAACCTTTGCCACCACAGTTTATAGGAATTGACATTTATAAGACTTTATTCTGAATCACTGACATTATGTGACAGTATATTTATTCTTTCAATGATGCTGGTAACAAAATTGCTCAGTTCATAATGCAGGTTGTTGATTGCTCCTATCTGCCAACCCAGTCTGTGACTGGAATTCTGAACATTTCTTCCTAATTTCATTGGGCCCATCCTGGTTGGTAGCAATGATTATTTTAAAGAAGTTATATCAGAAAAAAAAAGTTAAATGATTTCCTCCCTGGGGCAAAAATTGAGGAAAAACTCTGTAATAAAAAATTGATCGTAAAGCACTAAATTCGTAAAAGTATATAGTGCAGGATGTAGTTGATCTGTACAGAACTGCAATCAGTGGGTGTAGTTTTGCCTAGAAGTTTGCTGAAATTTAGATACGCTTTAATGCTGTCCACGTCATTAATTGTTGTCTTCCCTGATGGGGGAGACATTCAGATTTTTGCCAGGAGAAAAAAGGAGGAGAATGGGACTTCATGCTTCTCAGTCTCCAGATAGGTGTTTATTAATTCTTATCTAAGGAGTACAAGCCACTGGCATGGCCTAGACACAGCACAGAGCAGAGAATGCAGCGAGAAGACAACTTATCAAGATTTCACAGCCCTTTTAAAGGTAAATTACCCAATGAAAACTTAAAACGCAAGATATTTGTACGTTTCTACCAATGTCCAACAAATTCCTAAATCACGTAGACAGGAACTGCGGAATTCTTTATCCACTCATCCCAAACTACTTCTACTGCAGAGTATGGAGTAGTAGAAGAAGGAGAAGAAGAAGGTTTGGAGAGCAACAACAATCCTCCATTTTGATGGTTTTTGCTTTTATCTATTTACTATGCAAATAGACTTAAAAACTCTAAATTTTTCACCCTGTGGTAACCTCACATAGTATTCTATCACCTAATTCACACCACTGTAGACTCAAATTCTTCCCAGAGGGTAGGCAAAGTTTCCCGTAGACAAAGGCCAAAAACAGTGTTGTTCAGGGGGGTAAAACCCGTCAAAACAGGCAGAGAAATATTCTCTGCATTTTGGGTTCCCACATGCTTGATATATCAAGTACATGTAACTACTGGCATGTGCTTCTGGCATCTCTGTTTATGGTTCCTGTTCTTTCTACTTATACGAAAGCAACTGAATAAGCAATCAGTAAGAACTCATTGATTGTAGGTGGCATTAAATGCAGCCTGCAAATGCTTCCTCACAGCCATTGCTCAAGTACAACTTAATGTCAGTCCAAATCTGTGTTCCTTCTGCTTACTGAACAGTGATACTCACGTTTTTGTTTTTATTGGTATACAGCTGTACACACCTGTAACTTCCCTTCCTGACACCTTTGATGACTTCACCTTGCGGCAAAGAGTGGCTGTTTTTATCCTTTTCACTGGCGGTAGTCTACAAAAAAGACCACGACCACCAATTAATCTGTTTAGTCTCAAGCTTGAGCAGTGCATACTCTGTGTTGAACTGATTAAAAGTGGGTGTCTTCATCTTTGCCTAACCTTGAAGGTATCACTGGGTGACCCCAAAGCTATCTTTTGAGGTGCAGTGGATTTATCTTTGCTCCTTTCTTCTAACACTGCAGCCTCATATTCTTGCTCACCCAAACCATGCTACCTGATGGGAAGTCCATTTGTCTCATTTCCATGTGGTGATGATGACTTTCATCCTACCTCTCATCTTAGTTGTGTTGACCACAGAGTGGCTGTCCATCAACGTCATTGTTTTTGGGGTTCATCAAAGCTTTTCATTAAATGTTTCATCAGCTTTTCAGCGAAGTCTTGATTTAAGTATTATGAAACCTCTATGAGGGTAGCCTTCATCAAAAAATAAGTGCAGAAGACCAGGCAGCCTCTTGCACCATGCCTGTCTTCAGCACAGCTGTAGCTTACCAGTGGTCATCCCAATTGATAAATATAAGAGTAATATTGCTAGAGAGTGTACTAGGCTTTGTTACATCACAGTTAAAAGGCTTTAGGGCTGGCACCACTTGACTCAGGAGAAAAAAGATTTCGAGTTTGAAGTTTGGAGGTTGTTTAATACTCTACCAGGAGGACAAAAAATTGCTTCATCCACGAATTGACTCTATAGAAAAAACCCAAAAAAATAAAATTGAAGTGCAATAGCTGGAAACTACTCTTAATGATGAGAATAAACAGAGACTAAGCAAGCAAAAGGCCACAAAAGGAGTAACAGCCAGAAGGGCTCAATTTTTTATTTCCTGAGTATTGTGGTGATATGACTCATATTTCTGGGGCTTGTTTTATTTGGTATTGATTGATCACTTCACAAAGAATTCCTGACTCATCTGAGCTTGTTGCTAAATATCTCATTTTTTGAAAGAAATTTCATGTTTGGAAACTCGCCATGCTGACACAACTGTATGTCTGTGTCTACAAATTGCTAGTTCTTAAGTAGGAGAACTTCAGATTTTCCCCCATTGTCCCACTGTTCTTCTTCAAACCTGCCCTAAAGGATACAATGCTCTGAACACAATAAATGTTCAGTCACCTTGCTTGTTGAGTGTGGTCTTAAATGTGAAACAGAGGACTTCAGCAGCTATATACTTCTCATAAAATGGAAGAGAAAAGTATATTTATTTGTTTGACTTCTGATTTGAAGCAGGGCTTTAAGAGTGAAAGGTTTTTTGTCTTACTGCCCAACTAAGATATCCCAATAGAGATTCAGTGGGCCCGAACTCTAACATTCTATCTGGCAGCGCATCCTGCGTATAAGAATCTCTGCTGCTTATGCATCTTTTTATGTTAA
Source organism: Corvus hawaiiensis (assembly GCF_020740725.1). Taxonomy (NCBI): domain Eukaryota; kingdom Metazoa; phylum Chordata; class Aves; order Passeriformes; family Corvidae; genus Corvus; species Corvus hawaiiensis. Next base: position 38,027,099 of record NC_063255.1, on the reverse strand, counting down.
ACATCCATGCCAGCTCCGAACGGAGTGGTTCTCGAGTACAGCAAACCTTCAGGTCTTTGCAGCATGCTCTGTCAGGGAGAGCTCCACAAGATGGCAATGTGTATCCAGAATTTGTTTCCATCTGCTTTAGAGATGGAGCTCTTCCACGTGCATCAGCAGATTTTGCTGGTGAAATAAAATATTTAAAGGTTCCATATGACAAAACCTCGATTTAATTAAATAATTTTGATTATTTTGCTTAAATTAAAATCATTGTGCATTGTTTTAATGTTGCCAGATTAATGTGCAAAAATAGAACTGCTTTGTAGAATAGATGTTATTTTCCCCTGACACATTCCTTATCATAAAATTTATCATTGATCAGACAGTATTATTTTATTGAGACAAATGACTCTGTATAGAAAATTCAAGTAATTATGTCCATTCATAATTAAAATTATACCCTTCTTTAGAGAAAGGGTCATTGCACATTAATTGTTCCTGTCTTTGTATCACTTTCTCTGCTCAGCTTAGTTGAAGATTGCTTTTGAGAGCATCCTGACTCATACATGTAAATTGTAAACCACCTATAGGTTAGGGACATCTTTGTGAGGCAGAGAAGTGAGCAGGGTGGAAGTTCTCTTGTCAAAAGAGATGGGCAAAGAATACTTTCCTGGTGATGAAAGACAGGGAAAACTCCCTTTCAGCCTGCGTAGAGGGTAATCCTTGCTCCTTTGTTGCTGCTGGGCTCTGGTGCCTTCCTTCTTTGCGTGGAGTAATGGATAAGCAGAGGCTGCTGGTCCCAGGGTCTGGGTGCAGTCATAGAAGGGGAGCAGAAGGGCTCAGAGGCTGCATTTCACCACAGAAGCAAAGTGGAATCAGGGTGATACAGAAGGAGGCTGTTTTAGCAGATTTTTAAGTTTATAACAGACTCATGAAAAAATGAAGCTCATTTGTGAGACAATGAAAGAAGAGGGAGCAGGACTGTGAGAGAGAGGGAGAGAAAAACAGTTCCTCCAGAAACTCAAGGCTATTAAGACCTGGTTCCCAGCGGATGACTGTGCCTTATGGGGTCTAATAAGTATGAGCTCCAATCTAATCTTGGCTGGCAGTTGGAATATTCAGAGACTGCTGGGGAACACCAAGTTTCTTTTTCTGGGGGTATCTCAGGTGATTAATAATGTCAGAATGCATGCCTTAGCCTCTCCATCTCTGGGTCGCTAATGCGGCCTCTCTCCTTTCCTTGCCTGCCTATTTCCAAGAAACTTCCTTTGAGGCCCCTTTGTCTTATTTGGCTGAAATTGAACATAAAGTTCAAATATTGCCAAAGGGAAAGAGACTGGCAGAAACAGACTGAGATATGGGCACACAGCAAGAGTTTGTAAAAGCAAGTTTTCATCCTTCATGGTGGTGGTGGTAAAAACAGAGTAAAAGATTTCAATTTCTCTTCTTCAACTTAAACTTTTGAGGACACACAAGGTCAGTACTGAGGAAATGAGGCTGAACTGTATCTTCTGCCACACATGAAATGACATGTATTTTAGCAATGATGCAACTATTTTGGGAGATGGATGTTTACTTGTATTGGATTCCTCAGGATGTATGGAAATGCACTTTCTGTGCTAGTGGGCTGCTTGTCTCTCCTTTTACTCTCCTGGTCTCCTGAATTGACAAGAGCCAGCTAATTTTCACCACTAAAGCATCTGAACAGTTCTTACTGTACATGGTCACTGATTTTCCTATAATAAAGGCAGCTCTGTAGAAATGCACATTGCTGAGGAAATCTATTGCAAAATACTTGCTTCTGTGTAACTTAACCTGTGAGCTCTAAGCATGCATCTTTAAAGATTTCATTCTGGTATGTTGTTGAATGTGTTTTAATTAGTTTAATCAAGTCAGAAACTCTTCACAGGATATTGCTGCCCAGCTTCATTGTAGTTTGTCTTTAGAAAATACCTAGGAATTTTGTGGTATACTGAAACACCTTAATTTTCAATTTGCTGAAAACACTCAGCACTTTCTCAACAGCATTTCAAAAATATATCTTTTGGTAACATAAATGTGCAAGGTAACACATGGGCTTGTGGAGTTATCTGAGCCACCAGTGGAAAATGCCTATTTATCCATGCTTCTATCTGGCAGCACAAGTGGTTTGCATATTGCTATGACACTGGCAATATGATTCTCATTTCCTGACACTCTTTGGGTCATGCAAGGCTAAAGTCACCCTTCTTGATTCTTGCTGTATAAACTGAAGTTGAAATTTTGACTTCAGTGAAGGCAAAATAATATTCTTACCTACCTTAATAGAAACCCAATAGTATGGTTTAGGCCCTACTATCTGAGAAACTTGTTCTGAAGGACTTAAACCTAACTAGGCAAAATGAGCTTGGGTTGGCTTTTGTTTGTTTCTTTGTGGCTTTTTGATTGTTTGTTTGGGGTTTTTTTTCAGTCTGAGGGTGGGTAACTGAAATACAAGGAAGCTACGTGGGACTTTTCAAAAAGTGCACAGCTGATAAGGAGTAGTACCTGGGAGCTATCAGAAATGCCGGTGTATAACACCTGTTTACCATCTTTATCAGTGACATGGACAGGGGGATTGAGTGCAGGTCCAGCAATTTTGCTGAAAACACCAAGCTGTGTGGTGCAATCTTCTGATGCTGGAGGGCAAGGGATGCAATCCAGAGGACCCTTCACAGGCTTGAAAGGTGGGTCTGTGCAAATCTCATGAAATTCAACAAGGACAAGTGTTGTGAGAGCTGTGGGAGAAGGACCCGGGGGTGTTTGTTTATGAGAAACTCTACATGAACCATCATTGTGAGCCTGCAGCCCAGAAATCCAGTTGTTTCCTGGGCTGCACCCAAAGCAGTGTGGGCAGCAGGGTGAGGGAGGGGATTCTGTCCCTCTGCTCTGCTCTGGTGAGACCCCACCTGGAACATTGCATCCAGCTCTGGGGTCCCAGCACAGGAAGGATATGGACCTGTTGGAGTGAGTCCAGAGGACGGCCATGAAGATAATCCAAGGACTGAACACCTCTCCTTTGCATAAATATCAACCCAAAAATGAAAGACTTATTTAAAATTGGAGATGTGGTAGATGACAGCATCAGCAACATATGTCACTCAGCATATGAATAAATCAAGTCCCATCGATGGCTAATGAAAGGCTTTTCAATATGCTTAACACTAAATTACTTTTGATTAAAAAGCTTAGTGGAGAGACAAATGTAAACTATAGCTAGGTGCTCTCACATTAGACAGTTATGTGCTGAATCTAATTTGAAATGGATAAGTGCTAACACATTTAATTTCCTGCATACTCAGTGAGACAATGTTCGCTTTTTTTTTAAAACAGTAATTTCGAGTGAGCCTTTCAAAGTGCTTGAGTCAGCATCACAGCAAGAGTGTTTGGAAAGATGATCATGCAAATGGAACTTCAAGTGATTTAATATGCTCACTATCACAGGTAGATAGCTTGATCTATAGCATACTTAGAATGATGGAACAAGCTGTATACATCAGTGGTGTATTTCAAGCTGTTAGTATTCTCAGCAAATAATGTTTAATATGGGTTTATCTTTAGTCTGGAAAACTTACCAGAAAGTGTGATGAATAACAAAATTATGGAAGCAACAAAATAAATGAGATTAGATATCTGGTTGTAATAGCAGACAGGAGAGAGAAAATAAACTGTCTGGGTTGCACTGTAACTAGTTTTGAGCTCTTTATGCTAAATCATGTCAGAACAGTGATTTCTTTTGATTATTCCTCATACTGGAAACTTGAAATCTAAGAAAAATAGCATGTGTGGTACTAGTCATCACAGAAAGGAAAGCATATAGCTATGTGGGAAACGATGCAACACTGAGTTCAGGGTCAGTCAAAGAGGAGAAGCAAGTACCTCACTAATAGGTGAGGTAATGGAAGTACGGAAATAGGCAACTTTATACTAGAAAAGGGTGTTTCTTAATGGAAAAAGCCTTGAGGTGAAGGCAAGAAATGCTGTGCACTGATAAAAGCTTTTTAAAAAAGTAGACTCTGTAATCATTTTCAAAAATATAGCTGATTCTCTTTGTGATTGTTTTTGCTCAAGGGTTGCATTCCAAACAGATATTGCATTCTAAACAAATTAATAGGCATGTATCCTGTCCTAGCATCCTTTTAAAACTGCCAGAAAGCAATGAGTATGCTCACTCTTTACGCAGTGGCACTCCCACATTAGATATTGCCCTCTCTAGCAATCAGTATAAAACTTGCCTTTCAAAAATTAAATGGGTACCTGTTTAAAAAAGGTTGTAGTCCTTACAGCTCTGAAAGTCTGAATAGGTAGATACTATTATTTGCACTTTTGGGGGCACTTAAAATGATTTTGAAATATACTGATATTGCTAAATTTTTCAATGCAGATTTATAGTTTGAACATAACTGATATTCTTACTTCTGTTCTGACCAGACTTTGGCCACAATCTCTGTGATGGCAGCAATCTGCTATCTGGTTTGGTTGTCTGGCCTGTAGCAAAAAAAGGAACCTCTGGACTATAGTGAGACAGGGTAGCAGCTGAGTAGACACAGGTCTATGCTGAACTGAGCAGGAATAATAGATTGAACAGCTCCAAACCCACTGGTTTATTATGATTTTTGTCCCTGAAATTTCTGCTCCAGATAACTTTTATTGATAACAGTTTTTCTTGTGTTTTAATCTGGTTGCAAGGAAATTAAAAATATAACTAAATAAATATGTTGAATTCCATATTATAGAAATTACTGAAAAGTTTACTTTGAGAGGAACCCTTGGAAATCACCTCGTCCAACTTTCTATTGAAAATGAGGCCCTGGATTAGTTTATGTAGGACTGTGTCAAGCTGAGTCTTCAGTGCCTCCAGCAAGGAAGATTCCACCACTTCCATGATTTAATTGACACGGAATCAAAGAACAGTTGAGGCAAGATGGGATTTCTGGAGGTCATCTGGCCAAACCCCTTGCTCAAACAGGTTGCCCAGGACTGTGTCTTCATGTGAAGTATTGGTTTTGCTATATCCAGATCAAGTTTCCCCTGAAGCAACTTGTGTATCTTGTATCTTCTGGCACCTGTGCATTCCTGTGCAGAGAGTGACTTCATCTTCTCTGCATCTGCCCGTCAGCTACTGGAATACTGTCATAAGGTCTCTGCTGAGCTCTCCCTTCTCTAGGCTGAGCAAATCACATTTCTCCAATATTTTTTTGGTATATCACATTCATGAGTCCTCTAATCAACTTTGTGGATCTTTGTTGGGCCCTCTCCAGTTCTTCAGTGTTCTTCTTGAGCTGAAAAACAGGATGAAGTATTCCAGGTGTGGTCTGACAAGTGCCAAGAGGAGTAATGTCAGCCCCCAAGCTGTTGAGTTACCTTTGACTGACACAGTCCAGGACTCTCTTGTCCTTGTTACTGTCAGGGCACTCTGCTCACTCAAGCTTGCTGTCCCACAGGGACCTTCCTAGCAAGGCATTAAGTCCCCAGCTGAGCAGTTAGGTATATCACCAGACTCATCCATCTGTCTGATTTTAGTCAGGATATCTTCCCAGGTTCTCTTCCACCACTCTTTACTGCCTGCATGTGGATCTCATGTAAGAAAGATTTAAAATGTGTTGAAATGGTTGAATTTTTCTAGTCCAAGGGAAATAAAAAATAGTGCTCCTGTTAAAGGTTTAGAAAAAGGGATAGGTATGTTATGTCATGATGTAGTAAGATTCCTGTCAGAAAAAAGATACCCCAAGCACAAACTGTACTAGAGCCTGGCCATTAATGAGGAGTCAACCTGAATACTTAACCATCCCATCTTTGAGGAACAGATGACATGCCATGCTGTTCTTTTTCTGTTCCATGAATCAATTAAAAATAGGTATGTGCATTTTATCTACAATTTACCTAACTGCTAGCACCTTTTTTTAATTTTAAAGTATAAAAGAAGAGATACAAAAGAGATACAACAGGAGGTACAGAAGAGATACAACCAACTCTCCAACCCATGTGTCAGCCTCTACATTGATTCCATTTTAGTTTATCTGGTGAAAAATCCCAGTCCTTTATGTCAAAATTGATTACATCATACATCTTCTGTTTCTGATGCTCATATAGGCTCTTTAGCCTACTGAGACAAATGTCTGTTTTTCATGTTTCAACACCACTACTGTACCTGTGGAAAAATGTGTACTCTTATTGTGCTCAACCCAACTTGGTGTTAAAAAGTACTCTTTTGTTTAAATTCCATATTGTGGGATAATAATAAATGGACATGTTATTATTAATAATTTTTTACAAACTCTTAGATTAATCCATGCACTTATGCTTTAAACTGCCCTCTATATTTTCTGTAACCGGGAGGAGAACACCTTGTTATCAGGATAATGCAAATAGTAGTGGAAGAAACTATAGTCTGTACTTCATTTGCAAAAACCTTTAAAAATATGAGCTCTGCATTTAATAGAAATACAAGAAAAAGTTAACATTTGAAAAGGAAAAAGTAAATGTAATACATATTACATGAACATATTGTAGTTGTATATGTAATCTGAAATCAAATACTTTAGAAGAAAATATGACTCGAGTTTGTAACAAAGGCTGATGTTTATCAGATCAATCTCTATTCTGTAGCTGACTATGAATTCTCAGATAGCTGGGTAGTATTTAAGAGAGAAGACATCATTGCGTACCGCAAGAAATAAGAGGTGGGAATTAGAAAAAAGTTTTTCGGGATGGGCTGTGTACTGTGGTTTTAGAATAACATAACATCCCTCCACAGCACTTTGTTTTCCCACTTCTCACCACCATCGAATAGGGTGTGCAGGCCCCCTGCACTGCACGCAGCTCTCACCAGTCGTTTCATTATCTTCTGCAGTAGTGCTTGCTCAGCTCACTGCTTGCATTGCAGTAGTCGGTGTATTACAGGGGGTTTACAGGCTCATTTGAAACCTTTTCACACACAGTTACACCAGCAAAGGTACCCCCGACCCAGGCATTTTTGCTGCAGTTTATGAGATTTAAAAGCATAGGATTGGCACAGAAAGATACTCTGGGAGACTGGGATTGTGGACCCCCTAAGAGAAGCGAGTCAAGACTGAGACAGGATGAAGAGCTGAGATACAGATTAGCAGCCTAGTTACTATAGTGATGAAGAGGAGTGTTATCTTGAATGTGAGTGTCCTTTTCAGTGCTTGACAAAATAGGTGCCTTTTTCTAAAATAACAATATAATTTGCGAAAGAAAAAACAAAAAGGCAAATGTGTAAATTGAGTATGCTGCTTTCTGTCATATGCATATTTATTTCACAAAGCTGCAATGGTAATAACCACAAACAGATCTGGTACCAAAAAAAAATCCCTGTAAATAGGTATACAGGAGCTGTTATATCAATGAACTTACGACTTGTTAACATTAATGTTTTCATGTAAATTGTTTACCTGGCAATATGTGGAATAGAATCTGTAATAATCCTGTTCTTAAAATCACCTCCCAGTTTCTGTTTTCTTTGTAAACATCTACAGCCCCTTTTGTGATATAACTCCCTAAAGAACTGCATTATCAATTAACTTGCCTGGCTTCATTTCCCAGCTGTACATCAGTGTCATGTTATGCGTTGAAATGTCTGTCTTCATACATTTTCCTGTAGGAAATAAAACCAAAATGATATTTTTTGAAGCCTAACTGAGAACCGATAAAACAGACATATAATATTTTCAGTACTGCAAAGAGAAAACTCACATTTCATACTGATAAAAATCCCTTCTGTTGAAAATTATGAACACTCTCTCTGGTAATATTTCCCAAGAGACTTTCAAATTTCTGTTCCAGTATTCTGTACTGCAATGCATGTGTTAATATTATTTTTTAATTATTTTATTGTATTGGATGTATTTCAAAGAAAGCTGTTTGTTACCATATAGGATGTTCCTCATAAAGATTATTTTCTTTCATAAAATGATTGCATGTTTTAGCCTCTCATCATCATGACACTGTTTAATTCTGCATTCTCCTTTTTCAAAAGATTTCTCACAGATTTGAATCCTCACTTTAAACAGCAGAGTTATCATTACTCAAAGACCTACCATCATGTGTGGAACATTAATGCAGGTGGTAAAAACTGATCTATCTAATGGGTTAAATCTGCATGAAGGAAGAGCTTGGAGAGGGTGTTGCAACGCTAATTCAAAGGAGGTAGAGGTGGCTGGCTGAGGAATTCCAAGGTCCTCCTCCAAGGCAGTGCCCTGCATGTCCACTCTCTATTCCCTGGCTTGGGAGACTGATTTCTGCAGATTGAAAGCTCATGTATGTACAATGCTCATTTAATCTTTGGCTGACTTGCTGACACTGCTGACAGAAGGGCAAGTTTGAGCCATCTGCAGTGGTCATGTTCTGGTGGACAACTTTGCTGTAGGATCTGATCTGAGATGGCCAACTCATTTCACACAGATTACCCAACAGCCTCCAGACAGGGCAGTGCTGGTTGTTACTGACCTGGGCTAGATTCAAGCTAGCAGTTAAAGCATGAAAAGCTCCATATGCCAGTGTGTCCCCTGAGCCATTAGGTGACATATGGTTTCATTCTCAGAAAAATGATGCTAAGCTGATCTGAAATTATGTATGCAAAGGTTAAAGGCGTCTTTTGCCGCACCTCACGGGAGCTTTTTACAGATATTTATATCACAAGGGAGAGATCCATAGTGTGGAAATTATAAATCCTCTCATTCATTTAGTATGCCCATTCATATTAAATTGAATGAACATTGGTATCCTCAAATGACTGGAGAAGCCTTTAGGCCTTACAGTAGTTTTTTTAGCTTAGGTTTCTTGGTGTGTTTTTTTGGTGTGTGTTGTGTTGTTTGTTTTTTATGGTTTGGGGCTTTTTGTTTTTGTTTTTGTTTTTTGAGGCTGGTGAGAGTAAAGATGTTTGCACATTTATTTGTTGTTTTCATTCAGCTATATTAATTGCTTATGAAAAATATGTCTATTAATTTAGTTTCTATCTACAGTTGCCATGTGTCCTGTACAGAATTCTTGTATAATCTAGCCAACAGAACTCCTAAATCTATCTTTGCTGCTTTTAGCTGATAGGCACAGCTGAACTCCTGTTTCTGTACTGCTCCAAAACACATTCAGAAAATCTTCTGAGAAAATTGTCAGAGGTGGTTGGAATATGCTATCTACAATTGAAGATCATGTTGAAATTGTAATTTCTTCCAGACTATAGATAAAATTTAAAATATTTAATTTTCTTTTCCCATTTGAAGGAGTCCTGGTATCTAAACAACACAGACATCAGCTTCACCTAACTTACATTTCACACAGTCCAGCAGAAAGAAAATCAGTAGAGTCTTTTCCCTTCACTCACCAAATATTTTAGAAATCTACTAAAATTGGGCTTTAAGTATACGCACATTTAGAATAATGTGATCTCATGGATAGGTCTTTATGCCAGTCAGAAAGACACCAAGTGGGAAAAAAACCCAGGTTCATTTACACCTATGGCTAGATTTGCAAAGAAATAATTCCACTGGAAGGAAACAGAAGACTAGGAGAGCTTAGGATCTGTACTCACAAAAATCTGGTCACTGATAAGACTTCCAAGACTTTTCCAAGAGAAAAGTCTTTTTCTTCCAAGAGAATTGCTTCTGTATTTACCCTTACTAGTTCTCACCTAAAATGCTTATGGCATAGTCATTTAAGTTGGAAATATGGTACAAAACTTGAAGCAGGCCTGGTGATTTCACTGAGAGTTTTGCTGTGTTTTTATTCTCCTCACATTTCCTTCTTCTTAGTAAGCAGTGTAAGTGCAGATACTACAGTGGGCATAGGAGACATGTCATTATTAAACGGTGTGGGTCTACAGCTGTTGCACCAAAGAAATGTTACTTCTGATGCCCCTAAACTTTTTGTTGTAAATATGTCTCCAGAAGAATAAAATAAGATTGTTAAAGGAGGAAAGCTACACGTGAGGGCATGCCTCAAGAGGAAGCAGGGAATGATTGAAGTTTCAAGAGAAAGCTATAGGAGAAAAAGTCTTTTATAAACCACAGAGAAGCCTGGAGCATACTCTGTGGGATCTGGAGGAAGAGATAAAACCAAGGAATAAAAAAGTGTTCACTCATAGAATGATGTAAGTTACCAGGAAAAGAAGAAGTGGTTGTAAAGAATAAAAATATGTATCAGACATTTGCTAGAAATGAAGGTGAGACAGATTAGGAACTAATTTTGAAAGAGATCCTGTCAGTATATAAATTGGTTTATAAGCAGCATGAATGGAAAAGGTGTTTTTAGCCTTTATTGCAAGTAAGAGTAAAGAGCATGTATTTTAGTAATTAATTTCCATATGCTAGTTTTGTAAACACATTATGCAATACTAATTAGTCCAAAATTTGAGCTGAAAATTTTAGACCACCATGGGCAACTACTCAAACTGAAATTCTGGCTGCTGGAATGATTCTGAGGACTGAGTATATGAAAGAGCCCATACTCAGTGTATTTTGCTTTACTTTGTTTTTGTGCCATGTCACTCTTTTATTCATTTTTCTACTCTATGCTAACATGTATAATTAACAGCAGTTTGTTCTGTTTTGTTTTTCTCCTAGAGCAGTCTACAAAAGCTACCACTCTGTGTTTATGTAGCTCTCTTAATCATAACCATGAAAAGGGCTGCTACAGAAGCTGTCATGAGCTGGTCAGGGGTCAGTGCTAATTAACAGAAGGACTTGTAAGAGGAATAGTGTGACTCTGAGATCAAGGTTGGGATGTTTGGACAGAAAAGAGCTAGGCAACACTTTGCTTCTTTTAGTGTGACGGCTCATAAAGCTGCAGAGGAGGAAGCTGCAGTAGTAAAGATGAGGATATGAAACAGATGTGTTAGGATTTCAGTAGTGATGCTCTTCAGGCAATGGCCCTCCCAGTCTGCTGCTTGATGGGTGATAAATAAGGAGTGAGGGCAGATAGCTCAAGGATCAAGTTCAAGGTTCAAAACTGGGTCCAATTTTTCAGTTGCTTTCCGTATTTGAGTAGATTCAATTTTAAGTGTAAACTAGCACACTTTCTCTCAATAGAAAAGCTGAAGATATAGCTGGGAAAGCAGTGAGAAAAACTCCAAAAATTTATCTGTTCGTGGGAGACAGAGGAGAGTAGTCACTTATGCCATTGCCTGAGTGTCTTCTGAACAGAAATGACAGCTGAAGATCATTTTATTAAAACTCATTGTACTGTCCCAGACTGATTTGTATGTCTTCTGTGGGAGGTCAGGGCTGTTTTATCCCAAGGTGACAGTTTTCCATAGGGAAAATTAATAATTTACATTCAGAATCTAAGCCACAGCTGAACTGTGTGAGCCTAAAGATTACATATATCTCTGCAGAGTGAAGACCAGGATCTGATATAAAATTATTTACATCAACCATGCATATACAGCTTATATACAGTGAGTCAGGCTTTAGCAGGTGATTATTCTCGCAGATCTGCTCTGATATTTGCTGTTTTATAGTCCAGGCCTATAAATCTTTGCCACTTTTTAGTGTTTTGCTCCTTAGAGAGGCTCTTTTTTTTTTTTTTGACGTTACGAGCTGATATAAATTTAACCATAATTATGGATGGAACATGAATTATAAGCATTTTAAAGCCTCTTAACTTGATGTAGTTAAACCAACATTTGAATAATAAATAATTATTTTATGCAGTGAACCAAGGTTTTTTTCATTTGTACGTCTATTTCCAATAGGTGGCACTCCAATAATTTCTGTAAATACTATGCTGTTTAAGTCTGAACTCTTCCAAAAGCCAAGGAATCTGCAAATAATGAAAAATTGATTTGTAATTTTTTTTTTTAGACATCATACAAAAATTTTCTGTGTTTATAAATTATATGTTCAAGGGTGAAAACTAGGGAAATAGCAGAGGAAGAGAAAGAAATTTCTGAAATTGTTTGTTTATAAAATTCTGTGTAATGTGTTATGGCAATTTTATTTTGTATTCTCCAGTTATCTCCCAAAGCTACTACAGTCTTTGCCCAGGGTGTCTGGAGTGCCTGGCATGGAGACAGCTATACTGCCTGTGATACTCTGGAGTTTGATTCCACAAAGCAACGATTCTTCTGGCCCTTAGATGAGCTACTGCCAGTGAGAGAAAAAGGGAAAAAATAGAGCTGAAAGAGATTGGCTTACAGGGGAGCACAAGAAGTAATTGTGATTCTGGATTTACCTAAATACACAATAATGGTAAAATATTCTGAGCATGATGATGTGGTTGCCCCTAAAGCTGAGCTGACTCCAATTCACTGCCATTCTTTGGCTGAAGAATAAAGCTAGGGAGAAATCCTGGCAACACTGAACACAATGGCAAAGCTTCATTAAATTGATAGAAGCTGAGATTTTACTTTGTAGCATTTACCGTCCATGCATCCATTGTTGTTTTTTGTGATATAGGGAATAACAGAGCTTTGTGGTTCTGAATGCTCTCTAAATCTAGTTTTGCCAAGAAAATAAGTGTGTGATCTTCACTTTATATAATGAAAATTTGGTGACTCAGGATGGTTGTTCCATGTGCCCAGTAGAGTAACTCACAGTGCAAAAGCCTGGGGCATCTAATTCCAGAAAACTTGATCTGCCAAGCATCAGTAGTGTTATGACTGCAAGCTTGTTGTGTTGCTGGTATTATATGTATTTCACATGGATCTGTATTTTTATTCAGGATAGTCAATCCTGCACAGCAAACCTTTGGTAAAGTGAAAATAATATCTTGGTGATTTCTTAGTTAATGGATGCTATTTTAGACATTTTGCCTGTCATTCTGGGCAACAGCTCATCCTTCATTCTCCCCAAAAGTTGTAAATTTGAAGGTAAAATACATTTTTAGTTAACTTATAGTATAGTAACAAACATCTAACTTCATTTCCTAAGGCAGTTTGTCACGGTTAATAGAGGTTGCAATCAAAATTCCTGAAGGGCAGAAGTAGGGGTTTTTAAACTAAACTTGCTGAACTCTGGCAGGACAAAACAGGACGTGGTATTAATTAAAAAGTCTTGTCATTGTGTAGAGTTAGTTTCGTGTTGCAGTAAATGGCACAGGGCTTGACTTCACTGAAAATTTACCTGGAACACAGAGAGCTTTATCCTATATTCAGTGAATATTTTTTATTTTGATGGCATATGGAAACATCAGTACGCATACCAAATACATAAATGTGCATTGTCTTATTGTGAAGAACCGTTTATAAGCCCATATTAAAGAACTTTTCTGAACATTAACTGCAGTGTAGAAAGACCTCTGTTTTTGTCAGCAGCTCCTTTACTATGCCCTTCAAATTGTGTTTGGTCAGAAAATCTCACTGCCTTTTTGTGCACTCTGTATTTGTTTTGATCAATCTGTCAAAACAAGTGACAACAACACTAGACCTAGACTGTGAAATATGCTCTATTTTTAGGTTTCTGTAAAAGGTATATGTCCTGTGTAACAGCTGTGGAGGAAAGGTATCATATGGAGGGATTCTAATTGTAAATTGAACCACATAATTTTCTCCACCCCAAAATTAGCAATATAAGGTTAGACAGATTGGATTTCAAGAGCTATGACACTTTTCCCTCTGTTCCAGTTTACTTGTCCTTGTTTCATCTGGAGTGAAAACAAGCATGTTAAAAGGCAGTATAAAGCAGATAACTTCCATGAACAAACAAGCATCTTTTAGCATCAGGAGGGTTCAAAAAATCCAGCTATTTATCATGTTGCATATTTGTTCATTGCCTGGTGTCAATATGATATCAAAGCAATATGATCATACTTGTCAGGCAGAGAAGTGAATTTCTAGCTGTGTCTTCCTGGTGAAAGGTTCAAAGTTTTAGCTCTTCTTTTGCCTCTTTTTCTAATCCTTTTGCCATCCTGAAAGGACTAAGCTTTGGCTCATTTGATAATCTGCTTTTCTTAACAAACCTGAAAAGTGGCTGACTGGACTTCATAGACTAAACCTGACTTTTCCTTGGTTCTGACCAAAGTGGTTTCCACATGCTGGCTCTCTTTGACAGCTTCAACTGAGGATTTAGGAATCCAGCAGATCAGCTATGTCATATTTAGCTACAGGAGTTTTGGACATTACCACTCCCACCTGCCCATTTCTCCTTACCAGCTGCAGGTTACTGCATTTCCTAGCCAGGATGATAGAATGGAATTTACCTCTGTACTTCAGTTATCCCAGGTCAAGGACTCTCATTTCAGTGTAAAACCTTCACTCTTGGCTTAGGCTAGTTCACCAAATTGTACTTGTGTGCTTAGATGGGCTGGGAGCCTGGGAGCCAGGAAACCGGTACCAGTAATTAGATGTTGCAGTACTAAATCTGCCAAGACATCTCCGTGGGAACCCTAGAACACATCAAAATTGAAACTTCTACCTTGTGTTGCACCAATAGAGCAGTTTCTAAACCACAGTGCATTTATTTTTAACTTCTTGAAAAAAAAAAGTCATATTTACGCTTGAATTCTGACTCTTTGCTTTCCTTTTGCTTTGGACTCATCAAAACCACCAATATTTAGCTTGTAATTTGGCTATGAATAAATGCGTGAAATCTTAAGTGGGCAAAATCTATATGCATAATTGTTAAAATACTTTTGCTTGTCATATGCTGTATTTAGTATTGGTATTTGGTACATTATTTTTAATATACTGAATATACAGACAATATTTTGGTTAATTATTGCTCAGCATTTTACTTTGTTCACATATATTTATATTTTTTATAATGTCTAAACAAAGCTAATTTTTAACAGAAAGCATGTCTTGCGTTTGGTTGTATTGAAGATCTAAGGTATACGAATAGTTGTTCTAAAGAAAGAAGGGTTGGGTGTTTTTTAAGATACACAGTTTTCACAAATACAATTTGACATGAAATTTTAGGATCTCTTTTGGATTTCCTCAAAAAAGCAATACCATGTGTGCTCTGGGAGTTATGTAGTATGATATAACAAAATCTTTTTTCAAGGAGTAGGTAAAATAATGTCAGTATATTTCCTGGCAGTTGGGGAAAGAGGTCAATTAAAGCAGGAATTTGGTTATCTGTGCTTATTAGCCTATCCCTAACTAACAAGGCAACAAGCTCTTGAGTTCTGGGAACTGAACTACATTGTGTTTAACTCTTTTACCCTGTGAGAATTGCACAGCTGCATCTTTTAATGATGCTTCTCTTTGGAGAGAAAAAAATGTTGAATATTGCCAGTACCGTCCTTCACAGTTTCTCTTTCAGCTCTGTCTGAAAAGCTTTCTGCTTTTACTTATTCCCTTGATTCAAATTTTATTGAAATCTCAGTTCCTTGTAAATTGAGATCTCAAACTATCTTTTCAATTTTATCTAGAGGAAACATAAAGCTACTGAGAATGACTGTTCCTCTTTCTCTTGTCACCCACTCTCAGTAACTCCACAGACAATGAATTATTATTTTACTCACTTGTGTGGCACCTTTGCTCTTCTAGCTGACAGAGATATTTATGTCTTACAGTGTGACTTGGAGGTCATTAATACTGGACTCTGAGAATCTGCCAATGAACAGAGAATTTTCAAAAGTCAGGGCTCCTTGCGAGTCCTGTTGATATGATCGAGAATTTAATCAGTGGAGATTCATTATGAATTTTCTGGATTTCCTTTGCTGCTAGAGGTAGCCAGAGAAAGACTCAAGAGTTCTGAATCCCTGGAAATCAAGGTCTTCCCAGTCAACCTTCAAAGCCTTGCCAGAATTACAAAAAACAGGGCAGAAAAGTTTAGTTTCAAGGTGGCTGCTCATCCTCAGGTCACATGACTCAATGAAAGAAGCATGGAGGCAACATACCACGGTTGCATGTTGACACCTGGCAGCATAAACCTGGAAGTAGGGAGCTATACATTTTGTGTGTGAATTTATGATGAGTGCAGGGAAATTGCTTGGTGTGGGTGCAGCAGATTGCCCCTGGTGAGGGCTGCCATTAGCTAATCTGAATGTGAAGGTCAGCACGCACCTCTTCTCTGCTGCATTTCCAGTCCCAGTTTGACTCATGTGATGTTTCACTGTGCTCAGCCAAAGGTGCTTGCCCTG
The DNA here is from genome assembly GCF_020740725.1 of Corvus hawaiiensis. Lineage (NCBI taxonomy): Eukaryota > Metazoa > Chordata > Aves > Passeriformes > Corvidae > Corvus > Corvus hawaiiensis. The sequence continues at coordinate 38,011,058 of NC_063255.1, read as the reverse complement.
GGTAGCCAGGTCTCCCTAATCCAGCAGAAACCTCACCCAGGAAAAGTCTGGCTAGAGTTCTCTGGTTCCAGAGAATTGCATTAATGTCATGTTTGCAGCTAACAGTTTGACTATTTTACTTAAAATTAGCACTGAAAGATCTTGCCTTCAGTTTCCATCGTCCATTTCTTTGTGGCTTAGACATGCCTTCTCTTGTCTTGGAGCTACTTGGGAGCACTGAAGAGAAACATTGCCTCGTGCACTGGCCAGGGTTTGTCCTGTGACTGTCCTCCTGCTGCAGATGATTGAATTTGGAATTGACATGAGAGCAGCCAGCAGTTCTCAAGTAACTTCAGTCAAATGCCATTTCAGGGTGACAGAGAAGAGAAAATCAAAGTGCCTCTAAATTCCTGTCCTCAGGGCCCTTTCCCATGTTGCCAGTCACAGATCTACTGGTCTGTTGCTGCTGCTCTCAGTAACAGAAGGGCAGCTTCAAGTAGCTGGGGAAGGCTATGAAAAGTGGGCTCAGGAGGTCGCTTTATCTCTTAGCCCTGCTAGCAGGGTGCCAGCTGTGCAGGCAGTTGCTGGGGCAGTCTTCTGTCTCACATGGCCTTCTTGCACAGATCTTTAGCATTTGGAGAAGATGATGGAGCCCGCCCTGCCCTGCTCCCCAGTCACCCTCAGTGACACAGAATAGAGGAGTTAAACAGGTCCTGTAGGAAAATGCAGAACTTATTTCCAGACTGAGGGAGCAGAAGCTCAGCTTGTCATGCCAGGGACTTGAATCTCCCTTCTTTGTCCTTACTCTTCTGATAGACCCCCATACCCTGCATAAATACCCCCCATAAAAAAATGGAAAATAAACCAAAATAAACTTTTAAAATTTTTTTGCTCTGTAAGCAGCTTTATTTTGTGTTTAGTGTTTTCCTAGAACCTGTGTGCCTGAGTTTACTGGGGATATGCTGAATCAGTGTTTTACATTCCCTAGCATGGTTTTGCTCTCTGATGTATTCCTCCTATAGCAGGGAAGCAGCCAGGTGAAATTGTTCAGAACACCAAATATTAAGAAACCAAAAGACAGAGTATGCTTACTGTGTTGCCTCCAGATTGGAGATGGTGTATTACAAACTGACATTTTCCTAAAATTGAGATTGCAATTGCTGAAGCGTTTGAAATAGTATGCCTGCACGTACTTCTTTTTGGAACAAAAACTTTATCTTTAGCTGTAATTTCAGTCTCCTATGTGGAAGGCTTTCGTTGTTTCAGTTATAATTGATTTAATGCTGCCGCTGGAAAAACCATGTTTCCTGCAGGCACAATTTACATGTATATGTTTAACTTGGTTTACATTTTAATCAACATGTTAATCTGGAGTAATTTGGAGCATCAAAAAACCTTATTTCTTGCTTTTATTTCTATTTTTTCCAGTGATTAAAAATTAATTTTCTGAAACAAGTGTTCTAAGCAGAATTTTCTTGCTAGGAAATATATATATGTGCAAGTCAGGAATTCCTCTGCAGCATAGGAGATACAGCTTTCAGATCAGCGACAGATAGAGATTTCATGCCAGACCAGAACAAATCTCCTGAAGCCTGTCTAGAATTCAACAGAACTGACTAGAATTCATGCTAGAAGGCCATATTTTTCCCAATTCAAATTTTGATTTTTTTTCTTGACAGCATAAAAACCCCCAAACTCCTCTGTTCAAAAGTCCTGCAGCCTACCTGTGAACTCTTGTTGCTTACTTGGCAGCAGAAATACCAGATTTTCTTAAGGCTAGTTGAGGACGTCAGCCAGAAGAATTTGCACTTGGATGGTAGCCTTTAAAAGTGAAGTGCCAGCGATTCCAAATAAGAAAATACCTCAAAGTAAAGAAGCACAGATGGAACTAGGAACTGTAGCTGCTCAAGTTTACTGGCTTTTGTTGAAAATGGTAGCTGAAATCTAGCAGTATTTGGGCTAGTCAGTATCATATTTTTTAAAACTAGCTTGCTGGGAGAAATGCTAGTGTCATTGTCAGGACTGGCTGTGTTCCCTGGTGATTCCAGGGTATGTAAAAACAGTGCCCAAGTTAAACTATAAATATAGCTGCTAAAGTAGATCAAGGCATACTTATTACCTGCATCCTTAATCTTTGTAGTGATACATTAAGAGAGTGCTGTCAAAATCTCTGCAGTAAAGCTGTAAGATATATCTGAAACTACTTTAAGATGTTCTTCAAAGGTGCCCTGGAATAAAAAAACCAACCCTTTAGGTTTTGAGGCAAAGGAGTATTTTTAACTGCATCCACCAATTAAAGCAATTAAACATCCCATGGGACAATAGTATTTTGTCTGAACATAGTCAAGTGTTACATATTAATTACTTCTAGGTGTTGCTCCTCATTATCTGTAGTGACCAAAGGTAACCAAAATTAAAATAAACAAAGCATGTACAGAAATTGTCTTCACCAAATACATACTACATTATTTTGAAATGGTTCCAAAGCGGCTTTTTATAAGTTGGAAGCACTGAAATTTGCCTGTGATTTAGGCATAAAACTTTTCAAACATGTGCACTCTGTTAGTTTGTTGATGGACTCATTCCACAGTCCTCTTGTACATATAATAAAGGGGTCATTAGTTCTGGGAAAATGGCATGTTTTTCATCACTGTAGCAGAAGTGTGCACATATCATAAATGGAGCCTGAAGGGATTTAGTTCCAGGTTATTAAGTGTTCATTTGAGATGGTGGATAATAACTGCTGTTTCTGATATTTTATATTAGATGGCCCTTATTGCTTGTAGGGCTTATTTTCAGCGACTGTTAGTCTTATTATTACAAATACATATTAAATGACTGAAGCAGTATCAACAAAATCAGTAAATTCATGTGTTATCCAAAAGCTGGAAAGTATTGATTCATTAGCTAGCACTTTAGCATTAACAGAACTCTAACAAGAACTCTGCTGCAATGATATCCAGTAATTAATGAAACAACATTGTTATTTGAAACTTTTTACATGTAAAAATGAACAACTGCATGGATTTGTTCACTTACTAGGATACATAAAAGCACCAATAAAAATCTTATAGAAAAAATTTCCCTAAGAGAAGCTGCAGTGGAATCACCATCACGCTGGAAAAAAAATTTAAGACATCAGGGCAAACATAGGTTATTTTTCAAAAGTTTTTTTCCAGAAATAACACTGTTGACCACCTCAGTAATGTTGTGTTTTCCTTGCCTAATTAGATTCATAGCCTGTACTGCAACCTCAAACCCTTAAAAATAATGATGCAGTTGTTAAGTGGAATACCCCATTTGAGGGAGAAAAATAGCATTAACTATAGCAAAATCTATTTGAAAACATAATTTTCCTCTTCCTGTTTGCAAAGAGACAATACAGACTAAGCTTTTTGTATTGGTATTTTGCAGATATGATTCCTTTGATTTAGGTACTAAATCTAATAGAATCACAAACTTTTCAGTATTAATTCAACTTTTTTGAACTGTTCCCTATGGCTGAATCATCAACATACATTGTGAAGTTACAGTTCTGATCAAATGGCACCAATATTTATGTTGGGCATGCAGTACAATCATAGTGGAAATCTAATGCAAAAGGATGGTTTTTTAAAGAATTGGCCAAATGGCTCAACCAGATATTATACTTCAGATTTGCTACTGCATCTTTTTCATTCTTGACAGATGATTGTTTTGTTAGTACCATACGTCTCCTTGATGCTGCAGCTGTTTGCTGTGGAAAAACAGTGTCTCTGGTTGTGAACCACTGCAGTCATATCATTGAGTCTGAACACTGGCACCTACTACTAGGTAAGGCCAGTAGTCTCTCACCTTCCATTAGACTCTACTGTAGGCTATTAGTTCATTTAAGGAATGGTGTTTGAGACAAGTACAGCTAATTAATTGAGGTGGCACATGATGACCTACTGTTAAGGTTGGCTTCCCTGGTAGCATAAAACTTTTTCAGTCTGTTTGTCAGCCTGTCATTTTTGGAGTTCGAATTTTCCCTTCTTTCTGTCCACCATAGCTTGAAATATGTTTAAAACACTGGCCACTAAATAACACACAGGTAAATACAGACTGCTGAAAGAGCTGGGAATAATACGTAGATTTTTGAATTGTCTGTCCTGACTATTGAATTTTGTATTCAGTTTTGTCTTAAATGAATAACATTATGGATAGATCCGGTTCTTCTTGGTAAGATAAATAATATAGGAATGCTTAATTCATGAATGGAAGCTTTCTCAGGAAGTATAAGACTTTCTAGAGCTACTCTTTGGTTCATCCTTATTTATCTAGAGATGCGTTTTTAAATCCAGAGGTATTTTTATGTGATTTACTATGCCATATTCACACTACGGTGCTGTTTATTAGGCAAGGTAGAGAACAGCATCTCTCAAGACACAGGCAATTTGTAATTAGTAGGAACATTTGGTCTAGAAAATTGGTAATTATCCTCATATTCCTGTCATTTAACTGTAGAAATGAACCATACAGAGCTGTTTTATGGTTTCAGAAGCCAGATCTATTCTAAGTTTTGTGTAGGGAGGCTCTGTTCCAACACATGCAGCTCCAGTGGGTGAGTTGACCAAGCTGTGCTTAGCTGTGCATGCCAGCATATCTGGATGGCTAACTAAATTATCATTCCTGAGCTCAGCTGAGGTCCGCCTTTAGATCTACATGAAATATGTTATTGTGCTTTGATCGAACCTATATTGTTTTGGTTGGGTTATACTCCTCTATATTAGCAGGTGGCTGAGCACATTACCAAGCAGCTCAGTAGATCAAAGTGGCTGCTGCTGACATCCCCACACTAGACTATGTGTGGTTCAGGGGTTATGTCAGACTCAATTGAATTTGTTTCGTTGGGCCAAATATCCCCATTATGCAGGTGTCTCAAAACTGTAGAGCTAATGCTTGTCTCAGATCCTTAGAGGCTAGGGTCCTTCACCTGTGCTTAGAGCACAGCTTTTGGTCTGGTTTTGGTTCCTCAGAAAGAAATCTGGTTTGTATGCATTAGATTGGCTGCAAACCAGTGTGTGGTACATGCAGACAGTCAAGGGTTTAGCTTAAAAAATGTTTTTCCTGCTCTGAATTTAAGTGCAAATTCAAGTGGAGCAGCTGACAGGTGTTGAGTTGCTGCATCCTGCCTGTAACTGATGGTGTGGATGCTTTACCGTGGTGTCCAAACGAAGTCAGACTGCAGATTAATGTGGTTTATGGTCATGCTTTAGACTGCCTCGATTTAAGTAAACCAGGCTTCAACAACTGGCCGAAGCTCAGAGTTAGTTTAAGAAAGCAAACTGCTGTTTCTCAGGCATTAGTCGCTGGTTCCTGGCTCAGACAGTGCTTAAAGAGCAACAGCGTGAATGGGTAAAGATTGTGCTCACCATGTCTGTCATGCACATAAATCGGCATGCTAAGTCGGTGCTCTACAGCTGACATCAGTATGCCAGCTTAAGTGCATGATCCACAACTATTGCATCATATATCATAAAATTAAAGTCCCATGACCAAAATGCTAGTCACTGACCTATCCTGTACAATTTTAGTTGTTTACTGACTTAGGCAAGTGCCAGCTGGGCTGGTTTATATGCTGATGTAAGACACAGAAACATCTTGCTAGTGCAGGGTCAGAGTGGTACTGATTATGCAGATTATTATTCAATTCATTTCATAATATTCAATATTCATTAAATTCATTTTCTATTAGGCAAATTCATAAACCTTAAGAAAAAAAAATCTGAGTAATTAGTTTATCTTCTCAAATAACTAGACCAAATTTCTTAATATAGTTACTGAAATCTAAATTTTCATTTGGGTTTTTTCCCCCATTGGAAAGATGGAGGAACTAGGGACATGAGAGTTAAAAAATGCTGTATTCCATTGAAGTGACCTACTCTCCCAACAGCTTATGCTTACTGTGTATCCTGTTTTATCCATGGAGGCCATGTATATGAATGAGACAATTTTTTAAAATATAATGATTCAACTTTAACAGACTTTTGTTTGTTTGTTTTTTTATTGAGAGCCAGGTTTAACATTTTCAGTTATGAATGAAATGCCTGAGTTCGGGCTTGAATGTCATCAAAGAAAAGTAACGAAACATTATCTGCCACCTCCCTGTCTGCCTTTAGTTTTGCAACTTGTAAGCAGCAAATCTGGCTACATCTGAATACTAGACTTTATTATTTCTCGTACCTGATACCTGTCTCAGTCTGGTTGTATGTGTAAGTCGCAGTGAAAATTGGATGAACACCTGCATTTGGGAACAGAAACACCTGATGTTCAATGCCATGGAGATGTCAGGTTACTGCTGTCATGTAAAGTGTGTGCTAGAATAGGTAACCGTGACTAATGCACATGCACTTGAGCAACTCACAAAGAAATGTTTTTTGCTAAGTGTGGGAGCATTGTGGTTTTTCACACTTGTGATATGAACACACTTTGCTGCATCAGAAATCCATTCACAACTGAAATAGGTTCCATGCACTTGTGAAGGTAAACAATGCCCGCAACACTCCTTTGGGGTGTAGCTAATATGATGATGACTGCTTGTAGAGGAAGTGATTTCACATACCCCTGGATGCCCTCAGAGGTCCTTACAGAAAAACGGCTTCTCAGAGACCTAAGGTAGTTTTTGGGGGAGTGCTGAAAATTGCTTTGTGGGAATTGCATCTACTTGTGTAGTCTTTTTCCTATCTTACATAACTTCATAAACAGCTGGAAAGAGTGTCATAAAAGTGTTCCTAATAATTAAAAACATTGACATTAAGTGTAAAAGAACAATAAATTCTTATTGAGCCAGCTTTTCTTGGATCTTCTCACACTGACATGGAGTAGGGCTAAGTTGCACTGATGTGGGTGACATTATAACACCATAAATCAGTGGTTAAGTTAACAAATCTAAGAGGTCTGGTTTTCAGAAGTGGAGAATGTGGCACTTCTCCATTTCAATAGCCCCTGTCTATGTCCTTTAGCTACGGCTACAGTAAGGTAAACTACTCCAGTTTTTTGGTACGTGGCAGCTAGTTCAGGTTGTGCTTGATCCACCTCACTAAAGAAAACGTTTAGCTTGGGTGTCATGTTTTAGGAATGGTATTCCTCAGTGTAGTACTCTCACTAAAAACAAAACCACAAACCTCTGGTGACAGATGAAAGGCAGAGATTATCTCCTGAGATAAGAACAATTTACTGGAAACACTAGTGAGATAAGAAAACAACACTAATAACAAAAGTGCTCAAAGAGAGGGTGATTTACATGCAAAAATTGCTGCCCGATGTGCGCGACCCCAAGGCAATGAACAATGGCCGATGGCTTTTCCACCCGGACTGTCCGCCGACACCTAGCCACTTCCACCTTCTTCCCGAAAGCGTCCTGGACTTCCACCCCGCAGATGTGGCATGAGGTGATATAGAATTACACCCAGACATGGCCACAGGGCTCCAGGCTTCAGTCCCTCACAGCTACTGTGAAAAATTAACTCTGTCCTGGCCCAAACCAGGACACCGGGTTACAGAAAATAACTTTTTAGAGAGTAGTGGGAAATAAGTGGATGCAGAAGAGAAAGACCAGTCTTTCAGGGCAGAAGCAGCTAAAATTTTATTATTTTTTCAGCATTGCTTGTCTAATGGAAAATAGCCACTGAAAGAAACAATTGCATGCTTTTTTGGGTCAGCTTTTAGGAAAAGAATCTCGTACTACAATCCCTTCAGTTTTCAGCAACAGAATAACTTTTTATAAGTTTTTAATTGTTTTAACCCTTCAAGGAATAACAACATTTTTGTGACAGCTTGTTTTTTTTCTGTGGGAGCATTTCACTTTGTAGAAGTGAGAACATTTGGTAAAACTTTGTGTTTTAATTAAATATGTTTTAAAAGGACAAAGAAAGCATTTCTGTGAGGTCAAAATGGCTAAATTGTTGTTCTGTTTTGAGATTTATCAAATGCATTCCTATCTACTTCTTTAGTATAAACAAAGATTCAAAGTAAATTTCTATCTGGCACAATACTGTTAGAGAAGACGGCTTGTTTAGACTTATGAGTCTTCTCTTACATACCAAAGATTAATTGAAGAGAAAACAAATAAATGTTTTAATCCAAAAGACTGGTATTAAATACACAGACATTTCGGTAAACAGGGAACACTGTTATTACCCTGTGTTTAGTTATTCCTACCTTTGTTTCACCTAACCCAGAAGAAGATGCAGCAGTTGTTTGGATTAGTGCATGCCAGGTATGGCAAGTGATACTTTGTAAAGAATTTCTGTGCTGTTATGATGAACTGATTCACTGCCTTCTCTTTCAAACTCTCACACTGACTTGCTCTTACTACTCTAACACTTGTCAGACTGGCTCATAATAAAGTCTACTGGCTCAGTAGTCTTTTTCTTACATATCCCAAGAAAGTTAAAGTAATTTCCTCTGTTCATTTAATTATTAAGATCTGTAAATGTTCTTATATGTTGATCAGAAAAGTTTTATTTTTTCTCCCCTCATTCCATTAAAGAATATGTTTCTTCTCCTGGCCAGCTGATCAGGCTAATCCTTAACTCCCTCTACTGTGGCTCATCAAGGCAGACAGAACATCTTATGTCTACATTAAGACAGACTCTGTGAGCTGCGTAAATGGAAATGTGCAATTTTGCATGCAGCTGCCTGAATATATTATTCCTATTAAACAAGCTGCCCTCTTTCCTAGCAGTATGTTGTTGTCACTTGGAAATGCAGAGTTACATAACAGAGTCCTGATACATCACAGTAATAATATATCATGGAAAATTAGAGTTGTCTGCCTCTCATCTATTCCTTTGTGCTTTTTTTCCCCCTGTGGCGTTATTCTTGCACTGAATTTCAATAGGACTTTAATAGTAGCTCTAGTAAATAGTTTGGAAAATGGGCAGAATCTGACCGTTTGGTTGTTCGGCAGTGTAACTGCTAGTTTACAGGTGCATGCAGAAGGTCAGAATCAGGCCCAGTGCTTGCTGTGTTTACACAATAACTTTAAGCAACAGTTTTATCTGGTGAAGGAAGAGCCTCGATAGATACTGGAGTCATTTGTTCTTCCCGTGTTTTCATGTGCGCCTGGACCTGCCTTACTCGACCTTCCAGCCGCAGAGTCCATTCCTGACGAAGTCTGCAAAGAGAGTGCAAGTGCTTAGCAATTATTGAGCCAAATCCTTCAAGTGTATCCAAGGCTTTTCAGCAGGGTCGAAGCTTTCCTCTCTTTCATCACCAGAGCACTTGTCCTGTATTTATTTACCAATTACACATCCCTCTAGCTTGCTAGATTGGGAATGCAGGGGAGAAAGGGATAGTGCTGATGCTATCAGTGGTTGACATTGCTGGATTCCGAATGAGTCAAACAACTGCTGAAATACTGTCACTGTGAAGAACTCTGTTTTTCCCTCTGGGGTATTCTCAAAGCCACACAGAAGTACTGCCTATGCAGTAAGGTCATTCAATGTGTAAATTAAAAAATACAATTTTTCCCCAACCCCTCAAGTTCTACTGTAAAATGCTGTGGGGAAGAGCAGGCTGAACTTAAAATATGTCTTTCTGGGTAAAAAAAAAACAAACCAAAACCAACTCTGCAGACCTTGTATGTGTTTAATGAAAGGAATTGATGTCACGTACAAGAAGATACACATAGCTGCAAGACACTAGTATAGCAAAACCAGAAAAGAATATCTCTAGGGACAACTGCAAAATATTGTTGGCTGGGTTGTTTTCTGAAGGGAATGTTATGAAACATCTGACCCAGCAATATTATAAGATTAGCTATTATATGGTAATGTCAAATGCATCACAGAATATATGGGTTTTTTAATTACCTTTGGTATGGTGAAGAGAACAGCAGCCAATGATTTCATCTGAGAGTAACCCATCAGTAGCTGTTTCACATGGGTGCTTGTGTTATCTTAGATTCTGAGTTTGGTTTTACATTGTGTTTTAAACTACCTAGCCTTCAATATTCTTTCATGCATGTAGTTAAGCCTCAAAAAATAGGTACGGTGCGTTAAGAAAAATCTGCCTTTGAGAACACTGGTGTTTCTCATCAGTGTCCTACGTGTCTCAAAGGGAGCACTTGCCTTTATGTAAAACCACATCATCCTCCTGAGCACCTCTTATGTGAGGTAGTGGATATGTATGTTTTGTTATGAAAGTGCCTTTTGACTCCTGAAAGAATCTTTTTATTCCAAATTAGAGAACACTTTGTGAACTATCTTTTGTGAGCTTTGACTGGGCAAGTCACTTTGAAGGAACTTGCTTGGGTCTATTTCACGGTTGTGATGGGTCAGTTAAGACATATTGAATACGTAGGTTAATACATTTTCAAGGTTCTTTCACTGTGTTTCTTTTTTTCTCTTCAGAGAAGACCTTACAAAAACTTTTAACATTTTTCAGCTTTGTGAAGTCAAAAATGCACAAACTGCATTTTGTTTTCACTGTCTTCTCACGGTAGTCTTCTGTGATCTAGAGTGATAAATATTTCCAGTGAAGCTGAACTCTTTCCTGGATTTTGTCATACATGCTTTTTCTCCAGTAATTTTGTGATTGGGATTTGGAAACACTACTGACTAGCTGGAGTAGGATACTGGAAGCAGGATTGTCTGCACCTGACTTTTTCAAGACACAAGGCCTGCCCAGATCTTGATTTCCAAGTCTCTAAATGATGACAGTACTTCTTTCTTGGGCACTGGGGTCAAGGTATCTAGAATTTTTTTTCCGAGAAACAGCCCTGTAGCAGCACCTTCCAATTTGCTGAAGTCAAATTAGCTTATGTGAGTGTCACAGTTTTGAGAAAAGTTTGTGCACGATAGCCTTTATTAATTTCAGGAGGAAAGCACAAAAGGAAACCACACAAGACATGGTATTTCTTGTCCTCTGTTTCTGGCCATCAGTAGTCAGGGGATTCACTTAGTGTGCAGGAGACCCTGGTTCAAACTTCTGAGTTGTAACAAGCTGAACAAATATTTGAAGAAATCCACCACACTTGTGCAGGGTATCTATACCACAATACAGCAATACAGGTTTCTCTAGGCAATCCCTGTTGTTTTGTACTGCTTTGTAAAAAAAGCACCCACACACAAAACCAACAAAAAACCCCCACAACTTTTTCCTTTGAATGGGAAAATCTCATGGTGTCATTTTTACCTTTGGGCTTATATGATATGAAGGGCTGTTAAACATGATAAAGGTGCCACGGATTTTCTATTCTACAGATTAAGTGGGTGGTTGTCCCTTTAAAGTAATGCTATTTTATTTATTTGTGTGGCTGTACCAGTTCCAGGTAAAATTCCTGCTATTTTCTGGCTGTCACAAGCCATAATTCCAAAGTGCTTTATTTTTTCATGGCTATGCTCCAAGGCCTTTGAAGAATGCTCATGAGGTTTAAGGGTGAGGAGTGTCTGAGTTTCCATGCAGAAGAGCCATGGTAATATGAGACAAGCAGCTGTGAGAGAAAAAGTGCCAAAGATCCAGAACACAATCTGTGCTATGAATAAAGCAGTACAATAACAGGTTACCTTATTTTAAAACACGTGATGACATGCCTTGCTCTCTTGTGGAAAAGAAAAAATACCACTTACTTGTTCAGGGCACTTTTGCTTAACCTAGACTCTTCAGCTTCTTGTTGTTTAGTTTGCTCTTGGATGACCTTTTCCCAGAAGTTCTTCAGCTCTTCCGCATCATGACCACCCATCCTGTGGTGTCTAAAGTTCGTATGCTTGCTCATTTTCTGAAAAGCAATTCAGAGGTCAGAACAGTCAAAAGCCTAACCTGAGGCAGGTACTTTATTACTTAGCCTCTTGAAATGTCATTCTCATGAAGTGCTATTAAAATAAAGTATGTCACCTGAAAAGAGTAGGTAACTAATGCTTAGTCTGCCTTGAACCAAAATATAAGGCATTGAAACAGGCCTTGGGTGACAGTTGAATATCATAACTATGTTTTCTTACTGAGTAATGACTGCGAGTGGCACAGTTAACTGAAATATTGTGGATGCCTCAGTGTGTGTGAGATTTGAAGTAATTTTAGAAGAACTTGTGAAAATGCTTTCAAATATAGTGCCATTGTCACTGAAGTTCAGATTAGATGTGAAGGACTTTCCTGTTTTCTATCTCCCATATTCTTAAAACAGATCACAGATGGTTTATCTCAGGGAAACTGATTGCTCCTAAATGATTCCTTTTGCTACTCCAAATGATGTCATGCACAAAATATCAAGGTAATTATGAATCTGAAGTTGAAGCACACAGAGTGCAAAGCGCTGGGGAGCTTGTTATGGTCTTGTTCTTTATTTTATCAAAATTCAGTCTTAAATATGGTTAAAAGTAGATCTCATTAAAGTACAGGATCAGTTCCAATAAATGAGAAAAAAGACAGAAAATAGGCAAATATGTCCTTGCTAAATGCATGTTATTCAAACATTAAAATGCTCATCATGTGTCATGTCCTTGTTGATATTACCATATTGTGTTGGTTATCAGATCATAATGATACTTTGAAAAGTTAAGTTCTGTTGTTTATTTCCTGAATCAGTCTCCTCCACTAAGGCCCAACAAGAAGTGGGAGGATACAAGAAAGAAAAATTCTAAAAACCTAAACTCCAGAGTTTTCTATTACTAGATCAGCACTTAATTTGAGGTTTGCTTCCTTATGTTTATCTGTATTAGATACTTCTGCCAATGCTCCACTCAGTAATGCTGATGAATTAAGGCCTCATAGACCTTGATACATACTTACGAATATTCTTCCTAGATGATTTCATACTTTAGGAGCTATCCTTGATAAATACAACAAAGACTATGCTAATGTAGGCCAGTCTGAGGAAACCTTTACTTCATACAATGCCATAAAGTGAAAGATCAGAGTAAAAGAAAAGGACAGTCAGATGCAACACAATTAAGGCAGATTTCTCTAAGGTCCTACTATCAAATACAGTATTTGAAACTCCTGGCACCTTAAAAGGACACGTAAGTAACTTCTGGGCATCTTTATAGATTGAATATTTTAGATTTGTCTTCATTTTCATGGATCTATTTTTTAAGAAGATCAATAATATCAAATAATATTGCCACACTTGGTGCAAAGTCTGGCTGGACTGGAAAAACTGCTTAACAAAAAGAAAAATCTCTTTGAGATGCATTATTTCTCCACTGGGAAGTCCAGTTGCTTAAAGACAGGCACAGCCCAACTGGAGTGATGAGTATGAACTGGTTAGGCCATGTAATATATAACCTCCTGTGTGATGGGGTATGAGTAGTTAGAATGCTGGTCCTCTTCACAGCAAGGTCAGCAAGAGCTGCAGTGTCACCGAAAGAGACAGGTATTTCTCTCTGAGGCAAACAGCATTTTTCTAGTGTTTCCCTTGCTGTGGACTGGGGATGCTGTAGATGTAGCACAGCATGATACAAGAAGAATTGTTGCATTGGCGTGGGTACAGCAGTTCTACTAACACCTTGTGCTAAACATGTTTGGTTTGGCAATGAATGTGGTCTAAATAGGAATATGGGTAATCTTAATAATCTTTGGCTCACTCTGAGGCCCCAAAATAATAGTATTATTTAAGGCTGCGTCTGGCAAAAAGATATGCATGTCACGGATGCACTGGAACATGCCCTATCTGTGTCCTAATTCTATGGGCCTTGAGCAGTGTTAAAATAAATGCTCTGGTAATAGCTTGTTACAACGAGTGATGGAATCTGATTATTTCATCATTCCTGGATCAGCAGGTCACAGGGGTCTTTGCACCATTTAGAGGCTCTTCTATCACTAGCAGCTGCCCACTTGACACTCTACAGATAATTATCCCATTGCCTCAGAAGCCAAGTGCAAGTTGCTGACAAACTGAGGCAGTGTGCCCTCCAAACCCTATTATACTTTGCCTCATATAAGAATCTGCCATAACACATTAACCTTTAATTAGAAATTAAATTTTTATGATTATTAAACTTCTAGTTGAAGTTCTCCGAATGGTACAAGAGGGTCTCCAGTCTTTATCTGAGGTTTAAACAGGTTAGATTTTGAGGAGGTGCATGAGGGTTTTGGCTGCTTTAGGTTTCGGCTGCTCCACTCAAAAGAACAACCTGTGATCAGAGAGGTGCCCAAAAGATGGAGGGGAACCTGCAACTTTTAGTCAGCTAAGTCTGTGGGTCTTTCTGTAAGTCAAGAACATTTGGTATTAGTTCCTAGGAATGTCAGTGACAGTTAATATTTCACATGGTATTGCTGTGTCCTTGCTAAGACAGATTCTTGGTGTAAAACTTTTGAAGACTGTGCTGTCTGCATTGCTGGCCGGCATCTTTCAAGGCATGATGTGTGAAAGCATCCTATCTTTGAGCCTGGCATTACAACATCTAGGTGTAGAGACTAGGGTTCATGTGTGCTGTATAATACCTCCTTTTTTGTTTCTAACTGAAAGATTCTGCTTAGGAGCTTGGTTTGGATTTCTGAGTAACTCTCTGTATCAAAACAAAAATCTTTATTACTGCTCCAGATACCAAGGGTTTGTAATTTTTTTTCTTTCTTTTTAGATGTCCCAATAACATAAATTGAATTTACACTGACATTGGGACTTAATGCCATCAAACTTGTTCTTGATTCTTTCACTCAGATAACTCAGGGCTCATAACAAGTAGAGCAATTCGATTTTCCCTGTAAATAAAAACCACGCTTTCTTACAGTCACTTGACCATTTTTGTCTGGGTGGAAAGTGTGCAAGGAAAATATGTTCCTCATTCCAGAGATATTAAAGGAAAGTTGTGGAGGTGTCTTTCTGACTCCTAATAGCAGCTTGTTTTAACATGTTTATTCACTGATACGAATGTAAAATAAGCAAGAGCAAGTATTTCTATTCATTTAAAATTATTCATTCAGAAGACCTGAAATATTGTCTTATTTGTGAACTGAAAATTTTTGTTATAAAACTTTCTGCAATATATTTTCAGTGAAGGATTACCAAAATGTGCATAACACTGGTGCAAGATGGACTCCCTTATTAAATCTTCAATTAAGATAGTTAAGGAGGAACTATTATTATGTTGGTTTTGCAGTCCTTCCTGTCCATATGAAGTATGGTTCACTGCTTTTTTAGAGAGCTAAGCTGATAAAACAACATTTAAATAAGGATGAAATTATATTTGGTTAAAGTGGCTTATGCATTTGGTAGCTCTAAAACTCAACTGTCAAAAATGTGTAAGTGTGTACAAAAGAGTTTTTACAGCATTCATCATTTATGGAAATTAAATTATATGCTAACATATTATTAATTTATGGAGAATGTCCACAAGAAGAAGTAATTGTAAAAACGAAATTAATGGCACTGTAAAAGAAAAATCTCCTACATTTATAATCAAACCCTAAATCAGAGGGTCATGCAGCAATCTGTAAGACAGCAAATCACTCTTGAAACACAGATAACACCTACATATAATACATTGTTTTAAACTCATAAAATCATAGAGTCGCAGGATATGCTGCATTGGAAGGGACCCGCAAAGATCATTGAGTCCGGCTCCTGGCCCTGCGCAGCACCATCCCCACCATGTGCCTGAGAGCATTGCCCAAATGCTTACTGAACTCTGTCAGGCTGGTGCTGTGACCACTTCCCTGGGGAGCCTGTTCCAGTGCCCCACCACCCTCTGGGTGAAGAACGTTTTCCTGATATCCAACCTAAACCTCCCCTGAGGCTTCAGCTTCAGGCCATTCCCTTGAGTTGTCTCACTAGTCACAAGAGTGAAGAGGTCAATGCTTGCCCCTCTGCTTCTCCTTGTGAGCTCATGTCCCAGAGCCAGTTTAAAAGAGCTTTGAAGGGTGAATGATGAGCAGTTTTCTCCCTACAGATCTATCCCATACAAGGGAGAGGAAATTTTGCTTCCAGCTGTAAGTTATATGCACAACTTTTATTCACTGGCACAAAACCAGTATAGAAACAGCCGGTGGTACAACCTTCTCTCATTTAATCTGATCTGCGTCTGAATGTGCTTTGGAAAGGTGTTAAATTAGTAGGTTTCCAAATGTTCTGGTCTTAGCCCCTGCCTGGTCTGCATATTTTGAATTATTTTAATCTCAGACTACCTCTGCTGAGGTACAAAAAGGAGTTTTAAAAAATATCCAATGCAAGTAATTTGTCTTCTGCACACTTTGTAATTTCTACTTTGGACTCCTTCTGGAGAAATTTTAAGAGTCAGAAATGGCTCTTGGTGTTTTCATCAAAAATTGCTATTTTGAGTTACCTTCATATGAAATAAACAAGCAGGAGAAGAAAATAGTTTCTAAAGTGTCAGGAGATATTTTTTACCCTTTTTCAATCTTTCTATTTAATATGTGTCTTAAGCTAGCCATAGTCTTAAAAATTCAGTGTTCTATAGAGACAGACTTGTATGCAAAATATTTGTGCTTTTACTTTTTAGAGAAGTATTTAAATGCATTCAGTAAAACTGTTAGGTGAACATGTTTGGAGAAAAATATCAATGTGATTTTTAGTCCAAATGATGCACAATTTAAAGAAAAATTGGCTTGGCTAACAAAAAGAAAACCACGTTATGTTTTTTTCCTTACTGGGAAATATTTTAACCAGTAATGTAAAACAATATTTGAACATTTCCAGTTTATTTTCAAAATTTTTTCTGAAAGACAAAGTCTTTAACAAGAATGATATTTTATATATACATATATATCTATAGCTATATATATATCTATCTTAAAAATATTTTCTTTCTAAAAGTTGGAGATAAGTCTAATTTTAACTCTTTCAATGAATTTGATGATTCAGCCAATTTTAATATGGAACACAAGCTTATTCCTGGAAGAATTTCCATAGTCACTTCAGAGGTTTTTTTTGGTGACCATTGTAAACAATGGAAAGATTATCTTTGACTTTAACTAGACTCAGTCCCTTGGATCATATCATGACCATGAGCTGTTTTATCTTCGTCAGGACACTAATATCCTATTCCTTTTGCCCTTCACCAGGGTTTGTTTGTCTAAGCATGGAATATGTTCCAGCATTATATATCTATTACGGTTATTGCAGAACGGGCAGTTCAAAGCCTGTTTATGGTGCTCTTTAAAGAAAAAAAAAGCCTCAACATTCTAAAAAGTTTTAAATTACACACATAGAATGCGTAATTTTGATGAGTCTCCCCTTACATGTTCCTTTTATGGTGGTTTTCCTTTCAGTTGAAGTGTGTGTAATACAGAAGTTCTGGTAATACCAAAAAAGATAGTAACAAATAATAGCTTAATAACTGAATTTACAATTAGAGTAAAGTGAAACAGTGGCAGGATACCTCTTATGTTGTATAAATCACACAGGATCAGACTAATTTCCACAAGGGTATACTGAAATATACATAATTTCAGGTCATAGATGGAACAAGAAGAAAACATTGCATGATTGAACATTGAACAAGAGGTTCAAATTTGCATGATTTAACAAAACATTAAATAAATGTACACCCATGTATGTCTAGGCAGGTTTAATAATCAAGACAGGAAGAGAAAATCTTATTTTGGCCAAAATACAAGAATATAAATGCTTACTTTGATTGTATAGTAGCTTCCTCTTCTGTCAAAGTATGGTTTTCTTGAGTGATTACTGCATCATGTCAGTTTTACCCCTGTGTTCCCCTTTTCAAGAGAACTCCAACTGCCAGGAATAACTGATGAAATCTATTCATCCGTCACTCATTTTTATTTGGGAGTGACGACATCTGCTGTTATGAATTAGCTTAATGGCAGGGGGGAAAACAACCCAAACCCACAGTCTAATTTTGTGAAGTCTGCACCACACCACGAGGAATGACCGGACAGTTACAGGGCGCAAACTCTGAATGCCACGTTTCATCTGTGCTATAAATTTTGGCAGGTGCCACTGATGTCATGACTCGGCTCTGGAGAAACTGTTACTCTTTGACAAGTGTGGATCACTGTGGCATAACTTCCATATGACTTGCAAGAATTCAGCACTGTCCCCTCCAAGAAAAAGGATTGATCTGAAAAGAACATGTTGAATAACACAGCGTGTCTCACATTTGTGCTGCTGAGTGACTGACAGATAAATAGATTTCTTTTTCACCCCTTTTGAAGTGTTGGTCTGTAAAAGCACCTGGTAGACTACATGACAGGATTCCAGCTAAGCTGTTAATACTCTCAATAGTGCAGGAATCTGGCCAGCTGCAAGCTGAAACATAGCATATATAATTTGTTACAGAACTTAGCACTTCCACTTCTTGGACAGATTCTTCCTCCCTCCACTGGTACTCCTGGGTGAACAGAAAAACACAGGCAAGTAAGGTGCTACTGACTCTGACAAAGGGAGAACAGTGACAGACCTTCTGCTCCCAGCTTTTATTGGCAGCCTGACTACATGAGCTTTTGGTAGCTTGGCAAGTTCCACCTTGAAGTTAGTTATGTTTCTTACTGCAGTGTAACGTTAAGTGTAAGGTTGCTCCAGAATTTTCTGTGCCAAGTACTGTAAGTTTACATTTAATCTACAATCTACAAACCTTTCTCTTGTCTTCAAGGTATGTAGGGCACACGTCACCTCCTCTCTCCTTCTTTGTTTTGCTATAATAACATTTAAGGGCTTTGGACTCTTCTCATACTCATTCTCTTGATAGGAGGTCTCATGACTCTTCTCTGTGGTCTCATTGAACACAAGCAATGAGAACTGTGTCACATTCCAGTGGAGTATTAGTCCCTTGTATGCTTGCTTATTTTGTTTGGATATAACAATTGGAATCTAGAACCACTTTCCAGAGAACTACAGTGCTCATTACAACTTTCTAATTGATTCATGAACTCACCTAGTTCTCCTCTTATTTTTTTCAACTTATAAGCTTCAACTTATAACAGAAATTTTAATTAGATCCCAAGTTCACAGCCTGCCTTTTGTGCCTTTTTCTCTATTTCAATCCTTCAGTAATTTCTTTCTTTTGTTTTTGAAATTCAGTCCCCTATGCTTATGACAACCTTTGTGCTCTCCAGAAAATTTCTTTAACTAACTATTTCATTTTGTGCCAAATTCTGCTGCTCAAAACAGTAACAACATTGTTTCTAAGCTCTAGATGAATTCCTTTTTTAAACTTCTCACCGTTAGGGAGCTTTCACTAAAAGATGTTAGCTCATTTTAACCACTTCTAAGTTCAAATAGATAAACCTGGCTGAGATCATAAGACATAAGGGCTGGTTCCTCTGTAGAGATGAGAAGAAGATAGTAAAGAAGAGGCAATGAAGTCCACCTTATCTCCTAACATAAAGAGTAACAGGCTATTTATTGTCTGCTGGATGTGGTTAGTACATGGTGAGAAGGGAAGGGAGAGGGAGATTGTAACATATCATTAAGTATCCTTATAGAATCCATAATTACTTCAGATGAACAGCTGAATTAATTTTTCCACTAACCAATCAGTAAAAGCTCAGCATTGCTACTGTTAGTGGAGGTTAGCCACGAAATGTAACGTGAAGTTGGTAAATCACTGTTCCAGGACAGACTGCTCTGACTGATAGCTGTCCTGGATCCTAGACAAATGCCCAAGCTGCTGCTGATGGTGTCACACTCTTACAGTTTCTCATCTTGGAGCTGCTCCTCTTCATACAAGTAATGCAGAACTCCGGGCCTGAGAGGCAGTGCCAACAGCATGCTTGTTTGATCTCCTGTATGTCTCAGATGTACATTTTGCCCTTTCTGAGACTAT
The DNA here is from genome assembly GCF_020740725.1 of Corvus hawaiiensis. Classification (NCBI taxonomy): domain Eukaryota; kingdom Metazoa; phylum Chordata; class Aves; order Passeriformes; family Corvidae; genus Corvus; species Corvus hawaiiensis. Next base: position 37,991,373 of record NC_063255.1, on the reverse strand, counting down.
TGAATATACTGCTCACATTTTGATTACTAGGTATCCTAAGGCATACTTTTTCATGGCAAGGAAGTTACTTGGAATTTGTTTTGGAAAATCTGAATTTCACTACAGCCCAGACATAAAACAGATCTCGAAATGCTGCTTGTATTATTGTGCTGAAAATGCCTTAATTCAACATCTCGGAGAACTCACACACAATTCCACTGCAGTGTCAGCGGTGCCTAGTGGAAAGAAAGCATAAGAAACAGAGGACAAGGCTACAACAATGTGTAAATAAAGTGACTAAGACATGGGAAGCAAGGCTGATCACTGTAGTATCAGTCTGATAATATAGAGAGATCAACAGTATAGTCTACTCCAGCATTCTGGTAGTACCGAGTCAATTGAAACTATGTTATGTGACTTTAGAAGTAGCACAGATTTTCTCTATAGAGTTGTCTGACAAATCAATATTTTGAGTAAATTATTTCAACGTTATAAAGCACAGAGACACCACTATACGTTTGAAGTTTTACAGCCTAACTTGACAGCTTCACCTAAGAATTTGGCAAGTCTACAGCATACCTCTCGCTGTAGGGCTCCGACGGTTGCTTCTGCTCATTTGTAATGATTTAGATCTATAGGTTTCAGATAATGTTGTCTTGTGCTGACACAGCCTTTGTTATAAATGACTGTTTTTTGGATGTTGTATTACAGTAATTCACTTTGCTACCCTTCCACCACCTTGTATTTTTTTGCCAGTTGGTGCAGAAATAGCCTTTTATATGGAGCTTTTCTTTGCTTTATGTGAGCAATTGCAGAATGTGGCCTTGAACTGTGGTGTTTATAGGCCACCACTCTGTATTTCAGAGTGTTTCCTTACTGCATTACTATCAGAGCCTGAGGACCTCAACAGGCCCCTGGAGACCTTCCCTGTCTCACCTGGGACCCACATCTCTGCCCAAGCTCCCTGCTTTATCTTAGGCCCAGGAATCTGGCTCCTGAGGCCTGTCCTTCAAATTCTCATATCCGGCCTTCTCTCTCACCCTATTCTGTGGTCACACTTGGCTCCCAGACCATACCTCTGTCATAGGGCAGCCTCAATTTTTTTCTACGTAACAACTACCATGGATTCAACTCCATGGGTGAAAGCAATAAAGGCATATAAAAAATGATGGAATATCATAGTTAAAACCAGGCAAGAGTATGGAAGAAAAGACTGTCTTACCTACGCATGGGGTCTCACCAATCTCTGCAGAATTTTGTGAAAAAATGCTCAAAAATAAGAGTGTAGCAGCCCTACATGCTATGTTGTTGATGCAGAATCTGTGCTACTAATAGCTGCAGTCACTAAGGGACTGATGGAATACTGTATTACTGTCAAGCACATCAAGGTGAAGGACAGCTGGACACGAAATACTGCCCTAGCAGTATGTGTATTCAGATATTGCATGTTCTAAGTTGTGTAGATACCTTTGTCTAAACTGGCATCTAAAAGTAGATTCCTAAAGCCAAGCCAATTTCCTTGTACTGTTTGAGCTCATGACAAGAGCACATGGATTGTTTTGCAATGTGGGAACATTGTCAGAGAGGGGAGACCTTGAGGCTAGGGAAGCATCTGGAGATTAGCTCTGTGGCTGATTTGATGCAGATGAGCAACACATGACCGGCATGAGGGTGCCAGTTACCCTTCCTACTGTAATATGACAGGAATGACTCTTGACAAATTGTTGCCATGATTGGAAAACAATAATTGATGGGATGATTCAGGGAGTACTTGAATAATCATAAGTTTCTCTGCCTTATTTCTAAGTTATTTCTAATTACACGAAACGGTTTATAGTGAATTTTACACAGATAGACTCCTCTTGCCATGTTGATGCTGTCAGTAAAATGCTTGTTTGCATTAGGTAACCAAAACTTGTCCTTCATTAAAAGGAAGAGAATTAATTTGTTTTAGTCCATTGAAGATTTCAGTGGGCATTTAGCTACAGTGACCTCCATATAGTCTAACAGGCTACAAAACATGTATTTCTTTCCTCCTATTCTGCTTGGTCATATACACTTAACTACCAGAAGAGGAGGTGGCCTAGTCTCAGATTTTTGTTCAACTTACATTTCCTTATCAAGACTGTTTGTGTTTTGTCTATTGCACATTACTTTCAAGCATGAAGGGAAGGAGGAAATGAAGACTGGTTCCTGATTTTCACTGGCATAGAGCTGCTGCTGGCTTCCAGGGCCTGTAGTGCATGATGTAGGCTCCCTCATGCAAGGGCTGGGTTATGGATGCAAGGTGCATGAAACACAACAATGTGGGAGGTGATAATGAAGTGTAGATGGTACTGCAGTTTTTGTATGCTCTCGGAAAACTTTCTTACTGTCTCAGCATTTTTCTTCTATCTTTCCTACTCATTAAATGCAGCCGCCAACTACATATTCAGGAAATTTCTTCTCTGTAGTGTTCACTTGCTGAATCTTGGTCTTCCACACTTTCACCTATGCTGTGCTGTTTTGTCTTTAGTTGTCTGACTTTAATCAGAAGGGTCAAGCTTCCTTAAGCTTGAAAATCAGGATAATCTTCAACTAGACAGACAAACAACCCATGGGGATTTAAGGGTTCTTAGTAGGTTCTTTCTTTCTGTGTCTGCAGACAATGGTGCTAATGGTAGGGTCTATTCAAATGTTCTCTGTATGCACCAGAAAGGGAGACACAGCATGGATAGTTTGCGGGAGAATGTGCCAGAAACACTAGTTTAAGTACACAGAAAAGTCACCCATGATCTCTGGTAACTTTTTCTACTTGCTATTTTAGTCTGCTGCAAAAATGAAGAGCCACAATGTCGCTTAATGTGCAAAAGGCAGTCTAAGTCAACTTCTACTGTAACTAGTAGTGCATAATAAAAAAATAGCGTTCAGGGAAAACGGTGGTGAGACCCTGAAGTTCAGTCTGTGCATTTCAGAGTCTTTAACGGGCTTATGTCTCTATTACAAACTAGTTCTACTCTGGTCTAAAATTCTCTCAGCATTTGTTTGGTGTTTACTGGGTGGGCTCTTAGGCTTCATTTTTACCGTAGTGCTCCTTTCTGATTTTATTTAACATTATCCATCAATGTCAGATGTTCTTCTGACACCCCGTTATGAACATGCACCACTTCCATTCACCACTTTGCGCCTGGGTGCAGCTGCACAGGCTGAGGCAGTGGCCACCACCATCCCACCTCAGCTACTCATCACCTCCCGCATGTTAGCAGCTACCTTGTCTGCTCTGCTAGATGCAATGCTGAAGGAATTTCCTGAACTTTGCATCCATTGCACCTCAGAGGTTTAAAGAGTCTGAAAAGTATGTCCCTGCTCACATGAATGTTTTGGTGGAAATGGTTTGGGGAGAGATCTCCTGAGAAACTTAGGTGCCAGGCTGGCAAGAGGAATGTCACAGCTCACTGCAGCCAAAACACACTAGTTTTATCCTGTGCTATCTCAGACATGAACGGGGACGTAAGTCTACCTTTCACTAATGCTCTCATTTGCTCTCTCTGATTACACTGATGAACTACATGCCATGTTTCTCTATTCAAATATTTGTCTTTTGTCCCAGTTATGATTTATTTTAGAAAATACTTAACTCCAGGAATCTGAATGAAATGGTAAAAGTGACAAGTATTTTTTAAATGAGAAAAACAACATCTGAAGGGTGCAGAAATAAAACTGTTCACAAACATTTAGAAACAACAAATGTCCATCACGGTGATGGATGTTTCTGGGTGGGGAAAAGGCTATGGGCAAGAGCATTTACTACACTGGGGTTTGTGCACAGTGACCACAAAAGGTGGTGAGCATTGTGTTGCCAAAGTACCTTTAGTTTAAATTGAGTGATAGCCTAAAGGCTGATAATAAAGATGAAATCACACAGTGGGACATGCTTCCCAAAAGTACAGATGTTGTCTAATGATAATGTTGTCTAAAGATATTTAAGTGTCACCATCCACTGATTCTCTTTCATGGCACAAATTGCTAGTAAGAAATTATGTCTTCATGAGTATAGGACAGATGATTTGGAAAAGCAAGGATTTTTTTGAGAAATAAGAATATTTTGGTAACTATAGAAATAAAAATCAGTGTTGAGCTTAGACTTGGGGAACTCCAGGATCCCGGACCCCGAACAGACAGTCCAATGAGATGCCTTCAGTCTGCCAGCAGATGAGTGAAAATTGATTCAACTTTACCAGTCTTATGAAATTGCTCCTGGGTCTTAAATCCAGTGTTTTGTTTTGGGTACCCTATGGCTTTTAAATGAAACCGTTTCCTTAAATTTTTGTTGTAGGGAAAAAAATATTGCCACAAAGAGAAGAAATAATTGTGTAGAAGAGTTTTTTTAGAAAATACGTTTCTCACAAAACAGATCATTCTAACTTCTGGTCTTTTCTTTATTCATCTAGCTTTTAATTCTTTCCTACATCTTTGGAGTATGCAGGCAAAGTTGCAGGCAGGGATGTGGACTTTAGGCACTCCTGTTTTGCAGAAAAGAGCTCATCAGGTGGCAATGACTGTTAATTTTTCTAACTAATTTCCATGGAGATGGTCAAGTAATTTTTAAGCTGTTCTAGAAGGGAAAGGTTACAGGTATATTGGGAAGCACAGTGAGAAAAAAGAAAACAAATGCATTAAAAAAATCAAAGGAAATGATGTTAGTAGTTATATCGGCGGAAAAGAGGAAAATAAAATCCCACATTCTAATAATTAAGTTCCATTTTGGTTGGGTAAGAAATGTATTTCTGTGGAGATGTTACATCCAGGTTAACTTAAAATTAGATATGAGTCTGGTTATGTTCTGCCCAGCCTACTTTAAATGCAGTAATTGTCCTTTATAATCAAGCTATTACCATGGCATTAAAATGTAATCCTCAGAAACAACATAGTCATTTATCAAATATTGCATTAGTCTCCTTGACATTTTAATTTACAAGCTTTTTATTATTAGTTTGATCTCTCGGTTATTAATTACTTACAAAAACATGTCATTTTTCATGTCTTATAAACAAATACAAGAAAAGGGTCAAATTTTAATCTTTATGAAAACAGCATAAATCAAAGATAACTGCATTGTCAGTGAAAAGTGTATGACAGAGAGACATCTCCTCTCATGTCTAAGCAGACGCAAATGAAAGTTTGTTTTAAGCATTATGTAGAAAATACGTAATTTGTTTACAGTGAAAGAGATGTTTTTCCCTTTTCAGTTTTCAACTTCTTCAGTAGTAAAATACAGAGCACCATGCAATTTCTCAACTCTTGTGTTTCTTTCAGTCAAGTTATGTCTTGAAATATTTCCTGTAAGGTCTTGGATGTCAGTTTCTGAAGCCTATAAATAAGGAATTCTCAAGCAGGGGAGAAAAATAAAGTAAAATCACCTTTTGCTTCTATTGGAAAAGTACTGGACCTGTGCTTGTTTATGAGCTTGTATTTATGGCATATGTATTTATTTTATTGAAAAACAGTAATTTTCAGTTTTAACTGGGAAAACCGGGCATTGACATAACTCTTATTGTCATTTTATTCCATTGTTAGGACTGTGATTACTAGATTGCTTAATAATTTGCAAGCTGAATGTGAACAGATTCACCATGACCATCCTATGAAATTGTCAGTGTTGAAAGAATGTTGAGCGCACGTAACTAGACGACCTGGAAAGCACAGTACTGTACATCAAGTCAAAACTTGCCCTTTACTTTCATAACTCAAGCAATAAAGCTAAAAAAAGAGATAACCTAACACTGCTGAGGTAGTACAAGAAGAGATCTGACTTCTTTTTCAGAAATCTGGAGATAACAAGGGTGACATCTCAGTAGTGAAAGCATGAGGAATGCTCTGCTTACATACAGAGCTTTTTACTTACAGACCCTAGCAGAATTTTATTTGCAATGTGAGTATTAATGTTGTCATTGTATAGATGGGAAGAATGAGATTTTGAGGAGTAAAGTGATTTGTTCAGAGCACCTCTGTAGCTGATCTGAGAATCCATTTATTAAATAGTTTCAGTGAACCTGCCTTATCCTGTACTTATACTGGGGATTGAGACAGAAACTTTTACTGAGTTACATCTCCTTTTTCATGTAAATGTGCTTTCTCTTAGCCACTCTTGGGCATGAACAAATATTGGGATAAAATATGTTGTTGTAATGTTTCTAATGAAGGACAAATCAAGAAACATCAGAAATCTTTAACATTCTGCTTTTGCCATAGAATCTCAGCAGCCCTGTCAAAAAGGCTAATGTGGCTCTGTCACCAGTGAGTAACAACATTTATCTCTATTTCTTCTTTTATCTTTTAACCGCATTCAGTCTACTATTTTCTGCATTGTCATAATTAGATGTTGATAATCTGTTTTAGAGAGAACAAAACCACAAACCCTTTCACCATAATATCTGACTGTCTTCACTTCTCTCAATGCATATTTTAGAGAATGGACATGTATTTTAAGAGCAACCTTATTCTGTTCTACCAATGAAAGTCAGGGCATGGAAGAACCAATATGTTATTATCACTCTATATCTTCTACAGACATACCATGAGAAGTTACTGGCGTCTTCTGTAGTTTTTTCTTAGTGTGTTCTTATGTTCTTACTCTCCTTTTTTTTTTGTTCTCCTTTATCTTTAGGTAGTCTTAATGATCTTATGTCAAATAACCCAGTGAAAGACATTCACTTAACCTGTTAAATATTCCTTATGGCACCTGACTGAATTCCAGACAAAATCTGCACATTTTGCATTTGTTTTGTGACAGTTTTTTTATTTGTCTGATGTCCATAAATCTGCAATTAATCTTTTCTACTTTTTTTTTTGGTTTTCCTTGTAAATAAATCTCCACCAGACCTCTCCTGAGCAAACAAGGGCTTCTTAAAGACCCAGCCCTAAAACTCTAGAAGTAGGTGGATCCAGTAATATATTTTTTTATAGTTGAAATTCATTGTTCAATCCACATTCAATGCACTATGTGAACATGGGAATGAATTTGGTCTGAATGTTTTAAAAATGGGAAACTATCTCTTATGGATTTCCTGGACCAGTCCAAATCCTGTATCACTTCCTACCACAGGCAGGAGATACTCATCCTCCTTTTCTCTCTTTAGAAGAGGAGTTTCTAGGGTTTAGAAACAAGGTTAGAAAGCCATACATGCTGGAAGTTATCTGAACAGTGGGGATAGAAGAGAATGGGACACAGAGACAGAAGAAAACAAAACTATGAAAGTGGAAAAAATGAAGGGACTGTTTTATTTATATATCCTGAGTAGCCCATGCATGGCTTGGAAAGTCTGTGTTCCCAGCTCCTCTGTTTTGAGTCGGATTTTCAGGCTTACTATAAATGACTGAACAGGCAGTTTTAATTATAGCAAAACATGACAACAGAAATGAATCCTCATGGTTAACAGATCATAAGACTGCATTGCTGTCCTCAGGGACTGAGCCGGCAAGGACTCAAATGCTTGTAAATAGTGCAGGTGTTGAAAACCAATATGAGGTTACATAATTTCTTGACCAGAGAAATGCCAACACATGTCTTATAGCATTATGGTTTGTGACAGTACATTTATGGTGGCAATTTACAGGCAGGGAAAGAGATCTTTGGTCTCACTACAGCTGGCAACCTTCACATTTCGTAGTCACTCATCACGATCTCAGAATGTGCTAATTTTCAAACAGAAATAATAACTATGAAAAAGTGGCCAGCTGTGTTGCCAGTTTTTTAGGAAGAGATCCAAACAGTTTATGTGAATAATTTTTAGCTCTTTATATATGAAATATTACTGTTATTAGTTTCAATTTTTAAATTATTCTCATGTAATTAACGATCTAATTCCCAAAACTCTTTATATATTCCTTGATGGAATCACCAAAGCTTGACAGAAGAACAGAAAAATGATGAATGACTTAAAGACTAACAGTCAAAGATAATTGGTATAAAAATAGTGAATTCTGTGATTGAGAAGTAACCCATTGTCATATGTCCACAAAGACAAAGATGGGTGTCAAAAAACTGCATACCAGTAACATAGGCTATTGCCATTTCTCTGAAGAGATTTTTGCGATTTCTGTCCACTGTAACTTCTTGTCCTTGCTTAAAGCTGAGATAATTCTCTCAGCTAGTCCAACTTGATATATCATATAAGGTGATCCTTGGAACTCAGTTCAACCATAAGAAACAGCAGATTTTATGAGGTGATTGAAAATACATGCAATACTTCCAGGACAAGATTTTCAGGAAAATTGTTCTATTTTTTTGTTTTAGTTTTCTGTAAGTACTTGTAGTGCTGCAGATATATTACTTCTCTAATTGCTCACTCAAGCCTCCAAAGTGTTACAATAATGTAATTTCTAGTCAAATGATAAGACATTTCATTTAAACCACAGTGTTGCTGTAAGCTGTACTCATGTTCCTCTGTAATCCAGATTTATTGCCCTCCTTATTCTCAGCAAGCATGAGCAAACATGAAATAGTTTTCTGTAATTATATAAAAAAGAAATATAAGCAGTGTTTCAAAACCTTCTATGAGATGACAAGGTCAGTCATCTGCCACTGAATAATTTCCTGAGCATCTGTTCATTCTGGCTATCGCAGTGTCCAACAGTGCAGATATAGTATAAATAATAAAGACAGTACCATTTACTGGGGTCTAAACCTACAACTGTCTGTTTTGCAAAAGTTCTGCTGAAGGACACGGAGTTTTGAACAGGGAAATTTTGTGAGGCTGGGCTATGGCTTTAGACCTATCATAAAATCAGTATCCTGCTTGACCTTCACTGCAACAATGTGCAAGTACAGCGTGAAATCAGGCATGCAGATACATAAAGAGAAACACAGAGAGTTAGTATGTCCTGGTACAGGATAGATGGACATTTCAAAGGACGAGGGTTTGAAATGTGATGTCTGCAACACTTGGCAGCTGTCAACTGCACAATAAAAATTTGATAGGAGACCTCACTCCTAAGGGTGGCTTCTCAAATAACTTTCACAGGTTGTTTTAAGTGTTCATAAAGGACACCAAGAAACCAAAGTCCTGTTAGTTTATGACCCCTTTTCACAGAAGAAAGTGACCCAGATTTTGTCCTGTGGTGAGACTAATTTTTTTGTTTAAATTTCTGCGGTTCCTTATGTGTCAGGTAAGAGGTGTTATCTCAATAGCTTTTCTAATGAGAACTCCAATGTGTGTTCTCTTACAAATCCGTATTTTTGCAACATTGAGAGAAGAGCCTAAATCAGGCAGAAGGACTTGGTCCCCATTCAGGATTTTGTGGCTGCTAGGCAGCTGTTCCCATGTCTGTCCAGGAGATGGGCACTCTCTACACGCATCAGCAGCACCATGATCTTGTGTGCAGCTGCCAGCACTGCCTTCCTAACCAGCATCAGACTGTGTCCCTGATGCTGTCTCAGCAGACTCTGAGCAGGGCTGTTTGGTGTCTTCTAAAGCCTGTAATTTTACCAAGATTAATTTATTAGTGTGTCTGTTCCAGGCTCACTGAGCAAACGAGGAGCGTTGGGATACCTTTGTGGCCAAACATTATGGTAACATTCTCTGCTGGAGAGTGCAGGAGCAAGCAGAAGTCTGGGTCGTTGGCAAGACACACAGAGATGTACCTGTGGTCCAAACCCAGATCTGAGCCTGCTATTTGTCTAACCTTGTGCAGCAGAAGGATAAGCTGCACAGACAAAATGGGACAAATGCTTCTCTGAGCAAAAAGGAGAATAGGTTTCCAGCTGAGGACATAAGCCTTTGATTATGACTATTATAGTGAAATTTGCCTTTTCTCGCAGTCCAAAGAGAAGTATAGAGAGAAAAAAATTAAGAACAATAGACATTGAAAAATGCCCCTCATTTCACTATAACTAAAAGTAAGGTAATGAATAAAAAATAGGTGTCTTTTGAAAGAATAAGAAAACTGGCCTTAGTAACAGAAATGTTAAGGAATACCAGTTGTAATGAACAGATTTCATGAGAAAAGTCAAACTACATTATTTGCTGTCTTTTGACTAACACTTCCCTAATCTTGTGCTCTTCTGTCTCATCCCCTTCTGTTGTCTAATAAAAACTAATGATCACTTCCATGATGGAATAATGTATTAAGTATAGTGTGGAAATGAATTTAATTCTGATTGAGTTAAATAGCATTTTTTCTCTCTGGTAGTTCTGATTCTCTGTTTGCGATGAGAGAAAATATCAGAAACTGGACTTCATTGAACTGCTCTTCCCACATTTACTTCTAATGAACCCTAGGTAGAGAATTAAGTGTTCTAGTTCCTTTCACATTTTGCCTTATTTGCACAAGGATAAGAAAAAATATACATAAAATATAACCCTTTAAGAACTTAAACCTTACTAGAAACAATGGGAAAAAAAGGGTGAAAAAAGGATTAAAGCAACTTTCTGCTGTTATATTAAGTACATATCAGTGATTGCTATCTTATAACAAGGTAAGACATGGATGGACAGCTGGGGTTTTACGGGATGCCTTATGGGGTGCTGTTTTTTTTTTTAAGTCCAGAGCATTGTAAATCAGTTGTTAGATCAGTAAGACTGGGAATACTGCTACATGTTCATGTGGCTGGGGATGGGGAGTGTAGAGCCAGAAACTGTTGGCAAAGTTAATTGTCTGCAACTGTATACGTTATGTCTGAAAATCTAGCTTAAAACAGAACTTGTCCCACACAAACACAGAATTTTCCTATCCTACATTAGGCTAGGTTGAAGACGAAGGAATCAATTTCTGAATCAGTTCCCTTAATGGAGGAAAAGACAAAAACTCTTAAGCCCTATGGGGAAGCAGACAATATTTGAAGAACATGTTGGTTAAGACGTTTGTGACCTCATTCTTTTACATCAGCTCCATAATGATCATCTAACATGTTTTTAAACAAGATTTCTGCAGTCCACATTAGGAATAAAATGACTGTTGCTGTGCTCGATAGAGCTGTGCCTGAATCCATTTTCCCAGCTGCAGGCTATACCTGTGCTGCTGGTGGTCTGTACAAGAGCAGTTATGTGACTAAACTTCCCCATGTGGGGAAGACTTTTGGAAGAGAAACCATTGCTTATGCAGCATTCCCTCCTGAGTATGAACATATGTTGTTTTTCATACACCTCCCTCACTGACTATGAGGCTGTCAAACACGGAGCTCTATTGTGTGTAGAAGTCTATTGTGAGGTATGGTGCCATGTAAGGTACCTTGAACTATCTGTGCTGGGATTATTAGGGCATCTTATTATTCCTTCGACTCTTTTCTGGGAAAAAAAGGGAAAAAACCCATCAAAACAACAAACCTCAAACCCAAACAAAACCTGTTTTTGGGAGTAAAGAGATCTATCATGGAATATGTTGAGAATTAATGAAACAACCAGGGCCCAAGGATGTTGTGTGTGCTCTAGATAAATATTAATACCATAAATACTACATACTAATTATGTGTCACAAGGGCACATTCCTAAGATTTATGGGAAGATCAGGTTTTCATTCAATTGGTGCTAGATTTGAAGACATCAGACTTAATAAATAAATGATAATAAACTGTCATAGGGCATATATTTTAGCATTTGACATCAATCATGTGCTAGCTCTGTTGTGATGGGCATAGGTATAAATCTGGCTCTGCAATAAACCAAGACTTCCCTAGAGGGAAAAAATATGAAAAGTGGAAATCAGATTTAATTTTGTGATTCTTCCTGCCACAGTTTTAGTTTCAAATGAAACTCTTTAAAGTACAAAGTAAAAAATTTTATAGTTTAGTTACTTATCAGAACTGAAAAGCCTCTGAGTGTGCACACTAATAAAGACGTCTTTATCTTAAGGTGTTAGTACTTCTTTTGTGAATTTTCCAGCTCTGAAGAAATAAAATAAGTGTTACTGAGAAGAGACCACAAGATAAAAATGTTCAAGGAAAGAAAATCAATAGTGTTATTTTTGTTTTTGGAAGAAGGTTCTGGTAGCTCAGAATCTCTCTATTCTGAATTGCCTAGTTAAACAAGGTGGGTTTTTACATGATTCACATTTTGAAAATGCAATTTAAAAATTCTGACAAGTATATGATGCTTTTCATTTTCTAAGAAACAGAATATGCTAAATGTTAGAATTAGTTTTGAAATAAAAATTTCTTTGCACATGTCAAAAGTCACTAGAAAGGTGAAATATAGACCTAAAACCCAAATAAATATTTAAGATGAAAACTTTAAAAACCTGACTCTAAAGAAAAGTTTCCTCTGGGGAAAAAATCAAAAATTCAACCCCAAAACCCCCCAAAAAATGAGCCAGTAACCTTTAACAACAAAAGCTTTACACAAACACTATGAAAACAGCTTCAAGTTTATCTTTTCACAGGCTGAAATAGGCAACAATTAAAGCTAAATTATAAAAATAGAATAACAAGTACATGATTTTTTTTTTTTTTCTTCTACTGGAAGCATTGATCTTTCAATACTGAACAATATGCCAGTTTTTGGACGCAGTAAGGTCATCTCAAGGTGCAGAGAAGTGGGGATTTTTGCACCTTTCATTCAGGTTCCAGGAAACGCGCCCTCCGGTTTTGTAGCCCTGCCATTAGTGCGGCTGCGGGGAAGACGGACGTGGAGGTCTCCTGCAATTCTCCTACCACAGTCAGGTTTGGATCTGCCAATTATCTGACGCTCTATACACAAACTGTTCTGCGGCTCAAGGACCACGGGTCTGTTTCTGTCTGTCGCTCCTTAGGGAAGCTGCCCAGGCGGTGGGAGCGGGGTTGACACAGCAGGGAGACAGGCTTTCAGCTGAAGGCTCAGTCCTTCAGACTTGTGTCCAGCCTGCACTCAGTCAAGAGGAGTCTTTTTGTGGGACCTGAACAAACAAAAATACCTTCCATTTAAATCGCTTAAATTAAGCAGAAACAAGAATGATTTGTTTCAAGTTCTTTATTGCTCTGAACAACTTCCATTCAGCCCTCCCAGAAAATACTTCAGCTGAACAGGCAGTGATGGAGGGTCCTTAAAGACAGTGTTCACAGTTTTGAAAGAGCAGCAAACAGCAGCACTCAGAACGTTTTAGAAATGACTGATGAGATTTTATGGTGCTTAGGAGAGAAAATATCTGAGTATTCATATGTAAATCTCAGATATTCACTAGAATGTTGCATTTTAAATACTGCCATATTTTTCTTTGCAAGTGCATATGGAGTAAGTAGCTGGAGGTAATGTTCCCTCTAGAGACTCTGAAATTTGTTTTAATGTGAAACAAAAATTTCAGAGTACTAAAGCTCTTAGGCTTTTTTTCTTCCTTTGCAAGGAAAATTCTCAAGGGTACGTGGATAGAAAAATTAATTCTAGAGAGATTAACGAAATCAAATTAACCTAGTAAAACCATTAAGTAAATTAGCAAGTTTAGTAATCGGAACGTTGGGTTTTTTCTTTGCTTAATTCTCGCATTAGTAGCTTAACACTGTAAATGTTTAACAAAGAAGAGCCCTCTTTGTCACACACAAAGGTAGATAAGTTCATGCATTTAGAAGACTTTTTTTTAAATTGAAGAGCATCTGAAAGAAGCTCACCATAGTTGCTCATGAATCAAATTTTGCAACAACACTCTGTTTGGATATAAAAAGTCAGCATTTTTGTATTTTAGTATATTGTACTTAAGTAAATATAAACTAACTTTTTATGCATGTCTCTGCATATGTATGTATTTTTCTTTTTCATATTTATATGTTTGTATGGACACACACATATAATCATCAGATCTCATTCTTAAATTTCTGGTAGGCCAGACAAATTAGAATTATTCACTAATAGAAGTGGGAAAATTGAAGTGTTCTCCATTTTCTTTCCATCAAAGGATAAGTTTCAAACTTTGGACAAATCTACAAACTCCTGATATGATTTATCCAAGCCTTTCAAACTTCACAGTGAATTTAATGTGAAAACTACCCACTAAAAATCCCCCAAATCTCTACTTCTTTTACAATTGCCACAATAAACAGGAATTATATAACCAATGTGCTGCATGTGCCTCAGATCTTCATCTAAAGGGGTCACTGTAGGGCTCAGGAGACTGCACTTGTTTTTCAGAGTCTCTCCCCTACTGTGATGGGTCAAATGTCATTGTTCCTATTGTAGAAAAGTTTTGGCAACTGGTAAAACCTAAAGTAACTAGTGATAAGCTGGTCTTTAATGGGACTGTTGCTGGCTAGTAGAGCCTGTCCTCACACCCCTGAGAAGCTCTCTGCCACCCACACCCAACAGCCTCAAACCCCACCTGCCCCACTCTAATTTCTCCCAGGTCACATCCACTCTTCTGTGAGGAGAAGTAAGTGCCACTTCGGTGGGAATTATAACTTTCCATCATATTGGTGGTCAGTGTCAGGGGCAGCTGGGTATGGGGGTGGGGGTAGAAGGAATTTAAATCCATTTAACACTTTGATGTGAAGGGATCTCCACAAAGAGTCTGTCATTGTTTTAGGCAGGTGAATTCACTCAGACATACTCAGCCATGAATAACATGAATAGACAGCTGAGTGCTGGTTTAAGGATTTCCATCATACACGATGTTCTGTGTCTCTCACCACAGCCATCTCTCAGACCATGAAGAAAGCAGCAAAGACCCCTTGGACACACGGACAGAGCAGGCAGCTGCCCTTGGTCCACTCCCTGTGCCTCACCATGCCACAGAATCTGCAGTGCTAGGAACTGAGAGCAATAAGAAAAATAGTGATGATGAGAGTAACAATAGTAGCCTAGAGAGTGGAATTGCATGTGTCAATAGTAAACTTGTTACTATTTCTGAGAAAAAAACCCCCACGCCACATTTTACACACCTCAAATGTTTATCATGTTCCCAATGACTACCACTAAAATACTTTGGACATACGGTAAAAGTCCCCAGTAAACCAGTTTCTCCATTTTGGCAGCAGTCCTTGCTTAAAGGCTCCAGCCAAAAATCAGAAGTTATTGCAGAAAATTTGCTGAGCAAATAAGGTACCCACTTTACCTGAAGACTGATAGGCCACCAATTTAAGCTCAATGCTTTTACAGTTTGTTGTGGTTGTCTCTTGCAAAGATTCTACACAGTTATTCTGACTTGTTAGCACATTCAAAAGGTCAAAGTCTAAATTAAGCAGCATTCTGATAAGTTTTAATTAATCTTTCAGTAAGAACTACAATTGCCTTCAGGCTTTTGTTGTTCCTGTGCTTAATCAGAGATTAAAGCTTGTAGAGGCACTCATTCAAGGACCTGACCTTTCATATTTTCTCTAAAAACATAGAAGGAGTTACTTTCTTTGATCCAGTTTTCTGAGTACCAAGTCTGGAAAAGGCATGCAAACTCTGGTGTCTGAACAGATGGCTACAGCTCGCAATTAGATCCATTCTGGGCTAGGAGGAAAGACACACCAGCTCTCTTTACTAGTGTGTCTTTTCAGAAATGTTTTGGAAGATGCTTCCAGATAGTGAAGAGAGACAAATGCCATATGCATCTAGGGAGCAGGCGCTGCGCATACGTCTGCAGCTGAAGCTGGTAACAGGCATCTTACTTCGGGTGCAAAAGTATCAGTTCTTTACGCTCTCCAAGGGAGCTGGGGGAAATGTTAGGAAAAATGAAATTAAGTAGCTCTCTCTGGAGCAGGGCAATACGTTTCAGCATAGATCCTTTCATAGTCCAATGGCAAATATTACCTACGGTAATAGCACTGAGAACAGCCTACGGGAGACATCTGTATTACTGCCATTTTCTTTTTTCCTCTGGAAACTTAGAATAAAAAAATTAGAATTTTAGAAATTGTCTTCTCCCCAAGTGAGGGGGAAGAAGAGAATTTATAGGTGGTGATAACCAGTACTGCTGTCACATGTACCAAGGCAATAGGCACTGACCAGGGGGCTTCTGAGAATGGCATTTTGGACCCGTGTGTGAAACACAAGCAGTTGTTCTTTAGCAGCTTCTTGAGCCTGAAGCTGCCCTCACATCTCAAAACAGAAGCACGAGGTGAAAAGTTTTTCTGATCAGGTACCACCTGGTGTTTGCTTGGCCATACAAGCTGAAGCTGTTGCATCATCTGTGAAGTGGGGAAGATTTGGCACAAGTTTCTGAACTCACCTCTACTTTTGCTTCCTGTTTTTTAACAAAATCGTCAGCCCTTTCTAACCTTCTACACCAATTTTCAAAAATCATGATGTTTCATTTCCCATCTTTTCCATAGGACCGCAAGTAACTCAGCGGACATTTTAGCCTGCATTAGCAATGACATCAGGAGCGCAGAAGAGTGCCCTTCTGTTCCTGAAAAGACTTGCTAACTGTGATGACGATGGCTGCCTGCATTCTTATCAGGCTTCACAGGATCAAGGACTCCCTGCTATTTGCTAAAGAAGCCTCACTGTGGTGTCAAGGTCCTGTGCACGGGGTCTGCGCGTTTTAATTAACGTGTAGGGCTTTTCTTTGTCTATTTGGTTTTAGCTAATACAGCTATCAGTATGTACCAGCGTCAGCCTATCATGGCCTTCATGTTCTTATCCCCTGCTAGAAGCACCTTCACAGTGGACGTGAAAAGTCAACTTATATGATGAACAATTTACTGTGTGTTAACTCAAGAAAATGCAAGATGTCAGAAGGATTTCTTCTTTTCCTCTTAGAACAGAGGAATTTTCCTTAAGATTGTTTAAAGGTGTGCTCTGCTTTTCTTGGTTTGAGGAATTGTTAGTTTCCCCCTTTTCATCATTCAAACATACAAATTAAAAAAGTACTTCAACATTCTTGGGAACAACTAAGACACAAAATTCACATATGACACTACTTAGAAAAACTGACAACATAAAATTATTTCTATAAGGTAGTGAGCATCAAAGCTGCAATTTTAGAAAGTGCTAGAGAAGCTTATGTCTGTTTATATACTATATTCGCTTTTTTCTTTCTGCTTCACTGTTCAAACCGGCATTGTTACATTGGTTCAGAAAACGGAATGGTAAAAGAAAAATCGCTGAAATGTCTAAATTCTTCCTTTTTTTTTTTGTTATTTGCAAGAAGAGTCACAAGGGATCAGGACACACACTGTGGCTCCTAAACAGGCAACAGATAGATGCCATAACCAGATTCTTCTCACTCTGAAACTTCATGTGGAAATCCTGCATCCTTCTTCATGCAGAAGAGCCTGGCTCCCTGGAAGAGTCAAAGAGAGCAATATTAGAGAAAATCCTAATCCCATGAACATGAGGGTAATGCCACTCACAAAAGTAACTCCATTCATGCATGAAAATATCTGAAAGTTGAGGCTATAAGACAGCAGCTAACTTAATGCTAGCTATTTAGAGGAGGCGAGGGAACAGTCTTTAGTATTTTTTTTGCTTGATAGAGCTACCACCTATTAAAAACAGTAACAAAACCAACTATAAACAAACAACCCCCCAAAAAAGAAAATGAAGAAATGAAGGTTATATCTCACTAGTTTCAAACTGGTGCACTTGTAAAGATATTGGTGCACTTAAAAGAACTCTGCAATGTAAAGATAAAGGGAAAATGAATCTACAAAAAAATTATTAAATTACCTTATGAAGTTTATAATTTTGAAATTTACGTGGGAAAGGGAAGTAAACCATTCCCTATAGACAGTGTATTATGGGAAAAGTGATTCCCTCCCCCAGTTCTAAGTAACTACTAGGATGGGAAGTGTGAAGGTACAATATGCAAGAATTTACTAAAGAAAATTGTCAGAGGTTTTTTTTCTATAAGCAGTATCAAACATTTTAAAAACTGCACTTTCATTATTTAGAAAAGTATTTTCTTATCTAAAAAGCTTCATATGTTTTCTTTGTGGTCTACTTGTATTTCACTCCTTTCTTTGCACATGGAATTCCTCTGCCATAACCTTACACTGCTGGATACACAAAAAAGAATTAGTTTGACAGGGAGGTTTTGGTGAAATATAGTAATGAAAGTGAAGTAAATCTTCTGCTTATCACTCAAGAAAAAATGGTGTATTTCACTCCCTGAGCTTTAACATCGTACGCCCTGCAGCAAGTAATTTACAGACGATCATCACCTTGCTACTCTCGCCTCTCATTTCCCTACTTGAACTCTCTTCATTAACCCAGCAATTTGCAATGGCATTGGGTGGTGGATTTACCACAGGACCTGCTCCAAATGGTCTCTGGCGGCAAGAGAGCCAAAAAGTAAATTGAATTTCCCATGTGAAAGCCTCTTTTTCTTTTTTCCCTTTTTTGTTTTCTCTTGTCTTAAAATGTAATATAATTGCCATGATCCAGGTCTGGTTAATAACATAAATATAGAGCTAGAGGGTCAAAATACTACCATCCCTAGAATAAATAATAAATCAATTTGAAAGGTAATATTTTACATTTGATTCTATTTTTAAAATTTCTATTTCCCGTGTGGCTTTTTGGTTTAGAGTAGATTTTTAATGTTATTGCAGTATTTTTAGGATTGGTTTATTTTTGCTTGATAATATTAGGGTCTAAATATTACTGTCCTGGGAGGTTTGGAAAGGAATTTTGAACCTAGTCTATCGTGTGACGTAATCTAAATCAAAATGACATTATTATGTGCCAGGACTTGCTTTGCTTTTGCTAAACAAATGTCACTAGGCCGGTGAACGTTTGTGTGGAAAAGACCACAACGAAAACTATTACCTTCCTGGATATCTGCATGCCTCGAAGTGCATGTCTTTCATGTATCATCAGCAGTAATGCCAAACCTCCACCTTTTGAAGCCAAAACCTTCTTCAAACAGCTGAGTTATGCCTGAGCTTCCATCTTAACTTAGTTTGAATTCTGATTTTGATACGGCTTTTTTTTTTTTTTTTCGTTTTCACTTTTCCAGAGGTTGCTCTGTACTCAGAAAAAGACCATTAACTGATTTTTTACTCAGTGAAGAACAGATTGTTATGTGACATGTGTGGTACCAGGAGTGTAGACTAACAGTAGATTGACATGCCAGGAAGAAGGCACATGGGCTTTACACACAGGTTTTTATAAAATACGTAAAAATTTTTATGTGATGGACTCGACACTTCACCAGAGAGGGAGCAAGGGTAACAGTCCTACTGATTGCTGGGTTTTGCCATTGGAGCTCAATCGGGAAAGAGCACCTATTTAAGACATATAATGAGCACAGACTGTCTTTGCTCTGCTGGACTAATCTCCCCGAGCAACTCCTTGTTCCTCTAAGGGTTTACTCCCCAAAACTGATGCTATCTCTTCCTACCATACCTTCTGCATACACACGTACAAAGGACTTTGAAGCAATTACCATCCTTAACATCCTAGAACAATTTAAGGAGAATAAGACTTGCAAATTGAAGTAGTGGTCATTTCTATCAACTTTGATTTAGTTCAATGATTGCAAATAATAATTAGTAGTTGGTATTTGAACACATTATCATTGAAAACTCCCCAGTGATTACAGAACATCGAGGTCATTTATACGAACAGTTGCACCTATTCCAAGGCAAATGAGTGGGATTTGTGGCTGAAACCCAGGGCCTTTTACATGCCTTGAATAATCTCACTGGAAGTGTTTCAGTGCCCTCTTATCACATTTCTCTTGTATGAATTACTGTTTCACCATTTCACCTCTCAAGATGAAAATTCTGGCAGCACTCATGATAGATGAATAATTTCAAACCCTAAAATTTCCCTTTCAATTCTTTACAACATCTGTCTATTTTTAATATTTAATTAAAAGTTAGGATAAATATGCAGTTGCTGAAGTGAGCCCTGAGGAATTTAGGGTTACTGCAGGAATACTAAGTGCAAAATGAACTTATGTAGTTACCAGACATTACAAAGAAGTTCAAAGTCGTTGCTACACTATTTGAATCAAAATTTTCTGTAATATCTGTCATTTCTTTAAAGTTTGCTTTTTTCTAAGGTTTATTAGTAAAGAGTTTATATTGACCAAATATTTTCTTAGGAAACTTCATGTAAAATCAGGATATTGAACACTGTTTTGGAATATCAACCGCTGCCTTAAACTTTCTTTTTTTTTAAAAAAAACCCCAAAAAGTAGCAGCAAATCCCCAAAATAAGTTTGGAGTTTTTCTCTGATTTCATGTTAAAATAAAAATAATTATTTCCTGCTCACTCTTTTGATTGCTTTTTTATTTTCTTGAAAGGCAAAATAGAAAGGCTGTGCTTTTGGGTAGGTTCAATAAATATCTATTTTAAAATAAAGTTTATTTTTAAGCTTTATTATTAAATGAGTGTGGGTAATTATGTGTGCATGTGTGTGTGTGTAAGGGTAGAGGGTGTTGAAACAGCAAGACAGTTGACACAAAAAGAGTTGGGATTTGTCATTGTTGGTCTTCACAATATCTTGCCCTTTGCCCAACTCTGAAATTAGCACGGTTTCTCAGGACCACAGATTAAATTTCAAGAACTTTAGAACATAGTGTAAACACATTTTTTTTCCAGTTTTATCCATATAAATCACAAATTTCCTTAACTTGCTTCCTTCTGACATGAATTTTGCAACTTCTCTCCTGTTGGTGCATTTGTATGCCAAGGGTATGATCAAATCTAGTGCTCCTGTAGCACAGAAGTGATTGAAACCTCTCAGCTGCATTCTAACCACAACTGCATAAGTAAGGTGAGTAAAGCTGGTAAATTGCACCTCCTCCAAAGACATAATTCAAAACTTGCTGATGTTCTCTTACCTGACGTTGTTCAATATCTCTGTGGTTCAGTTCACCTTTTATGAAACACAGATGAAAGTATTCCCTTGCAACAGAAAAACGTTATGAGCCTATATTCATTCATAAACACAATGAGTTACATAAAGATGTTCATAAATATATTGCTGAGAAAGTAGTGCAATAAATGGCTTCAGGATAATGGGCCTGCTACCTAATGGATAAAACCATTTTCAAAACAGTTGCTAGGATTATGTTTTTCATCTTTTTGATACACGTATTATACCAGAAAAATGCATCTCTCCGGACCTTGTAAAGATCGTGTATAATTCTCTTCATAAGCTGATGGAAATTTTCCCTAGGTCACTGCTGTCAGATACCAGTTCATATTCTACATTTGGCTAGAGATAATTTACAGACCTGCAGCACATTTTGTGCAGCCCTGTGGCACCATTATCTAGGCATTTCTGCATGTGTTTTTTGAAGGAGATGAAGGCTCCTAGGATGCTAGAGTCATTTGGGGTTCAAGAGAAGAATAAAAAATTCTGAAAGGCTGGAGTTGTCTAAATGCAGTTTTTTTGTGCCAGGTAAGTTCACGGTCAAGGTAAGCAAAAGAAAACAGCAACAAAATCCCGAAACGTTAAGCTTAACATTGACAGGTAAAGGTAAAGTTGTGTATGGAAATGATGTTAATATTTTAAATATATTCTTATGATTCTTTCTGTTGTCAAACTTTTTTAGAGAAACTGGAAAAATCTCCCTTTGGTGGAGGGGGAGAGATTCCTTATGTGCATATTTGGAATCTCACTGTTTTTTTCAGGTTTGGCTCATATTGCAAGTTTCTGTCAACGCTGCTCAGTCAGTCATTGTGTTTGACGCAACAAGACTTCATGGTTAGAACAAAGAACATATCCAATGAAAAGAACTGGTACATTCAGTCTGTACAAGGCCTCACTTTGTAAAACTAAACATGGGTGCTACTATTATTCTTCTTGGAGTGTATCTGTTCTAAATGCAGGTAAAACCCAGATGTCTCATTATTTTGCACCACATTGCCACAGCAGGTTACTGTAATTGTCGATTCAAACAAATATAAATTGAAACTTACTAGCTGATGTTTAGAAAAATCCATTTCTTTGTCAACTTCAAAATGACAATATAATGCCTTGCTTTTCAAGAGCTGCCTATTTCAAGGAGAGGTCATGCATGACACTGACACAAGTAAAGTGAGAGTTAATTTCTTGTTAAAGATGTGAAATGGACAATAGCTTTAGGGCTCAATTATATCTCTGCAGAAGCAGATGATAGTGAAGAGCAATCAGTTAAGTTTTTTTCCTACCCAGTCATGTTTTGTCACAGAAATGTCAATGAATTCCTCTTTTTGAAGTACTTTGGGCTCACACATGCTGTTTCTAAAACAAATAATTTGTTATTTGAAAACATAGATCTAAGGATTTTTTTTGAAATGTCTTAACACAGATTTTTTTTCTGTGATCTGTGTTACAATTTGATCCCACAAATGTTTATATTGGTAACCTGAAAAGATCCAGACACCACCCCATACTTTGTAGCTCCACACTATAAGTGACCCCTCCTGATATTTCTGCGCACAGTCTTCGCTGCCCTAAGCAGTGTCCTCTCTCACAAATAAACAGGAAGCCCAAGACAACACTAAAGAATATCTATATGTCTAATAAAAGCCACTGCCACCTTCACTTCTGGCTGTGAGACTGACTGGGGAAAACATGTAAATATATCTCTCCAGGGCTGTAGGACGTGACACTCTGATCACACACAAAAATCTTATACATAGTCTGAAAGAAGAGAATGTAGAGGAGATCTCACTAACAGCCTGTGTGAAAATACTACAGTGAGGATTTTTCCTCCAAGTGCTTTGTGCAATGTTCAACTAAAATTGAGGTTTTCAGCTTTTTCCTTCAGGGATTAATTATACTGTGCTGTAGGAGATGGAGGTAAGAACATTTGTCTGAATTATCATTGTATAAACCTCAGTAGAATCTCCATCATAGTCTTGAAGTTTTATACCTATTTCCCTGGTATATTAAGTTGACCTTGTTTATACTTGTGGCCTTTGCTTGCTCTTTCTTGTCTTGCCTGTTCAGACACCTCATCTATGCACTGCATCCCTGACCACATGTGTGCAGAAAATGTGTATTAGTGGGTCTGACAATGAAATATGTCTCTTGGCATTATGTTTAGAGAATATGCAGACATAGAGAAAGATCTTAAATGCTAATAAAAAATTCAAAAGTACCCAAATATCACCAATGCACAGAACATTTACAGCGGTTAAGACTCCCTTAAAAAATTCTGAAGTCAATATCCTTACAGATATTTTCAGCTTTGAACAATGATCGAGGAATTCTGCTTATTAATGATGATAACAATGGTCTCTACTTCCACAGCTGTGAAAGGAAAAAACTTTTCTTTGGGAATGAACATGCAGCCACTATTTCTTTTGCTCCTCTTAACCATACTGAAGACACATGCTACTCTTCCAGAGCAATTTTATCCATGTTCAGGATTTTTCAGCATTTAGACAAGGTGCCTGTAAATTTGTCTCTTTCAATGTTAAAATTTTCCAACGTTATCCATAAAGGCTTTGTGTGTCCAGATACTCTCACACTGCTCTCCTGCCCTATCCAGAGCATGCAAAGACACCACCTCTGCCAAATGAGAACGTCCCTTCAATTGGCTGCAAATGGTCCCTCACATTAACAGAGAAACCAGGAGCCCTGCCTCCTTTCCCCCATGTTACAAAAATTATTATGTCTTAAGACCATCAGGACATGACAAAGGGGCAGAGCTCTCTCTAGTGCAGCTGCAGCCACTTTGAGCTACTTTGACTCACAGGCAGAAAGTTGTCCTTGTGTTTGTTTCACTTAAGGGGAGATTTC
Source organism: Corvus hawaiiensis (assembly GCF_020740725.1). NCBI lineage: Eukaryota > Metazoa > Chordata > Aves > Passeriformes > Corvidae > Corvus > Corvus hawaiiensis. The sequence goes on along the minus strand of NC_063255.1, from coordinate 37,967,844 downwards.
ATGACAAGTGTTATGCTGCTATGTCTCTAGGCTGAACCTGGTGTAAATTTCCATTTGGCCTTTGTAACCTAGAAGTTCTTCTGTTTCTGCAGATCTTCCAGCTCTTCATCACTACCCTACCCTTTCACGTAAATACGTTCTAGGTGATAGCGTCCTGATATGCCACTTTCCAAGTCAGATTGGTCCAGATATATAGTTTGCCAAAGTAAACATTAAATTTAATCCCCTGCTCCTCTTCTTCTTCCATTAGTTGAATCAGAGCAGCATCTGCATCCCTATGAAACAGCAGAGTCAAAGCCAGCTACCTGCATCACTGCAGATACATTTACCATCTGTTTCTTATTAAAAGCTGTCAAATTTACATCATCCAGAACTGGGACTTCGTTGCCAAAGAAGCTGTGCAGAAATGGCACTGGAAAAATAATGAATCCCATGAAGCTAATCAGAGGATTGTGTTAGTTTTACTTCTCGTATCGTTTTTATAGTTTTTGTGTGTGTGCTACAATCATGAGGAGAAAAATGGCAAGAGGTGGCTTTCCCATCCTGAGACTTCTGCCTGTAGCTCAAAGCAGTTAATAAGAACAAAGGTAGAATTGCAAAGAGGCAAAGGATTTACTAGGAACACTTCGTATGGTAAGATAAGGTATGGTGGATGCTGCTATGCTTAACCATTTTGTTACTTCCTTCAAGTGAGGAAAGTAGATTTATGGAGTTTCACCATGGAGACATGACCTTAATGACACTATCTTGGTATCAAACAGATTGATAAACCATCATCCTCTCTCCACACAGTATAAACATGCAAAAGTGTAAAGGAGAGAGGACCCTGATAACCACCAACAGACTGAGGCAGGGTGAGCTTGACCCTGATGAGGATTTCACCTAGTTTTCCTCTCAAATTCAGAAGGTTGTAGTTCAAAGACTTGCTGAAAAATGGGAATAGGTCCATGACCTCTGATGAAGTTCATAAAAGAAGGACTGTAATTTAGTGAGGACAGCCAAGTAGTCACCAGCTAAAGGAGACAACTGTGCAGAAGCTTGCAAAATGAGAAATGATGTAAGAGGCTCAATGACTCAAATGCATGAGCCACAGTTACTGTACTGTCTTGCTTTTGCATTAATCGGGATCATGTTCAGTTTAATCTGTTTCTCTTCATCTTACATCAGAAGCAGGTCCTCTCTCTGAGGAGAAACTGACAGTGGGGGGTTAGTGTAATTTGAACACTAATATTAGGAAGTTTCTAATCATTCATTTGTGGTGTTCTTTACTAATTGCCTCTTAGAGTGAGTTCTGAGTAATTTTTAAGCATGGCAGTTAATGGGGATTAGACTCTTCTAAGGAAGCAGCTTATGTCAGAACGTTATACTGGGTCACCATCCTTATTACTAAACTCTCATGGGGAGTAGTACATTGTACCTTCATTATTTGATTAAAAGTTGATGTTTACCCATTAATGAAAAACAGCTGCTGCAAGTGAGCTGAAAACTTGCCTGAAGAGGGGATAAAACAAAAGTAAAGAAAAGGCTCTGAAACCTGAAACACTACAGTCATAAATTGTTAATAATAACACTTTGTGACCTCAGCCTGGACTTTGGAAACAGCTTAAGCGTCTCTTTGGGCTTTTGTCATACCACCATCAGCAGATTGTGCTTGGAAGGGAAGAAGGGTAGGGTGGATTCTTGCCTGTAAGAGACATAAAACTGCTCTGTCCCATTTCAAAATGAAGCTGTGAGATTTCTAGAAGATTCTGGAGGTCCTCTTCCATCAACCTCCTAGTATGTATACTATAATGGTGCAAAGATTTTTTTATGGAACTGACAGGTTTAGGAAAGCTTGTTTCCTTTCACATATTGCTCATATATTCACATGTTCAGTTTCATGCTGGTGAATCTGTTTTTACACAACTGAATTTAAACACCATGAAACAACTGAGTTTTTTTTCGCAGAGATGTAGTCAGGAATCTGCTGAGGAAAATCTGTATCTTCTCATATCTGGGAATTTGCCACAGTGCCTCAACTAATGAAAAGGACAGCTTTTTCATTGTATGTTTGTTCTGCATCCCTTCTGTCCAAGCTGGTATTGTGTCTCCACTGTGTTCTTCAGGAGACGTTCTCTTTCTGGCACATGTGTTGCCAGAAATATGCTGCCCACAATGGTCCTGTTTTCTGACTTGCCTGTATTCATGCCTGACTGATGCATGAGTGAAGTGCCTGGTTTAGGCTGGGGCAGTTCGGAGTAGTCCAATAGAAGAGCTTTGGATGTCATGGGGAATATTTAGGCTAAAATAACAGAGATTTTGGAAATAGCTCAGGTCATGTAACTGCTATGTTTTGGTCTCACATGTCCCAGTTTGATCTCTTTTGGTTCAGCATGTTGGGTCTCCTAAGCCTTTGGAAGAAAAAGATCAAATTAAATGAGAAACAAGTCCAAGATGAGCATTTGGTGTTCTGAGGAAAAACTAGTAGCACCTTACTTAGCTAAATCGTTCTTCCAGCTCAGCTGAGGCTATGAAAATAGAAAAACCTGACATCAATATTGCACTAGGAGGCAATCTTCTGCTCCTGAGAGACAATCTATTCAGGTAAAGCAAAGACCTTTCCGGATCACTTGTGCTGTGCAGTTGGAGAAGCTTTATTTCCATTTTCTTGAAAAAATATTGCTCTTGAACTAAAATAAATTATAAAAGAAGAGATCAATGTCATCATAATCGTGAAAGTAATTTGTGGTGTTCATAACTTTTATGCAAAGAAGGATTATTTGGTTGAATATAATAGTCTCTGACCTGATGGACACTTCCTTGAATTTTAATGTGAACATGTGTTGGATGAATAAATGCTTTGTACAGAAGATGCCCAAAACTAAGAGCTTCCAACTAAGCAGTTCCATAGACAGTCTTCAAAAAATTCACCCTGCATCAATTTTCACAAAGGATAGTTAACTTCATGTTGTACATATACTGGATTTGGTTTTTTAGTTGTTTTGCTTCCCAAAATATGGAGGGCTTAGATTGCAAAACACCAATGGGAAAATGCTGTTTTTTCCCCCATCTGAGCATAGGAATGAAACATGGGTTTAAAGAGAACTGAAGAACTTGTCCAGGACAGATTTGCTGGGAAACAGTGAATGGAGTAAATCATAGTTCTGGGACATGTGATTTACAAATGAACCAAAGCCATACACACCAAAAGTTTGCAATATTTTGGCCATTTTGCATGGATTTTGCTTGTGTTTGGCAAACAGGCTCTGTTTCCCAGTGGATAGCAGGTTGATGTGCTGTGCAGACCTTCAACTATAACCAAGCTGCAGCACTGGCCGGTTATGGGCCCTAAAACACAACTATTCCCTGCCTTATTTTCCCTGTCAGTGAAAGAACAAGGTAACAATTCTCATTTGTAAGTGCTTTGAGACCTATAATTAAAGATCACTATCTTAATTATAGGCATGTGTTACTGTTTGGTAGCATGAATATTTTTTTAAAGCATTTGGAACAGTTGTTAGTGAAATACTTTTTCTTGAAACAGACTGGAGAGTTAGCATGTTAAATAGGTTGGACATGGGCAGATCAGAGTCTGTGTTAACTAGCCAGCATGAGCAGTGTGCTGCACAGCTCTGCTCTTCATCAGCCATGCTGCTGGCACTCTTCTGTCTCCTGTGCAAGTACGTGACCAAGGAGAGAATAATATCAGGGAGCAGATCTCCCACAAACCACCTGAGCAAAAATACATGTATATCTGTTTATTTCGGCTAGATGGGTTCTCTGACTGGCTTCACTGCACAGCCTCCCCAGCAGCTCTGCCAGAACAAGGAGGGAGGTAAGTAGACTAGAGGAGAGGGCAAGACTCATGCAAAGTAGTGGTTGCCTGCTCACTTTCTTGTTAAATTGCAGACCATGGATCACCTGTGAGTTTGCTTTGAGGAATTATCAGGAAAAGACTTCTGGCTTTCCAAGATTTCCATTCAGCGAAGTGAAACCTTAAGAATCAAAGCAAAGCTCTCCTTGAGAATCTTGCAATAAACAAATGATTGGGGACTGAGATGTGGATATGGAGCAAACAGGCTCTCTTGTTGAGAGGCTGTGCTGTACAGCATCCTCATGAGTTCAGCTGCTCCTTTTCGCACTGTATATCAGTCGGGATAAAAGATGTCTGTATTCCCTCAGGACAGGAGTTCCCCAAGAGCTGTAAAAAAGCCTTAGTATTTCTAGCTTGCTGGTCCTTATTAATCTGACAGATTTTGGGCTGTTGTTTTATATATGAATGCCAAATACGGGTGCCTTGGGCTTTTGGTACCATTTCAGTATGCAAAGGTGTACACGTGTAACACTAGTGAACACCGAGGTACCCTTTGTAGAGCTCCTTTTTGGGGGGCAGCTGATACAGTTCATGGGACCATTCCACAACCCACAGAGTCCTACAGCTCTTGCTTTTGACACAGCTGATCGTCATCTTTGAAGCTGCTCACTGTGGGCAAGGAGGCTATCCCAGGTTCTGGCTTTCACTGTGGCACTGCCTATTAACAACCTGCAAACAATATGAGGATTTTATAGGCTGATTTCAGTTTGCTTTTCTTTTTGAATACACATGGCTTCGCTTTAAATGATTTAATGAACACATGGCTTCGCTTTAAAAGATTGCCTAAATCATGAAACACTGCTTATATATTCTGACAACAAGATTTAATCTAGATAAATCAAGTCAAATAGAGATAGCATTTTTTCCCAATTTGTTTCTGCTCTCAACTTTCTAATTACAATAACCTTAAGCACATATGAATTTTTATTCACATCACTTGGACATTAGATGAAATATTAGTTAGTGTAGGATTACAGTGACATCAAAGCCCTCACAGATATTCAGCATTATGCAAAACCTCTCATTTTCCTTTTGACTTAGAGCACTATGAATATGATAGGTTGCATTCAATAATTACACCAGCAATGTTCTTTGCTGTCCATGGGTAAGGCTGAATCAGCATTTCTGTTATAATCCTATCATTTCAAAAGATTTTATTACTTGTCCATAAAAATTTGTTCTGGAATAGAATTTGGTATTAAACTCTCATCCTGGGATAAAGAAAAGAAAAACTGTTTAAACACTCTAAACACTTGGTGTCTGCTTCCTGCTTTTAGAGATAGTATGTGCATTTTAAAGCAGTCAGCCAGTGCCTGAAAATTCCCTACCAGTTTTGCAATTCAAAACCAGCTCTATTTCCTACAGTAAATGTTGGCAGGTTGCTATTAGTCTGCGTGGTGGATTTTTTCATTCTCCTTCCTGAAGCAGAGAAGGGACAAAAGGTCACAAGTACAAAGCACTCAAATCTCAGAGTAAACTTCACCAGTGACCTCTGACACCAGGGCTACTGCACTGAATCCTCTGACACAGAACAGTGGTGAGATTGTAAAAAGGCATATGTGCAAAGAGTGAGATGGGGATAAAAACTAGTCTCTGGGAAAGGTTCAATACTTTTAAAGCAGCTACATAGATCTGGCACGCCTTGTTCACTAAAAAGAAAATGGTTACAGAGGAGGATGAAGGGCTGAGGGAGGTGAGGAAGGCTCTGGTAGCTCACATTAGTAAAATGTATCCTAAAAGTGGGATGAGTTTTCTAGGGTGAATTGCGTAGGGTGGGTTGAGGACATCATACTTATTCATTAGAAAAAAGTTGTGTTGCTAGAAGAGTAAGTTAAGAGTTGTAATGTATCCTGTGACAGCATTTTATAAACCATTCTTGTAGTGGGCTAACTCTCCAAATGGCTACTGGCAGCTACAGACAGCAGATTGTCAACCGAGAATGGTACTGCAAGTGTAAGGCATAAACCTAAAGAGCTGTGAGGTAAGTGTGGCACAGCTGTCGTTGGAGACTCACCAACAGAACATGCCTTTGGGCACTATAATTTGATTTTCCCTTCTTACTGTAGGTACCATGCTGTCTTTGCTCTAATTACAGAATCAGAACATCACAGAATCATAGATTTATAGATTGGCTGGGTTGGAAGGGACCTCCAAGGACCATCTATTCCAACCCCTTCATCGTGGGCAGGACATCTTCCGCTAGACTCTTACTCAAAGCCCTGTACAACCTAACCTCAAAGACTTTCAGTGATGGAGTATCCACCACCACCCTAGGCAACGTGTTCCAGTGCCTCATATCCCTCACTAAAAAAATAAAAAATCATTATCATGTAGAACCTAAATCTACCCTATTTCAGTTTGAAATCATTGCCCCATGTCACTACACACCATGGTAGGATGTCTCCTTCCATCTTTCTCATAAGCCCACTTTAAATACTAAAAACCTGCAACAAGGTCTTTCTGAAGTCCTCTCTTCTCCAGGCTGAACAGTCCCAACTCTCTCGGCCTGTTTTCATAGGAGAGGTGCTCCAGTCCTGTGACCATCTTTGTGGCCTCTTCTGGACCCACTCTAACAGATTCTCCTGTGCTGGGGCCCCAGAGCTGGATGCAGTGTTCCAGGCAGGGTCTCACCAGAATGGAGAGAGGGGCAGAATCCCCTCTCTCACCCTGCTGACCATGCTGCTTTTGATGCAGCTGACTTTCTGGATTGCAAGTGCCCATTGCTGACTCATGTCCATTTTTTCAGCCTCCAGTATCCCCAAATTCTTCTTGGCAGGGCCTCTCTCAAGGACTACATTCCCCAGCCTGTATCGATGCAGGGATTGCCCTGACACACAGGGCCACTCTCAGAATGGGATTCTCATCCTTAGAGGCATTCAAGTCAGACCCATAAATCCAGAGGCTATTCAAAAGCTATCTATATTTTGACATATATTATAATGGATATGAGTATTCCTCATCAACCTTAAAACTTCAAAACTCCATAACCAGTCCTTCTGCAGAGTGGTGACTGCAGATCATGTGTGGTTAACGCCCATGTGGATGGGCTAACACCAGCAGTGATGTCTAGGAGAGGCTCCCTGTGTAGCATGGAAAGGTGAGAGATGAGTTCGAAACAATGAGATCTGTAATCAACATTAGGCCATCATCCAAATCTCCTCAATACTCTTTAGTTTAAGACATTACCTCTTAGTCTTCTTTAACGTCCCAAAGATATCTATACTGCTTCTCCAAACTTTTGTGGTAAGAGTCCAGTTACCTGAAGAGTGATTCCCTTGACATGCAGTATAATTTACCACAGTTCTGGCACCTTTCCTGGACCAGTTCAGGATGCTTTTACTTTTCAGACCTGTTTGTTAGAAGACATTACCTATGGATTTCAGTTCCAGCTGAAGCAGTGGTTTACTGTGCTACATAGTGGATCACATTGTGTAGAGCAACCTGACCTTGACTTTGTACCCAACACAGGCACCATGGCTGTTCCCTGACCCCTGGCTCTGGCCCATCTTTCCACTCCCCTCCACTGTTTCTGTACTGATTAGGCAGTGAGCTCTAGGTGCCTGGGATTATCTTTCACACTGCTTGTGTATGGGATTGAAGTCTCTGATGTAGCCTTGCAGGCTTTTCTAGAGTGCAAAACAACTCTGCTGTACTTAATGTACACTAAACACAGAACACTGGAGGTGGATTTGGTATTGTATGGTGGATTTATTTCACTGCTGGCCACTTTAGGCACCTCAAAACTGGCCAATACATCAGTCTCCTCTCCAGTGAGTGTGGCTAGGGGCCCAAAGAGCCATAGCTGCTGTGTAAGAGGAAGCAGCAAACCTTTGGGTGTCACGTTGAAGAGAGCCTGCTGGCTGATGTTGCATTGGTCTGCAGGACCGTTTCCTTTTGTCTGACCTGTGCCAATTTCTCAAAAACAAAATCTGGCTGCAGTGGTTGTGTTATGCTTGTTTGCTTCTTAATTAGAGACCTCCAGAGAGGAGATCATTTGTTAAGGAAAGACATTGATCAGGAGGGATTACTGAGTGAAGAACTGTGTTTAAGCTATCTCAGTTTGAGCTAAACTGCTAAGAAGTCTGTAAAGTTACTGACAGAGTCATTCTTCACAGCTGTCAGCCCTTATCCATGCACTAGGAGGATCATTAATATGGCTAAAATGGAGCATCTGTCACTCTTGTGCTAACAGGGAGCATACTTCCCATAAATTCTATTTAAAGGGAGCTGGGTGATGAGTGTTTAGTGTTTGCTTCAGAATGTTAAAATTTTACTACATTTGACTTTTGTCACCGTTGCAAGCTTTTTCAAAAAGTTGAAGTAAAAAACACCATGCATTTGTAACGAGAAAGTGACATGCATTTTCTTGCTACTCAGTGTCAGGATGAAGCAAAGGAATGGCAAAATAATGAAAGCTAGAAAGATAAGCAAGTGTCTACCACATTTTAATTGCAAAGCTAATAAAATTAGCTTGGCGTAACTCAAAATCTCATGCTGTTACACTCAAAAGCAATGTGAAAATCTGGATAGAAAAAAACCCCAAAATCAAAAGACATCAAGTGTGTCTTCATAAAGCTATTTTATAAGCATTTGAGTTAAGTTTAAAGTGTTTAGTTGAATAATGCACTCCTCTGAAACTGCATTTTGGTGGAAAATTGTCTGAAGAGCACGTAAACATCCTCTCTAGCCATAATAATTTTATAAAACCCAGCTGATTTTACCAGGTTTTAGTTGATGACTTTTCCAGTCCTACAGTAATGTTTCTCTAGTCTTTTTTATAATGTCATGGCTTATTTCTGATTCTCACAGATACTGCAGTGGTTTGGGGTTTTTTGTTTTGTTTTGTTTTTCCCTCCTTTTAATTTCTCTTGTGACCTTCAAGGTAAAGAAAAGATTTGTATTTTTGTTTTGAAATTACCAGAAAAATTTTCATCCTAGACTCTGATCCAGCTTCTGCTAAGATTGTTACTTGACATTTAGATTTAAATTTTCACGCTTTCACACTCTTTATTTTTGCTGATTAACTCTAGATTATATTTATTTCCTGAATATGTATTCTTTATTTGTGTGGTACCTTACAAAACTCTTAAGTAGATTACACCTTCATTATGCTGGTGGGTTTTGTATCAAAATATGTTGTTAGTATTCAAATAAATGAAGATTACATGGCCCAAAGTCCTGAATTTAGCACTGTGAAAACTGAGCTTGAAATAATTAATCTAAACACTAGAGGTGGAATTACAAAGCTCAAAGGAAAGTGGCTTCATTCTGAAAATGTATTTTCAGAACTCCTCGTGGGCTTGGGCCAGAATAGATGCATTCTGTAAAAAATAAGTTCCCTTTTATAATTTTAAAGAGATTATTTTAGGGTGTTCTAGCTTGTTAGGGACTTACTCCAAAGCATTCTTAAGTGACCACATAACCATACATGTGCAATGAGGAACTCAGATGGAAGTCACTCCCTAGCACACTTTTTTTCCCAGCTCCCTATGGTTTTTCCTCATTCTGATTTACTTTGTGAGACGAGTAGTAAGAAGGATCTCAGCTCTGTGAGAAGCAAACAAAAGCTTATTCCATGGTGGTGGCTTTAATTTTTCAAATATGCCAGATCTGACTCCCTCTGTTTTGCCCCACGTGCCATAATTCACACAATGAACGAGAGACTGGAAAATGTTTCCCTTAGCTCAGTTCAAGCTCTAATTTCAGCCAAAATGATGTAAAACCCAAAGCTGTTTCATGATGGAATTGAACTAGAGATTCAGTAAGCACCAGGCTTGGGTATGGGAGAATTGAAACCTGTTAACAGACATGTCCAAGGAAATCTACTTTTTACTAAAGCCCAATATTAAGTTGTGGCCCTATCTGGTGATTGTTTATTTAAGCAGAGCTTTATTGTAGTTATACTATTGTCCTTCATATTCACATTTGATGTTACTTTTAAAATTGCTTAAGAATAAGAATAAACCAAAGAACATGGGTTTAGCAGCTTTTTTCTGGTGTCTGGCAAACTCTGCTCTCAAGTTCAGGGACATACCTACTGACACCTTGATTTCTGAATAAGTGCTCCAAGGTTATTTTTTTTTTCATTAATTTCTCAGGCTTTCCAAACATTATTTACGTGTTTAAATTCACATAATAAATTTTGTTTGGTCTTGGGACACACAAAAGTGGAATTAAAAGGTGATAGATAAAGAGGGGGAAAAAAATAGCACTTCAAATTTTTGTTTTGATTTAAAAAGAGCAGATTTTCTAAAGATTTAAAAACTCCAAACCCTTCCATTGTTCTCTTCTTGCCTCACTGGCAATTCAATTCTTCTTTGCCTTGAAACAATATGAATTATTAGAGAGGTAGTGAAACAGTCTTATAAAAAGGGACTAAAAGGTTAAGTGATTGAGAGAAGAGTTTTTTAGCATACTCAAAACAACCCATCTTGCAGTACATTACCCTAATCATTTGGTGGCAACAAAGCAGTCACTTTAAAAAGGAAGTGATTTGATTACACCAGCCGATTGAAATGCTTTGATATTGTTGGAGGAAATGCCACATTTCCTAACGAAGAATTAGGAGGGCAACAAGAAACATTTTTGACTAATGACAAATTTAGGCAAGGAAAACTGCTAGATTCTGAAAGTACTGGTCTTTAAGGAATAAATACTGGGTCTTAGAGGGAAAAAGTGCTAGAAGAAAAAATGCGCTTTTCGTTCATGATGACAGACAGCTGTGAAAGTGCTGAAAGCTACTCTATGAAACATAAGTATCAGTTGACCTCTAGACAAGCCAGATCAGGTACCAGGAACAGTCTCAAAGCTTAAAGTTGTTCTATCAATGCTGATATAATGTCTCAAGTTAGCTAATATGGGTTACCTAGGTTGATGTCAATTAATCAGGCAGCTCTTGTAGGTGTCTCACAGAGGCTGTTTATCAGTATATATGTGTTAACAACTTCACAGGTGACTTCTAACATGGCAGCTGTAGCTTCCACCAGTTTGGGCTTCACTAGTGATGTTGGATGTGGTGGCACTGTGCATGTGCCATCTTTCTTAATCTGAGTTGGGCTGTATTGCGTAAAAAATTAAATTCTCTACTATTCATTTAACCGTCTAAATTAATTCTATTACAGTCAGTCTATACAGAAACCTGAAATGTTGAGGAAATGCTTTTGCAGAGCACAACTGTGCAACTAAACTCTTTTTCCAGGCATCTACGTGTCAGTGAACCATGATTTATTAGTGTTAAATACTTCAGAGTACTATATTCTCCATTCATCAAATGAAGAGACAGATGCATAATCTTAAAAGCAACAATTGACATTTCACATATGAAACTTCTAACAATGACAGCTAATTAATTATAGCTCGTTTAAGCTACAAAGTAAAACTGACTTCAGCTTTTGCATCCCTCTTACAAAACAAATTTCTTTTCCTCCCAAACATGAAATGAGTGTGGGCTCTTCAGCTGGATGGGTCTTCAGGTTGGGTCCTCAACATCTTTATCCGTTTTTCCAGCCTCTCCATCCATTCATTTCTGAGCCTAGGGACAGAAACATGGATCAGCTTGTCCCCATATTTTTACAGGTAATGGATTTATACTCTTCATCTTTTGAATGACAATACCCTTTGGTGCTTTTTCCCAGTAGTCATGCAAATTTTCCTGCCCCTTTAGAGCTCTTTGTTGGATGGCACGTCAGGACTGGCTCTTAAATCCCAGTGAGGGATCACCTGAGCTTTTTGGTTCATCTCCATCTCCAGTGTGCCCTCTCTCGAGTGCCTGTGTGCCAGAGTGACTTGCCACTTGCGCTGGAGATTGCCTGCTGCCACCTGCTGGGTCACATCATCCAGCACTTCCCCCGTCTCCCGCCTCCTCTGTCCTGTTTGTCTTGGAGACACTGCACACGCTGAAGCTTCTGTTAGACCCATAGTAGGCAGCTTTTGGTGATAGGTGGCCCTTTGTTTTCTTTTTGATAGTATCCAGGTACCACAGAAAAGCTTACTCAAGTAGAAGAGGGAGGAATTTCCCAACTGAGGAGTAGTAACATTGAGATTAGGTTAGTCATAAACGGATAAAACGTGCTGGAGACTGATCCCAGCATTTCTTTATCCAGGGTTAGTAATGTAAGGCTAGCCTTGCTCTTAATTTTCAAGTATCAATGCAAAGAGAGATATGAGGAAGGCTTTGGAAAATTGCTTTCTCACTGAATGATCTCAAGACAAAAGAACTATAGTAAATAACAAAAGTGTATGTCTTCGCATATGCCCTCAACTTATGGAGAGTTCATGCAGAGTAAAGCTGTGCTGATCTTGCTGTGACTGCTCTCTCTCGCAGTGTCTGATCCAGCTGAATGTGACTGAATAAGGTAGATGTGGCTATGAATGGTGGCTGCCTTAGTCAGTGTACTTGGACCATCTGCTTTATAATGGATTTACCTGACACAAATTAAACAATCTTAAGTAATTCAAACTATTTTCTTGTGTAAACAAGGCTACGGAGAAAGAATGTGGGCCAGGTACACATCTGTGCTGGTTTTGCTCTGAACAGACAAGTCTGCACTGGTAAATATTGTCCTGTAACTTCAGAAAGTTCGATGCTTTGGACTCATTTATGGAACAAGAGTGAATTATTCTCTTATCCTATTAAGTCATATCTTAGACACATTAGCATTAGCATCCTAATTTGGAAAGCTTTATTATTTTCAATAAATATAAATTACTTTAAGGTTTCATTGCATTACTTAAGTACAGGTATTACTTAAAAACCAAAAAAATTACAATGCAAACGCAAGTAACCTTTCCGGATGCAGATTACCCACTTTGTCAGAGCGCTTCTTCGCTGACGTTCTTTTTCATATTGCAGATACTGAGTCTGTTGTTCAATGGTCTTTTCCCAGAAGTTCCTCAGGTCACTGGTTTCACAACCTCGCACTTCATGACGCAAATATTGGCTATTCATTTCCTCTAAAGGAAAAATTTGAAACAACCTTATGAAAAGTTACTGGTTCCTCATCTGTTTTCACTGGCTAAAGCACACTCTTGATGTTTCGGATTTTCACAGCGTTAGGGTCACACAGTCCTTTTTTTAGTAGGATCAGGATAACTGTGGGCATGACTCACCATTTAAGCTTTTCTTTCCTAGCTCTGACACTTGAGGATATGCTGTCTATAGTGATTAGAATTCTTACTTGTGTACCTAAAATATCTCTCACCTCCATCTGACTGTGACATTTACATTCACAATCAGGACAGGACTGTTGTATTCTGTAATTTAGCAATTAGGATACTTTTTACTGTACTCACAAATAAAAAAAAAATAAAAATTGCTGTATCTAATGGGATTTTTGGCCTCATTATTTTCATGTCTCTAAAATGTTAAAGTGGCTATTGTTCTGATAATTTGTCTTTAATAATTCTAGCACTTAGCTGTATTTGAAAATGGAGAAAATTTATATATATAAACTATGTACATAATTTCTTAAGTTGCTGACTTGCAAAAACCACCTTGTTTACTAAATATTATCCCCTCTTCCTCAATTTTCAAAAGAGAGCAAATTCACTGAGTATATTTGTATATCTGTGACAATGCTGTACTTTCAGCTTTGGTTAATGTCATCTTAAAAATAAATTCTGGAGTGAATCTTATCCTAGGGAAAGAATATTTGCCTCATGAGGACTCTTCTTGGGCTAACACTAAATTCCCTCTATGCCACATTGCAGTCAGAAAATGGTATCATTACTTTCAAAACTTCATTAAATATGAAATTAGTGTATCCATGCTGCCTTTCAAATTGCTATGTGCTTTTGCATGAACATGCCATTGTAATATTTTACAGAATATTTAATTTTTTAACAAGTATTTAGGGCTCTCTCACACATTTTTTGAATTAATGGAAATTATTTGTAATTTATTTTAATCACAGCCACAGAGAGATAGTAAACAAGCCCCTCTAGGCTAGCTTGGCAAAGCTTGAAGAAACTTCTGCCATTCCCCTGCCAGGCATAATAAGAAAACACGATACTGGGAGCTGATAATCTATACACAATTGGCTGTTCTGTGAAAAATTGACAGACACATTATTAAGACTCCATGAGCAGAGGACAAAAACAGCCCTTTTGAAGAGGTCCCGTTTTTGCTAGGATTCCCCTGTAACTCCCCTGTGGTTCCCTGTAAAACCTTCATATATCAGCTCATGGCCTCCAAATGGTAGAAGCACAGTACTTGAGCCTGACTCTTGCAGAAAAGAATTACTGAGCTTATTTTCCTGTCCTGAACAAATTATAACTGGATGTATAATTGTTGACATTAGTCTGTAATGTGAATTGCAAGTGTTGCTGAACACCTCCAGCTGTGCTAGGGGATAACCAATTGCAGGTCAAAAATTCACTTTATACAAGTGTATGTTTTCAAAAAATAGAAGTATTCTATAAATATCCACATATATATCAATGACAACACAAATATTTCTTCCCAGGTGGCAGTTACTACCCTTTAAACTTTTTGTGTACTAGGACTAATCTTCAAAGGTATGAAAAAGATATGGTAAAAGCCATCTAAGTAAAACTAATGGGCTTTCCACCCTAGGACTTAATCTCTAAGAATAACTCTTTCTGGAGTGTAGGAAGAAAAATTCCCCTGTATACCTGGGGCTCCAACATAAACTGCCAGGAGATAATGTCTTCTGGTTTCTTTATCAGAAGAGATAGCAAAGCATAATAGCTTCATCCTTATGAATTATTATGAATTCCTGTCCAATATTCTGGGGGTGCATTTTATATATATATATATATATATATATATATATATGATGGTAAATATCACTCCTGAATGAGGCAAAATTATGGAACTAGTTGCTAAAAGGTGTAATTGAGCCCAAGTGTATACTTTCAGAATACACACATTCTTTACTGGTTTCTAATGTTCTGCCTCCTGATTTGATTGTATACATTCTTGGTAGTGGCTTTAATGCATTTTATAGATGTATCTTTCCAACACCTGCCCCCACAGCAAAAAATCACAAAGAAAAACTTAAAGCAAATAAAAGACATATTCAGAAGTAGTTTCCATTGCTATTCACCTTACATCTGGTGCTGGCAGTATTTAGAAGAATGTTAGAACCTTGTTGAGACCACAAAGTGTGTGTAGTATTACCTGTTACTGGTTTTGGGCAGGGGGTGTCTTATTCTTTTTGTGGGGGGTGAGCTGGGGCAGGGAGAGAAATTAGTGGTTTTCTCTGTCTATACTCTGTGGTATTTTCTTTGTGACTGCTTGATCAGGTACACTAAGAGCACTGTTCAAGTTGTTCTTCTTTCCTAACCTTTTATATTGTGTTAACATATGGGTATCCTGGTGCTGACTTTTCTGTTCCTCAGTTCTTAATACTCTTCTTGCTTTCTTTTCCCCTAATGCTGGAGAACACTCAAATATGTACAAGTAGGTATCAAAGTTACTGAACACAGAGTTTCTGCATCATTACTGATCCTTGATAAACCCAAAATGTAAGTACCCCAGCATTTGCTTTTCTGAACTGGAGAATCACCTTATTACCTTATATTTTGAATTATCTATTTGAGCCCGTTCACGTGGTGATTATAGGGACTTCACAATACCTCTGCTGAAATAACTCACCTGGTTTCTTTTGCCTTTATGCATCCTGTATACAGATGTTCAAATTCACCTCTGTCCAGCCATCCATTTCATAAACTATGAACCTTCAATGTCTGAGAGCAGTCAGGGATATCAGACTTAGTCTATCACCATTTTGCTAGCTCTCATATTTTTCTCTCCTGCTTCAGCCTTTTTCAGAGGAGTGTAACAAGACTTAAGCCTGTATAATGACTTTGCAGCAGCATTTATCACCTGAAAACAGTTTATTTTCATGCCTTGAAGCCTCATTCAAAGCAGTTAGGATAAGGGACCTCATTTAACAGGGGAAGAGAAGAATGGGAAAGATTCCACGGAAGCAGCCTCCAAAGCAGCTTGAACAAACAACCTCACTGTAACGCAACAGGTGGGCAGAAATATACTGTTAAAGCACATAGGCACTTGTGATACACTTTTATAGATCTTACAGTTAGTTCTGACTTAAACTGCCTTGCCACAGCTAGGACTAAATGAAGCTTTTCTTAAGCCTCTAGTGACAATCTTTCTAGAGAACAATAATGAGAGGCTCTTTCTGGTAATCTTCTCTGACAGACCCCTGGTTGCAAGCCAATGAACAAATGTAGGTGCTCTCAAATGAAAGGAATAGCACAATAAATTCTAGGAAGGCTTTATCAAACACATGATAAAGATGATCACTTATTTTTAGATTTAATAATTTTAGAGCAGGTTGTTATTATGTAGTCTCAATTTGCTAAAGGAGGTCTTACAAAGTTAGGGAAGCTGTGACACTAACACTATTAGCTGGAACTCAAAAATTATGTTGGTAGAACAAAAGAGGAATGTAAGATCAATTTGATGTGACATCTTGACTTCTTTGTAAAACAAAAATCAATAGTTTGAGGCTGAAACTCACTGTTTCTATGAGAAAACATTACCACCACCAGAAACAATTTTTCACTGAGAGAATTGGCAGTCAAAGGTTTCTTAGCTAGAAGAAAAAATGTAAAGAAAAGTGTGGATGTTATTCCTGTGTTAGAACACATTGTTATATGAAATGTATTTTTAAAATTTACAAAGCATCAAATGAGTCAGGAGAGTGATTTTTCCTCCTTCTTGTGTTTCTTATGAAGCACAGTCAGTCAGAGTTTTTAGGGTGTTACGCATTTCCCTAGAAATAATACAATATTTTATTATTCTGACTTTACTTAGACCATGCTTTATGACTATGGTTATTATATATGCATTGAATAGTAAAAATTGAATGATATATATAGGAGAGAATACTATCTATGCTAATGGTACTGTTTGATGTAAAAACAATCAGAAATCTGTCTTGATTTTGGAAAATAGGACTAGTGATCATATTCATGATTTCCCTCTTTTTCCTTGGGTTTAGGATATGTCATTTATCTTCTGCTTCTCATCTCAAAGGGCTGACTGATGCTTCCTTTGAGATCCTGCCTGGAGAAGCAGGTTCATTTCAAGTCTAACTTAGGTCTCCAGATTCTGGTTAAAACTCTTTAGAGGCAGAAGAAAGCACTTTAGTCTAATCCCCTGTACCCTTTTGTTTGTGTGGCAGGTTGCACAGTGAAGTTTATCTCATGAGTGGGTTGAGCCCTGAAGACACTTGTGAGCAACTTGGAGGAGACGTTTTTCACAGCTTCTTCCTTACTGCCTCATTTCTCAGCAGTTATGGGAGGAGATGATCTGGAGCACCAGCCTGAGGATGGGGAAAGCTGCTATGGTCTTCTGGTGCACCCAAGTCCCTAACTGTCTCGGTCTCTTCCAAAAATCCATTAGTGTATCATGAGCAAAGATGGGTGACTTTCCATGTATACTGTAAGGTTTTATTTTCATCTGCAGTTCGGCATTACAGACTACCAATCTATACTTTTCCTTTGTAAACACTATGGTCTGGAGTTTGCTATGAAATGAGGGAATTCTAGGCAAGTGATTTGTTTTGCCACCAGTATTTCTTTGTTTGGCAGAATTTGAAGTACATGCTCTTACCAGAATGTGTGTTCAGTCAGGAGGTTTTTCTCTGGGTGTAAATTTCAATCAATTTAATTGGACTTCATGTATCAGGAATTTTCTTTTTATGAAACTGACAACCATACTGACATGTGACTGAGTTATAGTAGTAGGAGTTGCAGGTGTGCATCTAGCAGATTGTTTCTTACAGGCAGGTTAGACAGTTTCAATATTTGAAAAAATTTTCACTCAAGCACTACGTAACAGTCTCCATTCAACCATTATACTTTTTCCTAATTCCCGCAATCCTTTATTTCTTTTCTGTGAAAACTGATGGATCTGAGCCTATTTTTTCTAATAAGAATAGTTATTCTTCAAATGCTTTGCACTGATAGAAAATTCGGAGCTCTGCTCATATGATACCTTTATGACAAACAAACATATTAAGAAGAGGCTTGTGGTATCTACACGAGTTTTGCATCTCATACTGCTGGACTGTCAATATCAATGCCTTTGAATGCCATGCACTGTGTTTTATTCTGTCTTTCTCATCTGATGGGCTTCAGCTCTTCTCATCTACTTTCACTTTTCTCTGGATATCAGACACCTGAACAATGGAATTATCAAACTGGAAGGAACTGATTCTCTGTCTTGCTTTTCTGTACTAGAGGGCTCAGTGATCCTCCGGCAGAAGATTAAAATTGTTAAAACCTTTTGAACAAAACACTTGAGGAATCAATACTTGTATTTCCCTCCAGGTCATCCATTCATTTGTTACTATCTTAGTTCTGCTCCCATGCCTGGTTTTTTATATTTTGCTGCTTGCTGTTCCATTCTGCACTGTCTCTTCTCCCTCAGCCTGCAGCCAAGGGCTTCCATGAAAGGTCCCTTTGCTTTTCCCTTCTCTGCCATCATGTCTGTTGAGTTTCTCCTCCTGCCCTCTTCACTTCCCATGCCAGCCCTCCAGCTTAACCTGACTGATTTGGACCTGTGCTTTCAAGCACCTTTCTGGCTGGTTTCCCTAGTTCTGTTCCATCTGGAAAATCTCTTTCCAGTTCTTGCTGGAGCTGCGTTTGATAGAGTGATAGAATAAGCTGAGTTGGAAGGGACCCACAAGGATCATTGAGTCCAGCTCCCAATCCTTCACAGCACCATCCCCAAGGGTCACACTGTGTGCCTGAGAGCATTATCCAAATGCTCTTGAACTCTGTCAGGCTGGTGCTGTGACCACTTCCCTGGGGATCCTGTCCCAGTGCCCAACCACCCTCTGTGCGAAGAAACTTTTCCTGATATCCAATTTAAACTTCCCCTGACACAACTTCATACCCTTCCCTTGGGTTGCATCACTGGTCACAAGAGTGAAGAGATCAGTGTCTGCCCCTCCTCTTACACTCATGAGGAAGATGGAGACTGCAATGAGGTCTGTCCTCAGTCTCCTCTCCTCCAGGCTGAACAGACCAGGTGACCTCAGCTGCTTCTCCTTCAGACACCTCACCACCCTTGTTGCCCTCCTTTGGATGTTCTTTAATAACTTAATGTCTTTTTTTACATTGTGGTGCCCAAAACTGCAGTCACGCAGATATCACTAAACTATCCCTGGATAATCTTCTCTTCACCCCTCTGCTGTCCAGGTTTTCCCACTCTCTGCATCTGGCTCTCTGTGGTGGCTGCCTGCATTCCCACACATCCTGCCACTGGCACACACAAACAGGACTGTCGTGTCAGTTGCACAGAGGTGAGCATTAAGCAAACAGGTATTCATAAGTGACGTGCAATACAGGATGTCCAAATGTTTTTCCTGAGCTTTCTATAGTTTTGTTCGACTTTTATTGGCTTTTAATTTTCAGTATCTAAGGCATATTTAAAGTGGCTGTAGCTTGCTCATGAGATCAAATATTGTTTCTGATCATTAGACTTTCCCCACTGCTGGATACATTTGAAGCTTGCTCCTATGAACAACTACAGAATTCTTAAGATCAAGTATATAGAATAAATTAATATTTTTTAGTCAAGGATCTTGAATGCACTTTCCTTTGTTGCTTAATTTTTGAGTACAGGAAGACTCGATGGTCTAGGATCAAAGAAATAAATTTTGCCCAGGGGTCATGTTCTTTATTAGATCATCCAGTTCAGAGAAAACATGTAAGAAAAACCTGCCTGGTTTCATGATAAGGTGTCTACCATTGAATTAAAATGCCTCTCGGCAGCAGATCACTGTTAAAAAACCTTTGAGAGATGAGTGTGTGTATGTGTATGTAACCTTGGCTACCATTTAGCCTACCAGATGAGAATGTACAGCCATATCTCTTGGTGTTTTATTCAGGATTGTGACATGGAAATTATCTCTAAATATTTTTCTGCATCAATGCTACTCTGCTTCCTTAGAATTCCACTAAACTGGGCACTCTTCCCTGGCATTTTCCTCACACTCTCATCTTTCCTAGAATATACTTTTGCGAGAATTAAAGTTAGCGAACAGACACATTTCTTGTTGACATAATTAGGGAAAACTCACTACAAAAAACAAATACTTCCTTACCTTTGGAGCAGGACTCTTCTTGCAAATAAATTCTCTGTGTGACACAAACAAACGAGGAATATTACCACTGCAGCCGTGGCTTCTCCAGTGTCACAGGGCAGTAATGAAATGCATCCCTCGGTACTTTTTATTTGAAGTGGGGGTAATATAAATCCTTCATCGTATCAAGGCTATTTTGATCAGAACCAGCAGCAAGATAAAATCATTTAATGAACTTTGCAGCCCCCTGCCTGAGATGACCGTGAAACACAGGCCCCCTTGAGAGCATACATCCCTCCCACACTGGCAGATACCTCAAAGAGCATGACTTGGCAAGTGATGAGAATTTTCTTTAAAATGCCTGGTAGTGTTATCCATTTTAATAATCTTCCCATGAAGCTTGAAATATTCCACAATACTGTCTTAGCTGCAATGGGGGCTGCAATGGTGTGACAAACCACACTTGGTTTTGCATTACAGGGTGACTTACGGAAGTATGCGGTACTTTGGAGTTGTTAATCTAAGGACGTGTGCTTGATTATGGCCTATCACATAATCTGTTCTCTTCAAGGCAATTGTCATAGGAATTGTCTGTATAGTTAGCTATGGTTGACAGAATGCATTAAAGCAGCACTAGTTTTACCATTTGGAGTTGTTATAACTCTATTACAGATGAAAGCTTATATCATTACATTTCATTTTCTGAGGAAAATGTTTTGTAGGTTTGGCTGGTGACAGATGCATGCACTTATCTCAGTTTTCATTAAATCCATCTGCATTGCTAATATACCATATGTGACTGCTGGTTTAAGCAGTTCTTGTACAACTTCAGATTATTTTAAGCTTCCTTTGTTGTAATTTTTCAGACCCCACATAGCAAAAGCAGCAGCCATTAGATGGATGCTTTCTGTAGTCCATATTTACTTATTTATTTTTTCTGCAGTTTCCTTTAAAGCATAAAAACCCTGTGCAAAACCTAGGAGCAGCAGACTTTCTCTGTAAAGGAAAATTCCAGCTATTTCCAAAACCTGGTCAATTCATTCTGATTTGATGAAACAGTACTTATTAACTCCTTAGAAATAGTACCTAATAACTTTCCCCAGTGTGTCATTCCACCTTATATCATATGAGAACACAGAAATCAACTCTTCCCTTGACACCTGTGATAACAATGGTATTGTGATCTCAGAGCTTTAGAACCATTATACGTATGTGGCATTGGGAATAAGAAACAACAGCATGTCATAGGTAAAGTTGATTACTCTATATTTAGACAACCAGCTCAGATTCTGGCTGGCTTTAGAAATCACAAACAAATAAAATCTGCTGGGTGAATATTAAAATAATATGGTATTATAAAAAGAAGTTTAATCCCAGGCTTGATACAGCAGTGGTGCTAACCCCCATGGCGTTGCAGAACAACAGAACTGCTTTCTTGCCATTTGACTCAGAGCTTGAGTAACATTCCCTTCTTACTAAACACATCTAACTAAACTTGCAATGAATTTGAGGGTTTGTTTTAATGTTATAATGTAGGCAATAACTTCTGTAAACTTTGCAAAGACAAAATTTCAGGAGGAAACTTCAGCGTCCAGGCTTCATCAGACCAAAACCTGTGTTTCTGGTCAGATATTCTCTAGATGCATTGACATTTGTGCAGTTTAGATGCCCTTTGTAAAGGACAGCCAAAATGTGATAAGACATTGCGCACGCTCTGGTCATCTGCCATAGATTAGGTACATTGTTTATTATACTTGCTGGCTGTCTTTACAATGAACATTTCATCTGTGCATTCACAGTGACCTCTTGTGCAAGACAAATGGTGCATCCAGAAATCCTGGACAGAACTAGTACTCTGCTGCGCTACCCATGTCTGAAAAAAAGGTCAGGTGACAGGTGACTGGAAAGACATAGTTCACTCTCAAAAGCAGGGCAGCTGTCAACTAAGCTCTTATATGCCGCCTGAAAACTATTCAGGGTGTTTGTGCACCTCAGCCCTTATTTACTTCATAAGCAAATCTCAGAGCTGCTTACCAGAAACTGCTTGTATAACAGCTCTCATCTCTACTTTGCAAAAGTTCTTGTAAATACCTCCGTGGTGTCATCAGCAGAGACCACAGAAGAATCTACAAAATAATTGATGGAATGTAAACCTTTGGGGCACCTGAGGTGTTACTTATCTGCAGGAATCAAATTCTGTCTTGGTTTTCTGATTGTGTGCTGTTGTTCACATGTGGGAGAGTTGGAAATAAAAGTAGCAGTCAGCTCCTACTCTAGCACAAATAATCCTGGTACATTTAGTCTATATTTTGTCAGCCTGGCCCCTTCACTGTGTGGCTATTCTCAGATCTGATGTGAAAGTAGAGGAGGTGAAAGGAGAAGACATTTCACAGAATCTTGCCAATTAAGTAAACGTCTCATGCTTCTTTTCTCTTTGATGCTAGAGAAAATAAAATCTGGAGAGAGCTTTAAGCAGCTACTGTACCATGCACTTGTTGGTATTCACGGTGCACCTGGTATTCACATCCTTCTTGTTCTGGATTGATGCAATGGCAGTTAGAAAGTCATGAAGAAGGATTTCTGTCACTGCTGGACTATGTCCTCATTGGTCCAGGAGCAGCACAGGTCACAGCAGTTTTAGCAGCCCTCTCCAAACTTCACAAATTCAAGAATGGAGCAGATTACTTAGATGGAAAGTAAGAGTCTGATCAGTTTAGGTGTCTATCTGTAGTGGTTGGACCATGTATGGATTCCAGAGATTCCCACCAAAGCCTGTCTATCACTCTCCTTCACAAAAGGACAGGGGAGACAAAGTATAATGAAGATTCATGAGCTGAGATAAGGACCAGAAGAGATCACTCATCAATAGCATCACAGGTAAAACAGACTTGAATTGGGGATATTAATTGAATTTATTACCCACAAAATCAGAGCAGGACAATGAGAGTAAATTAATCTTAAAAACACATTTCCCCTACTCCTCCCTTCTTCATGAGCTCTACCTCCTCCCCTCCAGCAACATGGGGAGATGGGGAATGGGGGTTACAGTCAGTTCATCACATGTTCCTGCTGCTGTTCAGGGAGAAAAGTCCTTCCCCTGCCCCAGTGTGGGGTCCCTCCCACAGGAGAGAATTCTGAATGTATTTCTCCAGTGTGAGTCTATCCCATGGACAACAGTCCTCCAGAAACTGCTCCAGCGTGGATCACAGGCTGCAGTCCTTCAAGGACAGGCCACAGGGTCACAGGTCCTGCCAGAAAACCTGCTCCAGTCTGGGCTGCTCTCTCCACAGGTCTGCCAGGAGTGTGCTCCAGCAAAGGCCTCCTGTGGGTTCACAGCCTCCTCTCCGGCATCCACCTGCCCTGACGTGGGTCTCCTCCACGGGCTGCAGGTGGATCTCTGCATCCCCACAGACCTCCATAGGCTATAGGGTCACAGCTGCTCCACCATGGGGTGCAGAGGGATCTCAGCTCCAGCACCTGGAGCATCTCCTGCCCCTCCTTATCCACTGACTTTGGTGTCTGCAGGGCTGTTCCTCTCACATATTCTCATTCTGCTCTTCTCTGGACACAATTATGCCTGCACAATAAGATTTTTGCCTTAAGTATGTTATCTCAGTGTTACCACCATTTCTAATTGGCCCAGCCTTGGCCAGTGACACATTCATCTTCGAAGCTGCCAGGGATTGGCTTTTCTGGTCATAGAACTTCTTATAGAAGGCATCCCTGTATCCTTCCCTGCTACCAAAACCTGGCCACACAAACCCAATACACTACCTTCCCAAGAAAGCAACTGGTTTTCATGCTTCTGTAAATATTTGCAGTGTGATGTTTTTAAAACCTGCCTTGGAAAACCACCAGTAGTCCTTTAGTAGACCTAATACTGCAGAGTGAAAGAGCAGGCAGGATTTTCCTTGATGGACTGTCCTGCAGCCAATACTGTGCGGGAGGCACAGTGTTTCCCTGTCCCCCATTGCACATGAATTGATTTGAACCCTGCTATGTTGTGTTGGCATCTCTGAGAGTGCATCTGGAGAAAACACACCTGCTTAAAATGTTTTAGCCCTGCCTGCTGGATATGACACTGAATGTTGGTCTAAAGTGTATGAAAAAAATTGTCATGACTGGATAACTGAAAGGGTCACTTAATTTCACTGATGTCTGTAAACTCATTTTTTGTCTCTTGGGCCAAACCTTGAATTGGGTGGTGGGGACTTGTTTAAATAACACTGAAATAATCAAGAGCTGGATTTCCACTTTGCTTACAAGTATACCTTCTATCTTATCTGGATTTTTACTCTGAGTACATTCTCAATGATGCGTACCTCACATCATCCATGCCTATGACACACAACTGTTTTCTTTATAAATACCTCTTATGGGATAATCTCAAGGTCAGCAAAGTAGCAGACTGAAGAGTTTACACATTTTATTAGCTGAATGAAACTTCTTACTGGCACCAGTTACATGACAGCTAAAACATTTACAGAGGCTGCTCAGTGTTTATTGTAATTGTGATATTGTGTTTTGCAATCAGAAAAATTAGAGATGTAAGATCCAATAGTAGCTTTTCCTAATTCTCTTGTTAGTTGCCTGCCTGCAGCCTTTCCACGATTCTATTTTTTCCAGGACTGTAAAGTTTTCAAGCACTTTAAATTGCATCAAGCTAAAATTTGCACACTGAAGCTGCTAGATACACAGATGCTTCCCCATGGAAGTGTAATTAGCCTGGCTCTGTGCACTGCAGGGGAGAATTTTGCTGGAAAGGAAGGAAAAGGCTGCTGGTGTCACCTGCTCTGTCCTAGCATTTCTGTGTGTTTGACACTACCTTCCAGTCCAAATGAACTTCTATAGTAACCTGTCCAGAAAGGCTTCTATGATGTGTTGAATTTGCCTGCAATTTTGACATGGATTTTTTCCATCTTATTATGACACTGGAGTCAGGAATAAAATTGCTCTAGACACCCTCAGGCATCAGTTTAATGAGTGCAGGAAAGAGGTTTTTGATCCTGTATTAAAATCAGCCAATGCAGATCCTGCTCCAGTGTACCTACTGTTTGAGTGGAGTTTGGAGTGTAAAAGTCATGGAGAGAAACTGTCTCAGTGGAGTAATTCAGCATCTTATGGCTTTGTTTATAGCATTATAGTTCATATATAGCCAAACTTTAGGTGCTTCAGTTAGAAAAAGTTAAATGGGTTGAACTGGAGCTGTTGGAGACATCAAACTTGCTGCTAAAAAGTTAATGAAGGTCCACAGGGACTCTGGTATTGGTATGAATTTCCATGGGATGATGTCAGATACTCTGATGATAGGGAAGCAGAAATTTAGAGCAGCATGTTAATTGCATGACTTTTTGTCTTCTTTTAATATCCCATAGATCTTAAATATTTGAGCATTCTGTACCTCTCATAGAGGCAAATGCTACTTCACCAGCTTCTCTATGGAAGCTCAAATTATCTTTGGATGATTTTGAACTCTTTTGCTTGGAAAGAAAGTAAGGTAAGAAGAAGGATGAGAAAGGCTTTAAAAAGTGATTTTTATGGTCATGGATAAATCTGTGGTTGCAGTTTCTTTGTGAATATCTCAAGGACAGTGTAGCTGTACCCCCGCTGTGCACCTGCTGAACTCCAGTTTTAACCTAACTCAAACTTTACTCAGAACCAAACATAGATGTACTCAGATGTACTCACTTTGCTTCTACCAATGTATCAGAGGGAAAGGATCTCATCTCAGGGTTTACCATGTCAGTTAACTGAGATGATAAACAGGCTGCCTTTTGCTGCTTCTTGGCTCCTCTTAAGACTGTATCTGCATTAGAAAAACAGACCAGACTTTATTCTGGCTGGCCTTAGAATTTGAACAGTAATGTGAGATCTGAGGGCCTATTCTGTCTTTTGTGTGCTTCAGAAAGAAATCTGATTTAACTCTTGCACTCAATCCAGATACGAAAGGTTGTCACCAACATGTTTCTTGTAAACACAGAGACCCAAAATGACCATTAGCTCCCAGAACCTGCCATTATAAAAGTCTCTTGCTAATACAGTCCTCAGTGAGCAAAGATTGCTGCAAGATTACAAGGGTACCAGGTATGTGTTAAATAAAACCTAAATTGTGGCAGATTAAGATCATGTAACTACATGAGAGCAAGGAGTAGCCTGGGCCATTACACAGCAGCAGATTTTGGCAACAGCAGCACTGAAAAAGTTCTGATTGTTTACTTGCCAAGACCTGCTATGTGACCAGCTTGGAGACACAGATCTGCCACCTGTGAAACAGCCAAACTTTCAGGAGGGATGGAAGCCAATAGAAATTTTGGGAGTTTTTTTCTTTCTTTTCCTTTGCATTAAGTATATAGCTAATGCAAACTAGATTAGATGATAAACAGTTTTAAGTGTGACTGCTATGGCCAATTAGACCATTTCCTAAGAATAGATTTAAATGCTTAACTAATATTTTGTATCAGAAATTGAATCTTTTGTTCATAGTTGTTGAAAGAGGACCACAGTAACTTTAAATGTGACAAAAAAAGGAAATAATATGTTGCATCAGTTAAGAACATTTTTCTGAACATGAACAGAATAAATTCTTTGTCTGTTGTATGTACATATATGGATGATAAAATTTTAAAATGTTTTGTGTGTCAGATATATCAACTAAATTCATGCAAGGAGCTATTATATCCCTAGTGATTACTAAAAGATCCTTCACAGAATGTATTTTATGAAGTCTTTAACTTGAATACAAAATTTCTTCAGTATAAGTTTGACCTATGATAAAGTTGATTTAGAATTGGTTTACCCAGAAATAATCTTTCTTTCTGTCAATTGAGTACAAGATTGAATATGCCCAAAAAATTCTTCAGAGCCATGTCAGTGTGTAGGTGTGTTCTCAAAGCACATCCCCATACTTAGCTCTGCTCCCTGGACTGTCATCTTGTCTTCCTTCCCCTTCCTCGTGTACACAGAAGTGTTAGTGGACAGGTGTGGGTGATGGTCACTAAATGCCCTGTTCCTGACCTGTGATTATGGCCTTCTTGTGTCAACTGCTACTCTTCAGGACCTTGCTGTCTGCACAGTGTAGGTTAATGGATCTTGATGGATGAAGCACATAGATATGGGGAAAAGCTGCCAGGAGGTGGCCCAAGAATGTTTTTGACAGAAGAGACCAGCCTGTCTTTTATTATTCTAGCTACAAATCTGGATGGATCTGATCCTGACAGGACTGGCATCACTGGCAAATGAGTAACAGATGAGGAGACAGCTGAGGTACTCAGTAACTTTCTTGCCTCAGTTTTTAATGACCATGTCTCTTCCCACACCTCTGCCACAAGTGGACTTCAAGATAGGGACTGGGGGAGCAAAATCCTTTTGTGCGTAAGGCTCAGGTTCATGAGAACCTGAGGAACCTGAATGTACTTTAGTTTTTGGGACCTCACATGAAGTATCCCAGAGTCCTGAGCAAATTAGCTGAGGTAGCCACCAAGCCACTCTCCATGATATTTTAAAAGTAGTGGTAGACTGGTGGAGTTTCAGGTAACTGGTAGAAGGGAGACAATGCATGTGTCTTTAAAACAGGTAGAAAGGAGGACCCTGGGAACTACTGACCTGTCAGCATCATTTCTGTGCCTGGGAAGATCATGGAACAGATCCTCCTAGAAGCTACGCTTAGGCACATGGAGAATGGGGAGGTGATTCAAGGCAACCAGCAAGACTTCATCAATGGAAAGTCCTTCCTGACTGACCCAGTGGCCTTCTGTGATGGAGTGACTCCATCAGTGGACAGGGGAAGTGTAATCGATGTCATCTACCTTAATGCCTTTTTAGTAGGACCAGTTGTGGTAGGTAAAGGGGTAATGGTTTCAAACTGAAAGAGCATATATTCAAACTAAATGCAAGGAGGAATTATTTTTATGATGAGGCTAGTGAAACGTAGGAACTCATTGCCTAGGTACATGGCAGATGACCTATCCCTGGAAACATTCAAGGTCTGGCTGGACAGGGCTCTGAGCAACCTGATCTAGTGAAAGATGTCACTGCAGGGGCATGGGATTAGATGGCTTTCAAGATCCCCTCCAACACAAAGTATTCTAGAATTCTATGATTCCATCAGACAACAGAGGATAAGGACAACCTTCTTCTGCCAGGTTTGCAGAAGAGTTAATAATTTCATTAAATGAATCAGCAAAATTAGGAACTATTAAGTATTTAAAGGTTATTTATGTCTGAAATGAGACCTAAGCAGCAGGAGGAAATATATTTTTTGCTTTCCCCCTGTGTTTAGAAATTTTTTGTCTTGAGGGAAGATTATTCTTGTCATCATTTGTGTCATTTTCACTTCTGATCAGGACAACACAGCATCCACGGGGCTTCACCACTCAGCAAATATGTTTGCCGTCCTACTTCATGTTCAAAGCAAGTATTTTTTTTCCTTTTTTTTTTCCTCTCTCTCCAGTCCTTTCTATAGACTTACTGCTCAAACTTTCTAGCCATTATGTTTTACACATATGTGAAAATTTACCATATCAATCTCATCTGGGAAACTACATAATTTAATGGGATGAGAGAACCTGACCCTATTGGACTGTACTATGTATCATTTGCCTTCTGGCTATGAATACCATTAATGCTGTACATTTGCTGAACTTGCTGTACATGTCTTTCAAGCAGATGTCAGGCACCTGAGTCGGTTGCTGACTTTCTTGTCAGAGAGCTGCCTCGTGGATGAAGGCATTGGATGATTGTAGAAGTTCCTAGTGGAAGTGCATTAACTTGAGTGCTTCGGACTGGTAGGGTGAAGACAAGAAAGTATAGAAATCTCTGAGAAGTCCTTAAGTGGATTGTTCTCCTGTTGCATCTAACCTTTTTTCAAATTGTGCCACAAGTCATGTAGATATTCTTGGGGCCTTGGAGTCAGCAACCAGAACACACTTTGGTGAGTCATGAGTGCTTAGCAGCTCTGAAAATGAAAAGCCATACGGACCAAGGAGACTGCTGATGCAGGGAGTGCAAAAATCCCTCTTACGTGCTGGTGTTAAGGTAACTACATAAATCAATGACCCTATAAAAGAAATAGGCCTGAAATAGTAACCTCCTTCAACATAAAGTAAGCCCCATGAAATCAGTACCAATGGCTCCTCTGATCCTGGCAATAAGGCTGCCAGTGCCAAGAGTGCAGCTTGAATCTCTTGTTACTCCCCCATTTGACTTCGTACTCATGATTTTTTGTAGGTGGTTGAGAGACATATGTGATTCTCATCAAAAACCAGATCTTGTTTATATTCATCCTTTGTAGGTGTTTTTCAATAGTCCTGCCACTATTTTGAAATTAAATTTTAAAAAACATTTTAAGGGAGTTCACCATTTATTTTAAATGACATTGAGGCTTTTTTGGGAATTTGATTGACAGTACCTCCTCTTTACAATGGTGAGCTCCTACTGCATTCTCTCAAAGTGACTACATTTATATGACCACTTCCTCCTTTTCTGCCATGGTTTTGACATTTTTGAAGTTACCTGCCAACATCTGTGTGAGCCTGTGTCCTTGAGCAGTTCCTCTAATTAGCTGCACCAGGTGACTGCACAGACCAAGGCAAAAAACCGTGAAGTAATATAGAATGTGCAAACCTAACACACGTGTTAATGACTCCTTCTTCAACTAACACAGGCTCTATACCCTGTGACTTCATGTCTGTACCCATAATATCTTCCCATGTGTTTTGTACATATCACAGTATTTTTAAGCCTCACTAAACAAGAAGAAGGGACGCTTCAGGATTTCACCATGTACTACATGCACCATGTACATATGAAGACACTGGCCTCTCCTTTCCAGATTTATCCTTGGAGTGAATTTCCAGGCTTGTGGTCACCATAACCACTAATGCAGGGAGAAATTTGGGGAGATTTTTTAACCAGGTTACTCAAAAATGGTTAAAAACCATCTTAGTTGTAGATTCTGGGTTGTTATTTCTTCCTGAAACACAAATGCTGGTGGAGAATAAAAAAGGGAGCAAAGAAGAGTCCTGCAAGCCAGTCTATGGAGAAGCATAGACCCTTCAACGAAAATGAAATTATATCCACTACCTATAAAATCATCTGTTGCAATTTTCAGCCGTAACTGAAAAATTCCTTCCTGTTATGTTACATTTCTGTTGGTTGGATTAAGGATGAGCAATAGCATTTACCAGGCTTAGAAGTATGTTACAGCTCCTGCGTTTTTTCTTTCCTAAATTGCATCTTAAATCTGACCTTAAAAGAAGAGCTACTAAAATTTCCTGTTTAATCAACTCTTGCAGCTGACTCTGGCTCTTAGAGCTGATCTTTGCCTACCTTATTTTCAGGCTGTTCCTGAAACTCAGGTGCCTTGGCTCTTCTTGGTGCCTTT
This sequence comes from Corvus hawaiiensis, assembly GCF_020740725.1. NCBI lineage: Eukaryota > Metazoa > Chordata > Aves > Passeriformes > Corvidae > Corvus > Corvus hawaiiensis. The sequence continues at coordinate 37,937,528 of NC_063255.1, read as the reverse complement.
TCTTTCTAGAATGAGAAGAAATCAGATCTGGGGTCTTTTGAGTTTAATCTGATTTTGTAGGAGAGGGAAGACTCTGTGGGAGATGACCCTTCACAGATCTGTGAGCATGTCAGCTCCGTGTAACAGCTGGAAACATTTTGGGCAGAAAACACTTTTACATATCAAAATTGAAGATAAGTTGTCTATGCTATTTGGAAATGAATCTGTAGCACTTGTGGGATGTATCTGAATTTGCAGGGAGGCTGCAGCAGGGAGAGAACAAATAGGTAGTGAGACACTATTATAGCAATATATGAAAGATTCTTGGAAGAAGAGATAAAAACATGTAGGCTTTTGTGCTGCCTTAATTTTAATGGGTGCACAGGTGTGGTATTGGCCTAGCTGTACCCTTAAGGATATTGTATGATGTTGGAAAATGGACATCCAGCAAAGATTGTTCACCAATTTACTAAAAAATTGTTCACCACCCAGAGCATCATACAGTTTTTCCTCACCTTAATAATTCTGTGATTTGAGATATGCTGCCATAACTAACATACTAGTCTATTTTACTCTTAATTCCTGAAAATGTTATCACAGGCAAAGCTATTTACTCATAGCTTTTTATAAGGTTAAAGCAACCCTTTCGTTTGCCTAGCAGCAGTTCTCATCAGTATTCAGGAGCAGAAAGACACAGTAAAAGAGACCAGGCAGCATATATGACAGTGCCCGTTTCATTATATTTTGAATTATTAAAGAAGTATTTTTATTATATCTAAGATAATCACATATGCAGAATATCAAGGTCAGTGCATGAGAGTGTTAAGGAAAAATAATAAGCGTCACAGATAACTAATTTATCTCTCAGGAATGTTATTTCACACACTGACACATTTTCCTCTTTATCATCAATCTATAAGACTGAGTTCTGTGAAGTGCTTTAATTAACCTATCATCATGTACTTATTTATGGTGTCTCCAAATGATGTTATCAAAATATAATAGTCTTTTCTTCTACCTCAACTCTATAAAATATCCTAAGACCTGAATATTTTACAAACAAATATTTTCAAGCCTATTTTATATGTTTATCTCAAAAAGCTGTCAAACTTTAATTGCCCGCAGCCAGGGAAAGCATATGCTCTTGAAAAGTAACAAGTCCCTGTTACTTCTTTTCATCTGGCTATCTGATAAAATTCCTTTAAAATTAGTATTCAACACCTTAGGATCCATGCACACAGAGCTGGTATAATTTGTCTTTCTGACACACTTAACTCAGCAAGTGGGTTCCTTAGTCTCTTTGATGGAACAGTAAGATTAAAGGTAATTATTTCACTTTGTCCAAGACTTTGCACAGTGATACAAAAATCACTACTCATCCCTGCAGTAGATCAGATCAAGCTTATTCACTCACTGAAAGCTTGATTTAACATGAGTAGAATGGCGATATGAAAAACACTTGAAAAAATTATACATTATTTTCCATAATATTTTATAAATATTATCTGTGAAAACATTTATGTAATTGTATACTCCTTTTACCAGCCCAAGATTTTTCTTTTTCCTAATTGCCTAGGAAAAGCTGTCTCTCATCGATTCTGTAGTAAGTGTAAGAACAGTCTTTGCTAAGTGTTGACAGTATGCTCAGCCTTAGTTCATACAGAAAGATACATGGTCAGTAGTGAAAGCAGCAGATAATAGTGGCTTCATCTTTTGAAAATTACATTTTAAAAACTCACACCTTGCATTCAAATACTTGCTTTGGGAATGTTAGTTTTTATCAGTACTGTGAGGCTCAGGAACTCAGTCATTACTGCTTTATTCAGTCTCACACTTGCATCTGACTGCAGTTTAAGTCAGTGTTATCAACTTCTAATGATGCCATCTCCTGGTGACTGTTGCCTGTGCTGATGTTGTTATTGAGGAACAGTACAAAGGAGATGGAAAATAAACAGTAAAACCAACAGGACTGATGAAAACATGACTGAAGTAGGAGTGTGTGCACGCTAAGGGTTTTGCCTTGGAAAATGGAGCCAGACTGCAGTAGCAGATACTTTGTTAACTGTCAGAAAATAATCCATCAGTGTGTCAGTTGCTGAGGACAGGTTCATTCTTCCTGTGCACTTGTACAGTGCCCAGCACAGAAAAATCTCAGCCTCGGTGAGGGCTTGTAGGCACTCTAGGGGCTACACACTGCAAATAATATAGCTGTGTTTTAACACAGCGATGTTTATTGCAATTCATGTACATGGCTTTTAATGTTATTGTTTACTGTTTAATGTTATTGTTTATTGTTTAGCTAATATCCAGCTAATAATGCCTCATCTTCTTCACTCATTTTCTTCAGGATTTCTCTTGCTTCACTTGTGGAACCTCCAGTGATTGTGACATCAAAGCCTGCTCCAGAACTGCCCTCATTTGCTGGACACATAAATGCAGACACTAACATGCATGTCGTGGTGCTTGTTCATTGGCTTGACAGTCTTTTAACGAGCAGCCTTTCTGCAAATTCTGAGTGAATCTAAATTCTTAGCACTGGTGTTAACACTGGCATGTTTGTCTCCTGGTGAAAGCTACACTGTCTCCATTGGAGTACTTCTGTGTAAAACAGTGAAAATGGCTGTCAGCTCAACAAACTTTTGGGCCTGAGTATATTCCCATGTGATCCTCTGGGAGAACAAGTTACTCATAATTCTTGCTTTCATAATGAACTTAACTTGCTACATTTTTCATTGTAGTGTCTATTTTTATATCTAAAATCACGTCTGTATTTTTTGTCCCCTGAAACTTCTACAAATTTCAATATCCTTTACAAAGAGAAGATGACAAAATGCTATGTAATATTCCATTAATGGTGTCACTACTGCCAAGTAAATAACGATTTTTTTCTCTTGTTCCCATGGGATTTTTTGTACTGCTTAGATACTATAATGGAAATTCATGAGCAGATTTTCTGCCCATTGGCATTTAGTTTTTACACTGTCTCTGCATGTTGAAGTCTCCTTTTGAAACTAAGGCTGACAATTTTTCTAACTAACTAAGCTGTTAACTTTAAAGCAGTGATTACATAACCAGTTCTGGCTTGTCTAACTGTGGGCTCCACTTCACTTTTGCTGCATGCTTCTGCCACATCCCTCTGTCGGCAGAGACGGTCTATCTAGAAATTAGGCCAATGTAATGAGAAAATATTTTGGATGAATAAGTGAGTGGACCTGTCTGACTGTGGATCATATCAGTACAAAGGGGACAATAGGTGCCTGCCTCTGTGGTCTTGTTATCTACTTGAGAAAGTTGCAATACTGGATATACATACTTGGCTCCTGGAATTCATATTTGCTGCATAGATTTACCTGCATGTGTGATTACCTGTTCTAGCTGTTGGACTGGAGTTTGGCCTCCGTGTATTTTAGCACTGTTGAACTTTGCAGTTGTTTTTGGTTAGCATGGCTAGTGATAGGCATATCATATGTGCTCAGATAAAAGAACAACACAGCATAGGAATGTCCTTAATTGGCTTTTGTTGCATGTTATTGCACTGCTGGAGATGTACTGCACAGCGTATCTGCACAAATCTTTTTCTCCACTGAGTTGCTTCTCACATGTCCACACAGAGAGTGCTGGGGTACAGCCTCTGTGAAGAGCAGAGGAAGGCAGAAACACAGAGCAGGAAGCATGCTTCTTTATTTCTTATTTCCCCTAAAGACTGGTGTTAAAAGCAACAAGAAATTTCCATCTCTGTTACCAATATGCATCATAAATGCTATTGGCACAATTTAGCAAACCAACACCAGCCTAACAGATAGGCTCAGATTCATTTTAACATCACATGGCCTCCATAAGGTACCTTCAAAGCTAATTAAGGTGTACAGGCACTTTGTCTTCCATGAGAGATTTCCTCCATGTACAAGGAGTAGCTTCAGTACTGGTGCTGCATTAAACAAATTTGAGGTGAGGAAACATAATGCTGGGACTGGAAGAACAAGGCTGACATGTAAACAGGGGACTTGACAAGTTTGATAATATTTTGTCTTTTTTTTTTAAAGGTTTTGGTCCAAGAAACACTCTTTAGTTCATGTGCAGAATCAGGTGGGGAGGTTTTTTGACACCAGTTTTTCTTTTTGATCCTGACTCTCTGCTTGTTCTGTACAAAGATGCTCTTGCTTGTCTTTTCAGCATTGTACCACTTCTTTATTTTTAATCAAATTTTTTCCTGATACTCCTCTTCATACTTTTTGGAAGGACATAATCTTGGTGATTCAAAAACATGAAGTACAATTTTCCCCACAAAACTTTCTAGAATTTGACTAGAGCTTTTATGTTAGTATAGGAGACAGAACTATCTGTTTCTTTGGTGTATATATATATGAGATTTATTCTTGTTTATAACCTTTTGCAATGATTTATAAATAGAATTAATCACATCTAGCTTTCTGTTTATGGGGAAGATACAAACATCATATCATAGAAAACGTGCAAAAAGATGCATTGCTGATAAGAGATGCAGGATGTTAGGTGCCATGGCTATAAAAAATTTAATGTTCAACACTGTTTTGCTGTCCAGTGACAGAAAACTCTACAGATGGGTTGAAAATGTCTGCCATAGTCCTGCCAGACCCAGTCCTTTCATTGGAACTTCACAGGTTGTATGTCTATTTCTGCTCACAGAAAGCCAGTGAAAGGTGACAAGCTCTGCCCCAGACAAAGTGTGAAGCTCAGAGAAGTATCTCAGCTGTCAGAGAAAGAGATCTGAGTCCTTGGGACCAGCTGCTGGAGGCTCAGCTGGACAGTGTGCTTCCTTTAATGCCAGTGCCTTTCTGGCTATGTGCTTTTGAGCCTTTACCAGTGCTTCTGTCCTGGTAGTACATTCCCAACATTTCATCCAAACATTATCAAACAAATAATATCTGAACTGAAGCCTCACAGGCTGGATTATAAATTGTAGTTTTGTAAAGATATGTTTGGGCTTCAGCAGATGAAGACAGCTGCTAATGAAAGCTATTTCTGTGCCAGCATGTACCTGAGGACAAATGCTAGACCCAACATGCATAAGGCATCTGATTTTATTCCAGTGACATATGGCAGCTTCATGACCTTATCAAGAAGTCACCCTCACAGCAGCATAAGCTAAGGGCAAGGTCAATCAGCCAAATGTGGAGGGAATTACAGGTTTTAATATCTTCTCTGACCAAGAAGGTGCTTTGCAATCACAAGGAGTACTCACAAAGCTGGGTAATTTTGCAGAGGGCAGGTATACAGCTGCTGTTTTGTCATTAAGTCTCTCATGCTTGTACATGACCGTGCTGTAAAAGATGAGGCAGACGGTGAATTACAGGTGATGATTGCAGTGTAGCTAGATAGGCCTCCACAAGATGTACACCTATAACTTTGGACAATGCTCCTAAATACATGGTTTAACATTTAGGTTCCCCTTTGTGGATACAGGAGTTGGACTTGATGATCCTTGATGGTACCTTCCCACTCAAGATATTCTATGGTTTTGTAATTCTGATTCACAGGGCTGCTTGACATATAAGCCAGCCTGCTGTACTATATTCCCCTTCCAATAGATGGAAGACAAGTTATAAAGTTGCTGTATATTTGCTCAGGTGTATGAAATTTATGGGTGTAATGATCCAGATGTGTAGCCTGCTGACACAGAATTGTCAATGAAAGACGAATAGCAAAATACAACCTTAGTAATCTCAAATATGCCAATTAAAAACAAAAGGAACCCCCAAATAACTCTGGATAAAAGTGTGGGAAATTACTTCTAATTTTGTCTTGGATGGCTTTTTCTCTAGGTGAGAGAAGGCTATTGGCACCTATACGTACCATTAACACTTCTCAGGGGCAACAGAAATCCCTATCTCCTTGGAATAAAGTCACCTCAAGAGATAACCATCAGATGCTCAAAGAGACACATAAGTGACACTTCCTCAGTATCTGGTACCTGAAAGTTAGCTTTCCAGGTTTGTATGTGCACCCTGGTGCACTAAACGGCCTTATGCAAAATTAATCCCTTCCCTTAAATGGGCAATGTGTTAAGGGCAGATGGCAGCATCCCCCTGCAGATCTGTGCCTAGCAGCAGAACTCCAGCTCCAGGGCTCTTGGCCACAGAGAGGGCAGCCTCTCCACCACACTGCTCCTCAGTCTGGGCTCTTATCAGCTGTGGCATGCCCCTAGAGTGATGGAGGCTGGAGCAATTGCAAGGGTGAAGCCATGGAGGCCAGCTGCAGGCGGCACCATTTGTTTCAGTTCTGGAGTCAACTGTGAGGAGGAAAAGATCTAGTGCTCTGGGGCCCTGAGGATCATCTGATAAATACTTCTCTTTGAGGGTCTTCCCCCTGCCCAAATGTGGCTGCATATAGAGAAGACACATGCACGAACTTGCAGCAACAGATGTCTACTTGGCTGGGATGTGCCATGTTTGACAGAGTGGTCTGTGAGTTAGCATGAGGCTGGAGAGTAAGCATTGCTGTTTGCTATAAACAAACCTTAGCAAAGTGCCTGTAATTGCACTGTTAGAAGGTGGGCCAGGCCTAGATGGTAACAGGGGAGGAAAATAATGCTTTCTTTTATCTGTTCTTGCAAACAGCTGGAGAGAGATAAAAGAGGAGACAGTTTTAACCTAAGCAAAGATTGTGACTGTGTGATTTCCTTTGTTCCTCAGCGCTTTCTGTTTTCCTCTTTCTAAGTTACATCTTTATTTGCAAATAAGACCATGCATGGGATTGCTTCTGCATGCTTTTTCTTTTTCCCCTTTTCTTGTTTTTCTTTAACTTAAGGAGATACCTGTTTTTCTTCTAACTCAACTCCTGTGGCTGCCTCTGTTTCAGAAGTATGCAAGGACAACAGACTGTGCTTCCTTCTGCCTATGCCTCACCAACTTCCAGAGCTCTGACACAAGGATGAGATGAACATCTTTCACAACCAACTGACACTTAGGGGGCACTTTTGCCTTAGTATGGTTGATATAAAACCATCCTGAAGCAGAATTTTCAGATTTTCCAGTAACAGAATGCAATGGAATAAGATAGAGAGAAAAGGAACTGTTATCTTAAAAACAAACAAGTAAAAACCTTCCATTTTTTTTTCTTTCAGATAAAATTTTTGAATTCTGGCATTCAGAGACGTAATAAATTGCACTGACATTATTAAAATACTTAAGCATCTAAGGCGCCCATACAATGCTTTGAGACTGCAGAAACTGAACCATGCATCTAGTTTGATGCCCTGTACTACTGTTTTGCTACAGCAGGAAAATATTTCTTTGCCAGACATTTCAGTTGCTCTAATTCTGCAAGTCAGACCAACCCAATAATGAATAGCTTCATCAGGGTGACTCATGCAGGCACATAGGCTCATCTAAATAGGGAGTTATTCCAGTCCAGTTTTTCCTGATTAAATCTGCTCTGGGTGTTATTGAAACAGAAATAGCTGTTCCGTTGTAAAACCTGTATTAAAACACTCTTTTCTTTTGTAAATTGCAATCTTTAATGGCTCTGTATATTTTCTACAGGAATAAAAAATAAACATTACTTCAGATGTATTTTTACTGTACTATGTATTTTCCACATATCTTGCTGCTTTCCTTTAAAAAGTAAAAACTATATGAAACACGTTACAAGCTGTATTGGCCACAGACTTCTCAGGTGTGCTTTATGGCAAGCCAAGATGACTTCACAATGGCATTCCTGCAATTTCAGCATCTGTAAAATAAAGGCACGACAATTTTCCTCCAGCTGTTCTCTTTGATATTTAATTATCCTAAGCTGGTCTGTGGAAACACAGGCTGATGGGTACAGACCACTTTGTGTGAAATAATGAGAAAAGGAGCATTTCTAGTCTAGTGTATCTTATGCGAAAAGTGAGGAGCCTTGTCTTTCATCACAAGTATAGAATTTGGAAAGGAGCAGTCTGAATACTTGCAGTATTTAACATGAATATGTTTTTACACAATGACTCCCTGTAAAAGTCTGATTCTGAGTAGTCACAGAATTGAAGGCATCCACTATATTATGTCATTTGTTGGCGATGCATCCTTCTCTGCTTAAGAATGGGATTGTCTTGATTTGTGGCAGAAAATAAATAAAAAATTATAAGAATTAAATATCTTGAACTTTTAAAAGACATTAAGAATTTTCTTCATCAGTAATGTCTTTTTAATCAATAAAATTATGAATCTGATTGTTTCTATGTAGTACCTCCACGTTTAAATGATGAAGATACATTTTAGGTTTATCGTTGCAATTTTTTTCAATGCACTTACATGTTCAAACATTTTGTATTCTACAACCTAGATATACTCATTTTCAAATTACACATAAATCAAGACAGCTTTGCTATAGAAAAAGTTAAACATAATCGCTCTTTGCTGTCATTTTAAAAAAGAGGAACTCATATTTCTAGGATGTGAAATATGAATATTTCCCAAAAGACAAATAACCATCACTTATGTATGCTTAATATATATATGATTCCTGCCTAAGATTATGCATATGTACGATTTTGCTGTAATAAATAAGAACTGAAAGACTGTGTAACTTTTACAGTTTTTTATATTAGAGCTTGAAAGATACCTACTCTTAAATCTGTCCTTATGTCTTCAGATTTCTGATTGCTCATTCTACTCTGCACTTTTCTTACAAGATGCAATATAACAACAATTGGTAGATAAGAATTTTCAAGTTTAAATAAAGCTAAACATAAAGTTTTCAGAAATGAAATCAGTTTTATTTGTTAAAATAGTTGTACTGCGTACAAAAGAAAATACTATAAGTTACAATACTTCAGGCATAGAATATTGGGGGGGGGGGGGGTTGCTTCCACTGCAAGAGCAGTATTTTAGAAATAAAGAATCGTTAGAATCAGACATTGATAGTAGTATTAATATAATAATATAATAATAAATACTTCACATTCATATAATCTGAATTTATAATAACCCAGGTATACATCTTGATCTGCCTCAAACACGTAGGTAGAAGAGTCTTCTGTAGCTTGTAGAAGAAATGTATGATTCATGGTGAGGGTTATATCAACCCTGAGATATATCCCCTTGTCCAGTTTCACAACTGCAAACTAGCAGAGCTCCAGGAGGATGGTGAGCAGGCAAGTGACTGAAAACACTGTTTGCTGTAATCTTAACCCATTAGAGTACAGTCTGATAATTTCCTCCTTTTCCGATTTCAGTTCTTAAAAAAAAAAATCAAGAAAATAAAATGGTTAATGAGTAAATATGTAAATTTGAAAACATAAGGATTTTCAACATACTTGAAAAGTCCTCTGACATCTCACAGGTACTTAAGTTAAAGGTATCAGCTGTTAAAACCAATCAAAGGGGCTATTCTCAGGGGAGAGATGTAAATAGATGTCCCATCAATGATCGTTTGAGGAGCAACTGATAACACTTATCAGCTCTTGCAGGCATTAATCTCAGAATAATCAAAAGTAAATACCAAGCAAAAGCAAGAGGAAGAACTTCACAAGAGGTAAGCACTCAAGCCTGAATGCTGGCTTTTAACCCTTCCTTCAAAAAGGGACTTTGCTTTTAGCAAAAGCAGAAAAGCCATACCCTCATGTACGTGAAAGCCACCGAGTCCCTGCTCAGACCATTTTCCACTGAGACCTTTATTGTCTTTCTTGAGCTGAGCTCAACAGTAGTAAGCAGTAGACTACTTTTACAGAGCATGGGAGGCCTATTATGTCTTTTGCTCCTGTAATGAGGAACAATAGGTCTGATTCAAAGGTGAACATATTAAGAGTTTAACGAGCAAGGTGTGTGCCACATAAAACTGTTCAATACAGAAAACTTCAAGGAAAAAGTGGTTCTGCTGGTGGATTTTAAATTTTAATTTTTTTTTTGTCTAGGGTTGCAAAGACAGGAATGCCACTTTCTAATGTTTTGATTTACATCTGAGTTGGTGCTACAACTCAGAAGTCACAGCTTCAAGGCACTGCTACTCAGGTAGGAATCTGGTCAGGAAACAAGAGCCTGCTTGGGGTGCAAATGAATCTTGAAATTCTTAAGACTATTGTTTTCTTACCCTGCTAACCGGTGATGTTGGCACAACTGAAGGAAAGCATAAGATGAGATTGAGATATTATGAGTCGAAAGGAAAATAATATTTTGCACTGATTTTGCCACTGAAGAGAAAATATTATTAAATCCTTACTAGTGATCTCAAGGGTATTGAAAACAATCTGTATCAGTCAGTTGTCCATGGAAAATAATACCAGTAAAGTAGTTCTTTAAGTCTTTATGCTAGTTGGTACACTGTTTTCAAAAGTATACAACCGTTTATTCAGGGAATTTCACAGGCTGATACAGAAAGGCTTGACTTAAAATGATATGGTGCTTTTGAGGAGACTAGATAGCACTACTTTACAATGATCAGTGTAATGGCTACATATTTTTTTTGTGTGGAGTGTGCTCAGTCTTAGAACTCATACAAGAATATTCTGAAGATTGAGATACAGATATTAAAATAAGATTCAGGTTAGTTTTGGGTCATTTACATATTATGATTGATGATTCTATGTGTTAAGTAGCCTAAATTAGTTTTCAGTACTTTTTTCTCTAGTGTAATACCAGTTTTTACTTCTACCACACCAGTATACACTACTGTTTTTTCTCTTTATCTAAGAAACATTTGTATGCTTGGATTTAGTTTAATTGTAGGAATTGTCCTGGTTAAGTGGATAGTCATAGACACGTACAGATTTTGAAGAACACAGGAGTATTTAACCTCTGCAATTTTCAACTAGAATGGTGGAAAGTTTCCTATGGCACAGAATTATAGAGATCTGAAAGTGTCTTTTGTGATGTTCTATAGAGTCAAGAGCAGTGTTTTTTACTGTCTCACTAATGCATTCTCTGTAGCAAAGCAGCCCACTGTAGAAGTCTAACTAGTGCACCTACAGCATCCTCCGAGTACTCCTAGTACAAACCACTGCAGAAGGCAATTCTGTCACCCACGGGATAAGAATGTTTTATTTAGTGCCATTTCTTACCACAGTCACCGTGCATTATTTCTGAAAGACAGTTCAGAGTACCATAGCCGCACCGACAAAGCCAACAGCCCTTTAGCACCCAGACGCCGTGGGCAATGCTGCCGCAGTTGCTGTCGATGACAAGGGAGATATTTGGTACATCCCCGACCTCACCACACAGTACAACCATCCAGAGCACCTCACTCATTTCCTCTGATTTTGGTCTGCTTTTTTACCTTAGCCGCTCATCATATTCACAGTATCTGCCAGTGAAGTGCTTTAGGCAGGCACAGAACGTACCCAGGATACAAGTCCCTCCATTTTGGCAGCAGTGTCTGTTCAGTTTTTTACCTGCAAGACAATATTACAGAGGTTAACAAGCATCTCAGGGGCTCTGAACCTCGCCTTTTCCTCACTTGTTCACTCAGGTCTCTACAGTTCTCAAAGTCTCTTAAGGATATCAACTTTTACTGTCTTTAGAGACAATAAAATTATATGCCTGTTAGGAGTGTTTGTTCAGCTAAACCCAGTTTGTTTAGTTAAGGATTAGAAACAAGCTACCAGGGATTACAGGATGGTGAAGAAGCAACGCCTGGCAAATCCTGTAGCAGCAGTGTGTGTTCAAGTGAAATATTTCATTTTTGACAGACGCAGGTTTCAATCACACTAAGAAATGGGGCATTTTTACAGGGAAGTGATGCTTATTTTTGAATAAAGAGGTTTTGTCACTGGGAAGTTACTTGGTTTTGGGGGGGGTGGGGGGGGAAATGCTCCCTTTAAGCCTTTCTCAGAGTCCTGGGATTGAGCACCAATCTAAAATTTTATATGTGTAGGAGGAAACAGATTTTTCTTTTTTTTCTGTTAGTACTGTTGCTTTCAGGCAGCCCAAACCTTTTTTATAAAATTAACATTTTTTTTGGTAATGAAATACCGTGAATTTAAAAAAATTAACAGAATGTTACAAAATTTCACAGATGCTTTTTTAAACACAAGGGGCCAAACACTTCTTCATTCTTAGTATCTTTCCTTGTTTTTCCTAAACACATTTTTCAAGTGAGAGATCTTCAGTTCTACCTTAAGTTCTTATGACCATTTACTAAATGGCTACGGGTGTAATTTAAATGAGTGGCCACAGAAAACCAATAGGCTGGAATCTTCCAGGACAACAGTTAAAAGCATTACTATATTATATTTTTAAAAAGCCATTTTATGTCATTGTTTACGTAAATAATGTTACCTACTCTCTGTAATTCCAGTGAAGGGTACGAATGATCTGGAACTCTGTTGTTTTCTATTTTCATAACTCTGGTTCATGTCACTGAGAGCATGCATAAAGGTCTCTTCGTTCTTGGGCTGCTGCTTTTGTGCTGTGACATTGAGACTTTTCACATCTTCCTTACGTTCTTCTCTTTCAGGTCCTTGACAAGAAGTGCAAATATGTAAGGGACGGGTAGTTTGTAATGAAGAAATACACACTGTAAATATAGAGGAGAAACACGGTGGGACGGGGAGAAACACGAAATGTCCCTTACCTTTTTCTAAGCGAACAGCCTGCCAGACCAGAGTCACAGTGAAAAGAATTCTGGAAAAAAGGGAAAAAAAAAAAAAAAACCAAAAAACCAAAAAGAAAAAAAGAAAGAAAGAAAGAAAGAAAGAAAGAAAAGAACTGAAATAAATTTGTGCTAATTAGACACAAACACTAAAACGGATGGCGAACGTGTGAACTTTTAAAAGGAATAGGTATCCCCGGCTAGAGAAGGTCCCCCGCATCTGAGGCAAATTTACCTAATATGATTTCCCCAGTACATTTTCCTGCAGCCTGGAATAGCCGTGAGGTCGTCCGGGAGAGCTCGAGCAGAAGGAAGATGTCCAGAGCCCTTTACTGCGGGCTGTTGCGTGCGGCAGTCCTCACACCGTGGACAACGATGGAAAGAGAAAGCAGGACTGACGAAAGTTTCCTCTTGCTGTCCAGCTTATAGCAAGGCTCAGTCCCCAGTCGCACCGCTGGCTGAGCCCTCGCCGGGCGCCAGGAACATCCCTCCGGGCTGGGATTCCCTGGCCAGCCCCCGATTTACGTGCACTGCTGAAGGGTGGAGCGAGGTGGGGGCACCTACTGCTGCGGGAGACTGAAGGGCCCACGAGCACAACAAAAAGCCCAAGGCAGGAAGATCTCAACTCCAGTGTATTTCTCAACACAGAAGACTTTGTACCACCATACCGTGCATAGGAAAAACAAACAAACAAACAAACAAACAAACAAACAAACAAACAAACAAACAAACGTTGTTCTGCAGAACTGCAATAAGTATATCATAAACTCGAGTGGGTATATATAATGAAGGTTTAAAAGCCTCAATTCTACCGACATGCCTTGTCTCTGCCAGGGTTGTCTGCCGGGGATCTGCTTTATGAGATTGTGCCACTTTGCAGCAGAAATCTTTAAAACCTAGTTTAGAGATTTCTACTAAAATACTGGAAAAAGCAGTATAACGTCCTTGAGAGAGGATTGTTGTCTCCCCAGGGCTGTAAATAACCTTTTGGAACATTTTCTGAACAATTTTCCTGTTAATAAAATTAGGCCCATTAGTGAGTATTCCTAGTCTGAGTTTATGCAGTATCAGCAGATACCTAGATATAATTTACCATGTGTACTGAAATGGGCTAGGGACACTCACACGGTTTTGCTATGGCTCAGTATCATCAGCAGAAAGACCTGCAGCTGATCAGCACTAAAAAAGCTGCTCTGGGCAGGCTTTTCTCATCACAGTCCCACGTTTTGTACCACAGAATGCACATTGCCTTTACTTAAGTTGTGGCAGCAAACTGCAGCAATACATCTTGTTTTGTTTTGGAGGGGCATGCAGAAGAGAGATGTTTTCTCTGTGTGACTGCAAACTAAGCTAGTACAAGTTTCACCTTGGCTATATACAAGATCACATCGCAAGTATGGGTGTGATTTCTTCCTCACTGAAGAAATGGCTGCACCGACTAAAGACATTATCATTCCTTGTTTGTAAGTCCCTGTGGCTGTCACTTGTCAGATTTGCCCCATCTGAACTAATGGTTTAGAAGCTGTGACCACTTTTCATCCAATTTGGTACAAAGGCTGGCTTAATTTACAAAGATAGCTGTTTTAATTAAAGTCAACTCTCTTGGCACTAAAGCAGATAGTGTTTTGAGGACATGTTCTCTTACAAAACTGCAATCAGCATGGGTAAGAAGCAAGAGAAGCTGGAAACCACTGTGAAATTAGAAAACTATGGCCTAATTGCTATAATGGAAACACTGGGGAAAGTCGTACAACTGCAGCACTGCAATCGAGAGCTACAAGCTATTCAGAAGCTCTTTATCTCCAAATTGGAGACACCTGGACTTGATGGATGGACAGTTCAATGGATAAGGAATTGGCTGGCTGGCTAGCTGCAGCCAGAGAGTTGTGGTCAATGGCTCTGTGTTGAGGTGGAGGCTGGTGATGAGTGATGTCCCTCAGGCTCTGTTTTGGGACCACTGCTCTGCAGAGTCTTCCTCAATGGCACAGACGGTGGCACTGAGTGCACCCTCAGCAAGTTTGCAGATGATACAAATCTGAGCAGTGCTGTTGACACAACAGAAGGACAGGATGCCATCCAAAAGGACCTGGACAAGCTTGAGAACTGGGCCCATGAGGACTTAATGAAGTTCAACAAGTCCAAGTGCAACAACTCTGCTGCACCTGGGCTGAGGCCTGGGTACGCAGACAGGAGAACTTATTGAGACCACCTTGTGGAGTTGGGGATTCTAGTGGGTAAAAGCTGGACATGATCCAACATTGTGCGCTTGCATACCAGAAAGCCAAATGTGTCCTGGGCTGCATCAAAAGTTATGTGTACAGCTGGCTGAAGGAGGTAATTCTGCCCCTTTGCTCTGCCCTTCTGAGACCCCCGCCCGAACACTGCGTCCAGCTCTGGGGTCCCCAGCACAGGAAGGATGTGGACCTGTTGGAGTGGGTCCAGAGGAGGCCATGAGGTGTTCCCAAGGGATGGAGCACCTCTCCTATGGAGACAGGCAGAGAGAGTTGGGACTGTTCAGCCTGGAGAAGGCTTTGGGAAAATCTTGTTGTGATCTTCCAGTACCTTAAGGGAACTTGTAAAAAGGAGGATGAGGGCCTTTTTATATGGTTAGATAGTGACAGGACAAGGGGCAATGGTTTTAAACTGAATAAGGGTAGGTTTAGATTAGATATTAGGAAGAATTTTTTACTGTGAGGGTGCTGAGGTTGCCCAGAGGAGCTGTGGATTAGCTATCCCTGGTAGTGTTCAAGGATAGACTTGATGGGGCCCTTAGCAACCTGGTCTAGTAGAAGGTGTCCCTGACGATGGCAGGCGAGTTGGAACTTGGCCATCTTTGGGGTCCCTTCCAGCTCCAGCACATTCTATGCTTCTACGATGACTCACTCTTTCATGTCTCCTGTGGGAACACTGGTCTTCAACAGGAGGAAAGAAGTGCACTGCTGAAGATTTGAAATGGCTATTTCCACAGGGATTGCTTGCAGGGAGTGCTCTGTAGGGCTACATAAATCTTAGGGGATAAGGCATTCTCAGTGCTGCTACAATTATTGGCTCCAGCTGATTGAAGCCCAACCATTTCTTGTAGATACAGGCTTTAGCTTCATGGCATCTTGTTCATGGTGTGTTTTATGTTTGTTACTAATTTAAACTGATTTAGATTAAGCTATATTCTTGTTCCAGACTTGTATTGAGGCACCATGCCTTTTAGAATTGAGAGTCTGTGATGTACATTTGTGTGCAATTCAGCTGAATCATCACTAGAACTTTTAGCCTAACACTTGTGGGTAAAATGTTTCATAGAAAGAGAGTTATAAAAATCACAACATGTTAATTCAGGAAAGGATTTTGGTTTTCCTATCTTAAATAACAACAACTTTGAAGAGACAGATTACTCTCACCATTATGCTGTCTGCCTCTACCTGCAGTGATTGACAAGGACTTCTAAACTAAACGTTACAGTTTCGGTGCATGCTTAAAACCTATCACATTTTAAAATACTGTCATAAAAGAGGGTGTTCTGAATTAGGACTATAAAATGTTTCACATAAAAGAGGTGTCATTTTTGTATGTATTCAGAAAACATGTATGTATTATGCACATTTGAAAATGTTTACTTTTGGAGAATACAATTCAAGCAACTCTTGTTTTCATTTGAGTTCTCTAACTGTATAATGGGGGTAGTATTTGGAGTTTAAAAATAAGAGGTATAGTTACATTTGTTCTAGGGTTTTTTTTGCTTGTATATTAGGAAAAAAATATTAATTTTCAGTTAGGTCTAACTGGTAGTATCACTTTAAGTTACAATATTCAGATCCTGAAATGCTGTCATTTACTGTTTAGCTTGTTGCTTTTCCACTTTGCATAGATAGAAGGCAAAAAACCATGAACAGAGATAAGTAAACACAGGAATATCACACAGCATTTTTTTTTTTTACTAAATTCAGTGTCAATGTAATTCTCCTGGAGAATTTTCTTGGGTACTAAATTCTCAGCCCTGTGCTGGATGTAACTTTCAAAATGCAGCTGCTGGTGAAGAAATATTGATCAAATTTCACACCCTGTGCCATTTGCTTAAGATCAGAAGTCATTCCTGTAACTGGAAGAGCTAACAACCTGGGAGAACTGTAGAGCAGTTGGTAAACATTTCTTCCTTTTGATACCTTGTTTCTTCCTTCTCCCTACAGCCTCACCATCAAGGCACGCACAGGAATGGGAACAGAGAAAATTGCTCAGATGTTGCTGTTGCCTGACTGCTCCAGAGGTGAGATTGGTGTGACTTTGCACAAAAGTGCTGCTGTTTGTTGTTGACAGAATCTGCCAGAAAGTGATTGCTTCTGCCCAGGGATTTGTCAGGAGCGGCAGTAAGGGTAGACACACTTCTTTTATCAGCTTCAAGTAAGATAAGAGTGGAGCCAACCAAAGCAGGTCCTGACCATTTCAATCAAGACCTGCGTACACAGGAGATGGCTAACCATTAATTAGAGGTGTTCAGCACAGTTCTGACAACAGATCAGGGAGCCTATATGGGTAAGTGTGGTAGGAAAATGTGGTGCTACTTTACTGGTACACAAAATTCCTCTTGTGCTCATGCCAGGAACTGTGGGTCTGTGGCCTGCATCTTCTGGCACTCTCCCAAAATGCAAGCGAACCCTTACACTGAGAGCTGAAGTGTGGATAGTACATGCTGGTTTTTGGTATATTAGTGTTTCATACCATCTGTAGTGCTCTGTATTTCTGAAAGCTTCAGGGTCAATAGATGCCTAAGGACTGGAGGCAGCATTGGAACAATCACAAGCAAGGATGAAGAAAATGTGAGTGTCTCTGGTTTCCTGGGAGCACCTCTGAAAGCCTGCTCAGGGTCTGCTCAACTCTGCTCAGTGCAGCCAAAATATCTGCTGACTAGAAATCTTTAGATTCCAAAATTCCATCTTTGGGTTAGGACTTGGTCTCTAACCAGATTGGGCAATGTTGAATAAGCTATGCAGAATATTACAGAAAATAATGAAAAACAATTGGCCTCCATGAACATTTATTGAAATCTTGGAATTACAGACTTCTGTGAAGCAAAACTCTCAGTCAGGGTGACTTACAGTTCTCAGAAGAAAGGGCAGACCCTAGGCAATCTAGATGGGCATGTCTCAGAGTATGTTTAACTCATTAAATGTTAAGAATAGTGGATGGAAAGACCTAATACTAGTCAGCCTGAGAGTTATTTATTTTTTGTGGTCTTTGGCTTGCTACTAAGGCTTCTGACATCTACTCAAGGGTTCTTTCTTTCTAAAGGCTATGTAAAACTTCAACACAGTTGAACTGAATGATTTTTACAGTATCACAGAACTTTCTCAACACAGGCTGGTCACACCAGCTCTTATTACTGTCAGGAATTTCCTATAGGATCATGTAGAGGTTGCTGTTGTTGCCTCTGCGTTTCTGTGTATGCATGCACAGTGTGAATGAACAGTATAAATTACTGAATAGCTTTTTTCACTGTATGTTAAGAGTGGCTTACATTGGCTTAGTCGGAATTGGCCACTAATTGAATTGAGAAAGTAATATGCAGGGAAGTTAGATAATCCATACTGTGACTGGCACCACTTAACTAATGCCACAGGTCCATGATGAACTTAAGCAGGATAAATGGCTGCTGCTGCTAAAAGGGTGAGTCCCACTTTGTCTTACACCATGGGTTGTTTGTACTGCCTCCCTCATGTAGTCATTGCTGTTTGTACAGCCATGACTGAGCTGAAGTAGGGAGTTTATCTGAATGAAAACTCAGCTTTGGGGAAAAAAAAAAAAAAAGTTAGTTTTCTGCTGGATTAGTTCCCTGATGTGGTTTGCCAGATGAGCACTAGGACTGGCAGAAACAGAAGGCAGGGAGAAGCAGCCATGGCTGTGTTACAAGCAGCCCCTTTCCATAGCGGAGCTGATTTGTAACAGATTAAATTGACTGTGGAATGTGTAAATAGATTGCAGTTCCTATATTTAAATTGTTCTTCCCTTCCCTAGGAAATAAAGTATAGGTAGTGTATCCACTGATATGATACAGCCTTCAATGCTCTCATCCTATTAGCATTATATACAGAAGAGTAGTGCAGTCATCCCACATTTCTCTGACAACATATGGATGAAGTTTAGGACAAATGAGATGGGAGCAATATTACCAAATGAAAGGAAACACCTACAGCACTCCCTTGGAAAGGGAACCTTATGCAGATGTCATACAAAGATGTAATGCACTGTCACAGACCAGCACAAATTTATAGAATAAATCCAGTCTTGTAACAAAGCATTATGCAGGTTTTTGTTCCTCTGAGTCTAATGGTTAGTCATTAACAAAATAAAATATGATTTTGTAGAGGTTTTGTAATGAAAATGAATGTAGTTCATGTATTTTGTGTAGAGAAAATAATAAAAATAAAAAGAAAATTTTCCAGTACACATGGGAAGTGATTAAGAATATCTCAGTCATCTCCCTTTGAGAAGGTTCTTTGGCAAATGAATCAACACCAACACCAAGAGACTGGAAAATTGAGACTTTTTTGCTTCTTCTTCCTCTGTTTCAAGTAAAAGTTTTAGTATTTTATTGAAGAAAAACTAAGTACTGAGGGAAAAGAAATTTTGCACAATTATTTATTTTGAAGTTTGAAAAGTTGATGCATAGGCTCTGCAGAGAGACAGAAAGTTTTTTTTTGGAGTTAATAGTGCTGTGCTTTAATTTCTGGCTGAGCGCACTTCCATATGCTATCTGGTGTGCATCTCTGTCTTGTTCACCATTCAGGAACTTGTCTCAACATTCAAGGGTGGGATCTTTTTGTCAGCATAAAACTTGCAAGTCTTGTGGTGTCTTATTATGGGGCCATGTGGGGATACAGTATTAGTGCAATCACACACTTAAGCTACATTTGTCCTTCAAAATTACCTGAAAATCTATCTTTACCATATACAAACCACAATTAGCTGAGTTTAATGGCATATTTTACCTGGCTCTGCAGTTTTGTTTGGTGCTGTCAGCTGAAACTAGAGTGAAATTTTTACCCAGTGCAGTGATTCACCCCAGCAGTGAAGACAGAAGCAATTCGAAGGTTGAATAGCTGTCAGTTGTTTCTCCCACTGTTTTCATTTGGAAGTATTTCAGTGTGGCTTAGCCTGCTGTTAAAAGTGTTGCAGTAGGATATGACCCCAGAAAGCTTTCTGGGTTTATGTGGCAAGATACAAACTATGAATTTCATAGCAGCCTTGAAGGAATCCCTGAGGAAGTGGTGATCCCACAGTCTAGTTCAGGGGTGGAGATGCTTATCCCAGGCAGCCATGAATGGAAATCCCTGCATAGATCTTGCATTTGATCTTTAGGCTAGCCAAATATGCTGGCATTTCATTAAGATGAAGCTACACATTAAAGCTGAGACAATGTTAGAAAGCTAATTCCATAGTCAAGCATACACTGAGATTTGCATTGGCATTAATGGCATTTGAGCTCTTATGGAGATGAATCAATTTGTTCACCTGGAATGAACCTGTCTTTTTTTTTTTTTTTTTTTTCTAAGCTGGTTTTTGGCTTATGAAGTGAAGCATCTCAGCAAGAGGTCCAGTGAAGGAAAGGGAGAGTGAGGGAATTTGTGGCTGAGAGCTAGACATTGAAGGAAGGAGGTGGGCAGGACACCTTTTCAGGTGTTATGAGCTATCAAATTATCCTAAATAATCCTTGTTGTCTTGCTTCATGCTTCTTTTTCCCCCTTACTTGAATTCAAGTCTGAAGTAGAGAACAGCTTGTATGCATGCATGTACAAAAGCCACCTTGCACAAGTACACAAATGATATGTGTAAGGAATGGGTGTGATACTTCTTGGACTTAGTCTTGTAGTGATAGCCAGCAAAAATGAGAGATCCAGCAGTTATTTTAATTTGTGGTAATAGCACCTAAATGTTAATATCAATTTCATAGAAACAAACCACTATATCGTAATCTGCAGTGCTGTCAGCAGGCCAGCCCTTCCTTTTGTCTTCAGTCTATTGTTGCACTGGAGGGATCCTGTCCTTTGTGCCAGCCCTGGGTTCCAGCTTGGCCTTGGCCCAACAATCCAAAATGTGCTCTGTGTGCCACTGTATGCAGATGGCTTGTGGTTGGAGTGAGAGGTGTGTGTTGCATCTGAACTCTTCTGACACTACAATGGCTTCATTTCTGCTCCAAACAAGCTGGGGAACTGCAGGAATTGAACTGGAGCTGTGGAGGTCAACATCTCTCAAAACCATTCATATGTGCCAGATGTAGTACATATGTAATATTGGGAAAACTACAAAGCCAAATTTTAATATCTTCATCCAGGCATTCAGAACAGATTGCCATATCAAAATGCAGTTTTGCAGGTTTCTAGGCTGTGTGTGTTAGGGACAGTCTGTGAACTGCTTCTGAGACCAAAAAAATCCCATGAAGAAGAACGAACTATAAATCCCATGAGTGAAATCTGGAATACAAGGGTTATTTTAAGGAATTAGATTACACATTAAGATCCAAAAGGAAATAAGCTCTCTCTCTTTCAGTGATGCCTGAGATGGCCACCTAAACCACAGAGACTAGACAAGAATAAGAGAACAAAAGGAGGTATTTATTTGAAGGGCTTTCAAAAGTACACCCTGACAATCAAAAGGCTCCACCCAAGATGGACTCTGGGTCACGGATTCTTCACACTTTTGTAAGTTTGGTTCATTTGCATATCATGATCAATTCTCCAATTATAACTTTAGTTAATGATGTAACTTCCCCAAGCTTACCCCCCCCTTCTTAAGACTTTAGTTTACACATTTTGGACCTAGGACAATATAGGTGTCCTTGGAGAGCAAACCTAGAGAGGTTTGTTATGTCTAACCAGCATGAGAGAACAGCAGCTAACAGGCCACAAGAAACTTCAGAGTTACCCACTAGGCAGTGCAGGATTTGAAAAATATAAATTTAAAACCTAAGACGTCATCGGCAATGGTTGACTCCAGTATGCTGGAAGGCTCTATGCTGGCAGCAGGATCAGTGCAGGGGAAAGCAAAAGTGAAGGTGGTATCTGTTCAGATAGAGTCATGTTCTTAAGCATAGACCACATCTCAACATATTGTTGACTTGAGGATTGGCCTTCTGGCATCACTTTTCCCTTTTGGTTTGGGAAGAGTAACTACAGATTTAAAGAAAAGTGAATGGTGTAGTTCCATAATCTGCAAATTACAAAATTTACTCCTGTTTTTCAAGCTATATGGTGAGAGGAAACAGCTATGAGTGGCATAACTTATTATGACAAACTCTGCCTGATGGCATTTGTTGGTTGAGAATGGATAGATGCATTGTGAAAACCCAGTTTTCCAGCTACGCTTCAGGTTAGGAATGTAACATTGGCATGGTAGGCAGTCACTCTACCACAGAAACCAGTGGTTTTGGCATGAACATTGTTAATATAATTCCCCAAAGACAGTAGGGTAGAAAAAGTCTGAGTCACTTAACATGGATATATTGTGAGGAGTTATGACAATTATGTGATTGCTATAACATTAAACATTCTGAGGAGGTATTTCTTTAACCCAGGAATGGTAAATTAAGAGAAGTTTTTTCTGGAACACAATTGTTCTTGATAATAAGGACTATGAAGGGCACAAGACAGGATGCCAGCTGCAGTTTCACACCGTGATATACAAATGTATATTAGTGCAATTTTTTTTCTCAGAAAAGCTGAATTTTATGAGCTCTCTGAGTTACTTCTCTCATAGACTGTCTCCTCAGCTGTGCCGCCAGATCAATATGGTCATCATTCACAGCAGAGTAAAGATTAAAGTTTCCAAATACTTAATTTAAATTTGGTCCTTTTACAGATCAAGCATAGAGGGCAGCATCACAAAAAATTTGAATTGACATGACTGTATTTAAAGGAAATCTTGATCCATGCGCTCAGCTTGTCTGATTATGGCACACCTGAATGACTGAAGAAGAAAACAAGACTACTGGAAATATGGTGATTTTTCAGTAGTGTTTACCTTAACAACCTTTAGGATTAAAAAAAAAAAAAAAATTGAGCCAGTTTAATAGAATACCACAATGTCTTGAGTCTCTAAGAGACACAGAGTCCTGAAATGCGAACTCAGTGTGTTTGCATTTTGAAAATGTAGCTTTGTGTGTCTAAAGATGAAAAAGAAACAGCTGGGGAATTCTAGTGAGCAGTAAACTTTATCTCAGACAATGACAGTGAGAAAATATCTGTGAATTTGGGATGACTTTACAATTTGAGTTGAGTATGTGTTTAACATTTATGGTGAAACTTGGCCTGGCTTAGCTCATTTCCACTGGTGCATAATGGTTGCTCTGGGAACACTTATAAATTTCCTTTTTAAGTGAAAATCTACTGTTTTCTCTGTTAAATCTTCCTGTGTTTACGGGGACACAGATTTCCAGGAGCTGTGACAGTTCATCATTTGGAAAACTGCCCTTCATTTCTACACATAAAAATTGACTAGACAAAAATGCTTTCTCCTCTTAGTAAATTGTGCTGATGTTTATCTAGTGGTATAAAATCTCTTCTTTGGTCCTTTCTCTGGTTATGTGCGTATTTGTAACACATTAAATCTATTCAGTGGAACAGATTCTTCTCACAAGAATAAAGCTGCAAACATTTGTGGGAGAGAAACACAATCCCTGATGTAAGTGAGGGAATCATATCATCATGATACACCCTCTGATATATGGATGTGCTGCATTAGCTGGAGCTAATCTCACTGAAGCACCCCTGCCCACCAATCCCGCAGTGATAAATCTGTACTTGCTTATGTGTGTCTTATTTGCTGTTGTCAAAATGATGGCTGTCATCTATAAACTACTGCAAAATATCCGGCAAGAGAATTTGCAAATTAGATGCAGAGCTACATTAGTGAATACTTAGTCTAGCACTGCTTTCTGGGTCGTTTTAGCACCCACATAATGATCTGATGCAATCTGATCCAATTTTCATATATGAATGCCTGACCTCAAGTGATTACATCATGATAATTCTTATGTGTCTTGTCCTCATTGTCATTTTATTCTGAGGGAGCTGTCTCCAGTTACGCTTTCATTTTCCCTAAAAATGCCACAGCTGAGTACATAGATGTCTGCGGAGGTGAAGCCACATTGCTATGTTAACTCTTAGGCACTGGCTGGAGTTTTTCAGGGCTGTGTTTGAATCCTGAGGAGAGGTCATTCCTCTTCTTTAGCCCTCTGTTGGGACTGTGGGCTAGTGTGTGTCTTCCTGCATACACTAAGGATCAAAGTGAGTGGTTCTGCTTTCTTTTAACCCCTTCCTACACTGACTGTGCTGTCAGATTGGTCGGCATTTATCATGGTGGCTAAAGGTTCATCAGGATGTCCCAAGGTCAGCCTTTTACCAGTCAATATAGTTTGCATT
This sequence comes from Corvus hawaiiensis, assembly GCF_020740725.1. NCBI lineage: Eukaryota > Metazoa > Chordata > Aves > Passeriformes > Corvidae > Corvus > Corvus hawaiiensis. Next base: position 37,913,601 of record NC_063255.1, on the reverse strand, counting down.
TTATGTTTCTGCTGGGCATTACCACTTCTCAGTTTGTCTGCTTTCAGTCAGACCCTTGTCATCATCCAGGACCCTAGATGCAGACAACTGTTGACAAGTAAGAAAGTCTCTGCTCTATAAAGCTTATAGATCACTAAGTGCTCAGATTAACACCTAGCCTCATGGTTTTAGGTTAACAAGGGAGAAGAGGGGAAATAAATAGCTGCTTTTCTAAACAATGATCTACCTGCTGATTCTACCTCTTGATCTTCAATCTGGTTATTTTTCTTTCTCTTGAACTGAATTCTCTCTATTCTTTCTCTCCCAGATTTGCCCCAGTGTTAATATTTTAATAAAGTGGTGTGTATCCTTCACCCCAGTTATCCTGTCCTGGATGTTCCAACATCGCACAGGCTGTGCATGGGAACGCAGGAGTTGGTGACTCTCTGTGCTTGCAGTCCCTCAGGCGGTGCAGAGGAGCACAGCCAAGCAGGGATGAGCAGAAGTTCTCAGTGTACAGAGCTACTCTGTACAAAGTCAGTCCAGCTCTTCATTAGTGACTGACAGTGTTGCAGCTTTAGGAGCTTTGGGGAAGCATCTATACCCCTCTGCAGATCAAAGGACCAGAACAATATCTCATTTTATACAAAACAGCTCTTCCAATGAGCCATGGCACTTTTGTTCCCTTATGTCCACTTTGTCACGTTCCTGTTAACAAGACACTTTTATATATATTTACACTAACAAGAAAGAATGCCAAGCATACTCAAAAAGTAATTTGGGAGATTTGGTTTTACAGGGTTCCCCTTTACAGACTTTGAATATCTCCCTTCTCCTCCAGCTGTGAAAAGACTCCCTGTGCATAAATTGCCATCTCAGGAGGCCTCAGTCTAGCAATTCCTAATACTGGGTGGCAATATCAGACAAAAAGTGTAGTCTGATGAAGAAATTACACTTGAAAAGGGAAAAAAAGACAAATCACAGGGAATACGGGATTACTTTAGTGATGCATAGAAAGAAAATGGCAAAATAATAGATATTCCAAGGTGACAAGACTTGTGTACAGTCAGTATACAGTACTGCTACATACACCACATATACTTCATTTGTCTGTTTTAGGTGGGTGATGCTTGATGCTCAGACCACACAGGACAGTGCCAGTGGGGGTGGCATTAATGCTGCAGGCTTGCTTTTGCCACAGGATTCCACTGTGCTTCAATGCAGTTCTGAGGAGCTAGGTTTGCTGGTGTGATGCTATTGTGGCACAAGAAGGATTGAATGTGAGCTTTATGTTGCCTGTAAAGGAGTGATCATCCTGAACATGAAAAGACTCCAGCCCAGGGATCAGAGAAACTGTGAACAAGAACCTCCTGGCTTCTATTCAGCCTTAAGTCTTGTAGATAGTGACTTGTCTGTGAATTTTTTTACCAAAAACAGGGAGGTAGATTCATAAAAGATTTTGCAACAATTTATTTTTCAGTCTGATCACTTTCCCCCATCTGGTTTACAACATAGCTTCCCAAACACTTGAGTAGCCTGAGAGGAAGGTGAAGTATGCTATGGAGATTGGAAGAAGGAGAGAGGAAATGGGAATAATGTTAGTTGTTATTGCTGCTGGAAGGGAAAATGAAGCTCTAGTAGGAAGTAAAGGAAAGAAAATCACAACCGAATTGAAAACTGTCCATTGTCAAAAATTCAAAGGAGGGGTTGGTTTTGGTTTTTTAAAACCAGGGTCCTACTGTCAATATAGCTTATTCTGTGTTTTCATTCTGTCAGAAGTTATGTCCATTCCCAAGCGTCCATTTAGCAAACAGAACACTCATCTTTGGAGGGGAAGGAAAAAAATAAAAATGCTCTGAGTTTATGCCAGGTTGAATTTCTGGGCTTGCATAGAGGTAGCTTAAGGCAACCATTCCACTAGTCTGACAATAGGCAATCTGTAACTATGGTTGTTTGGAAATGTGACAAACTGGAGAGGGCCTGATTTCTAAATGAGATGCTGTGCAAATGTATTGTTTTAACAGAATATTGTTCAGGAAGATGGACTCACCTTCAAAAAAGGAAAATAACTTGACAGTTGAAGCTTTCAGCTGGGATTTGTGAGATCTAGGTTTGAATTCCTACTTTTTCTGATTTAGCCTAAGGAATGGACTCAGACTTTCCTAAAATCTAGTTTTAGTGGCCTATCTAAAAGATTACCAGCTATTTCAAAACCTGTCTCTGCTCATCTGTTTGTCTTCCTCTTTTTTTTTTTCAGATTTTTTTTCCATTTTTTAATAATAATAGTGGAAAAAAAAGAAAGTAAATCCTTGGCTTTGTCCTGGTGCAAGACAGGAATATGTTTTACATCTCAACTTTTGCAGGACAGGGAATCAATTTTCTGCCCAGCTCTGTCTGGAATATAATTATGGCAATTTTAATATCCTTTACTTTAATTCTTTTTATTGATCCTGTTATTGACCTGTGTCTGCTTGTTATTGTGTAAATATTGACAAAGAAACAGGAAAAAAGTAACAGTTACTGCGTGGCATCAATTAATTTGTTAAATTCTCTGAATGGAGAAGGAAAGAATGTTTTTGCAGTGACAGTCCAAACCCCTCCCATTCTCTTCAGTGTAATCTTCAGTCGTCAGTGTAATCTCTTCATTCCCCAGTGTAATCTTACCCTTTTTTAGTTGCAAGTATGTTCTAACTCTCTATTCTCAGACTGCCATGGCCTAAAGAGTGAGAATTGGGGACATCATAAAGTGAAAAATAAGTTCTATGTCCATTATGAAATCATAATATAGGAAAAAAAGCCAGTAAAGGGCACTGCACTGACTGCAACGATTTCCATAGTGAGGTCGGGTTTGTTTTTCAAATATTGCAGCAGAGTTAACTGTTTTGCTGAATGGCTGCAGGACTCACGGGTGGAAAGGAGATAGGATACCCTCACTCTGACTGTGGGTTTACACCTGATAAAAGTTCTTGGCTGCATCTGGGCCATTTCTGAGCTTCTTCATTTCGGATGTCAGAGCATGTCTGGCATCCAGGGCACACATACCACTGTCCTTGGATTCAATCTCTTTAAGTATGCTTTGTGCATAACTAAACGGGTTAAGGGTCGATTGTCTTTGCCAAGCAGCTTGGCAGATTGCTTCTCCTACATGGTCAACATGAGAAAAAAATTTCTATGCCTGTGTATGAAGTCATACAGACATTTGTTTGGCAGAAATGCAGAGTTTTTTTTGCTGAGTTAGTGAAAGCCAGCTCTTCCCACAGAAATTAACTCCAACTAAACTGCTGGTTTTCAGCAGGATTATTTTTTACTCACTTTATTGTAGTAGAATTACCTCATGTAGGCAAAAGGTATTATCTCTTTAATAACTAACAGGTCAACCTGCTTGTTTTCATGGTGGAAGTGAATGGCTTTGATAGATGCCGTGTGTTGCAATTACAAATGAATCAAATGGATGAAGACCAGGTCATATCCAGGGACAAATCTTCAGAAGGGGTCTTTTTTGTTGCTCTGAGCTTTTGTTGCTGCTGCCAGTACTTTCTTCTGATTCCCACGTGCAGATGTGGGAAGGTGGAGGGCAGCAAGCTGTAGTGCAACATAGCAGTTAAAGGACATGCAGTTCTATCACATACCTGGTGTGCATGAAGAAGATGGCCAGGATTGTGCCCTCTTCATCTGGCCTTGAGGTTGTATTAGGCAGTGTTTTTGGGGAAAGCCAAGAATGGTGCCCCAGCTGTGGGTACTGGGACAGTCACAGGCCACAGCTCCAGTGTGTGTCTGTATTCAGTACAGGTCAGGTCTTTACTCACTCTACCAGGCAGGACATGACAAACTGTAAAGACCGAAAAAAAGGGTCTGAACTCTCGTGGTTCAGAAATGTGGTTTTTCTGAAACCATGTGACAAAAAAAAATAGCATAAAATAATAGTGAAAACCAACAGAAGCCAACAGAGGACACAAGGGATTATGCTTGGTTGGAAGTTTAGGAAAAAAAGGCTAAAAGCAAAGCCTACAGGCAATGAAATGAAACCTAATCTTCTTACCTTTCTGCAGGACTTCTGGACTAGAATGTAATCTCTGTTAACGTCATTACTTTCCAAGGATGGAATTTTAAAATTAACTCTTTTTAATTATTTTGGGTTTTTTGCAATCACCAGGCTTCTTTGCTCCTATCATGAAAGTTTTGTGAGTTGTGCAGTTTAGTATTCTTGCACATATGCTGTCTTAGTTTTTTCATTATGGACAATAAAAAGAAAGTTTTGAAATCCAGATTCATCTCACTTTTGCATTTAGATATTTGGAAAAGAGAAGAAAAAGGGCTTTCTTGAGGTTAGCGTTTTTGGTTTTATAGTTTTTTTCCTTTTGAAATTGTTGTTTGGACAAACCAAAAGATGACAAATATCGTGAGAAGAGGGGTAAGAAGAAAATTTAAATATCATTTTAGAAATTTGAAAAGGTTAAGTTTGAGTACAGTCATGCAACTTCACTTTCACAGTGTATAGATTACGTATATGTGTGCCCAGGGATATTTTAAACCTGGTCTGTCCTGCCAAACTTTATCCACAGAACTTGTCCTTTATAGTAATAATCTTCACACTCAGTTTAAAAACCTGAATTCAGCAGGTCATCTGGTTCTCCATCCATGTAGCTCAATACAGGCAATGACTTATAAAGCATTTTGCTCTAAGCAAAGGTTTCCCTGAAAGTGGGAGCACCAAAAACTTCAGGGTTGATTAATAGGCTCTTCTTTTTCTAAATGAGTTCAAATTAAATAGATATACAATGCCCATTGCCATGGATAACCTAGTATATTTTGTGAGGTACAGGCAGGGTCACATGAAAATACTACTTTATGGAATTGAAAATGTATCTTTTTTTTTTCATCAGAGGGCAGCGGACTTCACATTCACTGCATAATCAGAACAAGTATCTGTTCAATTATTGTGAAAGAGCTACCATGTGAATACTTATTTCATGGCTTTCAGGACTCTGACATCTTGGCGTGGGAAATTACTGACCAAAATGTAACCACAGTGAGCATAAAATGTATGCGACATGCTGATCAATCTGTGTGAGGAGTGGAAAGCATAAGGAATAGAAATTCCCTACATTACACACAGATAAAGGAAAATGGATTTGAGAGTGTGCGTATCCAGGATTTCCATACCTTATCGAATCCTGTCAATGTTAATGCTCCAGCTGAGGTAACTACTAAGTATTCAACAAAAAGCCCAACCACTGTGACATTGGTTTATCCCTTCACAAGCAAAGATTCTGCTTGAACGTCTCTTGTAGCCAATATCCCCACGGCAGCTCGCCTGTTGGGGCTACCTGCTAGAGTTGGAGCTGCTGCCCTGCCTAGTGACATGTTTAAAATTTCCTTGGTGCATAAAAGACTTGAATGGATTTCTGTTAAATGTTTGTGTAAATAAAATTCTGTGCTAACAATGCAAAAACTCCCTGGGTCTTGGATATGCCAGGGCTGGAAGAAAGAGCAGCTGTAGTAACATTATTTAAAACTGGAGAAAAGTGAAATATCTGTTTTCAAATTTTCTTTCTGGCCAGTGTTAGGCCATGATGGGTTATTTTTATTTCTACAGGAATAGGATGAGACATTAAACAACTGAGAGACCAAAGGAGAAATAACTATCTGTTTTAAATAGGAGAGGGTGATGAGGGACTTCTAATACTCCTCATCTTAATTTGCCCTTTTAAGTGACACAGCTAGAGTGTTCAGAGTGCATTCGTAGCTTGACTCTGCTTGTGTCTCATGAGCTGTTGGCTTCAACGTACATAATCTGTGGGGCTTTTGTGCCCCTCTTTCATGATGTTTTAGTGATAAGAGTTATACCAGAATGTGGTTGGCTGGAGACACGTATTCTAGCCCAAGGCAATGTAAACTCATGTCTCCAAGACCTGGTGAGGATCACCTTAACGCCTAACCAAACTCATTGCAGAGAGTGGGTTATATTTGTAAACCACTCTTTTGAACCTATGTTCCTATGTACCAAAAAGCCCTATGAGCTATAATGAACTGTAAGTGTGAGTCTTTAGTCCTTGTGTAGTGACAAATATATGTATTTTTTATCTCAACTGTCTCTATGAGAATCAGAAAGAAATCTGTAAATGGACACAGGCAGCCCAGACCTCTGCTTTGAAATGAGTGCACTTAGCACCAGAGTAAATCAAAAGTATAACTCCCTAGTTTCTTGCTCATCCAGTGAGTTTGTGTGCTGGCACAGCTTCAGTAGCTCCAGTAAAGGAATGTCTCAGGTAACTTGACTGACTTCTGAAAAAGTGATTGAGTCTCCAGTAGAGGGACATATGTGGAATGACTCTTTGGTTACCCATGCACCTGATGAAATCTAGCTCATACATAAATATTTTTATCCTAATGATCAAAACGGACAGAAATATAGAATGAATTATTTTTTTTCTGTCCCTGAAGATACTGGTTGAGACATACTGATACAAGAGTACCAATAGAAGCAGGTATTTAAGAGTCGATCTTTAATTTTTTTAAAGAGGGGACTTTGGCTCTCTGTCTCTCCGTATTCAAACCTTTAAATTTCATTAATGGCCAGAATGAAATAAAATTCTGCAATAAGACTATTAATATAGCTTTATTCAACATTTTTGTAGAAAGCCTAAGAACAGATCAGGTATTACTGGAAATCTGAAATGTTCTTTCTGAATTGAATTCTGACACACACTCCAGTAAAATAACATAACATGTATTGTTCTTTAATTCTGCGCAAGTTTTGCTGTTGAGGCAGACAATAGGTGCATCCACCTTCCCCCAGGTCTAAGCTGTGTGAATCAGGGAAAAAAACAATGCAGCTTGTACCAGCCTCAGTGAGAGGAGTGTAGCATCTTCATACTGCGGTTGCCACTGCATGGGATAATACCTGGTGAATCCTAATTCCTTTCTATAGATAACTACCCAGTAGAGGTCTGCAGTTCTTGAGAAAACCTTGCTACAGAGAAGAAATATATCAGATATCTCAGCAAGAAAATTTTAACTGGTCAAAACTCTAAAGTTTGACCAGTTATACAATCATTTTGGTGAAGAGTGTGATCACTTTATATAAATCCTTCTGTGCTTTTGCACTTATAGTGCAGTAAAGATATTCAAACTATGGAATTGTTCAGGAATAATTATAAACACTTTTTTACTGCTGTAGCTTAATTTTCTTTAGGTTATTGGTACAGATTTAGTCTACCAGATTATGTAACACATAAATATTAACTATGTCATTAATATGGCACCTCTCTCAAAACTGGAAGATAAATTATAATGACTTTCATAAGAAGGATTACTTTTTTGAGAAGCCTGAACCAATACATAAAGAGGTATTTAGAGTAATATAACTTGCAAAATCTCAGCACATATGATTTTTTCTCATTCTGGAACAAAGAGTGCATGAGTCGGGAAGCTTTCTCTCCACTTACAGTATAAATACATTGCTATGAGCCGAAAAGAAAAAAAGATTTTCAGTTCTGTAAAGGTCAAGCAAACAATTTATGTTAAGTCTTTACACCAGCTTCAGCAGCTCAAGATGATCACTTAGTCTTTTAAAAGAGACAATCAACTCATGAGGTGGATGTATTATCTCTAGGTTGATTTTGGAAAAAGTGCAACTCATCAACAAAAAACCCGAAACCCAAAACAAGAAAAAAGGGAATAAATCAGACAAAAAAACCAATCAAATAAAGAAGTTACTGCCCAGTGGAAAGAAAGAAAAAGTACCCCACTCAGATAATATATTATTACATCAGCGTGTTATTCAGTTACAAGGAAAAATTCAAAATTATGGAACTAGTTGCCAAGATTTTGCAGAGAGTGGGTTAATTTTAAACATATGGGAAAAAACCAGACTTTGTCACAAAATATTCTGTGAGCTTGCAGCCTGGCACCAGCTCCTGCTGTGCACAGCAGGTATTTCCCTGGCAAACTAGAGCATATACTCACAAGACACTAAAGAGGACCAGAACTTCTCCTGATCCCTCCTTGAGGAATACATATTACCTCTGGCTTTGTCAAGAGGATATAGATGCATCCTGAAATGGGATTGAAAAAAGCACTCATAAGCAACAAGATAAACACAGATGCAGTATTAAAGATGCTGTTCCTGAGTTTTGCTAGCAAAAACCTCACCCAAGTAATTTAAGTGAGGACAATCAAAACATTCAAAGTTCTGTAAACTAACTTCCTTCCTTCCTTCTTTCCTTCCTTCCTTCCTTCCTTCCTTCCTTCCTTCCTTCCTTCCTTCCTTCCTTCCTTCCTTCCCTTCCCCTTCCCCTTCCCCTTCCCCTTCCCCTTCCCCTTCCCCTTCCCCTTCCCCTTCCCCTCCCCTCCCCTCCCCTCCCCCTGTGTGTAAAAGTTCTGCTGATACAGACATTTCTGTAGAAATGCTGGAAAATCTACCATAGGTGTACTCACACCAGCAAAATAGTCTTTTTTTCCCCTTGAGAATCAGCAAAATCCTTACTTGTATTTTCAGCTACCTCAGAGGGAGATAAAGCAATAGAGAATCCATGTCATGGCCAGAGTTGGAGTGAAAAAGTTGATAGATACTGCTGAAGGCAATTTTGTCAGGCAGCAAAACTCCCAGGTCAGAATGAGAAATGTATGAAAGAATTTCTTCAGTTAAACCTGTGCTACCAAAATCCCTCTAAGAACAGCTTTGTGTTAGTGTTGGGTGTCTTTGCAGTCACTTATTCATGCTCACAGTGGCGGTGCTGCTGTATTTCTTGCTGGTTCTAGGTGTTTGTGGGTATTATGTGTTTCTGTGATACTTTTTGGAGAAGTACAAAAAGAATGGTTCAAGTTTGGCCTGGGCTTTGGCTTTAAACCTCTTTTGTACTGTTTTGTTTGTACCCTCACAAAGGGGTAGATTTGGTGCGAAGTGTTAGTGCTCCTCCAGCTTTTCTTCCAGTTTATCACAATGTAATGAGGACAGTTATGAGGTACACTGTAGCCAGAGTCTCCTGCTACAGCTGTGTGTCCAAGAAGAAATTGCCAAAGAAAGACTTACCCTGTCAGTGGAAGCTTCCTTGTTTTGGTTATATCAGAGGTGCTGTTAATTATTGTGTTATTTCAGATGAGACTCTCACATACCTCAATATTCAGCAGTGTAAGCTGCTTGGATAGCAGTGTTGCTGTTTTCCTCTTCCACCTGCTACTATTGGACATGTGGGAGCCAAATCTAAACCTACAGTGATATTTGAATGCCTTGGTGTCAGTCTGCCTGCTCCTTTTTCAGGGGTGTCCACCACACAAAAGGTCTTTCTAGGGACAACAGGGCATGTGAAGACCCTTTTGTTTTCAGATTTTTGGCCTACTGTTTTCTTTAACAAATTTTGTGGGATCACCGAAAGGCATTAACATGTTTTACTTTTTCTCCTGAACCAGTGCCAAATCACCAAGGAGAATTGGGACTTAGTTATCCATGTGACACAGAGATTGTTGTACCTTTCCATTCACCTACTGAAATATTAGGTCTGACATTAATTAATCAACAGTGGTCATTTCTGTTTAATATGCCTCTACCTGAATATTTGGGCTTTTTTCTGTTCGAAACACTTGAGAAGAAAATGAGAAACTCTCATTGCTGGTTGCATGCAAGGCAAGATAATTGAACAGCTCAGAAAAGAGCTACAAACCATGACCCTATATTCAGTCTGTCCCACTGGGTAAAGGTGCTTAGACCTAACATTTTGATTCAGGCCCCATCTTTACTTTAGAGCTTCACTTGACTGCTTTAAACAGAAGACTGATTGCCCAGATGGATTTTCAGTGCTCCACAGCAGCAGTCTATTAACCTATTTAGATGGTATCTGAGGTAGTAATGAGATTAGAAACTAGAAAGGAAACGGGAGGGAGGGAAGTCAAGAAACTCAAAAGCAGGTTAAAATTTTTGATGAAAGTACCAGAAATAAGGGTCAAATTATCCCACAAGTGAGTGTGTTCAGTTGATATGAGGTAATCCTTTAAAGACAGTCATGTACTAGCTAGATTCTGAAAGACACTAATGCCAAGATAACACAGAATTATTAGAAGACGTTATGCATTTCTCCCAGTGGCATCTCCTCACAGACTAACTGCAGCTCTTGGGAGCACTCTGTTTGCAATAAAACTAGTTTTTCTGCATTACAAAGAACTGAAAGCTGTACTCTCCAAACTTTCACTAAGGACATTAAGCACAAACTTGCTTCAGCAATTAAATTTTCATCAAACTCTGAATTTGACAGCCACTGCTCTAGGGCAGAGCCACTGTTCTGTGCTTCAGAAAATTAAGTGCTACTTTCTCCAAGAGAACCATTTGTTTCAGAGCTATGTGGTCTCTGGATCCAGGTTTTACACCTTTAAAGCAGTGGTGAATTTTAATTAATTCCTAATTTGTCTGTATTGCCCAATAAAAGTTGTCATCTTCACAACATTAGGATCTGTTTCTCCCTCTCTTTGTATTGAACCCATCTTTGTGAGATCTTAATGTTATTTGTAAGCAAAGGAGGTGTTATTGTAAAGCATGTTTGCAAAACTTGTAGCTGCTAATTTTCAGGGAATCCCTTCAGGTCAGCAATTTGGGACCTACTGGAAGCTGAGGATCAGAGGCTTTCCACAAAAGATCATTGTAGCTATATTTTGCCACTTTGATTAAAACAAAGGCTAAGCATTCTACAGCCCAGCAGCAGGAGGCAATTTGTTTTTCATGGAAAACCAGAACCTATTAGCAGTTGTGAGCGCAAGCTATTGCTCATTACAGCCATTCTTAGAGAAGATTGCATGTGTACACACATGGAAAATTCTGATTCACTGGACTATACAAATCAGGGAATGGCTGTACTGAGATCGAAATCAACCTTATTTAAAAATCTGCCACTCAGCAAAAAGTCCAGCAAGTGTTATGCTGTAAAAATACTTTTACAGAGAAGACGTTCTTAAAGCACAAAGGCATTCTAAAACACAAAGTAGGTATCAACTGTGGACAAATTTGAAGTTTGAAAACTAAGCAATTCAAGGAGTAACAAGGGAAACTTAAGACTTTAAAAAGCCTTTTTCTTTTTGTTAAAAGTATAAGCTTTTAATAAGAAGTAAATTATTTAAGGAAGGCCCTGGGACAGTATTATGAGCTTTTTTTATTTCACCATGATTGAAGTACAGACATTGAGATAGCTAAAAGAGCAGGTTACACAACATGATTTGTAATTCTTCACCGAATTGGCACATGCATGGCAGGAAACGTTTCTGACCATAGAAAGATATATGTATACGCATAAAAGTCTAAAGTAAGCATGGCATTTGAATTAAACTTCTTGATGAAGAAGGAGAAAAAAAACCTCATGGTGTGAGAAATAGTAACCTCAATTATCTGATGAAGAGTCATAAGAAAAGTAATCTAGTTGCCTAGGAAAAGAAAGTTTTAACAAGTAGTTGTTTGAACTATGTAAGTGGGTACTGCATTATTTAAGTTGCCATTTTAACTGTACCAGTCATTGAAACCAATATATTATAAGCCCAGGGTCTTTCCTAGAGAAAATAATTTTCAGTTCTTGTGAAGAAAAAAAGCTGCTTAGGAAATTTCATTCCTCTCGAGGAAGATAACTTGGGGAATTAGAGAGATACTAACAGGCTTGTCAGATGTCCATGATAAAACTATAGATATTTAAGCGAACAACTACATTCTCTACACAATGTAGAAGACGACATCCTGTGTAAAAATATCTATTTGTCAATCTCCCCACCCCCCTCTCCTCTTTTTCCCCTCACAAAAGCGTGTGAAGATCCCCGGATACTGACTTGAGGTATACTGACAATCGGCTTGATTTTTCTGTTACACCTTCCACGGTGGTAGAGGCAGATCGCTGCAGGTACAGAAAAACACGGCTTTATAAAAAAATTCTCATTTAATTTCTCAGGACTGTTAAAACAAGGAAAAAGAAGGCAATATTACTAGTCAGGCACTACAAAACTTTTACATTAAAAGAAGAAAAACCAACCCTGAAATCATGCTTTTAAGCCCAAAAAAAGTGGGAACTTTCTCTTCTTCTTCCACGCTGGAAAGCAGAATACAAGTACCGTGAAAATAACCACAGATGTTTTCGGCTGGTAAGACACTGGGAAAGTATTTTGAGAATCTCCTCTTCATCCTTACTTTACTTGACAAACCGAAATCAAAAGGAGGAATTCTTTTCTCAGTGAACATGCACATTTCCCCCTTCTATTCAAAAACCTTTTTGAGCCATTGGAATGCATTTCTGGCGGGCACTCAGGAGCACAGGAAATTTGAAAGGAGCTGTGAATAGCTGTTAACTGTTGCATTCAGAAGAGAGAAGATAGTGGAAGCTAGAAAAGCTAGAGCAGCAGTTTGTTCCTTGCCTACTAGGCAAAAGTCAGATTCTTGGATTTCTAGGTAGCTTTCTAAAATAATCTTTTTATAAATCTAGATTTTCCCTATTTCGTTGTTTTATCAACAGAGACCTTTGACTAGACATTTTCCCCCTCATTTAATTAGACAGTTGTCCTGTAGTATGAGGGTTCTCCAAGATGTTTTTCGGCATGTTTGATGTCCTAGTTGTAATGTTGATGTCAGCAGCCTACTGCAACCTAGCAGCTTAGGATCCTTTTTAGTGAGAAAACGCACGCCACATATTTGCTGTCTCAGCCCCTAAAGATAATTTACTTACCACAGACGTCTTGAAATATGTGCTATGCTTTGCGGAGTCCTACAAACACACTTGTATGGAAAAGGAACAAATTCCTCTTTACCGTGGATAACAGCATCACAGTCTCTGCTAAACGCAGACAAAGAACCCTGTTTATTTTAAAACGAGCCTATTGGTAAACCACTAGAATATAGATTTTTTTAAAAATTTCCATTTTATTTTTCATAATGTTCACGTGTTTTCACTGTGACTATGTCCATCAGCCACAGTACCAGCCACAGAAGTGTTAAGACACCAAACGTACCCACCCTTCCAACCCCAAAGCAGACAAAACCAACTCTCCATGGTACAAGTTCTTTATTTTTACAGCAAAGTTTAACAAATTTAACAACTTGCCTTTAAAATTCTACTAAAAACAATAATCCTCCCCTAAATCCTACCTTCACACATGCATGTGTTTTTGTGTTTGATCACCTGAGAGTTATAAATAGTGTATTTCCTTCAACTGCATTGAAAAAAAATTAAGGAAAAATATTTTAAAAATACAGAAATATTGGAAATGTCGGTTGTACAAGGACTAGATTGCTTTTGGGTATTTTTTATCCTGTCCTGGACCACAGGGCAGGATGATAAGATAACCTCTTGATGTCTTGCCTTCTCTTTTTTGTAGCTCTATAATTGCTTGATATTCTTTCAGCAGAAACTGAGAAACAGGGCTGTCCTTCAGTACTGTATTTTCCTTGTGTTATTGCTGAAGGCAGATTTAAGTCAGGGTGACAGGAAGAAATGGTTCTGTAACACCATGTTTAGTAAAAAAATCACCTCCCTGATGTGGTCAGGGAGCTGTATTAATTTATTGCCAGGAACACTTTGGCAAGGATACAGAGAAAACTTGAGAGTCTTTTTCAAGTAGGAGTCCATCTTAAAAAGATGATTTTAAATGAAGAAATTTTGGATATCACCAAAGTTTTAAAATATGATCACAAAAAGTTCTTTCCCTCACCTGTTAGTGGCTTTTGCCTATTGAGACCAAGTCTCTTCTAGTACAAAAGTTATATTTTTCAAGCACAGCATGTATATTTCATTTCCCAAATAACTTTTCCCTTTTAAAAAATATTTTCTTCAAGTGATTGGAAAATAGGTTCTTTGAAAACAGCAAGCTCCAGCTGGCTTCCAGCATGAAAGACTTTTAATAGCTTCGAGTAGAGGTTGCTGGATACATAGCAAGGTTACACATTTGTCATAACTGGTCATAACTCCTTTATTTTAAGTTTTCTAAAGTGAGGAAGCTTACTATCTGCAAAAATACTTTCCTACAAGAATGACCTCAGAAAACCTGAGATTTTTTTGTTGGAATTATCTTAAAATAAGAGCTAAATTAAGGACTAGAAAGATGCAGAATATTATGGTGGTCAAATAACAGTTTAGAAATTGGAGATGGAGGACTCAGCTTTTTAATAACTAGTTGAAGAATAAAGAAATCTTTTCACAGTTAGCAAAAAGACGAAGGGGAGGCAAAAGTCACTAAGACAATTAGTGTGAATTATTCAGCCATGTTGCCACCATTCCTATGGCAGAAAATTGTTACAGTGCATAATCTTTAATTATAAGTTGGTGCAGGAACTTACTGTCTCTGAGGCCAAGGAGAGGTAGCTAGGTTATACCTTTGAAAATATATTTGTTCCATTAATTACTCTAGGGAGAATCCAAAAATTTGTGTCCTGGTGCAACTGTCTGTCCATTTTTCAGTGGATGCCTTCTGGTGTGCTCTTAATTTTAAAAACTGAAAAATATACTGTAAGAAAAAAAAAAAAAAGAAGGGAAAATATTTTCAAATCTTCCCTAACACACTGACAGGAAAAGCTCTTACCAAACACCAGTCCTAGCTTCATTGTGTCAGAGAACAGAAGCAGAACACAAATGAATTCACAACACAAAAAGGGGCTCAGCAGAGGCAAGGACAAGTCTAAGTTGCAGCATAGGTGAGAAAGGTGGAGGAACTCCTCAAAAGTTGTATATAAGATAAAGAATTTAGCAAAAGTTTATGTAAACAAATTCAATCCACTAGAGAGGCAGAGAAATCTTTCCCCTTCAGTTGCTAAAAAAATCAGTCAAGAGCACTAACAGAGCTGTAAAGAGGATCTTGACCTTTCTAGCCTGGTAGGGAGGCTCTTTACTCATCATCCTTTTGTATACTTCCAAAAGCAAGGAAGAAATAACAGCACATTTTGTTGTCAAGTCCCTCCAGCCATTGCTTACCATCATCTGTTTTCAAGAGCAACTCACTGTGAGAACTGGAAGCAGCTTTCCAAGTTGTGTTCTGTAAGGTTTAAATGCTGCTACCTCTGCATTCCTGCCTAGCAAGTTAGTCAATAAGCAATTGCAAGGCAATTATCACCTGTCTACCCTCCACTCCCAGTATGGATATTCCACTACATCTCACCTGACTGAACATATGTCACAGCAGATACAGACTGCCAGTGTTTCTGGCACATACTGCCCCAGTACCACACACATTTTGCAGCAGGTGTCAGAGGCAGATGTATTTTCACTGATATTCATGGGATGAAGATTTATTTATACCTACACAGATATAATTGCCCCAGGAACATTTTGGAAAGCCAGCAGGTAACACAGAAAGACTTTTGTGAATGGAAAAACCACATCTGTAACACATTCAAGGAAATATCTGATTGAAGACTGAAACACTGCAGCAATGAGTTGAATGATTTCTCATATTCGAAAGAATCCTAATTACATTAAGTCTAGGATGTCTAATAGCGTTGAGTATGGAGTAGCAGACAACCTTGATCCAGTCCATTCCTTTCCAAACAGGAGCCCTGGCCATTACTTGGGCATGGAACTGAAAGCTGTATCAAACGAAGTCTTTAGTCCTGTCAAAGCTTCATGAAATCGCAGGATCTCTAGGTAGGCTTAAGATCTGCCAAGTCAATACAAAACTGAATGCCTTGTATGCTAACCTTGCCTTGTATGCAGATGGTGCCTGCCTCAAGGAAATTTGCACCTGTAAAGTTTAAACTTGAACAAATCATCAGGTGAATGTCAGGCATGTGGCCAAGGCTCTTTAAGCCTAACACAACTAATCGAAGCTTTGTGGGCATTGTAAATTACACATAAATTGCCATGTCAAAGGCCCTGGTCCTTTGGGAGAAATAGTTCGACAATGTGGATTTATGCACTCATTTTGCAACACAAGCACAAAACACAAGGTCAAGGCAATAGAGAACAAAGGACTAGAAGCCAAACCTCCATTACATTAAAGAAAATTTCAAATGGGGTCTAATAAGCAGTCAATTCCACTACTGTTGAAATTAGTGGCGGCCCCTTGGGTAACCACTGCTTGTGTTTTGAGTACACCATCATCTGCAGCTACTTGGGATGGATCTCACAGGATTTGTGGAGTTTACTGAGTACACAACAGAATGGCTATACTGCAGTCCTTGGAAAAAAAAGGATCTCCTTTTTCTCATGTGCAAAGCTGTGAGAAAAATGTGTAATGATCTGCCAGGAAATGGAACTTTGATGGCCAAATATAAATAGGTGATAACTAAAATTTAGCTCTGGGATACCAACATTCCTTGGATGCTTATGCATATAAGCGCACACACACACATACACAGAGACATATACATATAGATACATATATGCATATAAAGCAAAAAGAGAAATATAAAGCAAAAAGAGGAGCAATGTGTCTTCCAAGTTGTACTAAGAACTACGTTAAAGTCATGGACTATCTTGCAGCACTTGCACAGTTTTTTCAGTACTCTCTTTTTTACTAGTTTCAGCTTCTTGGTGTTAAATTGAGCTGGCACTGTTGCAGGCCATTTTAAATTGATACTTGCAGAACAGCAAGAAGTATGAAGCTGCCAATGAAGAGTCAATGAGGAGACAGTGATAGCAGTTATCAGCTTCTCCACACAAATATCCTGAGTTTTCCAGCTGTGTGAGCCTTTCCAAGTTTGATTAAAAAGGGATTAATTTTCTTTTCTATATATGTACACACACACAGACACACACACAAATATATATATTTTTACATGAACCAGATTATGTGGGGTTGCAAGTTATAACCCTTCAGGCAGATTTACATTTGAATGTACCCCTTTTCTCATGGGGAGCTGTGATTTCAAGCAGCAGTGAAAATTTTTGATCGGACATGCTCATACAATTTTACAAGCACTTTGCATCATTTCATTGCTGAGCCAGAACTGGAAGAGGCTATGCTTCAACAGTGAAGCCAATGAGCTGGTTATGACATTATTCTTATCATGCTGAAAATGCAGGAGGTTCCTGGTGTCTGAGTGAGGCAGAGATTTTTTAATTCCCTTGGTATTCATCACTACTGACATGATGCAGGGCTTTCTAGATTAGGGAGGGCGGGTCATGCCTTTTAATATGGAATACATGAGCTGCTCCCATCCAGTGAACAGTTCGTTGTCATTGGCTGATCACCTTCTCATCCCTTCAGACCGAAAACACACTGAATAACAAAACAAAGTGTTTTTTCTTTCTTTGGTGTGTGACTTGAATTGGCTCATTTGATATCAGATTGGGAGTTTCTCTGTCAAAAGCAGGGGAAGTGGGAACGGGATTTGGAAAAGAAGGAGCAGCAACCATGACTTCTGTTGCTGTTTACCCAGTTCACCAATCTCACTGAAATCAACCTTAAGAACAGAATTAGCTAAATATGTAAAGACAAATTGTTGAATCAAAAAACTGGGTCAGAAACACTACAAGCTTTCTCATCTGCAATGTGATGAGAGTACACAATTGTTAAGACCTCCATGTGAATATGCTGGTACAAAGACTGGCCAGCAGGCCAACAGCATGTTTTTTTTATGGATTGTATGTGTCAAAATGTATTGCCATTTTGCATCAGATTGCTTAGACAATATAGGAGGGGTATGTGCTGATGTTGCTGGAACTATGTATATTAAGTTCCCAGTTGTGTAAATTGAAATATGATAAACTATGTTTTTCTCTGCATGTTTTCTGTATTCTTCAGGAAGAAGGGTGCCGTGAATGTATCAAACATGAGCAGTAACTTACAGATCCTGCAAATCTATTTCTTCTTCCAATGTTTGTATTTGCAAATGCTAAGGTATAAATTGAAGCAAAAAAGCCTGTGTCAGTAAACATTCTGTGAGTTTTCCCCTTGTGTAGCTGTAAATACATTTAAATCCTAGGGGATGATGTGGACATGGAGTGTTAAATGATCCTGAGTTAGATAGTGAAGTAACATGACTCCAGAGGAGAAACCGAATGCCCTCTCTTCCAAGAAAGTCTCAAGCATTTATGACTTACAACTAATGGTACTATGACATTCTTTCCCACCTCCTGCCCCTGATGGCCTACCCTCCTCCCAGTCCCCCTCCTCCCCCAATTTAAACTGATTTCAAATCCTGATGAACTGAATATAAAAAAATTGTTTTCACTGATGGGGTAAATCACATGGTGTGATTCTTGGGGCTGTCCTCTACAGTGCCAGGAGCTGGACTTGGATGACACTTGTGGGTTCCTTCCAGCTCAGGATAGTCCATGATTCTAGTCTATGCTAAGGAATCTCCCTCTGCCCCTCTAGTTTTTTTTCTTTCCACCCTCATCTGGGCAGCCACTTGTGCTGGTATGTTTTAGATCCAGAAATCCTGTTTTAAATTAATTGCTTTCTCTGAAAGCTGCTAATATATTTTGCTGGAACTGTTTCTTCTGAGTTAACTATAAGACACAGAGAAGAACTGCTTACTGGCAGAGCTGGTACAAGGTAAAGGATGAAAGTATTCACCTGGGAGCAGGGAAAGAATTAGGACTTTCAAGGAATTTTCATATAGCTTGCTGTGGTCTTCTACCAGGGAATCTTCAGGCTGAAGTTTGCTTCTCCTCATCTCTTGCTTTGGACCTGAGCATGTAAGGCAAAAAGTAGCAAAAATCCTTCTCCCTTTTGATGAAATTCCATGATTTCCTGTCTCATGGAATCATGCCTTAAACACATTCAGGCTTGGACTAAGGCCTGCATACGCCTGTATATACTACTCAGACCTTGGGTCTGAAGGCAGAAAGTGCTATGATGTACATTGTTCTCTTCCAGAACAGATTATTGAAGATACTGGGAAAATTTTGGATTTGGATCCCAAAATCTTATACCAGCAAACTACTGTCCGTATGGACCACACACAAAGAGGTTCCTAAGTAGTTCCTAAGAGATGCCATGTATCCCCTAGTCAGAAATAATTTAGAGCAATGCAAAGGTCTGGTGTGTTCATTGACTGACTTTAGCTGATGATCACGGCAGAGGGCAAGCACAGCACAGTAGGTGCTTCTCACTGTATATTGTGTGTTCAAGATACTGTCAACCATGCTTTAGCCAGTATTTATAGTCAACATTCAATATTAAAAGTATAAAATTTAAAATACCTATGTACAATCTCTTGATAGAAGCCAGGAAAACCTTTGAGATCCCTGAGGCTCTTCTGAAGACCCTTAAGTCTCCTAGAATCTGCTCAGTAGCAGTACAGTCATTTTAGCTCCTGGTCAGCGGTACAAAAAACTTGTGCTTGGTTGTCCGAGACTGAGACTTCAGTTTCCCAAGTGCTGAGCTACTTTGGCTTTGCCATGGTCCTGCTTACCTAGAGCTGCGGCCGTGTGGCTCTCCTCCCTTCTGCTGCAGATGTCCCTACCTGCTGAGCTTTGCCAGCTGTGGAGTTCAGCCGACAGAAATTAACACTGCCAGAAGAGATGGGATGTTTTTTCTCTTATGCTTTAACTCCCCAAACCTGCTGTGTGTGGAACAATGGATGTACCAGTGCCAAAAGAAGAGAAGGGAAGATGGACGTGTCCAGGGCAGAGAGAAAGGTAAAATGACTGAAGGAGGTCTGGTAGGTTTTTTTTCTGGCAAATTTTATCCCAGCTTCTTATGCCTCTTACCGTGGGCCTCAGGTAGCCCTCTGTCTTGGGGTGACCTTATGATGTGTATCCCATATCGCTGCCTATGCCCAGAAATTAATTTCTGTGTCTTTCTGTGCCTCTAAACTGAGCCTGAGAGGGGGAAGGAAAAAACTGAGCAAAACTTTTTCAAAGCAGTTTGCAGCTTGTTCAAGGTCACATAAAGATAGCAGGTTTTCTTTTCCCCAGCTGCCGCAGGCGAGCGAGGAAGCACCCGGCTTGCTGCTTTCCAGTCAGCTTTTGGCCAGTTGTTTCGGTTTCTTGTTCTCTGGAGAGAGACTGAGAGTTGGACTTTGCTTTTCCTTCTCTGGAATTCTGGATTTTCTCCCTTTCCTACTGGACTGCTTTCAACCTCCGAGCACATCGGGAGGACTTTCCACTGGGCACAGAGGGCCTGGCCCTGGGCCAAGCCCCAGCTCCGAGGAGACCAAAGGGAGGACTCCAACACTTTCCCAGGTTTTTCCTCCACAGTGAAACATTTTATTATTTAGCCTTATTTTCCTTTTCCCGTGTGTTTGGTAAATAAATAGTTTTATATCCTTCACTTTCCTTAGAGGAAAATTTATTTTTTCCCGAACCTGGTGGGGGAAGGGGTGGTTGTGCCTTCTCTCAGAGGATATATTTCTAAATTTGGCCAAACCAGAACACCCTCCAAGAGATTAAAAACAAGCTTGAATCAGTCTCAAAGTGTCTTTTTACCTTTTAAAAAAATCTCATTTTGGTGCTCCTTCATTACTTATAATGAAGATCTCAAATCTCTGAAATACAGTCTTCCAGTTAGCCTTATCAGATTGAACGAAAAACTATTTAAAACACAAACTACCTGGGAATCAATGACAGTCAGAAAACTACTTACCATCTCCCATTTTTTTTTTTGGCACCCATTGCTTGTGGATACACAATGAAGTGCTGCTTAAATCTGTTTTTTCTTCTCCAGTACTGAGAAACACACATTTTAATTGTTCTGTTTTTTGCACAGTGTTTCTTTTACCTAGTTTGTTTAGTCCTGGCATCCTACATGTTTTGTAATTATTGTGGAGGCAAGAAATCTGACTGAAGTATCCTTTATTCAGTTCCTGTGCTTTTGCAGGTCAAGGCTGTGCTAGCCTTTACACAACCAGCACAAACTGGCTGTGAGTAATTATGGGTGCAACACAAGGAGAGGTCTACTCACCTCCAAACAAATGAGATGCAGTAGCCTCTTTTTCAATAGCACTGAGGGAGTTTGATCAGCTGAGGAAAAACACTGTCTGACTGGTTCCAGCAGTAGTAGGAAACTTAGTTCAAAAGATCCTGAAGTTAAAAGGGCCTTCTTAAAAGATATTTTCACTACAGTTATGAGAAAATGCTATTTCAGTAATGCCTCTTCTTTTTAGGATATTTTGTTATACTCATTGTACTTCATATGACTTTTTGAATCTGTGTTAGAAACCTGTGTTCTAGTATAAAAGTACATATATCTGTTGTTGGAAATAGTTGAAAACTTAAAAAAATATTGCCATCAAATTGTTCCCCGTGTCTCTGATTTTAAGTATTCTGAGAAATCATTACCAGTCCTACTTATGAGTTCATTGTACTAGGATCTGTTCCACCTCAGACATTCGCCTATAAATCTGTAATACAATCATTAAAGCTGTGCTAAAGGTTGGTTTCATTAAAACTTCCCTTCCAAATCAAAATGATGAATTTGTGTCTTAATAGGATAGTTCATTTAAACAAATTAAAGACCATTTAAACGGTTTTAAAAAAAATGTTACATTCTACTAGGTTAATTATTTCAAAGTTATTGTTTAATCTGTATGAATTGCCTAGACAGAACAAGGGTCCTTCATCCTTTCTCACAATTCATCTTCTGCTGTGATAAACTGCTTTGTCTCCACTTGTAATTACCTTCTGTAATTGCCACTGCCCCCCTTTGTAATATTTGCTTGACAGACTGAAAGGTAATATATATTTAATGATTGTAGCACCTTTAATATTTGCTGTTGTCAACAATACAAAGCTCAACTTTGTAAAGCTACACTGGTAACGGATAATGCTGTTGCTATTGTGCTGCTAGCAGTGAATTGGTGTGATGCCTCTCATCTGCAAAGGCTGGCAAGGCCTTCAAGTGAGTCTTCCATGTGAGGGCTATGGCACACAAGACCTGATGGTGGGTCTGTGTGGTTACAGGAATGGTTAACATATCTGACTGGGCTACAGGACTCAGAAAGGGCTGCTAGCACCACTGTCAGTAATCATCCCTGAACTAAAGCACCTGCCAAACCCAGATCTGGTTCTTCTGTAGGTGACTGGTGAGACTTCTGGAACAGGGTGCCACATCTACCCTGTGTACTATTCACAGAGCTTCCCAGATCATCAGGCTCTCTGTGGCATGGGGATATATATCTTGTGGCTTTTGGCTATGTGAAGACTTATAAGCTGTGGGGTCAGCAAACCTGATGTCTTGCCCTTGCAGTTTAGAGGTTCTTTTGCAAAGAGCCTGTACTCTGTTCCAGCTAAATACTTAATTCTGATAACTAGCCCCATGAGTCATGTGTAGAGGAGATGCCTGACTGTTTCTGGGTGAATTACCTTATCAATATTAATGTGTGCTAAGAATGTTCATAAAATTAAAACTTCTCCTTATCCACCTTCAGTACACCATTCTTAATCTTGTTCTTTGTATTTCTCTGCTATTAAGTTAAAACATTGTACTCTATATAAACAAAAACCACTAAGAACCATCAGACTGGCAAAATTAAGTTATTTCTCTTTGTTTCAGGGCTCTTTCTGCAGTCTTTACAACTGCAGTGTTATAATGGTGTGTTTTGAGGCTGAACTTCCATTCAGTGTAATTTCTTTCAGCTCTGTTTGTAGTATAGAGAATGAAATAAATTACAGAGAGAAGCACTACAAAATTAGCTTAACTCTGATGGCACAAGATCTGCAGTGACCATAGACTTTTCATTACTACCCTAGATTGAGCTTTATTGCCCTAGTTTGAGCTAGCTTCTTATATGTCACTTTGAAACTAGAAATTATCTTACTCATATGGGCTGCAAGCATAAAAAACTCACTTGAACTCTTGTAATGCTTATTAGGTCATTCCAGTGTGATCTAAATTTAGTGTATAATCAGTAACATGGTACTGAGTTGAGAATTCACTTAGTAATTTTTTTGCTGTGTTTATCTGAAAGTTGCTTCTCTTGAGGGTGATCATATTCATATTTACACTTCCTCTGCTAATAGTTTGTAGGTATGGAACAAAACTCCTTTTCCTCATGGCTCTGTCTTCCATTGTAAAGTTATGATAAGAATTTTGCAAAAGCTCAAAAATATCGTGCAGATAGGGGCAGAAGAGCTGGCTGGCAGCACATGAGCAAGATACAAGTTTTAAAAATTCTCAAGGCAAATTTTTTCTTCAAGTTACATGGGTTGCACCTTTATTGTAATAAACTCTTTCTTCTGGCTCATGTACCCCTCAAAAAGTGTCTCCTGAGTCAGCAAAACATTAAAACTCTCTGGCATTTCTGCTGCCAGCCCAAAATACTGTTGGCAAACATGCTTCAGAGACCCTTTATAGTCTGCTTTTACATCAACATAGTTGGGGGGGGAGAAGGCAGTGGGCAATGTAAGGGCATTTGCTATCCTGCTAGGCAATCCTTGGTCATGAGTCAGAATCCCAAAGTCTCTCTAAGCCTTTAGCCCAGCCTCCTCTGATTAACCATGTGTCAGAATGGTGATATGAGGTCAGATTACACCTTCTTCCCTGCAAAGACAAGAGTGGGCATCTGGCACTGCAGGCCAAATTTGTTTTCTGATGTCACAGTTTTTCCTCACTTGCAGGCCTGACTCGTGACAGCCTCATGAGTTCTCACTGATCTTTTGTTTGTTGTTCTTTTTTTGTTTGTTTGTTTAATTCTTTGGTGCCTCTTTTCATATATTTAATCAAATTCAAGTTCATTCCCCTTACATCAGGGGCTCTGAAAAGGTCAGTCCTATTTTCTTATTTTCTTTTTCTGTCATTTTGTGACAATTCCACGCATGAGATAGTTAAGGAATGCCTACAAGGTATGTGGGCTACAAAAAAAAAAAAAAGAAAAAAAAGGTAAATATTAAATGTTGCTTATTGGTGAACTATTTAGTTTACTAGCAGCAGGTCATGAATTAAAAATAAAACTGTTTCTGGATTAGAGTAGACAAAGACAGCTTCTCCTCTCTGTCTTTTCTATCTGTAGCTAGTATGCCTACATCCAGGAAAATTACTGTCTGTAGCCTAGGAATAGACATAGGGAGCCCTTTGAACTTCATACTGCATATTAATGGCGCTACAGTGGGTCTACTGTGTTGAGGCAGTCACACCAGAGGGTTATTCTGTGTTCTAGTTACATATTCTTGCATGTATCTGCACTCTGTAAAATAGACTGCCAAAGCAGATCTATCTCTGAGGCTCCATGTGGCACAAAGGAATAAAAGGGAAAAGCAGCTATTTGTATTCATCTCTCCATAATAGCAGATAGTTGAAGGCAGAAGAACCTTAGGGTTTAATGTGACAAATGCAAGAAGATGGGTGTCCCTGTAATTTGGACAATAGATGGCACCCTTCATTTCTTTCTTAAAAACATCATCCTCGGCTGCAGTTTCATAAAGCAGAAAATCTGCAGGAGGAGGCTGACAACAATGCCTGTGCTGCTTTCTAGCCAGCTCAGAATAGGAACCTTTCTTTGTTTTCTTTATGGTATCACAGTGGAGTGCAATGGGGAATGAGCCATAAATCTGTGTCAATCTATGGTGTGCTGTGGTTTTCACAGGCTAGAGAGTCGCCTCATCCTCTCAGACACATTACATGAATAGACCGCTGTATCGAGTTTGTGTGGCCGGGTTTTGGTAGCGGGGGGCTACAAGGATGGGTTCTGTGAGAAGCTGCTGAAATCTTCCTCCATGTCTGGGAGACCCAATCCCTGGCAGCTTCAAACTTGAATGTGCCACTGGCCAAAGCTGGACCATTTAGAAATGGTGGTAACACGTCTGGAATAACATATTTAAGGGAAAAAAGTTATTGTGCAGATGTAATTGTGGCCAGAGAAGAGCAGAGTGAGAATAAGTGAGAGGAACACCCCTGCAGACACCAAGGTGATGGTCTTGGTAAGTGATCTCTCCCTGTCCTTATCTCAACCCAGGAACCTTTGTTATATTTCCTCTCCCCTGTCCATTTGCAAAGTGAAGTGATAGAGAAGCTTTGGTGTGTGCTTGGAATCCAGCCAGGATTAACCCACTACAGCTGCCTAGGCAGGGTGTAGCTTTTGGTAGCCCAGTGGTCTGCTTTCTCCTGAGCTCCTGGCAGGCAAAAGTGACTATAAATGGAACTGAATTTTCCTATATTTCCCCTCCTTCTTGCAGATTTAATTGTCCCTGGAAAGCAATGAGTTTTGTCCCTTGATAGTGCCCTATTACATCTTGATGAAGATATGCATGCCCAGAAAGAGCTTGTGCTCCTTCACTGACTTGGTCAGGATGGAACATAGCTGTGGTTGGCTCCCTTTAATGACATATCTAACGATGCTGTCTACTAAGCCCAGCTCCTGCCAAAAAGCTTCCTGTTCTCAACAATTACTGGTCAATCAAACGTAACACACATCTAATTTCTGTTCATTCACACCAGTGGGCTCCTGGTGGGCTCCTGTGTCTTTCATTTGTTGCACAATTAAATGTAATGAGACAGATCAATAGATGGCATGCCCATTATTTAGTTCAGAAAATGTTTCTTAAATGAGGTGATTCAGTTCAAATCAGGTACAAGTCTAAGTAGCTCTAAAAGGAATCTGTTGTTGAGTAAAACTGTGCTTCCGCTTACAAACATGTACATCATTCACATAGAGGGCTGATCATCAAATGCTAATTCTAATATAAGTTCTGACAGGTTTTCATCTTGGGTATCTTTATAACCTTGTTAACAACCTCCCAGGAGGACCTCAAGCAGTCACACCCTTGTTGTCTACTCAAAGTCTGTGGTGTCTTATACAACTCTGGATTTTAAGTGCTACACTTCTTCCTCACGGTGCCCACGCAATCCTTCATGAACTTTCAGACATTTTTCCTGTCATGATTCGAAAGTCCTTGCACATTTACTGGAAGCTGACTTACCTCTGGACAAACAGTCTTAATGAGTTGAAATTATTTTTAAGTCACTTATGAAATTCTGGGGACACATATACAGGTGTCCTGTGGTTCTTTGAAAGTTATTTATTCCCAGATCACTTGGGAGCTGCAGCTTTTGAGGATTTATGTATTAAGTCAACAGAGTCTCCAAAGAAGTCTCTAAAGAGCAGCAGAGGAAGGGTTTGTTTTGAGAAGAGCTGTGCAATCTCACAAAAAAAAATACAAGATGAAATACAAGCCAAGCCTGCTGAAACACTTGCGTTGCGGCAGAGGTAAGTCTGCGCAAAAGGTCTCACAGCACAGGTAGGACAGCAAAATAGTGTGACTCAGAGCCCAGAGTTATGAACATTGCCTGAGACTCAGGTCATCATACTAATGCTCCAGGCACATTTCAGAACAGCCATCTCTGGGCTGTAGCTTTGTCAGGAGTTATAAATTGGATCTTTCTTTGGTGCATACTGAGATTGCATCAGAAAGGACTGACCTCTTAAAACTGAAAGGTCACAGATGTAAGAATCTGACCTGCTGAAGAGATTTTTAATGTGACTTACGGATTCTGCAGTATTATTACATTTACTCAGCAGCTCTGACAGCTCAAGACTGAAAGCCATACGGATAATATGAAAACAAAGTAACAAGCAAAAATGTTTTATTTATCAGTACATGATAAATTACTATAGCAATTTCTATCCTTTCTTCAGCCTGACTTTGTGTAAGTCTTTGCATAGATTTTGCTCTGCTGTATATTTATGGGAAATGTGTCCCTAAAAAGCTGTTACTTGTCAAGTGTTTCCTTCTAGTAGATGTTTTGATGACAGCAATGCTAGAACCCCTTCTTTTGTCAGTCGTTTAGGTCTGAAATGCTGGCGTGAAGGTGCCTTGTCTACATGAAATGCTGTTTCCACATCTACCCCGTGCTGGGTCTTGGCTGCAGCCTGTGTTACCCAGACACTGACCTTAATGTTTAGAGTTTTCTACTGACCTGAATTTAATTGTATATTGTTATCCTTAGTAGAACGAACAATGAAGATAGACCAGCAAAATAAGCATATCTACAGCAATTATTTATACAGCAGATTATGTTGCTAGTATCTTTGTTGCCTTTACTTTGTGAGTTTTCTATAAAGAGATTAAGTAGAGAAGTTTTGCTCCACCTAATGCACAAGTGGAAAAAGATAATATCCCTTGGTTTGTTTTTTATAGTCAATTCTCATTTAGCTCAGTTGGATTATCTGAGTTGTGGATCTGACCATTTCATGGGCAGAGGATCTGCTATCCTAGGATAGTACACTGATTCATGACCAGGGCTGTTTTGCTTTCAGAGTCAACTCATCACTGGAAGCAACACAGCTGCTGCCTCTGGAGCAGCTGACTTCACACTGCAGCAGCTTGGGCAGATTTGCAAGCTGTTTCCAAGACCTGGATGTCAGGGAGTCCAGTGATGGCTCCTCTGTTTCCAATAGCTCCAGTTTATGAGACTGATGAGCTTCAGCAGCCAAAATGGACCTGCCTCTTTATGAAATGACTGGTTTTATACCACTTCCCAGGCAACGGTCCTTGTCCAGGAGGATGATTCAGTAGACTGCAGTGTCATACGAGTACATCGATCCTGGTCAGTCCACTGGACCACCTGGATGAGGAGCACCTCCTGTGGGAATGCTGTGGCAGGCATGAAAGGCTGTGTTGGAGCCAAAGTCAGTTTGGCTCTGACAGACTAATACTGCTGATGATGAACTGGGATGCAAGATGCAGTAGGTAGAGAATACCTTTGAAAAAACTAGCTTCTGTCACTCTAGCATGCCTTAAATAGATTCAAGCCTGCCAATGGGTTTGTTTGTTTCCAAGCAAGCCTTCTGTCTGTTCACTGGCCTAAGCAGTATGCTGTCTACTACTCTCTTGTTTGCAGTATTTCCATACTATGCAAGCATTTAGGCATTGACTTACAGTTTTCCTTTTCCTTAGTATTTTTTTTTTCAAGTACGCTGAGATCCACGACTGAACAATATTATATATCTGTCTCTCTCTCCTCTCTCTCTCTTTCTGACTTCCCAGTCAGTCACTTTTTAATACTTCCTCTAAATCTTTCATGCCCTTCCTCAGTTGTTTTTCCATCCTTAATGCCTTTTCTTTAATACGACAGCCTTTTATTTTTTTTTAAGTAGGTGATGCCTACTTCACCGGCTGATCTTTTTTCTCATTTGCTTTCCAGCAAACATCCCAAGCTTTTCCTTGTCATGGGTAAGCTATGATTGTAGTTGGAAGGTTAGCTGATCTATGAATCCTTGGCTAGGGCCAGGGAATTTACTAGAAGCTCAGCTTTCTGTTACTGAAATGCATTTCAGTATTTCAACATTTAAAGAACGCAAGACCTCTTACCATCCTTTGCCAAAATCAACACCTGTACAGCAAGGGATGGATCCTGAAAAAGTGAGATGGAGGTCACTTTTTTCTCAATATAATTGCTAATTAAGTATTATTTCATGTTGTCACATTCTGAACAAAAATATAGCAACATGTTTTCCTAGGCAGTGTGCACGAAAGCTGAAATGTGGATCATGCTTTTGAACACAGAAGGGATGCACTTTCCCTGTTCAAACTCTCTTCTCCCTCACTAATTTCTTCATGAGCTCTTGTGGCTGAAGTCTGATAATGGTCACTGCTGCAGGAAACCCAGATAGTTATATGGCAAAAAATATGCAAATGTGTGGGTAATTGTATCAGAAAATAAAAAGGTGTTATAAAAATTGGATGTGACGATCACTATTTATTACTGATGTTTGTGAAGGATAAGATGACTGAACAGTAAGAATTTGTGATGCAGGATCCTTCAGGTATGTCACCATACCTTGAAACACACTGCATTGAAAAAGATCAAAGTGAATCCTGATACTAACTCCTTCAGTCTTGAAGACAAAATTGAACGTTTAAACTCACAGCTCATGACTTTCCCTGTCTTTCCCATTCCAATACAATGTGATTTCAGCAAGGTCACTGAAAATGCAGCAATGTAAAACTAGTATCTGAAGTTTAAGCTGAGCCCAGCTGTAGTAATTAATGTTTATTGTTACTCACAGTGATGAAAAACAAACAGAAATTGTTGAAAAAGCCTGTTTTTATTTAAAGATATGAAGCTATTTTCATTTAAAAGCGGAATTTAAAAGGAAATTAAATTAAAAGCAGTTTTTGAAAGTACCTCTGATGAAAAACTTTATTTATTGAAAATAAGCCTTTGTTGAAAGGCTTCCTTCCTTCCTTCCTTCCTTCCTTCCTTCCTTCCTTCCTTCCTTCCTTCCTCCCTCCCTCCCTCCCTCCCTGTAATCAATCAGTCATGCAAAGTGCATGGTGATAGTCTGTGTACACAGGTGTGTATGTTTATCTCAGAAATGAATGGACATGAGAAGGAAAAGGTAGCCTGTACTAGAGGAATACAGACTATATATGCATTTTTGTTTTATTCTCCATGCCCTTTTCCGATGAAAATACATAAGCATGAGTAACATTAGGTCTGTCACACTTTCCTTGAAGCAAATGAGATGCTGTCCTAGCACTGTTGTTTCCATCCTGTGTTGAGTCATGCAGTGCAGACACTTTATCCTGCCTGTGTCTCTGCTGTAAGACCACATATCATGTTATCACTTTACAAATATAGCATATTAGTCCATCTGGAAGGCTAGTCACGCTGTGGGGCTCAAACAGATCTGGCTGGCCATGAGCTATGCTATGCTATAAACAACCTCAGTGTCTCACATTGAATAACTGCAGAGCCCACTCGGGAGCTCTGGACACTTGTGTTCTTTAGTAGTAGGTAAGTGACAGTTTTGCTGATTATTGTGTTTCTTCAGATGTGTGAAGTCAAGGTGGAAAATGGCAGGGAAAGTGAGAAGTAGCTATCAGGTTGCTGTTGTTGTAGTGTGGGTCTTCAAAAACTAATGTATATGGGAAAAATAACTAGAACAGAGAGCACTTAGTCCAAGGCAGTATGTTTGGTGGATATCTTTAAAGATAGTGAGATTAACCCTGTACATAGTTCCTCTAAATAGATTTACACTTGTGACAAATCTGAACTTTATAATTTAGGAAACCTTTCAAGTTTCACTCTGTGGCTCAGTTATAATAAACCCTTGCTATTACATCTCAAGGACATGTGCTGGTGTGAGAATGATTTTCAATAAAAAAATGGTTTGAGAGGCCCGTCATTTATCTTTGTTGTTTAAATTTACTGTGGAATTTAAAAAGAGTTATAGAACATAAGTTTCTGAAGGCTACTTATAGTTAATCTTACTGGCATAGAAAATACAGCCTGCTACATCTTTTGTGAACACAGCCTATCATTTAAAGTCAAATATTGTCATTATTGTTGTTGTTGCTATCACAAATATTTATGTGCTATCATTGACATGTTACTTTCTGAGGTTAAAAGGTACTGACTAGCTCTCTTCCTCTCAACAGTAGTTAACTGAGCAGAGTTTCAAGGAGCTGGGATGGATGATAATGCTTATTAACCAAAGAGGTAGATCATACCAAAGAGTTTAATTCACTTTGCGCTTCTCAGACAGAAGGCAAATTATTATTCCAAAGGAGAATTATTCCAAAGGAAGGTGTTCAGCTGTCAATGTCACCTGTGTCCCCTATCCGCAGGCGTGGGAAAGTTTTGTGGGAAAGACTAAGGACACAGCTGCGGTGAGAGAACTGATAAAATACAGATGTCACCTCATGATTCTACGGTGGGATTCAAACCATTAGGGCTAAAATAACTGGACTGCTGGAATAGTTGAAAGCAGAATCATCTCTTGCTTATCTAAATTATCTGCCATCTTAAATCACAGAATTTAACATCTTGGCAATTGGCTATGAGCATTTTACTCATTATACAACTAATGATCCTGTATCTAACACTGGAAATAGGACTGCTATATGTCAGATATAAATTTATGCTCTCCATCTGCAGTAGAGGCAGGTGACAGTATTGGATTCTTAGATCAATACATGTAAAATGGTCCCTGGGGAGGAAAAGAAAATGATAAATTTTGAGGGTCTTTAATTAGTGTCAGTTAGGACAGAGAGTTTAAAATAATATTTATGATGTAGTCATCCACACATAACTTCAGAGGCCCTTCTCTTCAGAGTACCCTCTAAAGGTAGATAAAAGGTAAGCAATAGTAGCCTCACTGCTTGGGAATTATTCAGTAACCTTAAGACAAATAAGAATAAGTCAATGAAACATTGTGTTTAAAAACACAATGGTCATGAAACAGGTTTGAGAAACCTGAGAGTGTAATGTTATGCTTAATTAAGATCATCTAATTGTATATGAAAGCCTCATTGTTTTGCTCAGTGGCAATGAGTGCAATTTTATTTGCCACATCTATGTATGAGCAGTTAAGTGGGATCTCTCTAATCAGTTCTTAGAATATGCTCTTGGTTTCCCAGGACTCTGTTGTATACTACCTAAGACAATTGTTTACACCTGCTGACTACAGCTATATTCATAGATTCAACACCTTTACAAATATGTAATACACTTTAGAGCTTACTGTTTTTCCTCTGATAAGACACAGCCTCAAAATACATGCTCATTTCAAAAAAATCATCCCTCTCTCAGTCTTAAGACAATTAGACCTCTCCTCAGCAATACGCACTGAAAAAAAAAAAAAAAAAGGATTTTTGTCTGAGACATCAGTCCAGTGTTTCATTAGCTTCACTGTCAGTGGAAGAATAATTAGTCCGCTCACTGAAGTGCTAGGGGAATACATATGTAATAAATCCCCTTGCATATGTAACATCTATCATGCTTGATGGCAAACATATTAGTGTTACAAGAGTTGAGAAAGTATAAGGAATATTGTAATTCAGGTGCTAATTAATCCATAATTAAAGACCTAATTAATGAATAGCCCCGTGAAAAATTGTCTAAAAATCAAGATGTGAAGACTGCAGTGATAAAGAGGACTCTTGTTTGTGAGACTGGTTAATTTACATCTAGAATAGGAGCTGATTAATGAAAACTGTCAGTAAAGCATTATGCTGCAGCACTGGACAAAGAGAAATATGCACATAAAAATGTGTATAAAACAAGTTCAGCACTTGCATATCTGTTTTTAATTTTATAGTGTTCATAGCTATTTTTACCTGAAGTATAAGGAGTAGGTTAATAAAAGATATATTTTATCTTAGTTGTGGTGTGTAAACAATGCAAAAGTTATTTATTTGTGTATGTCAGATTCTATTCATAACTGTCTCTTTCATGAAATGGCTAAAGAAGAAAACTAAAAAAAGACCTTAATTCATGAAAGCATTCATGATGAAGCTCCATGATACGGAAAGACACTAATTTCTGAAATTAACTTTGCTGAAAGTTGGACTAATTAATAGCTTGAAAGTGTCACTGTCTGTCTGTGTTTGTTTATGTCGGAGCCAGCTGGCTGAGACTGTACTCTTGAGAGAGCAGGAAGGAACATTTGAAACTCCCAAAACATCTGGGCTCAAGTCCAGGTGTCAGGACTGTTTTCTCCAGCCCTGGAGCAGCTTGTCTCTTTCCTTTGGTATTTATTCTGTGGTATAGCTACATTTATTGGATCTCTGTAGACCCAGTCCTTCAGGGAGACACTCATTGTGATCCATTGCACTGCCCTTCCCACATGTTCCCCAGGACCCAGCAATCACATGCATGCATGCATACGTGTTCTGAAGCACAATCTATCTTGGATCCCGGACCTCAAACTCTCACTGTCAAATCTGCACATTTGGCAAGAGTAGTGACAGATAAACCAACCAAATTAGCAGGAAGGATAATTCCCTGCTGGTGTAGAGCAATAAGAGATTGTTACTAGCGGCAAAACTAGGTAGGGAAGGGCAACTTCCCACTTTGCAGTCCTCTCCCATTCCCCAAGTGGAACAGAGAAGCACTACCCCACTTACAAGCTGTGCACAGTTAGCAAAATATAATTGTGTACAATGAACATCGTCACAATCTCTATTGCTCTTTCAATCACGGTACGTTTCTCTAATTTAATCTTTTCCTGATAACATAAAAAATGTGTTCAGTTGCTATTCCAATGTCAGGTTTCCTCTGAATTATTTAAAGACTTGAGAGATAAATGACTTGATAATTCTGAAGCACAGTGTGAGTGAGCTTATTTCCTAAGAAATTATTTGCAGGATTGGTAGGAAATATTTCACTCACATTTTCTCCCATGTAATCCTGCCAGTAATATTCATTAGATTGCAGCAGATCTCCCACAGTGATTATCTGAAAGAAAAAGGGCCCAGGTTGAAAAAGTGAACCAGGTTGTTAAGCAAATTGAAGAAACCAAAACATTAATAATTTAATAATGCATGTAAAGCAGCAAAGGAAAGCATACATAATGCTGTTTTTTAGGGCAACCAGGCGGCATACGAAATCAGGAAAGCTGTTAACAGAGATTAATACTGGCTGTATCTGTAGTTATCAAAACTATGTTGGACTCTTTCCAGACTCAAGAGAAGACGCAAGTTTTGTTCTACAGAATACACTGTGTGCACATAAGTTGTCCAGCATTAACACTGGTGTCAGCTATGTTCAGGGGACATTAAACTCAACTATAATAGAGCCAGTGTAATTTTGGCTTATCACTAGCTGTATTCTACCACTGAAGAGAAGACAAATAATGTTCGTAAACAGGGAGGAGCTGCAGGAGAGTTGGTAAGTTAATCTTGGCAGACCACAGAGTAATCATATCTAAGAATACTTCTCTTGTGCTCTACTTTTCAAAGAAGACCTTGCCTTGTCTCTTTTTATTTTTTTGTAGTATGCTTCTCTGTGCATCTATGCATTGATTGATATTTCTCAGGTGCTGAGATAAGTGCAGAAAGTTTACAAACTGTTCTTTCAATGAAGTTGCTGATTTGAAAAGCACTTTTTCTCTGTGGAAGGCCTTCCATCCAGAATTCAGTGTTACTTTTAGCTCATGTATCCTTAAACTGTTTTTTGAAGATCAGGTAGTCCATGGCACCCCATGATGCAAGTGCAGGTAACTGAGATCAAACTCCTTGAACATTAACACCAGGAGCTGCTAAAAGCCATCTCAATTTTGAAATCTAGTTGCCTCCATTGTTCCTCCATACGCCAAGCTGGTTTCAGAGGTATTGCAAGTCATCATTTTCCCCCTTTAAATTAAGCTTAGGGGAAAAAAAAAGAAAAAAGAAAAAGGGAAAAAAACCGGTCATCAAATGACTGCTCAAGGTTTAGAGGTCAAGTGGAAACAAATAAAAGTGGTCACGATATCACTGGCTGCTATCAAAGATGGCTGTGGAAGCATCTGGCAGGTCTGTGGCAGACCTGTAAACAAGGGTTGGAGATATCAGTAGCTGAAGGGAGCAAGGGTATTTAAGCCACAGCATACTAAACCTCTCCAGTTTTACTGATGAATTGACATCTGAAGTATGCATATATTTGTAGCAACAACATGAATAACAATAAATAAAAATAATAAAGTTTATAGACATTACAAGGTAGTTATCTTCTTTTCCATTCTGTATATTTTCAACACCTTGCTGAAGAGATTCTGGTTTAGAGCTTCTGAGTACTCCTACCAATTAAGAAAGAACATCTGAAATAGATGCTAGAGACCAGTCTGCCCACTTTTAGGCAAATTTACACAATATAATAAAATAAATCGTAACATAAATGCTAAAATAAAAATAATCCAAGCAGATACTTAGGCAGATGTTTTCACAAGCAATAATATTTGGCATTAATATTATATCACTTAAATAAAAACATATGATGAGTATCATCCCTAAGATTATGGGTTTTTACCACTTAATTCTCCAAATGCCTAAGAGTATCAATATCATTATACAAATGAGGAGAGTGTTTGATTTTAATAGGCCTATTTGTTGATACATTTAAATGAATAACTTTTCCTCAAGATTAAGGAAAGGTGTTACCTTCTTTCTAAGATCAGAAATTGAACAAAAGTGACTGTAAAGGCAGTTTTTCTCTTCTATGCGTGCAGGGATAACTCACAGCAATAGGGCACCCAAACCCAAATGTTGACAGCAAAAGAGTGCTCTTACAGAGCAAGCTCTTCTCCTCATCTTAGCTGACCCAGAGAAGTGGCAGGTTATTAAATTCACTTGATAAGAAGATGGATCTCAGTGTTGAGATGGGGCCTGCAATAGGAAGAATCAGAAAGAGTTGCTTGGTAGGAGAGGGGCTTGATAAGGTGCTCTAGTGAAGGCACAGGACTCTGGAATGATGGAATTGAGAACATTTTGCAGGCTATAGTATCTTGAACTGAAAGTACATCCCTGGGGAGATGTATGGGAAAGAAGAATCTGTAGTTTAGAGAGTAGAGGGAAAATTCTAGTTATAAAGATTCCTGGGATTTCCTTATTAATGAAAACTGGGACAAGGTTGACATAGCCTGCTGGTTGAGGAACAGAAGATGTTGCAAAGGCCATGGTGTTCAAAGGGATTTTTTATTCTCCCTCTTCCTAAAAAAAAGTGTAAAGAGAGGGAAGGAGTGAAGCCAAAGAAAATTTATTTCCTCTGCCTCTAATACAAGTTTCTCTGGTTACAAACTCTCATATCACTTTGCCAAGTAACGCAATGCTTATTAAAAAAAAAGCCGTTTTTAAAATTTTGAGATTATTTTATTTATTTATTTATTTATTATATTACCTAAAAGTATTTCCTTAAATCTAACATGTGGCTGCTTCTGAAGGGAAAATCTTGAAATAATTAAAACAAAACAAAAAAATGTATCCTGAATGGCCAGCTTCGTTTCTGAGCTAATCATTACAAAGAAGACAAGATCAGTTTGACTTTCCAGTATGTTGCCTTTTAAGGATATTGATTAAGGTCTTGCAGATAACTTCTTGGGAGGTGTAAATGGCTAAGGATAAGATTATTTGCTTCCATAGATACACACAGAGAACTAGTTTCTCCATAAATGATTCTCTGCAAATGACATCTTTGCCTCCTTTTTGTCTTCCTGAATCCCTTTGCCCCTGGAAAGTGCTGTACATTAATTATCGTATGTTACTGAGTAGCCTTATTTTGTCACCTACCTCACTAATAACTCAAAAGACTGATAAATGTTTTAACCATGCATCATCTAAGAAAGGTATGCTGATGATCTATAACATAATTTAGATGTAGATGTCACTCAAGGAAGATGACTTTAGGTGGCAAACTCATGTAGTTATGAAGTAGGGTCTTGCGAACGCAGGTGATGACTGCTTTTGCAGTCAGGACTTGTCCTTAATGAAAGCAAGGTTGCCTGTTTCTTGGGTAAGAAATAGTTTTTTGTTTTTCTGCCATGTGAATGGGTAAGGTAATCCTCACAAGTATGACCAAAGCCTGTCCTTAATGATAATGAGTAGGTATGGGATGAGAAAGGAGCAATGCTGAATTACAAAATGATGGGGAAATTGGAAAAGGAAGGGTGCTGCAGGATGTACAGATTTGGGTCAATAACCATATGACTGCTTTGAACAGAGCAGTCAGGTGAGGTGACCTCTATAGACTCTACCTAACTTCACTGTGGTTTCTGACAATGGACAAAATTATAATAGTGATTACCTGTAAATAACCTAACTATAGGAGGAAACATAGCTGTGTTTCTGGTTGAATGGAAGAAGTTAGAAAGAAGTGTATGATGAGACTTTTGTCTATCCAAAGGTAGCTTACCATCTGTGAATAATAGATGATAGCTTTGAGTTTTCAGCTGCAGGCCTAACCTGATGTTTGGAAGCAAGAAACCACTGCACGTGAACTTGAACATGTATTTCTAGAAATCAAAATCATTATTAGCAGCTGCTTCTTCTGTCATAAATTCTTGTGATGCACGAGTAGGTATCCTGAAGAACCTACACTTAGTATCAGATAAGCCTAGCTTTAGTCAGTTTTCCTTTCTGGGCAACATCTCATCGTCAGGAAAATGGTGGTGTCTGAACTTTGGCAAATACGTATTCTGCCATCATGCTTGATACTTCGTGCCCATTTTCTAGACAAGGATATAGGATAAAGCACCAGCCCTGTGAAGATTGCTAGGTGACCTTTTCAGAGCTGTAGATGTCAAAAAGTGTTTCACATTTGTCCTGATGTGTATTTCTAAAGCCTTAGTCACCCTGTAATCTGATCAGGATTTGTGGCTTTGCTCCTACTGAAGAGATTAATTCTGAGGACTTATGATGGACAGCTCTCACCTCCCACTCAAGTTCCTCCTCTGCTTGCCTTTATCATTGAAGAAAACCCCACAATGCCTTGCAGCTTAGTGCAATATGTGGATAAAAGCTGTATGAACTTTTCAAAACTAGTGTTTAATAAATCAGTGTCTCAATAAAGAACAGATGACTTAACCCGTGAGACAGAAAGGTGAGAAACAAGTCAAGGAAAAGGAACACTTTCACAGTCTATTCAGACTCTGTGCTGATTAAGGCCATCTAGTTCCAACAGAGGTCAAGTGTCTGGCTGCAACTTCACTGTCTCGCAACAATTCAGCTCCTGCAATAGCCTTTCTACCAAAACACACTTCTATGAATTGGTCTATTAAAATGAATTAGACCCTGCAGAGTGACTGCTGCTCTGCAGTTACTGTGAGGGGTGAAGTCCTTGTCACTGGGTTTCTTTCTCCTGTAAGCAGAGGTGAACATTTTATTTTATAAGGTAAACAGTTCCTGTAAATTAATAGTGAATATGTTTTAGAAGTATAAACCTTTCCACAGAGAATAAGGTCACTGTTTTAATTACACTGCTTTAATGGGGTTTTGACTCAGCTGGTGTCAGCTGTTAGTTCCAGATAGGTTAGGAACTATTTTTGCCTCATTTTTAGTGCCAGCAAAGATAAACAAGCAATAGGTACAGCTTTATGAACAGCAAAGATAACATTTTATATGAACATCCTAAGATAGAGAAGGTTATGCAAATAGAATGATACTGGTCTCTGACCAGTTTCTGAGCCAGTACTTGTAGGTATTTGTAATGGCCTTTCTTATTGAGATGAACAGAAGTATCTTTGCTCTGGATTTACCTATGCATAATTCCTTTTATTCCATGCTGTGCATTTTCCAGAGGACACGAGAGTGTTTTCCTGGCTCAGAAGAAATTATTCCTTTATGTGTTATGTACTACAGAAGGATGCATAGGTGAAAGGGAGTGAAAGAGAAAAGGGACGGTTGCAAAGTTACAAGAGAAAAAATACGGAGAGGAGAATAATTTCCCCTTTGTCCTCAATATTATAACAAAAGGACAGATAAAAAATGGCCCCAGCTGAAGGACTCATTGCTTGAAAAAAATGATCACAGTAGTTTCTGAGGAAAAAATTGTAGACATGAGCTTGAAAACACACAGGAAAGGAAGGGGAGGATTGCTCTTTAACTAATCAGTAGATGGTCAAGCAGGATTTTCTTCTACTGTTCCTTTATTTTTTTTCCCTAAACTTATAAATGGTATAATAAATGTCTTCTCTGATAAAACCTCACACAAAGCTTAAATAACTGACTTTCCTCTGTTGGTAATCTAGCTACATTTAATGAACTCCAGTATATTGTGATGATTGTACCTCCACCCGTGACTCTGGGCAAGAAAATATAGTTTCACCTCTTTTCTGGAGATTTGTTTGTGTACTTGCATTAGAAATTAGTAGGTAATTACTTTCCTATGTTGGTACTGAACCACTGTAACAGTTTAGTAAGGAACACCATGTCATACGTCATGTGTTTCACACAGAAAATCATAGAATGGCTTGGGTTGGAAAGGACCTTAGATGTCATCCAGTTCCAGGACAGGGACACCTTTCACTGGACCACGTTGCTCAGAGCCCCATCCAGCCTGGCCTTGAACACTTTCAGGGAGAGGTAATCTACAACTTGTGTGGGCATCCTGTTCCAGTGCCTTACCACCCTCACAGAAAAGAATTTCTTCAGAATATCAAATCTAAACCTTCTCTTTCAATTTGAATCCATTCCCTCTTGTCTTATCATTACACGCTCTTGTGAAAAATTCTCTCTCCATCTTTCTTGTAGGCTTCCTTCAGGTACCTACATTTGCAATTTGCAAAACCAACAGTTGCAATTACCCCAAAGCCTTCTCTCCTCCAGGCTGAACAATCCCAATTCTCACAGACTTTTCTTGAAGGAGACGTGTTCCATCCCTCTAATCATCTTGGGTGGTCCTTCTCTGGACTGCTCCAACAGGTCAATGCCTTTCCTGTAATGAGGAACATAGAGGAGGATGCAGCAGTCCAGGTTGGGTCCTCACAAGAGTGGAGTAGAAGGGAAGAATCCCCTCCCTCAATCTGCTGACCATTCCTTTTGATCCACTCCAGGACACGTTTGGCTCTCTGGGTTGTGAGTGCACATGGCTGGGTCATGTCCAGCCTCTCATCCACCAGCACCCCCAAGTCTTTCTTGGCAGGGCTGCTCTCCATCTGTCCATCCCCCAGCCTATGTTGTAAGGGGTTTTCCAACCCAGGTACAGCGCCTTGCACTTGGTCTTCTTGCACTTGCACTTGATGCAACAAGTTGCACTTGTGCCAAGTGGGAAAGTGGGAAAAGAAGTGGGAAATGCTCATAGGCCTACTTCTCAATCTTGTCCAGGTGCCTGTGGATGCCATCCCATCTTTCAGGTGTGTCAGCAGCACCACTCAGCTTGGTGTCCTCTGCAAATTTGCTGAGGGTACACTTGATCTTTTTGTGTAAGTCATAAACTAAGATATTGGCTACTACTGGTCCCAATACAGACTCCTGAGGGACACCACTAGTCATTGATGTCCATCAGGACTCTGAGCTGTTGACCACTACTCTCTGGATGTGACTGTCCAGCCAGCTCCTTATCCATCCAACAGTCCACCTGTCAAATCCTTGTCTCTCCAAACTAGAGAGAAGGACATTGTGGGGGACTGTATCAAAGGCTTTACAGAAGTCCGAATACATGACAGCCATAGCCCTTCTCTTGTCCACTGGTGTGGTCACTTCATCACGGAAGGCCACTGGGCTGGTCAGGCAGGACTTGCCCTTGGTGAAGCTGTGCTGGCTGTCCCAAATCATCTTCCTGTTCTCTATGTGTCTTAGCATAGCTTGTAGGAGGACCTGTTCCAGGACCTTCCCAGGCACAGAAGTGAAGCTGTTTTGGTAGTGCCCAAGGTCCTCCTTTCTAGCCTTTTTAAAGACAGGTACAATGTTTCCCTTTTTCTACTCACCAGGGATTTATCCTGACTTCTATAACTATTCTGATATCAAAGCTTGTCAACCACATCAGCCAATTCCCTCAGGACTCTGATACGCATCTCATCAGGCCCCAAAAAGTTATGTACGTTCAGGATCCTCAGGTGGTCATGAACTTGACCTTGGGGAAGAGAGTCTTCTCTTCCAGTCCACATCCTGCAGTCCACCCAGCCAAGAAGGGTGGGAAAAGAGGTTGCCATTAAAGACTGAGAGTACCTCAGCTTTCTCCTTGTCCATTACTACCAGTTTTCCAGCATTTTATATCAGAGGGGGTACATATTCTTTGACCTTCCTTTTCTGGCTGACGTCAGTTCTTAACTGCATGGAATCTGATACACTGATACCAAGCCGTTGGAATGTGTTTCCATATGTGTTGTGGTTTAGGAATGGTACTCCCCAGTTTAGTGTTCCCACTCAAAATACCACAGACAATGTGATGCTCTCTCACTGCCTGCCCTCCCTTGTAGCAGGATTGAGAGGAGAATGGGAGGCACAAAAAGGTAAAAATCATAGATTGAGATAAGAATGATTTAGTGGAAACAGCAATGAAATAAAAAACCCAGTTACACCAATACTGGTAACAGACTGTACGGGTTAGGCGAATGATTCACACGTGATTGCTCACTATCAACAACCTGGCATTACCTGGCTTCGAACTCCAGCAAATTGAAAAAGGCAGGTGTGGCCACCTCATCACGAGCTGAGGCGAATACCCTCAGGGTCCTAGTCATACCCCTCCTGGCTGCTGCAAAGTTAACCCTGATTTGGCCATAATAAGGACCTGTTAATAAGTGGAGACCATGATATGCTCAAAAAACCTTCCCCATGTCTCTGCCTCAGGTAAATTTTTTTGTGTATTATGGGGCTCGTCTTTCAATGCATTTCACAGATAAGCACATACTAATGGGAACTCTGGAATTTCACAAATTCCACTGAAATAGGATAGCTTGAGGTCATAAAGATCAATACACAAGAACTTCAGATGAAGGGCTTTTGCATGATTTAAAATGAATAAATTCTGTATGAACATTCATTTTAATATTAGTCACAGAAATTATTAAAAATGCAAAGCCTTCAAAGCTGTTTTCATCAATGTTACTTAATCAAACCAGTATTTTTTTTGCAACTCTGTCTTTATCTTGAAAAGGAAAAAATATAAGGAATACAAAAATTCAGCATGTAGCTGTTGCCGTGGATTTTATGTACAAGTCAATTGAGTGCTACATTGATTACGCCAGCACAAAACCCTAGATAAATTGGGTAAGATGGAAAACATACTATGTTAATATTTCTTATTACTTCAGCTCTTATCCCCAGATGATTTAAATGAAACATGATAGTTTGGATCTTTATTTTTCTTGTTATTCCTTTTCTGAAGGGTTGCCTTGTTCTTACAGGAGAAGCTTAATGTCAACAATATGGGGCATCAGGTGATAATATTTGACTTTTCTGTCATAAGAGGACTGTGGGAAACTCGAGTTAAGAAGAACAAAGAACGTCAGAAGAAGGAGAAAGAAAGATTAGAAAAAAGTGCATTGGAGAAGTAAGACAACTTTTGTGTTGTTCATTTTAACCAAATCTGTTCTTATTATCCACTAACATTGATATATACTAAATATACTATAAATATATATAATAAATATAACTAATATATGAAACATTTATTTTTGATTGTTAAAATTTTGGGGTTTGGGTTTGATTTCAATGACTTCTTTCCTCCTTTCCCTATATGACAGAGAAATGCAGCACAAACTACACTTGTATTTCATTAGTTCCTGCTCTTTCCTATGTGATATATTAGTGGTATACCTTATTGTTTACTGTAGACATAAATTGAAGGGAAAAATAACACATTTTGTACCTTTCTATTTCTCATATGCTGCATAAAAGTATGGCTTATTAATTATGGAACATGCTCGTAAGTTTCAGTACTAAGAAATACTTTAAGACTTTTTGTTGAGTTGACAGGAGAAAGAAAACTAATTAAATTAGTGGACATATTCAATTGCTTCTGTATAGTTAATAGTGAAGAGAATAAGAATTGATTGATTATTTTTTTCTTGTTGGGGTATTAAAGAAGGCCTTGATTACAATGCTTACACACACTGATAATTTTATTGTTTTTATTATATTGAATTAATTTTTTCTTTAAGCAGTACTTTGCTTCCCATAAGACACTGTAAAATATTATATTGTGTTGGCAAGGTTGGAAACATATGACATTAATTTCCTCCCTCTGAGAAGAGAAAAAAGTAAAAATCACCTTCTGTTTCAAAAATAAAATGCATAGGATCAAACAGTGACCTTGTTTAAGAACATAATTGCATTGAACTTTTGTGTGGTGTTTCAGTGCTTTCAGGCCCTCACTCATATATTCTCACTGCCAGTGCAGCTACTCTGACAACAGAGCAGCTGGTCTAAGATGAGACCAGGGTAATGCAAAGTCTGACTGTCCTTTCTGTGGAACCTTTCTCTTCAAAACAGCCATAGGAGCAGTCTTGGATTTCCCATCTTTACCAAAGCTTACATTAAAAACCATACTCCTAACAAAAAAAAAAAAAGAAAAAGAA
Organism: Corvus hawaiiensis; assembly: GCF_020740725.1. Taxonomy (NCBI): domain Eukaryota; kingdom Metazoa; phylum Chordata; class Aves; order Passeriformes; family Corvidae; genus Corvus; species Corvus hawaiiensis. The sequence continues at coordinate 37,871,072 of NC_063255.1, read as the reverse complement.
AAAGAAGTTCATCCTTCAGATTGAATTCTCTAGCAAGGATAAGCTTTCTTTTTGGTGTGAGCTGTGTCCTGGTTTCAGCTAAGATAGCGTTAGTTTTCTTCTTCATAACTGGGAGTTAGTTTTCTTCTTAGTAACTGGTACACTGCTGTGTTTCGGATGTAGTCTGAGAATAATGTTGATAACACACTTGTTTGGATTGTTGCTAAGTAGTTCTTATGCTAAGTCAAGGACTTTCCAGTGTCTCATTCTCTGCTAGTTAGGGGCTGCACAAAGAGCTGGCAGGTAGCATAGCCACGACAGCTGACCTGAACATGATACTCCATACCATAGAACATTATTCTCAGTATAGAAACTGGTGGACTTGGCAAGGAGCGAGTGATTGTTTCTCAGGAATGGACTAGGAGTTGGTCAGCAGGTTGTGAGCACTTGTATTGGGTATAATTTATATAATTTATTTCTCTTGGGTTTTCTTTTTCTCTCTCTCGTTGTTGTTGTTGTTGTTATTATTATTATTATTATTTACTTTGTTTCTCTTATGAAACTGTTCTTAATGCAGAAATGTTATATTTATTTTCTGATTCTCCTGCCCACCCTGCCGGGGGCTGGGGAGTAAGTGCCTGTGTGGTACTTGGTTGCCATTTGGGGTTTAACCATGACAGTGGAGAGATGGATGTTTGCTGTTTCCCTTATGTTTCATATTCACATTATGTTTCCCTTATGTGGAAAAGACAAGTGAAAGGATTTGGGATGAAACTTATTCAAACCTTATTTCTGTCCCAGTGTGGACAACATGTCAACATCCCCCTGCTGCACTTTTGTTTTGGTTTTCTGTGGTGCAGAAGATAAGTGTTGAGTTCACTAGTAGAAAAGCAAATGATGCATGGTAAATTCTCTCTGTAAGAAGGAAAGAGGGCCACGTTATGTCCTCTGAGGTAGCTAATTTGAGCTCCCATATCTTTTGTCAGTAGCATACGTTAAGACTAATTTCTTACGTTGACTTGTCTTTTCCATAAAAACAATACATTCTCCCTGTTTTTCTGCCTGTGGTTAATTGTTGTAGATACACTTCCATCCGAAAGAGTGGAGCTTCACCACTTTTCCTGATTTTTTTCCAGTAATGATGTCCAAATTCATTATCTTATCCTCCTGTACCACCTGAAGATGGGGAATTTGAGATAAAATACACAGAAGTAAAAGTTCCCAGGTGCACCTGCAGCTTGCACAAAGGATTTTTGTTTTCTTCTTTTAAATTGCTAATTGCATATTGTGCTTTGCATAGTTGTGTATCTTCACACACTCAGATTGCTTTCCAGTTAGTTCTACTTGTAGAGGTCCCGGGAAAAAAGAAGGAAATACATTAGACTTTGTCTTCTGAATATGAGTGATCAGTATTATACCCACTGAAACAAATGAAAAAGTTCGTGTGCACTCTCATGATTCAGGCCTTATAGAATGAACAAAGCTGATAGAATAATGGTCAAAGTAATAAGAATATTAGTAACAAAATGCTAAATTCAGTTAAAAAAAAATCCTCTTTTTTTTATGAGGTGTGAAGTGACCACTGGCATTTAGGTCCTAAATGTCAGCTCACATGTTATTTCTTAAGTGCTTTTCAGTGCTCTCAAATGTTGGACCAAAAATATGAGAAGACTTCACTGGCTTTTAGCTTTAAAGTATAGATTAAATTGTATTTCTAATTAAATAATACAAATAATATTTCGATGTGTAACTACATTTCATTATTTTATGGAGTTCTGCATTAACTAAATTCAGGTATCATACTCAGAGATTAAAATTTTACTATTGTCAGGTAGGTCCACTGAAATCAAAGCAAGTACATACTGTGCCACAGTAAGAAAGTATTTTGAAAGTACTATGATCCCAAATTATAATTCCCAAAAGACGTTTACAAGGGACACTTTCCTGAAATGAGGCTGCGTTCTAGCATTTAAGATTCTAGATATTTACTTTTGCCAGAAGTCAGAGTGAATTGCTAAGTAGGGTTGAAATTAGTAGAGTTTCTCTGCAAATACACTCATGTAACAGAGTTTGGAATCTGGCCTTTTCAGGCTGCTTTTTTTTTTTAAACAAACCCCAGTTTTTCTCAAAGACGTTATAATTTGCTAATGTCTTCGAGATTTTGCAGTTCCTTTATATGCAGTGTTACTATGTAAAATGACCTGATAATATGCAGTGAAATGTAGTATGTATTATTCAAAGACAAACTTCCAGTTAACCTCTAGGGAACTGTTTTTGCCTTAGGGCAAGGTAATTTAGTTCATGCAGCATCATTAAACAGTAACTTGTAAGATATGTTTTGAATGAAGATTTTCTTAGGAAAATCTCACAAATAAATTAAAAGCTTCAACTGTGCATTAATGGTGAGGTCTTGTAAAGATTTGTTTACAGGGCAGATATTTAAGCAACTGGCCAGTGAAATCTGATTCTGGACAACCAACTAGTGAGAATACTGGCCTTCTGAGGTACTGGTATCAGATAAATTTTTGGTTTTGTGGGACTGTGAAAGTATGGCAGTTTAAAGAACACACATAAACCGGCAACTGAATATAAAAGAAAAAGAAATAGGACAGTGTTTGGTAGACTTATTTTCATTTTACTTCATGCTCTTGATCCCATCAGACAAGGCCATTCGAAATCTCCCATAGAATATGAAACACAATGTTACAAAATGTGTCCACTGTGCTGAGATTTTCTATATGTTTATGAAAGTGCATATTATGGAAAGAAGTTTGTATTTATAGCACTGTTTTATGTTTAATCTTCTAGAGCATGGTTGGGGGGAACAATAAAAGATTGTTCAAAATCCTGAATGTTGTCAGATGAACTTGATGTGATATGACAATTTTCCACATTGACATTTCTTTTCTACTTGTTTTCTTTTCTCTCTTTTTTTTTTTTAAGGGAATAAGAATGAAAATTTACAGTTAGATTTTTTTTTTTTGAAGGGTTGCAACGTGTTTGTCATTTGTGTGAAAAGCAGGTAAGATAAATCTGAAGGCTAACAAATTAAGCATTCAAGTGAGGAAATGCCAGAGCTGTTTGCCCAGATTAGCTATCTAAATCTTTGTTGTGAAATGGCACAGCCTGCTCTGTCCACCCACAAACATGCAGCAAAAATTAAAGGTTGTTCAGCTACCTCTTCCAGTGTGTCTCTTCTCCAAAAATTTCTCCTCGAGATCTGACTAATTAAATGTGCATGTATTATTTTTTTGAGTTATATGCTTCCCAAATATTAAAAGTAAAAAGCAAAACAGCAAACTACACTCTGCAGGCAGACTGACTTTTTTCTCTGAAAGGTTACACTTTTGTCCAATAAAAAAGATTTGTCTCTATCTCTCTGCCAAACTTCAGTGTTATAACTCTATTTGTACCTGAACTAAGATTTTATTTGCTATGTTTATCTTTATTCTCCTACTAAATACCCAATGCAGAGCTTTTTCCAAGCAAGTCTAAAACTCAAGCTGGGAGTTCCTTGGCCCCAAACACAAATTATAGGCAAAATGTTTGGTTTCAATCTGCAGCATTAATAAATATACTAAGTTATTTGACTTTATTTGTAAGCACTTGTGCAAACAGACTGTGTGTCTTAAGTAATGCACAGAAGTGCATTGTAAGATAAAAGCTGTTGTTTAGCCACAATCCTTTAAAACGGAGGGAAGAGCCTCGCAGTGATACTGAAATTGAATCAATCCAATTGAATTTGAAGCAAATGTTACTCATCCATCAGGAATATTATTCTGGGCTGAGCTCCAGTTTTACTGCAATGCTCTTCTAAAAATTCCATACGATTATTTAATGATCCTACATGGCTAGTGATTCTGATTTAAACATCACTCAGGAGTTCTCAGCTGGTGTCATCATGTAGTGTCCTGGTCAATTCTTCTGTCCTGGTTTAGAGGAAATAGTGCCATCTAACGAAACTTCCTTTCCTTACCTAAGAATCATAGCTTTTCCCCAAGAGCTGCTAAGCAGACATTGAGCAGAGGATAACTGCTGAAGGAAGAGCAATTCAAAGAAACCCAGTTACTCCTCATTAGCTTCAATGGCTCTGAAACCCCTACCAATGCACACTTCCTTTCCAAGCTGGTTGTTCCTTTGAAAGGTCCAATCACTGAACTTATTATACAGTAACTCTTTGCATCAGGTTGATTAGATGGAGAATTTTGTTGGAGAAAATAAAATTTCAAGCAGGGAACTCTCACATCCTTGAAAAGAAATATGTGTAATAATTAAAAAATTATATGCTGTGAATCTTTTTTCTGAATGTATACTCCAATAGTGAAGTAGCGTTTGGGAAATGATTCCTGAAGTGAAATTCAGGACTAATTAAAGTGGAAATACTTGAATCTTCTATTTCCCTGCTGATCCCATTTCATAACTATAGTGTATTGTCCTGAAAGCTTACTGGAAAATGGAAATGTGTTGGAAAATAGCTCGCCAGAGTAAAATTTCCTCTATACCACATACATCTGCCTTAGTGACACACGTGCTTTTGTGTTACAGATGTATAGGTATGAAATGTAACTTTTTTTCTGACAAACATAAGCAGCATGCAACAAGCCTTTTTTAAAATTAGTGGAACTATTTGTATGATTGAAGTGGAAATACTGGAGTAGTTAGCTGATTTAGAACCTTAGATCTCATCTGGCCCTTTGTCCAGGAAAAATATTTTTTTGTGTTCATATTCCCACATAAATTAGGCTTGACTTGACTATCTTCAACTTTCTTAATACTGAAAATGATTGTTGTTTCTTTAATCTGACTGAAACCATTTGATCAAGGTGTAGAGGAAGGCAAAAATATTTTATTGTTAAATAGTATTAAAAAGACATAAACTTCAGGAGAGCTGTGATTTTGTAACTCATTTGTCATCTGTGAAAATGTCTTTCTGGAACATCAGGAGTCTTTAAATTGTCAAGACCAGAAATTTAATTTCCCTAAAAGTGTATTAGTATTTAGAAGATTATTTTATTTTTGTGGAGATTTTTTTTCTCTTTTTGCCCCATTGGTTTAGAGGCCTTTTCTTTTAGATATCTGTCCCAAAGATTCATGTTGTAGCCTCCAGATATGACAAACCTGGTAGAAATTCTGTCTTATCTGAGGATTGTCACCAAATGAAGACTTAAAAAATCTTTATTTTTGTAATGATCCCATAAAAAGTAGCATCACCTCTTTTTTTTTACAATGACAGAGCAGAATGACAACCATGTAGCCAAATAGATCCCTTTGGTTTGATCTCAACTGAACCTGCAAATTTACAGCTTTGTCATCTTTGCTTCATGATGCACACTGGCTTGATATAAGTTGCAATTCCAGACCAGTAAGGCTCATAGTGATTAATTTGGTTAGCATGTAACCCAAGAGTACAGGCAGGTGTTGTAAATTATTAGACCCTTTGCCCATGGGAAATATAATGTTTTCATTCTGAGATGTACTGTACAAAATTATGCACTTCTGTTGCTTCATTATTAATTCTCTTTCCATCTGTTCTAAATGTGCTTGTACTCAATACTTGCATTCTTTAAAAGCTTAACAGCGCATGTTTCCATTAACTTAATATATGAGTAAAGAAGAAATTTGACATAGGACTTCCGTATCAGTGTGCAATATACACGCTGAATTCCCTACCAGGTTTTATTTTTGACCCCTGTCTTTCTTCTGAGGTAAATGCTTCACTGACTGATTTGCTTAATAGCCATTTTTGTTACATGCATTATATTTTACTTGGCTAGCAATGACCCCCTGAGTTTTGTATTTTGTATATATTATCAGCAGACTGTCAGAGGGCAGTTTGTTTTTTTCAGCTTTACTGTAGCTCCCTTCTTCTATTTTTTACGTTTCTTGTTTTGACAGAGTAAAATTTTAGATCTGAGCCCTCAGCTGTAGTGTTCCTGGGGTCTACCTAAGAGAGCCAGCACTGATGCAGCTTACTTTTTATTGAATTAAACTTTTTGACCTCTTCTTTCTGTTTTTTAAATTTCTAACCTTAGAATTTATACTGTGAGGAATAAGTCAGTCATTTTTTGTGCTTGAGAGAAGAGCAATGAATACAAAAACTCCCCATTTTGTGGGCAAGTTTTTTCAGTGCAATAAATTATGCACGGAGTGAAATATTTATTGCTTTGGTAGAAAATGAAGGAATTCCATGGAAATGAGAGGGTAGTAATGTAGAGTTAAGCTTCACAGAAGGACAAAAAAGCTATAGGTGGAGGACTGGAGAATGTGAGAAAGAGCAGTATGGGAGTGGTAAGTAAAACTTGGAATATTTAAAAAAAGTAATTCTAGGTATTTGATCCTATGGTCCTTCTGGCTCCTGACTCTTAATTGTTCAGATAATTTTGTTTTCTTCCTTGAGATTCATTTAGCACCCTTCCCATACCACTTCATTTCCCATCAATACAGAGCTTTTATAATTATTTAGCTATGCTCACTGATAGACAAGTTTTGGAACAAAATGTGAGTAGGTGGTTTGGGACTGGTTTTTTTCCTTATAGTATATGAAGATATTGTTTTGTAGCTTTTCCTAGTGATCTCTTGCCATTAGAATCTCCACACTCTGCTGTGTTGGCAGTTTCTAGGGTCCAAATGATGGATTGAATAGTTAAGATCAACATTGAAAATTGGATTGGCTCATGTGTCAAAGCATCTGAAAGTGTTTGAACTATCGTGTCTGCTGATATGGAAAACTCTGTCATCTGAGCCCTTCTAGACTGCAGCTGGTGAGGATACCTTTAGTAGGGCTGCTTAGTGAAATCAGGTGTTTGGATATCTCTCCCTCTGTAATAGAAAATTTAGAAATATTAGCTACAGCTTGTTGAGATATCAGAGTATGGGCTAAGAAGCTGTATCTCTTTTAACCTATTTTGTTGTCTTTGTCATATCAAGTAAATTCAGAAAATTATTGTGAAGATATTGTGCATAGTTGGTGGACTCTTCCTTGACTGTGCTAGCACCTTTAGTCCACTCTAGGGACTCGCCGGGCTGAATGCTTTTCTGTCTGTCCAGTCTTTTTTTTCTTGACTCATTTACATATCACAGCTTGCTGTGGTATGAAATATTCCAGGTGCAGTAGACACTGACAGAAACTGGGAGAGTTATTTCAAATATATTTTAGTATTCTCACACCTCCTCTATTGATACTTTTAATACCAAATATTCTTCCAGATGTCTACTTGTGAAGTGCATTCTGATCTCTCTAATGAAAACTGAAGCCAAGAATGAGTAACATTTCCGCAGCTATCAATAACTTCTTTAACTATTCCTTTATTTCTCCTTTCACATTTTGAGAAATTATGGTTCCCGTCATCTTTCTCAGGCTTCTGTCTTCTGATATGCTACAAATCTTTTTCCTACTAATTTTCATACCTGTAGTAGCTTCATTTCCTTTTTCTGTGTTAATCACAGCTTATATTTCCTTCTAACTTTTTTCATTTGAAGATAAATATAATTTTATCTTTTAAAAATATTTTTGATATTTTTTAAATAAGGAAGAAATAGATTCTTACTGTCATCATTAGAATGTACTTAGTCTGAGTTTTTGGTGTCTTCAGGTAGTCTGTTAACACTTTATCCAGTGAGCTACCTTTTAAACAACCTGTCTGTTAATTCACCCTCTGAAATATTTGTAGAAGGTGCTTTTCTGTACTTTCCCTTTATAAAGATGTCACTTGGGAATACATTGCAGTCATTACAGAAGGGGCTTTCTGCAGTTCTCTTGTGTTCCATGTGTAGTGTGCTGCTCCTTGAAACTGTCATCTGGTGGTCCCTCAGGCTTGCTCCTCTAATAAATGGTTATATGTATTTTCCAAAAGTGTACAAAGTGCTTGCAGTGTGTCCCTGTGCTCTGTATTTGTCTTTGCCATTGCTGCGCTCTCTGCCTTCAAGCCTCTCTAACATCCCCTGAGATTTCTGTGACACAATGTATACAACTGTCTCAGTAAAACCTTTCTATCTAGGCATGCAGTTTTGCTCTCTAAAGACTTATTTTGATAGCATGAAGTCAGTGCTGCTGTATTTCCGTAAGAGTATTCTGCACTGCAGTTTCATTCCTTGTTACGAGTGTCCAAAAATTATTTATTTCAACAAGATTTTGGGACGTACTTCTTGTACCTAAGTTTGTAACTGGTTTCTTGTATGTGACTTAAAACCAGACATTCTGTTTTTAATTCTGATGAATTTGGGGGTCTTTTATGATGGGGCCATGGCACTGGTGAATAGGGGCAAAGCAATTGACATCATCTGCCTGGACTTATACAGTGTTCAGTGCTGTCTTGCATGACATCTTTGACTCTAAATAGGGCGTCATGGATTTTGACGGATGGACTCAGTGACTGGCGTCCCTCAGGAGTCAGTGTTAGAGCTGACACTGCTCAGCATCTTCTTTGGTGACATGAACGGTGGGATTGAGGGCACCCTCAGCAAGTTCACTGACATCACCAAGCTGTGTGATGCAGACACGCTGGAGGGAAGGGATGTCGGCCAGAGGGACCTTGACAGGCTTGAGAGGTGGGTTTATGCAAAACTCATGAAGTTCAACAAAGTGAAGTGCAAGGTCCTACACCTGGGTCGAGGCAATCTCAGGCATACTTACAGGCTGGGAATAGAATTGATTGATAGCGGGCCTGAGGAGAAGGACTTGCAGGTGATACTTGACAATAAATTAAACATGAACCAGCAATGTGTGTTCACAGCCCAGAAAGCAACTGTGTCCTGGGCTGCATCAATAGCAGGTCAAGGGAGGTGATTCTACCCCTCTACTCTGCTCTTGTGAGACCCCACATCCAGCTCTGGTGCCCCCAAAATAAAAACAACATGGAATTGTTGGAGAAAGTCCAGAGGAGACCACAAAGTTTATAGGAGGACTGGATAATCTCCCTTACGAAGACCAGCTGAGAAAGTTTGGGTTGTTCAGCCTGGAGAAGAGAAAGTTGCTTGGAGATCTCATAGCAAGCTTCCATTATCTGAAGGGGGGCTACAGGGAAGCCAGAGAGAATCTCTTCATCAAGAACTGTAGTGCCAAGACACGGGAGAATGGCTTCAAACTGAAAGAGAGTAGGTTTATATTAGATATTAGGAAGAAATTCTTTACTGTGAGGGTAATGAGGCAGTGAAACAAGTTCCTCAGAGAAGCTGTCATGCCGCATCCCTGGAAGTGTTCAAGCCTCCTTTGTGGCTGAAGGGGAACTTGAGCAACCTGGTCTAGCGGAAGGTGTCCCTGTCTGTGGTGGTGGGGCTGGAACTAGATGATCTTCAATGTCCTTTCCAACCCAAATAATTCCATGATTCTATGATTCTGTTTCATGTGATCTTTTTTTTCCATCTTAACATTGTAGAGAAAAATCCCATGAGTAAGTCGTAATACATGTAAAGGTTTTGTTGCTTTCTATTTGAACTTTATAAACTTTCATGTAATTCTCTTTCTAGGACATGATGTATTTACTTTCTCTAGGGGTACTTTATTCTGAACTTTTTGTCCTTCTTCAACTGTCAATTTTCTTCAATCCTTTAGACTAAGATATCTATTAGAGGATGAGGATGACATAAATGAGTCTCATGTACCACAGGATCTAGAATCCAAAGTGTGAAGTCAGATTTATCATACAAGAGGCTTTGCAGAGTCTTATTTTGGTGTAAGGAAGGCTTGCTTCTGTTAATTAACCAGTTCTTTAATTGAGTAAGAGGAAATAAATCTCTCCTAACTAGAAGCATGAGCTTTTGACAATGCTTAATTATGTCAAATTGAATTTACGCCTGAAGATACAAGAGAAAAAGTTTCCCTTGAAGGTGATACAGAAGTTACAGTGAAATTGAATCTGAAATCAGTTGTCATGTAATAACTTTGAAGTTATTGGTGTAAAAATTAAAATAAATCATTATACTTGAACAAGAAAGGGCAAGGGAAAAAGGCACTTCTCACTTATTTTTCCCCAAGGAAAATGTTTTCATATATCACCAGGTACTTGATTTTGTTTATGCATATAACTTGTTCTGTGAGAATATATTTTCTCTCTTATCAAATTGAAGAGCATAATTTTTGCTCTTTTCCACAACAATTTGCTCAGTCTCCACTTTTCTATTATTCTCTGGGAGTCACTGTACTGTAGTCAGTGAATGAAATCCTGATCATTTGAAATCTATATGTATGTCTAGAAAATCTTAGCGTAACTCCAGGAAATGCACCTTTTTAAAACAGAGATATAAAAAATAGCCAATACCTTAGATGAATAATTATATTTTGTGAAGTACTTGTGCAAACACAGATTAAGTTTTAGAACTTACCTGCCACATTTTTTCAGCTGATTCACATAAACTTTTTTTGGCACTATTTCAGGATAAAACAGGAATGGAATTTGATACTAGAGTGCCGTAAGAAAGGTATTCCTCAATCAAAATACCTCAAGAATGGCTTTGTAGACATCAATGAGAGGGATCTGGACACTTATGGAAAGACTCCTCAGCTCAAGAAGAGTCGTGCTTTGCCAGATGGAGCAAATAAGGAACAAAACAAGTTTATTTTTCAGCTTTCTGGAGAGCAGTGGACGGTAAATATAATGGAAAATATGTTTCTGTTGGTGAAGAGTTTGGGTGTCTTAGACTTTATCTTTTAATCACTGCTTTTTTTTTAATGGGAAATGCATATTAAGTTGATGCTTTTTCACAGTGTTAGAAGTGACTAAAGCATTTTCTACCTCAGCCTGAACTAGCGGTTTTGTTTTCAGGTATGTGTATTTTAAATTCTCTGCTGATACATGTAATTTATCCCTCTCAAAAATTTTGGTATGAGCAATAATGTTGCAATAAGATTATCTTATGCTAAAATTCTCAGATGGGTGAAGAGAGATGAAAATAATGTCTGTTGTCTTATTGCTGTCTTCGACTAATCAGAGATCTGTGCTCTTGCTCTAATGGTCTGATAACACTTTCTCAAGCTCTACTCAGTTTGAAACTAATATTAGCATCAATCCACAATGGTCTTATTGAAAAAAAAGCACATTTGACTTGCAGATATGTTTGATGTGAAATACCAGTTTGCAGGTAAGATGTGAGTTAGTGCTGGCTTGAAATTGAGCTAGTGGTGTGTTAGAGCTGTTCTGAAGCTTTCTGGAGTTGTAAAAGCTTTGATTGATATGTATTCAGAGAAACACTACATTATTTATGATGTGAAATCAAAACTTTGATTTTTCTGTAGCATTTTCATTTAAAAAAAGTCAAAATGTTAATTGATAAAAAAAGCTAGAATTATTTTTTGATTGACCTGAAGTGTAACATTACCTAGATTTGATTTTGAATCTGATGGTGTTTTCTTTTTCAGTTTTCATTTTTTTCTTGCTTTAATTTCTTTCTGAATAAACCTAGAATAGTGAAAATTTCTGGACTATAGAAAACTCTGGTTCCCATTCAGCTCTACTAAGGATACTCTTTCTTCAACTGATACCAATCACTGATGTGATAGGACTGGTTGCTGGAGAGTTATCACATCTCTTCATTCAAGAACTTGGGATTTTGAAAGTGATGTTTAAGATGTGTAGTCAAATACTGCATTCTTTTGGGTATTATAAACCTTAGCTTAGTGGTCCCTTAGGAAAAAAAAAAGAGAGAGATTACAGCTCCTTAGACACTGATATAGTAGCAACTGCAAATATCCTCAGTGCATCAGGGAAGAGTTGCATAATTAAACTTTTCTTTTGCTTATTCTCTTTTGCCAAACCATTAAAATTTTTCTTTGTCACCATAAGCTAGGCTTTACATTAGGAGGCAAAATCAAACACACATTTTGTTGTTTTCCAGAGTATGTAATTTTAATTTGACATTCTGAAAAATCCCATTTAAGAGAAATTGGTGTACTGTTATGTACACTATGCCACCTTGAGCAGTACATTCCTAACCACCATGGGCTTTGAGATCTCCTTATCAGATGCTCAGTGTGGCCACATCAAACAGACATCAAGTCTCATGGTCCAGCTCTAGCCTAGCTAAAGTGGGTGTCCTGTTTCAACAACGAACTGTGACAGAGTTCAGATGTCTGCAGAAAAAGATACAATCAAAGATTATTTATTTAAAGATCAGTGCTCCTTTAAAATCAAAAAGAAATGTCACTTTCTAACAGCTGAAAATTATTTTAAAATTGTGAAAACTCAATTGACAAAGTTCTGAAAGAAGTGTATATCCACTTACTGCAAAAATTTTGTAAAGTTTTTATGTTATACAAATCATACCACTCATTTTGTTTTTTTAAAATCTGAACTGGTGCTTCTGAACCAAAGACAGAATCAGATATTATACTGTTTCCCCCCATTACTTTCTCACAAAAAGAAAGTAATTCACATTTAAACAAAATGAATTTTCAGACTATAAAACCAATGCTGCACAGTCTAGCAATCTGCACATTAAAAAAATCTGTGGGCATATGACAGTTTCCTCAGAGAAGCCTGTATGCTATGTAGCTGGGAGCTGTGTTGTCTATTGTGGTTTAGTTTTTTTGATGTGTTTTGCACACAAATACATCTATGAGTTGAAAGTTTCAGTGATTAAGCACTCAGGGACTTGCAGAAGTCACAGCTGGGATTACCTGTGCAGATTTACGGGCACATAACCAGCTGGATTTGCTGTTGACTTGGCACTTACCATTGGCAGCAGCAAACAGCACAGTCCTGTAAAGTATCCATTTGGGGACGAGCAGTTGAATCTTCTATCTTCCTTTTACCTGATAAGTATTTCTATTATGTTTCCCCTTTCCTCTCATCAATGAAGCAGTAATATATCCTCTAGACAGTTGATAGCTAAATCTGAGTAGGTTGCTGGTGTGTCTTAGAGGTCTCATTTTGAGAACAAGGCTTGCTTCTGGGCTATACCAGTTCTTTTTATGTCTTCTGGGAAGCTAAGTTTCACAGAGGAGTAATCCCCAGCACAAGGATATGGCTTTACCACATCCTTCTCATAGGCCTCAATGTCAGAGTGCCCAGGATGTCTAGATGGTAAAAATGTAGTCTTGTTAGAAGGAAGCTGCTGCTTTGTCCTCGATATCCACAGAGCATCTGGCTTACTGATTCTGCATTGTTGAGTAGGAGGTTTAAAATGGATGGAATCATAGAAGTATTTAGGCTGGAGAAGACCTTTAATTTCACTGAGAAACCCATTAACCTAGCAGTTGAGGGATGTAGTCAATGTCTTTGGTCATGCTTCAGCAGAAGCACCATGAGGCTGGCTGGCACCTAGGGAACATGGTCTCTCCTTATCTTTGAGGATACCTTGCACAGCCAGAGTACTTGTGGATAGGCAACAATATTCACCCAGCCACAAGAGTTTGGGATAGTTTGGAAAAATATTTTGAAAATTATCTGGATCATGCATTTTGAAAATAATGTCAGACCTTCTTCTGAGAACCTTAGTAAAGGTGAAAATCAGAGCAGATCACACATTTTGAGTTCCTAATAGGAATTCCTTCCTTTGAGACCTCGTGGCACTTTTTTCCCACCTCTCAAATATCATGGATATAATAATGTATTTTCATTAGGTGGGGACCCACTGCTCCTTGTACTTGCAAAGTAATTATTTTAACACATCTGAGAAAAAATAAAGGTCTTTAACAGCAACAAAATAGTGAGGGGAAAAAAGGGTAATAATTATGTAATAATTAGTCTTTAACACTTTTTGGTACAGTTTTACTTCTAGTGTTCATGATTATAGGCCTCCTTAAAGGCACGTATTTCTGTGAAGAAGATGAATAAAGTGAGTGAGTTATAGATTAAAAGCCAAGGAATTATGACACAGTGTTAAAGAAGACAAGGAAGCAGCTCAGTTTGGGCTTTTTAACAAAGCTAGAGTGACAGTGAGATCAGTGAAAAGAGACTGGAAACAAGAAGAATCAAGTACAAATCAAGTTTTCTTAGAAGTAGGAATAACAATGTTAAACATGATACAGCTAGCACTAGGCATGTCTTGCAAGGGGTAAGTACATAAATGAATATTATTTTGATGCCGGGAAAACAGAAGGAGAAAATGCTAGATTGCAACAGCAAATGACACACTACAATGTTTTGTGTAGCTCACGCAAAAGCAAAAAGCTCCCACAACAAATACTTGGTTGAACAAATAGGCACAAAGTAGTAGCTAAAGAAACTAGGGCTTAATTTTACAGTATATGAATTCTGAAAAAAATTGTATTCTCTTTATGCAGATCCATATTTCCTTGTGGATCAACAGCACTGGAAGTAGAACTAGTATGAAGCCTCTGTGCTTGAAGAACAAGTGCTCAGCAAGTCCCTCTGAATCTGAAAGACATTCTGTAACTTGGGTTCCGGTTTAGCCATGCCTGTCCATGTAGTTACCTTCAGCCTGCGGACAGTGGTTGATAACTACATTGATGAGATAGTCTTACCTTTGTCTGTCACAGCTCCATCTGGCTGGCATTCTTTGACAACATCCTTAAGGTTCAGGGGTCCTTGTCTCCCTTTTACATACCAGGCAAATATTTTAGGCTGGACATTAGGCAGAACTTCTTCACAAAAGGAGTAATTGGTCTTTGGAATGGGCTGCCCGGGGAGCTGGTGGAGTCATGGTCCCTGGAGGTGTCTAAGGAAAGAGTGGATGTGGCACTTAGTGCCAAGGGTTGACAAGGTGGTGTTGGGTCGTAGGTTGGACTCGATGATCTCAAAGGTCTTTTCCAAGGTAGTTAATTCTGTGATGCTGTGATTCTGTGACTCTAGTGTCTACTTCCCATGGGTGTACATTTCTGCCAGCTGGGAACAGTAATGAATTAATATTTAAAGTTAGGAAAGAAAAGGGCATACAATAAAAAATGGGCTGGTCTTACAATAATAGAATCTCAATCTGATATTGTGAATGAAATCAGACAGGTTTTCTCTTCTTTTTCTCTTTTAATAAAAAAGGGGCAGAATACAGTCGTATTGCCCCAGCAGTGAGTCTCCTAAATCTTCCTGTGTTTGCAAAACACTTGGGACTTTGACAACATGAGTATGGTGTGTTGTGCCACAAGTAATTTCAGGTTCCCAAGGTATGTTTCAGAAGAAGAAAATTATTTATTTGAGAGTTTTTCAGACAAACACACTGTGAAAAAGATATGTATAAATATATATATAATATTATGGACCATTGAATTGGATGCCTAGGAAAGAACAATGCATAGTTGATAAAACACTTAATTGAGAACCTCTGTACACATAAACATGTATCTACTCAATTAAATTTGTTCTTCAGAGAAACAGCACCATTAGAACTAGAAACTGAGGCAAAATAATGCCATGAATATTCATATGAATTTTTAAATTAAATCACTTTAACTCTGTTTCTCCCCTCTGAGTATTTATTTTCTGCTGTTAATTAATGAATGTTTATTCTCTAGTGAATCAGTGAATTAAATGTTTTTCACAGAATATTCAGGATAAACAAATTTTTTAATGTTGTGATATCAATACTGACAGAGGAAAATTGATGATGCTCCTCAAATACAGAGTAGGACTGTTCTCGGCCATCCTGCTTTACCTAAGTAGAGGATCTGGATGCATACCTACTTTAAAAAACTTTATTGTCAGATGTGCAAGTAAGTGAATGGTGGTAAAATTCTTTACTCATAAACCATGATTTTTTTGCATATAATTTCCTCATAGAACAAGGCAGCAAATTACTATATTTGTATTTATTCTCACAGTTTTATTGTCTAACATAATATGTATTTTCACTGAGAACAGAGAATTTCCAGTTGTTATTCCCAACTGTTTGTGACAGTGATGTATTTATTTCCTACAATGGGTCAAGTAGCATTGGTGCATTGAATGGACAGGGAAAATCTCTCTTGTGCTTATGTAAATTCCAGAGATTTCTCCAGAGATATCCCCCTTCAAAAAAAAAAAAAAAAATTCTGACTCAGTCATGACCGCTTTTATTATTACAGGTGGTCCCGAGACATACTACATTTCATAGAATCACAGTATCAGTAAGGTTTGAAAAGATATCTAAGATCATCGAGTCCAGCCATTAACCTAACGCTGTCAGATCCACCACTAACCCGTGATCCTAAATGCCTGGGGAATGTTTAGCCTGGTGGCACTGTTGGGAAGCAGCCCCTCTGTGCTTCTGGGCTTCAACTGGCCAGGAGCTGGAGTGCAAGAGGTATGTGAGAGGCTAAGGGCAGGGTCTCTGCTTAGCCCATAGAACAGGAGTAAGGAGGCTCTCCTGCTCTCCCTGTCATCATGGGCCTTTCCTGCACTCATCTTTCCCTCAAGAAGCAACAGGCACAAGTGAGTATGGTTGGAAAATCATCCTGTTTTATTAACATGTCCACAAAAAATCCCCCACGCTGCTCCCTTGGGACTGTGATGCCCCACCCCAGATTTGTAAATGCTCATGGTTGAAAGAAATGACAACATTTAGAGGGTGCAAAAAAACTCACAAAGTTTTATCAGTAAATTACTGTTACAATTTGATGTTAAAGTCCTTTGCCCAAATGAAGGTGCAAATGAGGCCAAATGCTGGTTTAAGAATAATCATTTTACTTTGTGTACCAATTTTATTAAGCATATGGGAAAAAAAGAGCAAGGTGGGGAGGAGGGAGAGAGACATGCAGAGATAGAGGAGATAGTACAAGCAGAAGATAGCTACCACTGAGTGCTTGTTTGAAGTATAAGCTGCAAATGTTATTAACCCTTTCCTTACACCACCTTGTTACTTAAACTTTGATCAGTGGTCATAGTCTTTGATCATTGTCTTCATCCATGGTGGTGATGTGAACGTACCAAACAGAGGAAGAAAAAAAGAATGAAGCAGAAGAGATAATGCAACAAATCATATATCAAACAATTGCCATTCCAATAATTAAGAAAATAATTCTTAATTATTTCTTTATAAGAAATCATTACAAATTGCAATAACCATGAGCCCCACCCTATGAGTCCTAATGATCAGTGTGTAGACATCAACCCAGAGATAGGGCTCCAACTGTCTAAACCAGTCATTTGGTTTCATGGATTGAAACAGTTCTGCAGTTTAGCTAGTTATTTCTTTCATTTTAGCTCATGCTTTCTTAACGGAAGTAGAGGCATTACGAAAGGTAATGCAACATTCTCTATCGGTTGAATATAACATTCCACATACATCTTGTTCTTTAAGTAATTAAAGATTAATTTAACTAATCCTCATTGATTTTTTAAAATCTTTTTTGACACTTATTGTACTTGCAATTTACGTTTTCCAGAGGCATACTTTGTCCAACTGCTTGATGTATGCACTTGCTATGTGATGTTTTCTATTGTCCATTGATGTGATCTGATAACTATATAAAGTGTAAAAAGCATTTTAAATCTCAAAGCCTATCCAAATGGTACAAGATAGTTCCTCATCTTGCAAATCCAGGTGTCATTACAGTCTAACAAATATATTTAGGGAGACAATGGGAGCACAATAGTCTTTAACAGGTAGTGGGTGCAAGGGTTTCCACAAGTACTGCCTGTTGGATATGGGTCCAGTGCATCTTAATTTCCAGGAACTGGGCCCAGTGTTAAGCCATGGGGTGAAAAAGTCCCAAGATAGGCCTGTGGGGTATGTGCTTGGGGATGGTAACATCCCTCAGTGCTTTATCAAAACGTACCACTTAGGGATAGGCTATGGGCAGATCTCCTGAGGTGCCCTTGCTCCTTTTTAATTTATGGCATGGTTACTTGCTACACTGAGGTTAATGTCTCAAGAGGGAAAAGCATCTCCTTTTCCAAGAATTTTTCCTCTTACCGGGACACTGAATTTTATCCTCTGAGATCTTTAACCCTACACCTTCAATGTGCTTAATAATATATTTTTTAATGTTTCCCATTTTATCTGTGTCTGGACCCCCATCAATACATCATCAATATATTGGTAAGTCCTTATCCCCTCATCTACTGAAATTGCAGCTAATTCTTGGGCTAGGGTAAAGTATCCTAGTGTGGGGGAGTCCTGGTATTGCTGCAGTATTTGGGTGAAAGTGTATTGCATCTCCTTCCATGTGAAAGCAAAACAATTCCAATGGCTCTCCTGAAATGGAACCATAAAGTACCGATCTTTCATGGTGGTGGTGGCTAAACTTGGATGATCTTCCTGTATTATGGCAATTAACTCAGCAATGTTAGGCACTGCTGCTGTTAAAGGTGCAGTATTAGCATTTAGTTTTCCACAATCCATAGTCAATCACCATTTTCTTTTTGGCTTTTTTAATGGCCAAACAGAAGAGTTACAAGGAGAGCAAGTGGAAGCTATTATCTCCTTTTTCCACAAGTCTAATATCACATGGGAAATTCCTCCTGGACTTGATGGAGGTACATTTTATAGAGAGGTTTTTGTGCCCTGAAGGCAGGTTTCTCACTTGCTGTGCAAATTTGTCATCATGAATAGTCCATTCTTACAGACATTTCTGGAAATAGGTTGGAGGCCTTTGGGGGTTTTGGGTGGCCTTGATATCCCTGTCCAGTCCAAGGCCATTTCTTGGCCTTGTTCCTGTGCTTAGGGGGTTCTGCATCATGCTTATCTCTGGGAGCTACAACAAGGATGTTTGTCCTGAAGAGGCACTGCTCTACTTGGGCCGGCACAGCCTACTGTGTGGCTGCCTTCTCCAGCCATATCATGTTCTTTCCCATGGCATGTTATTACCAAAAATCCTTGGTTATTATCAACAATTCTTGTATTTTATTACCAAAATACTTGGTTGGATCCACAGCCATCCATCCGTATACTGCTGTTTGAGACATACACATTAGCCCCTTATCTCCTGGGATATTACAGGGCACAGGCTTAGGGCCAGCTGCCATCTCCACAGATCTGCCGACGCTGGCAGCAGGTTGCTATAGCTCTGGCTGTCTTGTGAGGCAAGGGCACTGGAACACCCAGCACAGTGCACCAAGTGCCCTCCTGAAGAAAGAGGCCTCTTGCTTGGGGACAGCTGGAGGTGAGGACATGTGTAGCATACACTCAAATGACTTCCTATTCCACGCCATCAAATCCTCCTCCCAGAAAGTGGTCTCTTCAGAAGTGATTCTTTCCCTCATATGCCACATGAGGTCGCCTTCAAAGCTGAAAAAACTTTCTTCCTCCCAATCCAAGCAGGGTGGATCCAGGTCATAAGAAAGCCTGCTATGGACCCACCTCAGCAGATCCAATTCGGTGCTTGTGGGTGTGTGTAGCTGACTGTCCCAGAGCTCTTCTCATGCCTTGTGTGGGCTGGGCATGGGAAGACTCTCTTCCTCAGTATTCCAATTTTTTTCTGTGCTGTCCTCTCCTCAGGACAGCTTTTGGTCTCTGTTATCTTCCCAGTCTTTCTCCGTCTTAGCCAAGGCCTTGGTCACTGGTGCTGGCAGGAGTGCCCCTGCTGCCAGTCCTACTTGCTGCCCACTGAGGACATGGGCTTCCAGCTGGCTTGATGTGGAGGAGCTGGGGGGGTGACCAGCAGGGCCTGTGAATTGCAGCTTCTTGGCTCTCTGCATCTGCTGCTGTGGATGTTGCTGTCGTCCTCATATCCATAATTTCAGCCTCCCAGGGAGGCTCATAAATCAGGATCAAAGTTGAGCCTGTTTCCCTCCTGCTTAGAGGTGGGATACTGAGCTGGGATACCCCATTGTTAAAGCCCCAATACTCTGACCATGCCTGACGTGTGAGGGGCAAGGGGGTCTTCTCTTTTCTAGCGCTCCAGTTTTGGTCTCCATTATGTTCCACTTGAGACAGCTCTTGGAGGTTGTAGAATTTAAAGACTTCCCCCTCCTCTGACAAGACCTCCTTCTTTGTCTCTGACACTTCCAGGACTGCCCCTGCTACCACCCCACCCATTGCCCATTGAGGGTGTGGGCTTCCAGAGGGCTTGATGAGGAGCTGGGGGGTGGGCAGCAGGGTCTGTGTGCAGCAGCTCCCTGTCTCTCTGTGTCTGCTGCTGTCACGTGCTTGACGAAGTCAGAAGAAGCTGCTGCCTTTGGCATCTCTTGAGCTTTGGCAGTGAGAGGCACTCAGCGCTCCTCTGCCTGCATTACTGCCTATGGCTGCCTGTGGCCCACCAATGGGCAAGAGAAGAAAGACAAAGAGGATGAGGTGGAGGAGGAGGTGGTGGTCCCATCCCCCTAGTCTGTCACTCTGTGACTCTTTGGCAGCCTCTGCCACTGAGGCACTCAGGGGAGACGCTGCCTCCTGAGGGAAGTCTTCTCCTGGGATTTGGCACTCCAGATCTTAGTGTTTTTTAAATAACCTCCTGTCACGCGTGGCCCTGCGTGACAGTGGACTCTAGGCACCATGAGACCCCTGCACCACAAAAGGCCCAGGAATGTGCTGCTGTGATCACGGTACCCCATGTGCAGTGACCCCAGTGGCCTTGTAACAGTAGGGTGGGGATGCACAGAGCGGGCTGGGTGGGTTTCCAGCAGGTGGACCCAGCTGGAAGCAGCCATGCCTGGCATAAGGCTGCTTTCTCCTCACAGAGGCTCCAGCTGACCCAAACCATCACCCCCACATAGTCCCAGTGCCTGTGGCCCTGCTTAGCTCAGCCCTGTCTGCCTTCAGCTGCTTGGGGTGCCACCACCCTGGGCAGCCAGTGGCTGGGGAGTGATGTCCAGGTGTCAGAAGGATAAAGTACTTGTTGATAGAATTGCTTTGTTAAGGTTTAGGGCTTGCCACCCAGCAACCCTTTCTGTGCAGAACTGTAAATTAGTCAAAGAACTCCTGTGTGTGGATCAGCCTCTTGCACACTGAGTGAAAGACAATACCCAGTTGTTTTGGGACAACAGGGGGGACATGGGGACAGTGCCAGTGTTGTGCTGGAGACCTGCAGCAGGGAGTGCCTGGAACAAGCTTAAAATTTTTTTAAAAGAGTGGGAGGTTTGGATCCAAAATTTTGTTTTGGCCCATGACAAATAAAAGTACAGAGCTGGAAAATAAACCGAATTGAAACTTCTTAGAGCTTTGATCACAGTTTTAGTTCAGGCTCAGGTTTAGCAGGTAATTTTCTCTCCTAATTAGAAATATTATAATCAGCAGTGGTTGTATGTTTGTTATTTATTTCCTTTTAAAACTTTTTTTCTCTTCCAAAAATCAAACAAGTTTGAAGTATTGTTTTGCGGTTAAAGACAAAAGATTGACTATCCTCCAAGTGTCAGTCTTCATGCAGCAATTTATCAGCAGGATGGCAGCTTTAGCATGGCAGCAGAAGATTACAAAAGAACACAAGAGAATCAGAGAGTAAAGCAAACGTAAAGCTTGTGGAAGTTTCAGTTGCCATCCCTATCTAGTTTGTAAATGAAGCAAAATATCACATCCATTTATGCTTCAGCAACACAAATATAAATGTATTTTAAAATGGAAAATATTGAAAAGGCACATAGTAGCAAAGTATTTGCATGCTTGCATTTGCAAGTTGTAAATATGATCATATGATACAAAGAAATATTCTCAAGAAAGAAAAGCAAGTTTGCAGTTGGTAGAAAAATGGAATCTACTTCCGTTCTTTTGAAGTCATGTCTAAATGTATTTCTGTTGCTGCACAGGAATACCTTGGTGCTCTAAACTAGCCTTAATGCAGGCATAGAGATTTTTAAAAAATCTTTATGCATTAATAATAAACAAATATTTTTCATATTTTGGGTTAATTTTTCTAAAATGGTGAATGACTTTGATCTTGATCTGGCAGAGAGCGTTGTGTGCTGCACTGTTTTCAATGGATCAAGGAGAATTTTGTGGAGTACTCCCTTCAGTGTGGGAAAACAGCATGGCTGTTGGCTTCAGAGGGAAAAGGGCTGTATTTGCCACCAAAGAGCTGGAGATGGTGTCTTGTGACAAAAAAGTGCAAAAAACAGTAGGTCAATAGAAAGTCAAAGACTGATCTGAACTGTGGAGAAATAGAATGTTAACAGACATCTTTTCCCCTTCAGTATGATTATTCATCTCTCTCTCTGAATCATAGTTATTCCCTACAGAGGCATCTATGACACTCCAGCTAAATACTATCCCCTGTGCTGAATTTTCCATTCGTTACAGGTAGGAAAGACAATGCTAACCAAATTTCTTGCTGTCATCTAGTATTTTATTTTGCTGCAGAAAAATGGGCAGCACTGAAGGTGAGAAATAGTGATGAATTCCACAAATTTGGAGAGATTTCTCACTACCAGCCCTGAGATATTTGAGGTATTTTATTTTTTAATTGTCTTAAACTGACAAATACAGAAGATGAGTCACAATGGAATACACACACATATCTAACTGGAAGATGAAATAAGAAATGAAATTATCTGTATCAAATATGAAAGGGAAGGTAGCAAGGCAGAATGACAAAACATAGGTTTTCTGTCTGCATGTGCAAATTTGAAAAGAACTGAAATGAGAGGCAGTAATGATGAAAAAACGGCTTCTGGTCAACAGTCCAGTATATCTATAATTGCAATTAGATGTTTTAATTTAACTAAGAGTTAAGTAGCAGTATTGATAATCCAGAAGTTCAGCATTAATAAAAAAAACCTAATTCAAATGCATCACTCTTATAAACGTCTTGGGGGATCTATGAAATCTAGAAGGAAAAAAAGAAATGAGCAATATCCTTTTTATAAAAACACTAATTCCTACTGTGTCATACTCTTCACACACAGGAAACAAATCTGAAATCTATAAAAGAATCAAAGGCTGAAACTCTCACACGTCTTCTTACAGAGCAAAGTTAGTGGTAGAACCTCTTCCAG
Organism: Corvus hawaiiensis; assembly: GCF_020740725.1. Taxonomy (NCBI): domain Eukaryota; kingdom Metazoa; phylum Chordata; class Aves; order Passeriformes; family Corvidae; genus Corvus; species Corvus hawaiiensis. The sequence continues at coordinate 37,848,363 of NC_063255.1, read as the reverse complement.
ATTATTTATTCCTCATGTTTACCAGTGCACAGTGCCATAAAACATAGGACAGGCTGGTAAGTTATGTGATGCTTAAGAAAGTGGAGTTTAAATTATCTGGCCATCATCTTTTGAAACTGATTTTTGTCTGTTTCAAGTTCAAAGAATTCAGTGACAAAATTCAAACAAAGACATGTAGATCTGAAGTGAATACCAATTAATTAAACCAATTTTGTAAGAATCAAAGGCTTTATAAATTTTAGTTTCATTTTTATGTTAAAGAGTTTTGTTAAATAGAATAATCTGAAAATTACTCAGAAATCACAGGAAATTTAAAAATTACTGGAATTTGGAAAACAAAGGATTCTGCATGACTAAATCAAGAACTACTTGCAAATATGGACTGATTTAAAGATAAGTTTTGCTATTTAATTTAAAAATCAATTTTATTCTTTCTAAAGAAAACCTGGAAAAATTTTTGAACACTGCTGTAGCAGTTTAGGAAGTTGAGACAGGTGATATGTGTGTACACTATCTGAAATGCTTCTGTTCTGTCTTGGAAAACAAAATTTGAAACATTGGCAGGTATTCAGAACATAGTCACACCTTTTTTCTTTTTTTTTAGCAGACCCTATTTAGATAGTCTCTATGCACTCTTCTGTTCTGTACTGCATTTCACTACATCTTTATGTGTGAATTAAAGCACTGAAATGTGTTTAAAAAAAAATCCTCCATCTGGAAAAAAGAGATAATGTGTGAGACACCAAACAGATTGAGTTCTTCAGATAGGTTTCTGTTTTAGAGCAAATAATTGCATTATGAGTTAAAAAAAATAAATATGTGGTGAAGACAGCTGCAATGCTCTTCAAAAGCAGACAGCTTCTGAAAGGCTTTGGCAAACTGCTATTCTACATCAAGATAATTAAGGCAAAGTGCATTTTTCTCCCTATTTGGAAACAGGGTAACAAAATTCTAACTTCATGCTTTCTATTTGCCTGTTCTTATTTCATTTACAGGAACTCCCAGATTCTCTGAAAGAACGGACCTATCTGAAAGAATGGCACGTGTACAATACATTGATACAAACCATTCCAACCTACATTGCAATATTTCAAGATCTGAGAGTACTGGAATTGTCAAAAAATCAAATCAACCATCTTCCAGCAGAGATTGGTGAGTTGGTCCAAGATATTCAGATATTTATACACATTCCATTTAACTCTATTGCAGGGAAATGAGCATCCAGGGATATTCTTGTTAATTTACTGATAATTTTTTTCCTTGTTTACACTGAACAATCCCCTCTACATTTTTATATCTCTCTGTCTTTAATTATACTTGCCAGATTGTAGTGAAAACCATGTATGTAGTATGGATCAAACATGGGAAAAAGTTAGCACATTTTTGCTATCTGATTATAAGGCAGTTATTGCTTATATTCAAGTAGATGGAGAGTTGTTTCTGGGAACAGGTGGTGTTTTATATTCCTTACAGGTTAAGAAAAATAGAAGTATTACAGAATTTTAAGCCTCAAACAAGATGAATCGAAACATAAGGTTGTGGGGAAAAGGAAACAAAAATAGAATCCTGCAAAAAATATAAATTTATATTTTTTAAAGTGTTCAGTAATGATCTTAATTTAATAAAGATATATATTATCGAATAATTGAGTCATAGAATAATTTGGATTGGAAGGGACCTTAAAAGTCATCTAGTTACAACCACACTGCCATGGGCAGGGACACTTTTCATTAGACCAGGTTTGTCAGAGCCGCTTCCAACCTGGCCTTGAATGTTTCCAGGGATGGTGTTTCCACCACTTTTCTGGGAAACCTGTGCCAGTGCCTCAACACCCTCACAGTAAGATTTTCTTCCTAATACCTAATCTAAATCTACCCAACCTGATGTTACGAGTTTTAGAGAAACAAATTCTTAATGCTTTCATGTGTTAGCCCTTGCTGTTTTAAGCTCCATAACAATAATTTTAATGCTTGCCTCCCCTGTGTTTTTGGATCTTACAATATAAAAGCTTGTTTGACAGATTGTATTGATATTGAGAGGGATTTACTGCTCTTACAAGGAAAAATATAGCTGTAACAGGTGGCATCTTTGAGAGCTGAAGAAACTGGGCCCACTATGGGTTTGCCACTGTCGAGCCCATGCACCCAGCTGTACTAATACCTCAGCCTTAGATTTTAAATGCAGCAGTCCTAAGCTTTCCCCATGATTTCCATTCCTTATGTACACTAAGAGAAAACAGCTTAAAGACTAAAACCTCCACCTAGCTTGATATCATAGGTTTAACTAAGAAAAACAGGAAGAGGGAGAGTGTCCTGAAATACAGAAATCTGTGCTAGAACTTTCTATTCTTTTAGTATTCTATTACTCAAGTAACACTTATTTGAGTGTTTTGATTTATTTACTAGTACTATATTTTGCAAAGAAAATTTTACACAGACATCGAGATATATTTTATAGCTTCAGCCTGGCATCTAAACACACTAACAGATCATAAGACATAAGCAGGAGATAATGGACATAAAATGAACACTGTTTTACCAGCACTTTGACTACAGAACTCAGATAGGTCAGTGAGTTTAATGGACAAACAACTTTTAAGACATAGTTTGGAAGAAAGGGGAAATAGCCTGGAAGAAAGGGGAAAGGCTACTAGTTTCCTGCCAGAGGCTACTCTAAACCATTAAACAGAGGGTTTTAAGGGGTTGCTGCTTAACAACTGAGGTAGTAGAGGCAGAAAAAGTTTCTTCTTTATTCTCATAATATTATGCACTGTTAATGAAAATGAGAAAAAAAATATTATTAACGCTATTAAAATCTGTTTCCACAAAAAAGGCACAAATACAGATCTCAGAATCAAAGAATTGTTAAGATTGGAAACAGCCTCTAAGATCATTGACTCCAACCATAAACCTATCCCCACTGTGTTAATCTCTAAACCATGTCCCTCAGTGACACATGCACACATTTTTTTTTAACAATTTTGGAGATGTTAACTCTACCTACTATTTGAGTATCCTGTTCCAATGCCTGGCCAACCTTTCAGTGAAGAATTTTTTCTCTAGTATCCAATCTAGACCTCCCCTTGTGCAACTCGAGGTCATTTCCTCTCATCCTGTGGCTTCTCCCACTTCTCATGTGGGAGAAGAGACTGACTCTCGTCTGGCTACACCCTCCTTTCAGGCAGTTGTAGAGAGTGATAAGGTCACTCCTCACCTTCCTTTTCTCCAGGATCAACAACCCCAGCTCCCCCAGCTGCTCCTCATAAAACTTGTGCTCCAGACCCTTCCCCAGCTCTGTTGCCCCTCTCTGGACACTCTACAGCACCTCAGTGTCTGGGGCTGTGAAGGTTTAGAAATGGTATTCCCCAATTTAATGTTCTCACTGAAGCACTCGAAACCATGTGGCACTCACTCACTCCCCTCTCCTCTCCCCCTCCCCTTTGCATGATGTGGAGAGGAATATTTGTGGCATAAAAAGTAATGATCAGGGGTTGAGATAAGAACAATTTACTGGAAAGAGCTAAACCGTCAGTTACAGAGCAAAGCAGTGATACCCCGCCATACTTACTCGACCAGAAGGGACCCCTTCTCTCACCCCTGAAAAATGATGTGAGGTGGTATAGAATAACCTCTGGGTATTAGCAATGCCCCCTCCTGGCTTCTGCAAAATTTAGCTCTGTCCTGGACGAAACTAGGACAAGGTCCCAGAGCTGAACACAGGATTTGAGGTGTGGCCTCATCAATGCTGAGGACAGCAGGACAATCACTGCCCTGGTCCTGCTGGCCACACTATTTTTGATACAGGCCAGGATGTCTTTGGCCTTCTTGGCCACCTGGGCACAGTGCTGGATCATGTTTGACTGGCTGTCAACCAGCACCCCCAGGTCCTTTTCTGCCAGGCAGCTTTTCTGCTGCTTTTCCCCAAGCCTGTAGTGCTGTATGGGGCTGTTGTGACCCAAGGACAGGACCCAGCCCTTTGTGTTATTGAACCTCATGCAATTGCCCTTGGCCCATTGATCCAGCTGGTCCAGATGACTGAACATCTTTCCCACCCTATAGTAGATCAATACTCCCACCCAGCTTAGTGTTGTTTGCAAAGTGACTAAGGGGACACTCAACCTCCATATCCAGATCAACAATAAAGACTATGAAAAGGGCTGGCGCCAAAACTGAGCCCTGGGGAACACCACTGGTGACCAGGGGACAAGTAGATTGTTCTAGTAGAGGGTAAAGTAGAGCCTGTATCAGACTTTTTTTGGAAATAAGCTAAAAAGTCTCAATGTTTCTAGTAGCAATCACTGTTCTTTCAATAGCATTAAAATTATGTGACTTCTTCTCATCTGTAGCTTTTATGTTATTCCCATTTATTCACTTTCCCTCCAATATGTTTATCCTGCTAGCTTGTACCCATGATTTCTTTTTTCAAAGTTTTTGTTGCTGTTTTTTTCTGTAAATGTTTGCCTGGAAGGGCCAGAGAATATTAGAAAACGGTTTGCTGTAGGGCTTCCTCAGACACAATGTAATAGCACTCACCATCCTCCTCTTACCATTGAACTTTTGTTCAGAAATTTTATTTTTCAAGTTTCATTAAACTTAAGCACTCCTCTGTGGAAACATAGATTTGAACATTAGACACTGCATAACCAAATTAACAAATTTGCTAGGCCATAGATGCTATTTATACAATAATTCTACATCACAGTAGTAATTCTAGCCTATCCAGAAAATGATGCATAATCACTGATGTAGTTTAAAAAGAAATAATACAAAAAGCCACTCCAAGACTGTGTAACTGAACTGTTCAGCACTTTTTTGCCAAAACTTCCAGATGTTTTTCAGTCTTACTGAAAATTGTGTGTTGATAGGCCACCTACTAGTAAGGCAGTGGAACTGCCCTTTTAATTATGGCACAAATTACAGAGGAGTTTTTTTTCAATTTGTGTAATTCTCTCTTTGTTTATGTGTAAGGGGGCATGCTTGCAAATCACTGTGCTTTTATTTCATGTACTATATATGCATACAGAGATGGACGTTAATGTGTATTGCAAATGCTAATTATTTTCATGAGACAATATTATGAAAGGTTTTGGATATTTTGAAGTTTTTGAATACTGCTTCTAAATGGAACCTTTCTTACTTTAGTCAACTTATCTACTAGATTTTCACAAGGAAAATAATTGATGTGGGTTTGATTTGGGAGCTCTATCTAAGCAAAGAGTGAGGACTGGGTGTTAAATAAGAAGGTAAGGTGTCTGGAAAGGTTAACTGCTAAGGTATTCATCATTTTGTCTCCTGTTTACAAAACAGCAATAACTAGGTAAATATCACAGCTAAAATGTACGTGAGAGTAATGACAGATAGTTGATGTTGGCAGTGACATGCATCTTGTTGAGTCTTTAATCTTCAGACAGAATTGAAGTCAAGTTCAGATCAACAAATCATCTGGCAGAGGATAACCTAGTGAGACATATTAGGACAACTTTTGATTCTTGCAGGAGGTAAAGGTATGAGAGAACATGAAGTGATAAGAATATTTTCAATGAAAAAAATTATCGCTGCAGTAGAAGTTTCTGGACTTATGTATTATTGAAGTTCATATTCCTGTTTTACCAGATTTAGAGGATAATGCTCCACTCTGAGTCAGAGAGAAGAAAGAGCTGAATCCATTATCAGATATTTCAAACCACATTCTTATGGTCACATATGTACAGGAATAAGAGCAACTTTGTAACAGAAGAAAGTTGAGAATACTTTTGATTTTATACTTTTTGTGTAATAGCAAATATTTTAATGGGAATCATGTAAAGAAAAGAAAAAAACCCCTGCAGAACGGAGCTGTCTGTCTTAAAGTGATTTGTCTAGGAGTAACAGAATAAAAATCATGAACGGGTGTAGCCAGGGGATTTTCTTTGTCTTCTGAGTGAGATTACAGCTCTGGTTCTGACTGTGTGACTGCAGTGCAGTTGCTGTGTATAAACTAGTGCTAGTACATTAGTAATTGATATAATTGAAAATATCCAACAATATATTTTCATAGACACATAGGAAGTAGTGAACTGAAATTTCATATGATCCCAAAGCCTTTGTGCTGGGATGGGATTGTAAGGCTGTATCAGGATTTTTTAGCCCCACAAATTATTCATTAAACATCTCAAAGAGCTGTTAAAATATTTTTACTGTGTTCTCTCACATTTTTTATTTTCCAAATATTTAGCATTAAAATAACTCTTTTGAGACCTACTTTAATAAGAAATCACAGTGAATTTTTGTTTCTTTTCTACTGCATGTTATAAAATTTCATTTGTGCATATCATTAATCCAATTTTCTAGAACTCAGAGGGGAAAACTATTAGTAATAGAGTTTTAAGTGACTTCTAGATATCTAAAATAGCTTTTTCCATTAATAAGATTCCCAATGTGTTCTGTGAGTTTCCAAGGAGAAAATACATATTCTCAGCTTAAATGCCTATTCTGAGGAACTGCAAACTGATTTATTACCTTTGTCATTTATTCAGTATTCAGGGTTATTTGTCCAACAGCTCAGTCTTTTATGAAACTGAGGAAAATTTTGTTTATATCCCCCCTTTGAAGAGGCAGTATTAAACAGTGGTGTTGCAAGTTGACTGTTTTTATGAGGACATTTTTGACTCAGTTTTCAATGGCACCCTTTGTTCTCACTCTTCCTGAGTGGATGGAGCTGGGAGCAGGGTCTGGGGAAGTTAAGTCACTGGCACTGTAAACAATGATCAGGTTCATGACCACCTGAGGAACCTGAATATAGGTGTGTCTATGGAAACTGATGAGATGCATCCCAGAGGCTTGAGGGAACTGCCTGATGTAGCCACCAAGCCACTGTGTGACACTTGAAAAGTTATGGTGGTCAGGTAAACTCCCAGGTGACTGAAAGATGGAAAACACTGTGCTCATTTTAGAAGAAGGTAAAAAGGAGGACCTTGGGATCTGCTGACCTGTCAGCATCATCTCTGTCCCTGGGAAAATCATGGAAGAGATCCTCTTGAAAGCTATGCTAAGGCACATAGAGGCCAGAGGGGTAGTTTGAGAAAACAAGCATGGCTTCACTGAGGAAAAATCCTTCCTGATCAACTTATCAACTGATCAACTGAGTCACTCCTACAGTGGAGTGACTTTACCCACAGACAAGAGAAGGGCTAACCTGTCATCTGTCTAGGCTTTGGTAAGGCCTTTGATATGGTCCCCCACAACATCTTTCTCTCTAAAGTGCAGAGACATGGATGATAAGTGGGCTGTTCAGTGGATGAGGACTTGGCTAGATGATCTCATCCAGAGTGCATTGGTCAAGAACTCAATGTCTGGATGGATGTTTGTGAGAAGTGGTGTGCCTCAGAGGTCTGTATTGGAAACAGTGCTATTCAGTGTCTTCATCAATGATGTAGGCGGTGGGTTCGAGTGCATCCTCAACATATTTGCAGACAACATCCAGCTGAGTGGTGTGGCTGACTTGTTTGAAGGATAGGTTAACCTGTCTCTCATACAGAGGGACTTGGACAAGCTTGGGAACTGGGCTCCTGTGAATCTCATGAGGTTTAGCAAGACCAAGTACAAGGTGCTGTGCTTGGGTTGAAGTACACTCTGGTACGAACACAGGCTGGCGGATGAACAGATTGAGAGCAGCCCTGAGGGGAAGGACTTGGGTGTGCTGGTGAGTGAGAGACTTAGCATGACCCAGCCATGTGCATGTGCAGCCCAGAAAGCCAAACTTATCCTGGGCTTCATCCAAAGCAGTGTGGGCAGCAGGGCGAGGGAGGACATTCTGCCCCTCTGCTCTGCTCTGGTGACACCCCACTTGGAACTCTGCATCCAGCTCTGGATGGACATGGACCTGTTGGCGTGATATGCACAAGGATGGGATACACAAGAGCAGATACACAAGGATGATTAGAGGGATGGAGGATCTCTTCTATGATGACAGGCTGAGAGAAACGGGATTATTCAGCCTGTAGGAAAGAGGGCTCTGGGGTGACCTTACTGTGGCCTTTCAGTACCTGAAGGAGGCCTATAGAAAAGCTTGGTAGGAACTGTTTACAAGGGCATGTAGTAACAGGACAAGGGGTGATGGCCATAAACTTGATGAGGGTAGATTTAGTTTAGATATTACATAGATATTCTTTACTGTGAGGGTGGTGAGGCAGTTAAACAGGTTGCCCAGATAAGTTGTGGGTGACCCATCCCTGGAAGTGTTCAAGACTGGATTGGATGGGGCTTTGAGTACCCTGGTCTAGAGAATGGTGACCTTGCTCATGGCGGTGGGGTTAGAGCTAGATGATCTTTAAGGTTCCTTCCAACCCAAACCATTCCACAATTCAATGGTTCTGTGATTGCAGATTAATGTAAAAAGTTGCCTAGTGTTTTACTCCAGTTTGCACAAGTGAATCTACATTTGCATTGATCCTTAGATGACAAAGGCATTTTGTAACCTCATCTGTACTTTGTCTCTGACACCTTGTTTGGATCACTAATGTAGGCTTGTGTAAGAGGTGAATTTGTACTACAATTTTTTTATAAGAAACTAGAGAATTTAATTACCACGTCAGTATTTTTTTAATGAATTAAAAATTTAAACTGTGAATAAACATAGCAACTATGACATTGCATCTCCCATCTAAAAAAAAAAAAATCTTAATTGTGAAACTTTCAGGGAGGCCATGGATTTCATTACGGCTTTTACTGTGTCGTCATGGAAAACACAAAGATGATAGCTGTTTAATTCCAGAATTTTCAAATTTCATAGAAAAAAAAAATCAGTGACATTAAACATAGTTAATAGCACTATTGCAGCAGCAATTATTTTACTATTACTACTTTTAATTCAGAAGTTGTGCTTGAATGTTATTTGAATGTATAGGTGACATGTGTGGGAGTCAAATCCTGCTCTACATTTGTGCGGTCATGGAAGGGATGTCACCACCTCTCTCTCCTCCTAAAGCTGCCTCAATGGCTGTATTACATACTCATTAAGCCTGATATTGACTGGGCAGCATACCAAAGACAGTGGAGAACTTCTGCACCAAGAAGACATAAAAAAGACCCTAGATGCAGATTTCGGATTGTGAAAGTCATACATACTGCCTTACCTTCTTATTCCCCCTCTGTCAACTGACAATGTCTATGGCATTTGAAGAGTATTTTGGGATTCATCGCTCCACAATTTTGTGCTTCTTAAGTTAAGACACAGAATTTGAGAATCTTTAGTTTTCTTTAGTTTTTAGTTTTAAACTTTAAGTTTTTAGTTTTAAACCAATTTTTAGTTTTTAGTGGGTTTTTTTTATAGACACACAATTGTGCTCTCTCTCTGACAAAGTTAGCCTAGCAGATCTCAGTCTGTAATCTGGATAACGCTTCTGGCAGCTCATCCAGCCTAATTCTACCCTTACGTAGACTGTTAGTTGTAAAAATTTTTGAACAGTTATTTAGAGGAAGAAATAATTAGAGATGTGGTGCTGAATGGAAACCAGGTGGAAACAAAAAATTTCTAAAGGAAAAGCAAGTTTTTCCCAACTCATTTGGTTTCTGTCCTTTGAGAAGTTGGTTGAGCTTCAATTAGTAGATCTTGTCTACCTGGTATTCCATGAAGTATTTGATACAGAGAACTATGGAAAATGAATGTTTGACTCTTACAGAATGGACTTTGATGCCACAATTGTAAAAATGAGCAAAAGACTTGATAAACCAGAGGCAAAAATATGCTTATTTGGAAAGAGAAGGTATTGGTCATGAGGAAGGTAATTTGTAGATTTTCTCAAGGATCAGTCTTGGCTTTATTACTTAGTAATTTTCAGGAATGGGGCTACTGAAATTTTCTGCTGACACAGTTTGGCTGTGCATTGTCACTGAAAACAGGTGGAAATATGGAAAGGCTGATGAGCAGATAGGCTTCTGAAAAAATACAGAGATTAAATTCACAGTTGCAGAGCTCAAGGTCATGTATTCAGTTTTTGTGCAGCATGTCAGAAATCATTAAATGCAAAAAACTGAAGAAATGAAATTCCAAATCTAACAGTCACAGGAGGACTATCCAGTAATTTTAGATGAGAACAGATGCAAAATAAGTCTATTAGGACCATTTAAAGAGGGGAATTTTTATTTTGTCAGCAGAGACTAGAAAAAATGGCTACAGAAATATATTATGAGATGTCTGTTACCTATGGAAACATCAGAAGTAAACACCAGGGAAGGAAAAGAGCTATTTAAAGATAAAATAGACAAAATAATTAATGGTTATAAAACTTCTACAAATAATTCAGGCTAGCAATCTGAAGACTATTCCAAATAAAATTATGAAACTCAGTAACTATGTTCTTCCATAACAACAGCAGATGTAAAAAATAAACTACTTTTAAAATGGAATGTAATAAAGAAAAGAATGGAATTATGTGGTCATGTAAGGATTTCATGCAGGAGATCCTGGTTAGTCCTACATATGTCTTATGGTCCTAGAGGGGGTGTTAATGCTTGTCTACTGCTCACTTGTCAGGTGGCATAACTTAATCCACTGAAGAGCCCAGAGCTGAAAAATAGCCCCTGTAGAATTCCAAGAGATTGCTCCCGGCAGGCAGATCTTGGCAAGCTTCATCCCACTCATTTGTGTTATCCTGAATTTGTAATGGAAATTAAATTCTGTTGCAAGACTCATGGCTTTTCACAGTAATTTTGATAATCTTAGTCACTGCAATTAGCGTAAATTGACTGTAGATTCTGTAGTGCCCTTCTGTTAGGTTAGAGAGGGATTATCTATCACAAGAAAAAATGTGATGCACTTTCTATTTATCTTTTTTCTCATACCTGTAAACCACAGTGGGAGCATTGACATACATGTTAGATGCTATGAAAGTCAGACAGAGAAGCTGTGCTTGAGTCCATCACGCTACCCAGAAGAGCTGCTGTATTTTTTGTGATTTTTTTTCATGAGTGGTTCTGCTCCATGTCTCTAATGCATCAGAGATGATCATCTGAACAGAGTTAGACAAGAGGCTTACGAGCATGTTGGTAACGCTAGATGTCTTGTCTACATTAGTTCTCCAACTACTGATGGAACTGAGAGGTAGAAATTTCAATGACTGAAAAATTAGCAGCTATATCTGTTGTGGGTTAACACTTACAGGCAGCTAAGCCTCATATAGCTTGCTCGGTCCCTGCAGTCCAGTCTCCCACAGCAGGATAGGGAGAGAAGGAGAAAGGCAAAAGTGAGAAAACTCGTGTATCAGGATAAAGACAGTTTAATAAGTGAAGAAGATGTAAAAAACTAGTGATGTAAAAGCACTCACCACAAATTGATCCACATTCAGTCTCTAAGCAATAGGGACCTTGGAAAATTTCCTCCCATTCCTCCCCTGTCTCCAGCTTTTACTGCTGAATGTGACATTATATGCTACAGCATATTCCTTCGGTCAATTTGAATCCAGGGTCTCAGCCCTGTCCCCTCTCAGCCTCCTGCCCACTCACAGCTGACTCACTGGGGCAGCAGAGTGAGAAACAAAAGATGGCTTTTTTGCTGTGTTAGCACTGTTCAGTTTTTACTGTTTGGTCACAAATCCAAAACATAGCATTATGTGAGTTGCTATGAGAAACACTAACTCCATTCCAGATAGAACCAGTATAATATTCCAGTGCTTAAAAGACAGACAAAATATTCAAGGGCTATTGAATCAATGGTTCCTTTTTCACTCCAATGGGATTTGTTCTCCTTTATTACGGGATTAATTGATTGAGGAAATAAATAGTGATTTTCTGATTCTCTAGTTCTAAAGCATTTCTGTTTCAGTGATTATTTTGTTGCAATGAAGGCATAAATTCATGGTTATGACACTTAACATGTGATATAATATCTTCATCTACATTATGATACTAAACCTGGTGAGGCTCCCTGATGGATAGAATAAACTTCTATTATTTTTAGGTGCTTAAAAATATGGAAATAAAGTAGTTCACACATTGACTCCATTGAATTAGTACTATTACTCCAATGACCCTTGTCAGATAGCGTTTTACTGGAAAAACAATGCCTGTTGTAGTCTTACAGAAAATTTTTCTTCTGATATTTTAACTGAACCAGCAGCTTATAGTAAAGGAAAACAGGGTCACTGTCCTAAAAGGACTGTTGAATTTTGAAATACACCTCAGTTTCTGTTTCTGGCAGAGCTAAAACAGGAAGGAAGCTGAGTGGAAGAGCCTATGTTTTTCTTTGTTGTACCCTGTAGAGATTAGTATAACAGAGTTCTCACAATATATGCCTTGTCTGCCACATGTGAGATGATTTGGTCCAGTCATCATTTGAAGACATTGTTGTGTCCTAAGGAAACTAAGGTGTTTATGTAAAATGCGGTGTGATTTGGTGGCTCCTAGTGTTGACCATCAAACTGCATGTCTCTGGCTCTGACAACAGCAATTTCTCATGAAAAAAATGTAGAGCTTTCAACTCCCCATGCTTCTTCTCTGTCCTGTTCTGTGGAAGTACCAAGTAGCCTCTGGTAAGGATTTCCACAGATTGCAAATGGTGAGAAACTCTAAGCCAACATTTGCTTTGGAAGAAGTTTAACGAAACACATGCACACATCCATTACCTTTTATAATCAAAAGTATGCAATGCAGGATACTAAAGACAGAATTCTTGATGTAGTAAGTTTAGTAGGAGTGATTGTTCTCAATGAACAGGTTGTATTGCTAAGACATCTTTCAGTTGGCAAGCAAATTTTCTATGGTGGCCAAACCAAAAGCCAGCTTCTCTAGTTTCAGCTGAGGTCAAGAGGTATCTCAACATTAGAAGAAACAAGATATTTGAAAGTCTTTGCTGCCTCCTTTCAAACTCTCGCTAAAATCATTGCTGATTAAGGGGCATTATTGCCCTTCAAAACATTAATGATCACTGCAGAAAATATTTATTAATCTTACTCATCATGACAATATGGAACTTTTTCTTTGCTTAACTGAGTATACCTTTGATTTTTATTTTCTTCTTTTTTTTTTTTAAGTACACTGATTTGAATTATCTTACCCTCACAGGCTGCTTAAAAAACCTCAAAGTGCTCAATGTGAGTTTCAATAATTTGAAGTCAGTTCCTCCAGAACTGGGTGATTGTGAGAATCTAGAAAAACTGGATTTGTCTGGAAATATGGAAATAACAGAGCTCCCATTTGAAGTAAGATAATAATCTATGTTTTTTCCCATCTTTTTTATTTGGCTTAAAAGTTATTTTATCACAGTGTTCAAATCTTCTCTTAACAGATTAAATCACATCCTTTGCAGTTTTTAGCAATAATGTTTTAGTAGTAATATCATTGAAAATGCCTTAGAAGCAGTTAAATAGGGCCAAGGTACTTTGTTTGTGGTTTTCAAGTGACTAAATTTTTATATATATTCTGATATATGAAGGAGGACATGATCCTAAAGGGGATTTGGCTGTGGTAATAAGCTGAAGGCTGCAAATAGCTATTTTCTGTAAAAATGAAGTGCATCTTGATAGTCAAATTCACATACACACTTTGTATGTTCCCAGTGTCGGTTTCCTTTAAAAACTGTATGAGGAGTTCTATAAACAGCACTGCATTTTTTTATGAGAACAAATATCTCTTTGAAAAGGATATTACATCTGAGGAGTGGCATGAATATATAATAGACTGAGAAAAGAACTCCCAGGCATGCACCAACTTTATTTTTTTCCTGTTGGCTTCATAACTGCTCTCTGCCACAGATGCTCTGAGACTTATTGTCAGGGAAATATAAAATCATTGGCTGGTACCTAATCACAATTTTAGCTGTCATTTGTATTTCTCAGGTTCTTAATATCCTGATTTGTGGGGGCTGAGTGGGGGGATCTTTGGGGAAAAGTGTCAGGGTCCTCTTTACTGATTCCTACTTTTTCTCTAAACATCTGTTATTGGTGATTCACAGGCAATGTTGGAGTGGATTAAACTTAATGTGAGATCTAATTTAGCCATGCTTATGTTCTCTTCTGAGGAAACTAACAGTAATTAATTTTCTCCTTTGACTTTTTGTAGTAAAGTAGTTTATCTGAAAAGAATTGCTGAAAAATTGTGTGAACAAAACAGAAACAAGGACTCAACCTTCCCATCATAAGTGGACATGGCAAAAAAATGCTAGAAACAGAATAAGCAAAGCAGGTCTCCTTTCTCCTTCCTCATCTCTTTCTTTGGATAGCAAAACCAGGCAACAAAACAGAATTTAACTGATAAAAAGGAACCACAGTGGAATCAGAAAACCATATGTCCTGATTAGGCAAAGGAGTTAAATAAAATTATCTTAGAAAAGTGAGTATATTCAAACTTGTGGATGGTAAACTTACCCCCAGTCACTGATATTTTAACATCACTGAGTATTTTTCCCAGTTGCTTACAGAGGTCTTGTAGTGCAAAGATTTACCCGTGTTTATGCATTATGGGTAGCCTTTGCAAGTAAACCTGCCTGTGCATGTAAGTCTTTCCAGGGCTGAGCCCTGAGAGACTGGCGTTTCTTTTGGAGAGCTCAAAAATATTGTTTCCTTCCAAAAGTCCCCTATTCAATGAGATTGAAAGCCACAAAACTGAGTGTAGGTTATTGGATAATGGTTCACTTAAAACCTATGGAAGAAAATTGGAGCTGTGCAAATAACTTCATATAACAGCAAAAACTTCAAGCAATGTCATGTCAGCATGGTATAAAAGGTTGAGAAGAAAAATATTGGCATTATTTATTGTGTTTCTCTAGAGGCTAAAACTCAATTTATATTTGCAGTGATCTGGGAGGCAGGCTATACAAGCTTGTCTGATTTAGATTATAAACTTAGTTTCCCAGAATCAACATTTCAAAGGCAGCTTTGGAAGCTGAACATACAATTAAAAGAACACTTCTGTCAAGTGATTTGAAATGCTGCAAAGTGTTTGGCCTTTGGCATACTCAATATGGCCCATGTTATTCAGAGCCATTGCATCAGTATCCTTGCTAAAATTAATAGGTGTTTGATGTTGAATCTCGCACAAATAGTTGTAGTGATTGGCAGGTAGCTATTTAATGAATTAATATATTGAAGTCTGAACAATTTAAGGAGGGAAAGCAGAAAGACAGTGGCGGGCTAGCTTTGTCTAACAGCCAAACACCTACCTGTCTGCTCACTTCATCTCCCTCCTCAGCAGGATTTTGGGAGAAAACAGTTTAAGAAACCTCATGGTTCAAGATAAAAGGGAGATTGTTTCTTATTTATTTTTGTAGGCAAAGGAGACTGTACTTTGGGAAGATTAATTTAATATTGTCAATATATATTTCAGTAATAAAAAACAAAGACATGAAACCAAAATCTTTCCTCCCCTCTCTCCCAATGTCAACTTCATTTCAGATTCCACTTCCATCCCTGAGCAGTATAGGGAGGCAAGGGAAGTTACAGCCAGTACACAGTGGTTTATAGCTGCTTCTCCTTCCTTCTCACAGTTTTGTCCTCCCCTCATGTGGTGTCCCCATGGGCTGAGCTTTTTTCAGGAATATCCATCTGCAGCAGTATGAGTCTTCCATGAGCTGTATTGTGGAGATCTACTCCACCATGCATCACCTCCTCCTTCTCCTGCTCTGACTTGGTATTCCCTCTGTTCTTTCTCACTCTTTTTATTCTCCCCCTTTCTCTGGTGGATTTTTCCCCCCTTTCTTAAATCAGTTTTTAGAGTGGCACCACACACTTCACTGAGGAGTTCTGCTGTGTCCTGTCTGCAGTCCATTGGAGCCATCTGGAATTGTTGGTCTCCTTTTGGGACAGCCCCTGATGTCTTCCCACAGAGTGTCTTCCCCTGAACTCCCCACACTGCCAGCACCTTGTCATGGATAAGCAGTAAAAGTGTTTATGACTACAAGTTAGGCTATATCATTTATTGTCTAACACAGTTGTTGCTAACATCCATGAATCCAGTGAAATGCTCATAAGGGTTGGTCACATCTCTCATGTGGAGTCATTACTGGGAACTGAAGATTATAAGCCAGCAAATATATGCAAGTTCTGTTTTGGTAGGAGAATGGCTTCGCTTTACAACATTAGGAGGAAAGAGAAAACTTGGCAACTAATAGAAAAAATAACATAGAATGTTGATAAAAAAATTTCCTGTTTATCCTCTGTTAGGTTTGTAAATTTTTATCTGACTTTCAAATCCTTAAAAGTTTCTTTTGGGAAAATTAAGGAAGTGTGTGAGAAAATCATCAGTATTCTTCAGTGCAAAACTTAGTCAAAATTAATAAAGGCAAACTGCAGCCCAGTAGAAATGATTAACGTTTAATTTTGCCTTGGGTTTTTTTTTGCATAGAGTAATGGCCAGAGAGACACCCCATCCGAAACTCTAATATTATTCTTATCCTAAAGCACCTCATGGAGTAGCTGCATCAGCCTATTAGGAGCATGTATGTCCAAGTGCCTGGACTTTTTCTGTATTTCTATTTGGGTATGCTTTGGAACTGTTCCTTGAGGGGCATGCCTTGTGCCATAGCATCAGGAAGAAAGCACACGGCTCACTTGCCTGTTCATTTCTAAGGGAAAGCTCTTTCTCTGCTTGTAAAAGCCACTTCCAGCACTCTGTAGTCATCTCACTAAATCTTAAAATGAGGTAATCTGATGCTACATGAAAAAAAATTGAGGATGTGTGCTCTCATCTTTTACTTTCTCAAGGCTTAGGATTTCATACCATTCCATATTATATCCAAGGAAGAGCAATCTGTTTCAATGTATAGTTTTCAATTTATTTTTATTTATTCTACTGTTGGATGTCTCACGTTTTTAGATATTAAAAAGTTATAGTTAACATCAATATTTGATAAGTATCAATTGAAAGTAGACCTTTGGCAGAGAAAGTTTATGATCTGCAGTTGAGTTCAAATCTATATTAGCCACATTTTCAAATTAAAAATTTCTTCCTCTGGATGAGTGAAAATATAAATTGAAATAAAATATAAATATAAGAAAAGGCAAGCTACATGACATTAAATTTATGCAGTCAGTTTGTAACAGGTTCTTCTAGACCTCAATAGCCGAGTTTAGCAGAGGAAAGTACACTATGAGGCTTAGGGCACAATCCTCCCTGATATGGCACATAGTCATAAAACTCTTAGGTGGAGAGGACTTTGTTCTTCTAGCTAAGATGCTCAAGAGAGGCATGCCCTGTACCTTATTCAGTCCCTCTCTTCGCATAGTGTGATTATACTGGATACTTTATATTAGTGATTTCAGAGAGAAGGAGATGGATGGATTTATTTCTAAATTTCTTGTATATTTTGCATGTGAATTTAAGAATTAGTATAATGCTGGTATTTGTATTTTAACTGTTGGATAGAGTTCCTCTCGCTATCATCATCATACAGGTTACGCAATTATTTTGTTTTCCCAGGAGCAAAAATTGTATTATAAATAATATATTTTCTGATAAAAGTTTGTAGAAAAGCTGCTCTGACCCTATTTTCAGGTGTGTTTTCTTCAGAAAGTATTACTTGCTACAGTTATTTACTGAATCACACAATTACAGTTTCCTGTGGATGATATTTCAAAGAAACAACTTCGTTGTGTGTTTCTTTTTTTTCTGCCAATAATGTTGCTGCAGCCAACAGTATCTATGTGACCCAAAGGAACTTCAGTGAGAAGAGAGGGAAGATGAAGAAGTTCTAATTTCCTCCATCTGGTATAGCACATGCTGTCAGTCAGAGGACAGGCAAGTCATTCCACAGGACCAGGAACAAGACAGAAATGTTTGCAGTAGATGTTCTGATACAGAAAAAAAATTAAAAAGGTTTTTTTTTCAAACTTATTCTGCTTTGAACAGTGTTCCATACTACATCTGAGCAGTCCCAGTAAGTGATGTGAATTTTTTCTGTATCATCTGGGTAGAGCAAAGTGAAGGAATTAGAGACTATTAAAGCATATGAATAATTTGTCAAGCAGAGTGTGTATCTATGAATGCCTCCATCCTTCATAACCTGATCTTTGAAATTCAGAGAAATTAAAAGGCTATGCTTTCTGGGCGCTTTAACACAATGTGTTTTCAAAAGACCAAATTAAATCTTGTTTTGTATTTCTGATGCACAGTTTCAGCTAAGTCCTAATATAAGCAAGCACAGAACGAGACCCCTTCAAAATCATAGAATCATAGAATAGTTTGGAAAGGATCTGTAAAGATAGTCCAACCCTCCTGGCATGGGCAGGAACATCTTTATCTAGATCATATTTCTAAAAGCCCTATCCAATCTGACTTCGAATGTTTCCAGGAACAGGATATCTACCATCTCTCTGGGGAACCTGTACCAGTGTTTCACCACACTCATTATTAAAAATGCCTTCCTCATATCATCTAATTCTAAACTCTTTTAGTTTAAAAACATTACCCCTTGTCCTATCATGACAGTCCCTACTATAAACTGTCTCCATCTTTACTGGAAGCCCCCTGTAAGAACTGAAAGTCCGCAGTGAAATGTCCCCTGGACCATACTCTTTTCCGGGTTAAACAACCCCAACTCTCTCAGCTTGTCCTCACAGAGCAGGTTCTTTATAACTCTGATAATTTCTGTTTTTCTCTTCTGGACTCACTCCAACAGGTCTTTTCTGCACCAGAAATCCCAGAGCTGGAGGCAGTGTTCCAGGTAGGGTCTCAGCAGAGCAGAGGGGCAGAATCCCCTCCCTCCCCCTGCTGCCCACACTGCTTTGGATGCAGATCAGGACACGTTTGGCTTTCTGGGAATGCACATGGCTGAGCTGTGTTCAGCCTCTCCTCCACCAGCACCCCCAAGTCCTTCTCCTCAGGGCTGCTCTTAATTGTTCATCCCCCACCCTGCTTTGGTCCTGGGGTGGCTCTGACCCGGGTGTAACACCTCACACTTGATCTTGTTAAATCTCATGATGTTCACATGAACCCACTTTCTCGAGCTTGTCTAGGTGCCTCTGGATGGCATCACATCACATCACATCACATCACATCACATCACATCACATCACATCACATCACATCACATCACATCACATCACATCACATCACAATCACTCAAACAGGTCAACTGCACGACTCAGCTCGGTGTCATCTGCAAATTTGTTGAGAGTCCATTTGATCCCACTGCTTATATCACTGATGAAGGTATTGCAGCACTGGTTCCAGTACAGACCCCTGAGGAACACCACCTCTCACAAACTTCTATCCAGATATTGAGACATTGACCAGTACATTGGGGACAACACCATCCAGCCAATTCCTTGTTCATGGACCACTCCAGCCATCAAATCCCTGTCTCTCCACCTCAGTGAGAAGTATGTTGTGGGCGACCATGTCAAGGGCTTTACAGAAATCTGTATAGATGACTTGTGTAACTCCTTCCGTCGATGGAGTCATTCCACTGTAGAAGGCCACTAAGCTAAGCAGGCAGGACATTTCCTTGGTGAAGATCCGCTGAAGATCTGTCCCAAATCAACTTCCAGTCTTCTATGTGCCTTAGCATACTGTATTGGGTTTGCATGGCCAGGTTTTGGTAGCATGAGTGCTACAGGGATAGCTTCTATCAAAAGCTGCCAGAAGTTTCCTCCAAGTCTGGCAGAGCCAGTGCTAAGGCTGGGCCAGTCAGAAATGGTGGCAATGCTTCTGTTATATTTAAGAATGAAAAAAAAGGTTTTGTGCAGATATAGTTGCAACCAGAGAAGAGCGGGGTGAGTACACATGAGAGGAACAACTCTGCAGACACCAAGGGCAGTGGAGGAGGAGAGGCAGGAGCTGCTTCAGGCACCAGAGTTGAGAGTCCCCTGCAGCCTGTGGTGTAGACCATGGTGAGGCAGCTGTGCCCCTGCAGTCCGTGGAGGTACAGCGGGATGCAGAGATCCCCTTATAGCTTCACCTTGGTCTTCCTCACCCCATCCCTGTACAAATGGACTGTGTTCCTGTTGTCCTCCCAGGTTACCTGTCCTTGCTTCTGCTGTCTATACATTTGCTTCTTTCCCTCTGGTTTGACCAGCAGTTCCCTGCTTAGCCATTCCAGTCCTTTGTCCTCCTTGCCTGATCCCTTACACCTGGGGATAGAAAGATCTTGTGCACTGTGGAAGGCATCCATAAATATCTGGCAACTCTGTTTTCCTCCCTTGTCCCTGACATAAGTTTTCCCAAGGGATTGATATTGACTAAACCCTTGAAGAGCTGGAAATTTGCTTTCCTAAAGCTCAGGGTCCTGACTTTACTCTGACTAACTCACGTCCTTCTGGACTGTGAACTCCATCAGTGTGTGATAACTACAGTCCAGGCTGCCTCTAACCTTTATGTCACCAATTAGATTACTTGCGCTGATGACCTACAGGTGGAGAAATGCATCCCCTCTGGAAAAGCTTTCTACAGTGACAGGAGTTATAACTGGTACTATTTCTCCGCTTTGCCTACCTGAAAAATATAATTATAAATAGTTGTTTCTTAAATCGTTTAATAATGCCAACAGGTGTGACCCTAAAAAAGCCCCTGACGTGATTAAGGATTTATTAGGCACTAAGATTTGTTGCCTGTGGTTTTCAAACACAACAGTATCCAGAACAGACATAAATAACTTTTTACACATTATTACATTTCCAGCTGATATTTTAAAACTGAGGTTCAACAACTGGAAAATTTTCAGTCTCTTTTGTCCTGTTTTTTTTTGTCTATCCAATCCTATTCACCAAAGCCACACATTTAGCGGGAAGAACAGAAGCACAAGGTCTATGTGTGTATGCAGAGGCTTCAAATAAGTCCCCACTGGGCATTTTCATGTAACTTCTTGTCTTTGTGATCCATGACTGACACATCTCAAAGCCTTTACCTGGTAGGTAGGGAGACCAGCAGTCTCTGGTGTTCACAGAACTGTAAAATATCAGGTTCTTTTACCAGTACATTTTTCTTCAAATCTGTATGCTTCCAAACCTGTCTCTTTTCATTGCTATTTGTTTGGGTTTTCTTAATATGTGTGACAATTATAAATAAAAAATGCAATTGGATGTACAGGACATTAATTTCCCAGGGGTTTCACTATCCAATAAGGCACTGGAAGAACTCTCCAGGTCCTTCTTGTCTTATTAAATGGGACTATAAAGAATCTGTTAAATCTTTACTTCTGTAAGATTTTATACAAGTTGCAAAGGGTTCATGTATTAGATTTGTTAAAAATGGAATTTTATTTGTGAGAGTTTTTTTGGGACCACAGAGCAGAAAGGAGTGCTGTAATAAGGGGCTTAACTTGGTACTGGGAAGCCAACCCCTGGTAAATTTTTCATTGTAAATTACTAGGAAATGTCTAGTTGACTGTAATCATGCCGACATTTCTGTACATATATTTTTCAGTCTCAGAAATGGTTTTCCAACTGCCTGACTTCATTGCATCTCCATTAGACAGAATTTAATCTTGTCCTTCTTTGTTCAGGGCTTATATTTTCTTGGAATTTGCTTAAAGCTTGAGTTGCTGTCCAATGCAGTTGGTCAAAGTGTCAATCCGTGCAAAACAACAGCTGTGTTATGGAGCTGGTATAAGATGCAACATCAAACATTAGCAGGAGGGGTGTGAAACCCAAAAAAGCAGGTGCAAAGGTGTTAGGTGTCGGAAGAGATAGTCGGAGGCCTTACTGCTGCAGGACTTCTCATAAATGTTTTAATAGGTGAGGGGCTAAAGAAGGACATGGATCTATGTTAAGAAACAGGATTACACAGTTAGGTGCAGGAAAGCATGTCAGTTGATCTCACTCTTGACACTGTGCTTCCAAAGCCTTCTAATTAATATAGCACCATTTTAAAACCACTTCATTATCAGAATAAGTCAGCAGCTAATAATAGCAGTCCACTTCACTGGAGATCTGACCCATGCTTACCTCCATGCTGTGGTGCCAGTGACCGTTCCTTCACTTTTCACATTAGTTCAGTAAAAGTAGTATCACCTTTCACAGTCTGAAATATTTTTGTAATAGGGAATGACACACAAGTAGTTTTACAGCATAAGGGAAGACTTAACAATGACCAAAGGGGCATAATGTGAACATTAAAACATGGCTATATTATTACAAAAAGCATGAATCTAACTGTAAAAGAATTCAGTGGTAGGAAAAAGTATTTGGTACTCTTCCAGCTTTGCTTTCTTTCAAAACAGTTCCAAATCTCTTTGAGAGCAAAACAGGCTTTCAAAATTCTGGTAATGTATCTTCTATTCATCTGTGAGATAATCTGAGGCAGATTTTATATAGCTACTGAATAGAAGCCGAGAGCAAAACAAATACATAGCACTATCAGACTTGCATGTTTTGTCTTGCAGAAAAATGTCCCTGGTGCCAACATACATGGATTGATGAGAATCAAAAGAGAGTTATAGCTGAAGGGAGAGAAAAGCATGCTGTTTATTTTTTCATAAAGTGCAGATAATGAGAGGTATTATTTCTTCCATATGAAAAATAAAGTTGGAGAGTATAATTGAAATTAATGTGTTTAATTTATTACTGAATATATTCCTATCAGTGGTTAACTAATTACAGGTAGTTACATGATTGATCAACTCTTCACAGCTGTAAAAAACACTTGGTAAGGCTGACTGTCATTTTTATTCATCATCACTGATCAGTGAGAAAGACATAAAGACAGAGATAGCGTAATCAGTTGAAAGCAGACATCATCCCAGGATTTTTTTTTTTGTCTCATACAGAACTCAGGTAAGATCTCT